>NC_090448.1:1024917042-1025651028 GCF_031143425.1 Pleurodeles waltl
AAATCTAAGAGGTGCATACTACTTGGGGAAGGTTAGGAAATGAACAAGTGGAAGACAGCCTTTCAAACCAGGTTCAGGTTGTTTCAGTATCAGGTGATGCCCTTTGGGCTGTGCAACGCCTCAGCTGTTTTCCATTTCTTTATAGGCGAGGTTCTATGAGAATTCATCAACATGGTGTGGTGTACATCTACAGTATTTTATAAATTCCAAATCCCTGACAGATCATGTAAAACAAGTACACACCATCCTGCAACAACTGCACTATTACAACCTGTATGGCAAATTGGAAAAAAGTGACTTTCATAAAACAGAAGTACATTTCTTAGGTTATGTTCTTCGACCCAACAGTGTAAAGATGGAGTGATGATAAATTGGGCATCTCCAAAAAACTAAAACTGATCCAAAGCTTTATCAGCTGTCCAAATGTTCACCTCTGCTTTATTCAGAACTTTTCTGAAACAATCACACCCTTTACACGGTTGCTTCATAATGGAGTAACATTTGTTTGTGACTCTGCAGCCAAAAATGCCTTTTTGACACACAAAAAGAAAGCTTACAGAGATCATTATCTTGGCTTATCCAGACACTGAGGGGGTCATTACAACATTGGCAGTAAAAGCCGCTTACCGCCGTGCAGAAGACCGCCAACATACCGCCATGGCCGCGGAATTCCGCCACAGCTATTATGACCCACATCTCGGAAACCGCCGAAATTCAGACACCCACACAAGTCCGCCACACCAAAGGTCAGTGATAAACTGGCGAAAACAAATCCTCCACCGTCACGCCAACAGAAACACGCCCATGCTATCACAACCCACTAATCCACGCGGCGGTCTTTCAACCGCGGTATTCCATTGGCGGTACACACCGCCGCGCTCAAAATACACACACATCTCCAAAACACAGCCACATTGGACAATTCGAATTACACACACCTGATACACATACAAACACCACTCCCACACACCCAACACAATATAAAACACACACCCACATCACCCACAAACCCCTACGACCAAAAATTGTAGACAAAGGCCAGAGAGTGAGCACAGCAATAGACAACCCCACCACACAGAGGCACACGACACCATCACCCACACAACATCCACGCACAAAACACCACACACCACTACACATCACCACACTCATCACCACATACACCACCCCACACACATCACCTACACCACCCAATGGCATGCCAAAGACACCCCAGGTTTTCGGAGGAGGAGCTCAGGGTCATGGTGGAGGAAATCGCACGGGTAGAGCCACAGCTATTTGGATCACAGGTGCAGCACACCTCTATAACTAGGAAGATGGAGCTATGGCGAAGAATAGTCGTCAGGGTCAACGCAGTGGGACAACACCCAAGAAATCGGGAGGATATCAGGAAGAGGTGGAATGACCTACGGGGGAAGGTGCGTTCCGTGGTCTCCAGGCACAACATCGCGGTTCAGCGGACTGGCGGCGGACCCCTACCTCCCCCCCCACAACTAACAACATGGGAGGAGCAGGTCTTGACCATCATGCATCCTGAGGGCCTCGGAGGAGTCGGTGGAGGAATGGACACTAGTAAGTCTAATCTTAACTATCATATCCCCCACCCTACCTGCGTGCTATCACACACCCCCACCCTCGCCCCATCCCCTATCACTCCAACTCCTCACTAATGTACTAATAACACAAACCACCCATCCCAACACCAAGCCCTGCATGACAAAACAAAGCATGGACACCCATCACTAAAGCATGCCCACTGCACATACCCATAACAACCCCTAACCATCATCACACAAGCCCCCACACAGGAATGCTAGCACTGGGGTACATGCTCACCCACCCATTGCACACCATGACACACACAGATGCAATAATCATGCTTTTATACCCCTGCAGGACCACTACCTAACGTCACCAGACAGGAGGGTCCAGACATCTCTACCCCACCCACAAAAGAGGCCCACAGTGATGACAGCAGCTCTGGCCAACTGGATCCGGATGACCAGCCTGGACCATCGTGGGCCTCTGGACAGTTGGTTCCCCTCGCACAGGCACAGCCCAACACTGACCTTCCACCCTCTGGAAACACCAGTACAGCACCCACCCAGCGGGCCCATACCTCCGTACCCAGGACACGTCAATAAGCTGTGTGTCCACCACTACAGGGATCCCAGGATAACCCACCACCCCAACAACAACAGGGACCTGGGGGCAGTGGTAGTGGGCACACGGTCCAGGGGACGGAGGCACTGGAACACAGGGGAACTGGGAAGGCTGCTGTGCGACAGGGCGCGGACAGGCCAAGGGAACCCACTCTCCACGAGGCCCTCTCCTCCATCATGGGAGCATACCACCACTCCCAGGAGACAATGGCTACGGTCCTGGCCAAGTTTCAGGAGACCCAGCGCCTGCAGGAGGAACAGTATTTGGGCGTCAGGGAGGAACTCAGAACCATCAGCTCCACCCTGGGCACCATCGTAGGGGTGCTGAAGGACATACAGAACACCATGAGGGACACCGTGGCACTCCAAGGGGCCCCTGACACTAGCATGGACGATGAACTGCCCACCACCTCCGTCGGCGCTAGTGGACAGGACGCCCCGCCACAGGACCACCACACCAGCACCCCACCCCCTGCAGACGGACAACCGCCCGCAAGCGGTCTCTGAGATCCAGGAACAGGACAGAGCACGATGGCAAGACCCCCGCCAAGAAATAAGACCACCCTGATTGTCATCCCACTGTCCCACTTTGTAACCCTGTCCATATTGGAACTGACCCAGCTCCACTTCCTATGCCCATATGGGCAGTGCACCTGTGAGACCAATAGACTGGACTCTGCCATGGACCTTCCTCCACCATCACCCATCACCATTTTACCACCCCCCTCCAATATTTAGCACTGCAATAAACACCCTTGAACCACAAAACAATCTGGAGTCAGTCTGTGATATTGAAAATGTGTATTAGCTATAACAATGACAAAATCCGTTCTCAATAGTAATGTCAACATACCTATGTCACACATCACAAGTCCATGAAGGATGCAAGCTGATGACACACGTTGGTAACCACACCTGTGAAACCGTAATGGAAATATTCAACTCAGTTACCAAATACTGCTTGAAATTTAAAGACAGGATAGAGGTAGAAGTGTGAAAGTAAACGTATTAGTAAAGAAAGTGTTCTCACCTGTGTGTCACTGGAAATATTGCTGTATGACTGAGTAGTTGTTGTCAATGTCTTCTTCCTCTGCTTCCTCCTCATCACTGTCCACAGGCTCCACAGCTGCCACAACACCATAATCTGGACCATCCTCCTGCAGAAAAGGCACCTGGCATCACAAAGCAAGATTGTGAAGCATGGAGCAGGCGATGATGATCTGGCACACCTTCCTTGGTGAGTAGAATAGGGAACCACCTGTCATATGGAGGCACCTGAACCTGGCCTTCAGGAGGCCGAAGGTGCGTTCGATCACCCTCCTAGTCCGCCCATGGGCCTCATTGTAGCGTTCCTCTGCCCTGGTCCTGGGATTCCTCACTGGGGTCAGTAGCAATGACAGGTTGCGGTAACAAGAGTCCCCTAATAGCCACACCCAGTGCCTCTGGAGTTGACCCATCACATAAGGGATGCTGCTATTCCGCAGGATGTAGGCGTCATGCACTGTGCCAGGGAACATAGCATTTACCTGGGAGATGTACTGGTATGCCAAACATACCATCTGTACATTCATGGAATGATAACTCTTCCGGTTCCTGTACACCTGTTCACTCCTGTGGGGGGGGGGGGACCAGAGCTACATGGGTCCCATCAATGGCACCTATGATGTTAGAGATATGTCCCAGGGCATAGAAGTCACCTTTAACAGTAGCCAAATCCTCCACCTGAGGGAAAACCATGTAGCTCCTCATGTGTTTCAGCAGGGCAGACAACACTGTGGACAACACGTTGGAAAACATAGGCTGGGACATCCCTGATGCCAGGGCCACAGTTGTTTGAAATTACCCACTTGCTAGGAAATGGAGCACTGACAGCACCTGCACTTGAGGGGGGATTCCTGTGGGATGGTGGATTGGTGACATCAGGTCTGGCTCCAACTGGGAACACAGTTCCTGGATTGTGGCACGGTCAAACCTGTAGGTGATGATTAAATATCGCTCCTCCATTGTCAACAGGTCCACCAGTGGTCGGTACACCGGAGGATTCCGCCATCTCCTCACTTGTCCCAGCTGACGGTGCCTAGGAAGGACAACAGCGACCACAGAGTCAAGCAATTCAGAGGTATGTACCCACAGCTATACAGAACACGAAATGTTTTCCAAAAGAGTTGTCTCTATGTGTGTGTAGTCCAGGCCTCGGTATGTGTGACGCAGTAGAAAATGAAGCCATGTGGGCCCCTGAAATGGCAGATGCCTGACCTCTAAACTGGGACAATGAGATGTCAGGTAACTGCGCTGGCGTTGTACACCGTCACGGTAGGCGGTCGTAGACCGCGGCGCAATGCTGCATTGGTTAGCATTGGACCCTATGGGTCCCAGGAGCCAATGACGAAGTGCGCCGGCGGTGATGAATACGCACTGCCGCAGATGTCACCGCCGCGGCCGTGACCGCCATTTTCTATCTGTTAAATCACTCGATAACTGATCTTCGACAGGAGAGGACCTATACTGCAAGTGCTGCTGTGACCTCGGTCTGGAAGAGACAATGGCACGTGCGTCTGGGGAAAGGGCCCCTGCCTTCACTGCACAGGAGTTGGAGAAGCTCGTGGACGGGGTCCTCCCCCAGTACACGCTACTCTACGGTCCTCCAGACCAACAGGTGAGTACATAGGGTGCAAGTTGTATGGGCTATGCCTGGGTGGAGAGGGCTGGATGTAAGAAGGAAGGGGGCACAGTTCAGCGAGCATAAATGAGTGTGAATGCATGTGCCACATGGCAAGGGCAGGGTTGTGGGCCGCTCACTTTGACGGTGCAGTTGTTAAATACTTCTCTTCTTCCCCTGTGCATGTCATGTAGGTCAGCGCCCACCAGAAGAAGGATATTTGGCGTGCCATCGCCAAGGACGTCCGGACCCTGGGGGTCCACCAGAGACGGAGCACCCACTGCCGTAAAAGATGGGAGGACATTCGCCGCTGGAGCAAGAAGACGGCGGAGGCTCAGCTGGGGATGGCCTCCCAACATGGGAGGGGTGCCCGTCACACCATGACCCCCCTGATGTTCCGGATCCTGGCAGTGGCCTACTCTGAGTTGGCTGGGCGCTTGAGGGCATCACAGCAGACACAAGGGGGTGAGTACACTCTCATTCTGCTGACTTTGTGCGCAGTGGAGGGGTCTGGGTGGGGGAGGAGGGCTGTGGGATTCCCTAGGCCAGGGCGAGTTCCGTAGGCTAGGCCCCTCCGTAATGCAGGCCATGTGGCACCCCACCCCACCTCTGTAGAGTGGCAAGCACAGGTATTCATGCCCCTGTGTCATCTATGTGTGCAGATGTCGGCCATAGCCATGTAGGCCATATCACTGGAACTGCATCTGTAGAGGCCAAGAGCGCATCGTAGTGCAGGGGGCTGCTGTGTCTGTATTGTCCACCAACGTAGCGGTAAACCATGCACTCAACCTGTCTTTCTTGTGTCGTCCCCCCCCTTTTGTGCTCTCCCTGTTCTTTTGTGCATCAGCATCATCAGGCAGAGGTACAGTGGCACCGGAGCACGAGGGGGCTGCATCCCACATGGCCATGGATGGCCACACCACGGACTCTGAGTACACCAGTGGGACGGAGGGCGAGGGGAGCTTCACGGCAGTCACCGGATCAGCAAACAGTGACACGGACTCGTCCTCCGATGGGAGCTCCCTTGTGGTGGCAACACCATTTGTGCCCCCCACTTCAACAGGTACAGCCGCCACCCCCCCCTACCAGCACCACCCTCCCAGCAGCCCCTCAGCCTTCGGCCCGTGCCCGCTCACCCAGGAGGGTGGGCATCACCTTCGCCCCAGGCACCTCAACCCCTGCCCCTGTCACACCTGCTGCCCTCATTGAGGAGGCCATTGACCTCCTCAGGTCACTCACTGTTGGGCAGTCTACCATTGTGAATGCCATCCAGGGTGTAGAAAGGGAGTTGCAACACACTAATGCATTCCTGGAGGGCATTCATTCTGGTCAGGCTGCCCATCATCGAACCCTGCAATCTCTGGCCTCAGCACTGATGGCAGCCATTGTCCCTGTGTCTAGCCTCCCCCCTCCAACTTCCTCCACCCAGACCAAATCCCCTGTACCTCAGCCTATCCCAAGCACACCATCAGACCAGCCTGCACACACCTCAACACACAAGGGCAGCTCAGGCAAACATAGGCACCACACATCCCACAGGCACTGACAAAAGCATCACCCACATACAGACACAGCAACATCCACTGGCTCTACTGTGTCCCCCTCCTCGTCGTCTCCCTCCTCCCTCCCAGTGTCGTCTACACTCTCACCTGCATGCACTACCACTACAGCCACTAGGACTCGCACCAGAACACCCAGCACCACACCCCGCTCACCTGCACTCACCACCCCCACTACCATTTACACGTCCCCTGTGTCCTCTCCCAGTGTGTCTGTGACGCCCCCTCCCAAAGTACACAAACGCGGACACACACACACCCAACATCCATCCACCTCACGACAGCCTCCAGAACATGCACTTGCACCCAAATCACCTAAAGTTACACCTCCTACAACCACCTCCTCTTCCTCCACTCCCAGACCCCCTCCAGCTACCCGTCCCAGTGTTCGCCAGAAACTTTTCCTGACCAACGTTGACCTCTTTCCCACCCCCCCCTCAAATTCATAGGTCCCGTAGTAGCACCTCAGCCCAAAAAAGTCCGGTACCAGTGGTGCCTGTTAGAGGTATGTGGAGTGCACCGGGCACCAGGGCAGCCAGTGTGACACGGAGCCAAAGCACAGCCAGTCCCCCCCCTGTGAAGCACCAGAAGGTGGACAGTGCCCGATAGGAGAGGGTGAAGACTCCTGCCGGCAAAGCCGCTCACAAGGGTCACGGGGGAGTGTCGAGTCAGCTGTGACTCCTCCCAAGGTAGGGAAGGGGCAGAAGAAAGCGCCAAAGTCTGGGAAGAGCAGCACGGCGGAGAAGGCCGCCATCATCCCCGCTGCCCAGGACGCCACCGCCAGCACTATCGTCACTGGTCAGGAGACCACCACCAGAGTCAGTGCCCTGGAGGGCAGCACAATCGTCACTGGTCAGGAGACCACCGCCAGAGTCAGTGCCCTGGAGGGCAGCACTATCGTCACTGGTCAGGAGACCACCGCCAGAGTCAGTGCCCTGGAGGGCAGCACAATCGTCACTGGTCAGGAAACCACCGCCAGAGTCAGTGCCCTGGAGGGCAGCACTATCGTCACTGGTCAGGAGACCACCGCCAGAGTCACTGCCCTGGAGGGCAGCACAATCGTCACTGGTCAGGAGACCACCGCCAGAGTCAGTGCCCAGGAGGGCAGCACAATCGTCACTGGTCAGGAGACCACCGCCAGAGTCAGTGCCCAGGAGGGCCCCGACAGCCACAGCCCCGCTAGGCAATGAGGGACCACCATGGCACACACCGCTGCACAGGTCAGAGACAGAAAAGTTAAGCACCACTGAACGGGGCAGAAACCGCCATGGCAAGCACCGCTGAACAGGGCAAAGACTGCCATGGCAAGCACCGCTGAACAGGGGAAGCACCGCTGCACAGAGCAGAAACCGCCATGGCAAGCACCGCTGAACAGGGCAAGCACCGCTGAAACAGGGCAAAGACCGCCATGGCAAGCACCGCTGAACAGGGCAAGCACTGCTGAAACAGTGCAAAGAATGCCATGGCAAGCACCGCTGAACAGGGGAAGCACCGCTGAACAGGGCAGAAACCACCATGGCAAGCACCGCTGAACAGGGCAAAGACCGCCATGGCAAGCACAGCTGAACAGGGGAAGCACCGCTGAACAGAGCAAGCACCGCCAACTCAAGCATCGCTATCCCATGTGTGCAGGGGCAGTGGCGCAACTGGGACCGTCACGGGGAGAGTGATGCACTCTGGGCACCAGTCCCCCTCCAGAACCAGTAGAGAACGGCATCCACTACCTCAGTCCTTAACAGGATGAAGCACTCTGAGCACCAGTCCCCCTCCAGAACCAGTGGAGACTGTTATCGACTTGAGAGTCTGTGGCTTTGCACTCCCCAGGATATGGCAGTGGGCAAACCACCCACTGTAGAGACTTGAGAGACTGTGGCTTTGCACTCCCCAGGAAATGGCAGTGGGCAACCCACCCACTGTAGAGACTTGAGAGACTGTGGCTTTGCACTCCCCAGGATGGTACAGTGGGCAAACCACCCACTGAAAAGACTTGTGAGACTGTGGCTTTGCACTCCCCAGGATACATCAATGGGCATGGAGCCCCCTCGTGGATCTGGCGTGGTGCTGTCATCCGGCTGAGGTGCCCCCCCTTCCCTTCCCCCTGAGGTGCCTGTTGTAGTTCTATCTGATGCCCCTGCAGTGTTCTCTCCATTTCTGGACAGGTGTCTAGTGTGGGCCTCGCCCATGCATTTTGGGCCCGGTGGTCCGCGGACAATGGATGGCGCATACCTGCACTACTGATCGTGATGTATATATTTTGGCATTTGTATATATTTCTGTATATATTAGCTTACTGTATTGTGATACATTACAATGGTTGTACTCATTTCCTTTTGTCTTTGCATTCTTCCGGGGGGGTTGGGGTTGTTACTGTGATGTTTGGAAATGCATGTGTGTGTGTGTTGTAGTGTGCGAGGGTCGGTGTGGGGGTGGGGGTGTTGCATGTGTGTGTCCCTGACTTTTGCCTCCCCCCTCCCCTATGTCGTAGGTGCAGTACTCACCGTTGTCTTCTGCGCCGCCGTTGCTGATGTTCGTAGAGGAGCAGGAACACTATCGCACGGAGTATTTGGAGTTCCGGCTCCATGGTGTCCTCCTTCCTCGTGGAGTGTGTAGAGGTGAGCATTTTCCCACTGAAATGTCTGTTTCTGCCGTGTTTTTATCCACGGTGAATCCGCCCCGGAAAAGGTGGCGGATTGGCCTGTTGTAATACTGTGGGCAGTACTTTGTCTTCTGCCTGTCTGTTGGCGGTGACCGCCGCGCTGTTTGTCTGTACCGCTGTGGCGGTCGGAGTGTTAAAGTGGCTGTCTATGTTTGCGGTTTCCGCCACTGTCATAATTCCCTTTTTTTTCCGCTGGCCTGCTTGCGGTCTTACTGCCGCTTTAACACCATCCGCCAGGGTTGTAATGACCCCCTAACTGTCCCTTTCTGATGGGGGCTTATACCTCTCTAAGTGCCATTAAAGAAATCCTTTCCCAATGCTACGAAATCATGGGACAGATGCACCCTGTCATATATTATTCATGCAAAGTGCTTCCCACAGAGAAAAATTACCCAATCACAGATTGAGAGTTACTTGCTGTTAAAGCAGTTTTTGAAGAATGTAGCAGTACTTATTGAGCTCAAGACACCCTGTAACAATTTACAAAGACTATCATAATATACAAGGTTTGCACTGTGCTCATTCTTTCACAGCTAGGCAGTAACTCTAGTCACTGTTTTTCAATGACTATAACTTTGTGATTTTATATCAGTCTGGCAGAGAGAACGTGAAGCAGACACTTTATCACATATCAGAGAAACAGATCAACCACGCTTCAAAGAGGATCCCAACCCATCATTCCTATCAAACATTTTCAAGGAGGTATATTCACTTCCAGTTTCATGGATGGCTTATCCAAAGAAATACATACTAGATCATTACAAGACTGGTTACAAGGGGAACCTACGTTAACACAAGAAAATGTTTTTTTTTTTTAATATGAGTTTTGTTTAATTGTATCTACCCCACAATGCAGGAACAAGCATGTGTTATGATACAGTATTGGTGGGACACCAGGGTTCCAAAAGACGTTGCCACTTGTTAAACAACAATTTTGGTGGCTGTCAGTGCCCAATGATGTGTAACAATATGTAGACTCTTGTGCAATTTGTGCCCAAGGTAAAAGTTTCCATTGTTCACCTAGTGGATTTTTTCTGGCCATTCCCTATGTTACCAAAACCATGACAGACAGTACCCTTGAATTTTGTAGCAGAATTCCCAAAGGCAACCTTAGGGTATAAACTTCCCCCCGCTATTGAATTTTCAGAGATTTTTCTAACCAACATTGTACGCTTAAATGGTTTGCTATCAGTTAATTTTCAAATTCTGGTCCAAAATGTGGAATTCCTTGGGCATGGATGTGCAAATGGATGTACAGGCAGAAAGGACTAATCAAACCATGGAGCAGTATCTCTGCTGTTTATTACTCACTTATTAAGATGCTTGGGAAAAGTTGTTGTGGGCAGTAGAATTCAAATACAACACTGACCATGCTTCCACAGCCATGACACCATTCTTTTGCCTTCTTGAGGAACATACACAAGTGGCCCTTTGGAAAGAACCATTGCATGGCACAGTCCAAGCTGTACATGAATGTCATGCATGTATTTGACACCTCTTTGACGTAGCCCATTTCTATCTAGCACAAGCTAAGGAAGCTTATAAGGCTACAGCAGACACACATAATAGCCCAGAAACTCAGTACCACAATGGAGATAAAGCATGGTCATCAACCAGAAACATTCCATGATAAGGGAAAAAGACACTACTCCCAAAATGTATTGGTTCATTTTAAATCCAACAGATAGTGAGCCCTGTTGTCATGAAGCTAAGTCTCACATCCTCACAAAAAATACACCCAGCATTCCATACCTTCCTATTGAAGCCCTTGCATCTTGCCACCTAAAGATCCTAACCACCACCCCCACATGAAATTGTGGGAAATAAAGAAAATGCAGTGTGTGGCATTCTAGATTTCAAGTGAATTCATGGAGAATTAGCTAGTGGATTGGGAGGGTCACAGCCTAGAGATTGATTCTTGGGAACTGGTTTCTAATGTCATCAATGCTTCTCACCTGGTAAAAGATTCCATCATTGTTATCCTGAAAAACCCAGACCACTCAATCAAGTACTGGGGACCCTGTTGTGGGGATACTGTCAAGGGTCTCATGTGTGAGGTCATTGCCTGTCATTGCCTAACGCCATTGTGTTGCCTGCTTGAGTCACATTGGTCATAGAATAATGATTATTACATGTCAAAAGTATAATTGTTTAATACCATTTTTGTTGTATTGTAAAACTGATTAAATGGGTCACAGATAAGGATTATTATATTATAGACTATGTTTATTTAATTGTTTGTCTCAGCCCGCACTGGTAGAATCAATCTCAGGCTCTACTTGATATCAAGGCATCTTGCCAGTCAGTACTTCCTATTCTATACACCAAACGTGCACTAGTATTTCTCCAGAATGGCCAGGGTTTTTTGGAAATGGAAGATCTCAGTGGGCATCTTGGGTACGGTCTTAGGCGTGGTCTATTTGGACCGCACCTTACCACCGGCTCACACTTTGGCCCTCATTACGACCCTGGTGGTGGGTGATAAAGTGGCGGTATTACTGCCAACAGGCTGGCAGTAAATACCGCCAAATTTTGACCATGGCGGTGATAACTCCCATAGACAGCCAATGTACCACACCAACCGCCATGGTGGAAACACCAGCCACCACGGCAGTAGCCGCCAACAGCCAGGTGGGAGACAAAGTACCACCCACTATATCATGACACTGCAATCCGCCACCTTCTTCGGTACAGTACTAATGCCAACAAAAGTTAGGTGGAAACAAAGCTCAGAAGTGAAAGGACTCACCATTAGAGACACAGGGAAGAACCATGCCGCCATGGAACCCGAACTGCAAGTTTTTCTGATGATCTTCTACGTCATGCTCCACCTGGATCACCAACGCCGACGAAGACAACAATGGTAAGTACAACCGCATAGCACACAAGGGAAGAAGGGAGGAAAAAGTCAGTGACACGCACAACACACATGATCCACACACACCATGCACACAACCAGCTGCACATGTGAACCAATCACACAAGACACACCGCAGCATAATACACAGACCATAATTCTGGAGTAACAACAAAGTATTAGCATAGCAAAATCCACCCCACAAACCAAATATAAACAAATGTCCATAAAGGCCCAATGCCCAGTCCAAACTCGAGGGCACACAAGGCACAGGGCACATTTAAAGGCCCAACATGTTCCCTGACAGCTGGAGAGAACACTGCAGGGGCATAATTTTGCAAGTGGGAGGGCACCTCAGGGGGAGGGGGGACACCTCAGCCAAATATGGGAACGTTCCCACTGGTTTGGAGGGGCAACATGCCCATTGCTTTGTCCTGGGGAGTGCAAGGCCACAGTCTCTCAAGTGGGTAAATTGCCCACTGGCTCTAAAGGGGGCAATATGCCCATTGCTTTGTCCTGGGGAGTGCAAGGCCAAAGTCTCTGGAGAGGGTGACTTGCCCACTGGTTCTGGAGGGGCTAACATGCCCATTGCTTTATCGTGGGGAGTGCAAGGCCACAGTATCTGGAGTGGGTGACTTGCCCACTGGTTCTGGAGGGGCCATCCCGCACAGTAGCCCCTGGAGAGTGGACCACATGGCGTCCACCGGTGGTGTCAGCTGCACTGTGGTGGTGGTTGGAGGAGGCTCCTAGGCAGCCCCTGCACTCACTGATGGCTGCATTGTGGTGGTTGTTGGAGGAGGCTCGTGGGCAGCCCCTTCACTCACTGATGGATTCATTGTGGTGGTGGTTGGAGGAGGCTCCTGGGCAGCCCCTGCACTCACTGATGGCTGCCCATCCACAGCTGGTCGTGGGGGCCCTGTGACAGCTGGTTGTGGTGGCAGTGTTAGCCTGACAGCTTCAGCTGGCATAGAGTACCTCGTCTCCTTATGTTCATGGGTGGATGGGCTCTTCGCCTCTCTGCCTGGTGATGCAGGCTCCTTCCCCTTCTTCACAGCTGGTGCAAGCTCCTTCCCGTTCTTTACAGCTGGTGCAGACTCCTTCCCCTTCTTCACAGCTGGTGCAGGCCCTTTCCCCTTCCTCACAGCTGGTGCAGGACTCTTCCCTTTTTTACCTGGTGGTGCTGGCTCTTTCCCCTTCAGTGTCATAGGTCTGGTATCCTTACCAGTACGTGGTGATACCACTTTCCCCGTGGACTGTATGGCTGAGGTGCTGGGTTGTGTCCTTGGTACCCTGCCCTTATGGGCAGGACGAGGGGGGGAGGGGTAGGGAAGAGGTCAATTTGGGAAAAGAAAAGCAGTTTAGTGACTTTGGGGTGGGAGGAGGGAAGAGTAATGGGAGTGGAGGATGAGGGAGTGGTTGTTGGAGGTGTATGTCTGCTGGATGTGGGTGCAGGTGCATGGGCTGTATGCTTATGAGAGGTAGATGGCTGTTGGGTGTCTGAGTGCTTGCATTTTTGTCCTTTGGGGGGGCAGACACAGTGGGAAAGAACACAGGGGACACGTGCATGGCTATTGTTAAGGTGTCTGCCAGTGAGGTGTGTGTTCTGCTTGGTGTGGTGATGCTGATAGTGGGTGTAGATGTAGTACATGCAGGTGTGAGTGTGGACGTGACTGGGAGGGAGGTGGAGGAGGAGGAGGATGGGGAGAGAGTGGAGGCAGTGGATGTTTTTGTGTCTGCAACTGTATGCTGTTTGTGAGAGTACCTGTGGGATCAAGTGTGGTGCTTGTGTTTGCCTGTGCGCATGCTCGTCTGTCTGTGTGCTTGAGATGGGTTGGGGTTGAGGAGAATGGGACTGGGAAGTGGAAGTTGAAGGTGGGACAGTAGAAACAGGGACAATGGCTGCCATCAGAGAGGAGGCCAGAGCCTTAATCGATCTCTGTTGGGATGACAAACCACCATGAATGCCCTCCAGGAATGCATTGTATTGCTGCATCTGGGATGCCAGTCCCTGCATGGCATTCACAATGGTTGACTGCCCTACAGAGATGGATCTCAGGAGATCAATAGCATCCTCACTTAGGGCAGCAGGGCTCACTGGGGCAGGGCCTGAGATGCCTGGGGCAAAGGAGATGCCCACCCTCCTGGGTGAGCGGGCAAGAGCAACTCGCTGAGGGGCTACTGGGAGGGTGGTGCTGGTAAGGGGTGGCGGCAGTACCTGCAGCTAGGGTGGTTGCAGAGGTGTCTGCCACCACCAGGGAGCTCCCATCGGAGGAGGCATCAGAGTCTGTGTTGTCCCCTTCAGTATCTGCCGTGGTGCTTCCCTCTCCCTCTGTCCCACTTGTTCCCTCAGCATCAGTGGACTCTGCTTCCAGGGTCCTTTAAGATGCAGCTCCCGCTGCCCCCGGTGGCCCTGCTCCTCTGCCAGATGAGGCTTATGCACACAAGGACAGGATGACAAAACAAGAAAGGAGGGGAGAGAGACAAAGGATACACTGGGTCAATTACTGCACCAACACCAACGTTGATGTACACAACACCCTCACACGCAGGGAACAGGCCTACGCACTATGCATTGCACTACCAGTGAAATGGCTAGTCACCAAAGCATGAGGAGGAGCACACACCACCAACTGCATCACCCCTGGGACCCACGCAGCCCTGCCTAGAAGAGAATACTAACAAGCTAGGTTACCTGTATTTGCCATGCAACCATTACCCTTCAGAGGACCCACGCTCCAATGCCTGGCCTGTCCTTAGGGGCACCCACTAACACACAACCACCACCCGGATACCACCCCACCAGCCATAAGTTGTAATGATACCCATTGTACTCACCCCCTTGTGGCTGCTGTGATTCCCTCAAGCGCCCATCCAGCTCAGGGTATGCCACTGTGAGTATGCTGCCATCAGGGGAGTCAGGGTCTGATGGACACCCCTTCCTCGTTGGGAGGCCATCCCCAGCTGGGCCCCCGTGGTCTTCTATGCCCAGCGTCACAGGCCCTCCCACCGTTTCCGACAGTGGGTTCTCCATCTGCCATAGACCCCGAGGGTCCACACCTCCTTGGCGATAGCACACCATGTTCCTTTCTTTTGATGGGCGCTGACCTGCAGAGGCAATAAAGACAGGAAAACACCATTAAACTAACAGTCCAGGCTGTCACACACATGGCCCACCATGCCCATTTCCATCACCATTGGCACACACATTGCCAGCGCATGACAGGTACACCATCAAGAGATAATCCCCCCTTACACAATGCCTTCACACACATCGCCATGCATCCATGCCACATGCATCGTGCCCACGGTGTACTCACCTGTTGGTCTAGAGTTCCATACAGAAGTCCGTAATGGGGTAGGACCCCATCCACCTGTCACTCCAACTCCTCCGAAGTAAAGGCTGGGGCCCTTTCCTCGGTCACACGGGCCATGGTAGGTTACAGACACAGGTGACAGCAGCACATGCAGGAAGGTCAGGAAACAAGTGAGGAATCAGATAGAAAATGGTAGTCACGTCCACGACGGTGTAGACCATCACCGCTGGTGTAGATTCCCATTGGCCACTGTACGCCATGGGGCCAATATTATCCAATGAGGAATTGCACAGCTGTTCACGACCCCCTACCGCCACGGCGCACAACGTCAGCAGAATTACCTCACTTCCACCTGTCTCTCCACACAGGACAGGCGGTTGCCATTTCATGGGGGGTGAACAGGTCTATCGATAATTGCTGCGTCACAGGATAAATAGGCACATACTTTGAAATTACACTGTCCCAATACATGATTGCACAAAGTGGACTGCTGTTGTGGTATAGTTGTTCAAATTGTGGCAGCTTACTCACTCTTGTGTCCCTTAGATACGTACCACTGTAGATGAATAGGAGATGGAGACATACCCCCGTGTACAGATCCCTGGTGGACTTAGCTACACTGGAGGACAGGCACATAATTCCATGTAGACTGGACAGGGCCACAATCAGAGCTGTGTGCCCAGTTGGAGCCTGACCTGATCTCAGCTATCCGTCATCCGAATGGGATCCTCTTGTGCAGCTTCTATCAGTGCTCTATTTTCCAAGTGACAGTAGGCTTGGCAGCAGGAAAGTCAGAGCCAATGTTCTCTATCATGCTGGCAAGAGTGTTGTCTGCCCTGGTAAAACACACGTGCAGCTACATTGCTTTCCCCCAGGTGGAAGATTTGGCCACATTGATGGCCGGATTCTATGCAATAGGACACATCCCTAATATTATTGGGGCGATTGATGGAACACATCTTGCGTTGGTCCCCCCGGGCAGGATGAACAGGTGTACAGGAATCGTAAGAGTTTCCACTCCATGAATATGCAGATTGTGTGCCTGGCGGACCATCATCAATGCTAAATATCCTGGGTCGGTGCATGATGCCTCTGTTCTGAGGAATAGCAGCATCCCAAATGTGATGGCCCAACTACAGAGGAATAGGGTGTGGCTTATAGGTGAGCCTTGGTCCGCACCCAGTGTATATTGGTGTATGTCTCTGCTGTTAGCCAAATAGGATAGTGTGGCTAAATGTTGTCCCCTGATACTTGCAGGTGATTCTGTCTACCCAAACCTATTGTGGCTGCTGACCCCTGTGAGAAATGCCAGGCAAGGGCTGAAGAATGTTATAATGAGGCACATGGGCGAACCAAAAGGATCATTGAGAGGACCTTCGGCCTCCTGAAGGCCAGGTTCAGGTGCCTCCATCTGACAGGTGGATCCTTGTGCTACTCATCCGAGAAGGTCTACCAGATAGTAGTGTTATGGTGCATGTTGCACAACCTGGCCCTCAGACGCCATGAACCTTTTCTGCAGGAGGAGGAGACTGGAGATGCCCATGTGGCAGCAGTGGACCCTAAGGACAGTGAGGATGAGGAGGCAGAGGATGAGAATGTGGATAACAGAACATTAGTATCCACTTCCAATGACACAAATGTGAGACAGTGCAACTTCACATTTCTATGACTATTGTTGTATTCTGTGTGGCAGTGGCATGCTGGCATTACACACTTGTTACCTCTACTTACAGTCACCTATGGATTATCATTTTACAGATGTTGGTGATATGACAACAATGTCCTGATGTGATCACTTCACCCAGCAACAGGTCATTAATTCTATGCTCTCACTATGTACAATTAATTTGCAATGGATGTAGCTGTTTCAATCGATACAAATTTGCAATACATGAAATACTCGTAGTCGAGTTTTATCCAAGGGTGTTTATTGTAGTGCTACAAAATAGAGGGGAAAGTACAATGGAATGGGGTGATGATGGAGGAAAGTCCAGGGAATCGTTCCAGTCTGTTTGTATCACAGGTGCAGTGTCCAACGGGACATAGGAAGGGGAGCAATGGCAGTTCAAGGTGGACAAGGTGACAGAGTGGGACACGAGCGGGACAATCAGGAGAGTCTCATTTCCTGGCGGTGGTCTTGGCAAGTGTCTCTGGCTTCTCTCTGGGTCGCAGGGATAGTTTGCAGGGGGGTTCACCTTCTGCAGGGGGAGGGATGCTGGAGGCCTGTGGGTCCTGTGGCGAGACCTCCTGGCCACTAGTGGCAGTGGAGGGCTGTTCAGGTGACTGGCTAGTGGTAGGGGCCCGCTTATGTGCTGTTGACTTCCTCATGATGTTTGCCATGTCTGCCAGCACCCCTGCTATGGAGATCAGGCTGTTTTTAATGGCCTGCAAGTCCTCCATGATCCTCTGATACTGTCCCTCCAGCAGCCACCTGTTCCCCTGCACGTTGTCAAGAATCTGGGCCATCGTGCACTGGGAATGATGGTAGGCTCCCATGATCTCAGAGAGTGCCTCCTGGAGAGTCGGTTCTCTGGTCCTGTCCTCCCACTAGTAAACAGCAGTCCTCCCATGGTTGGTGTTGCTCTGCCAGCTTTTGCTTGTGTATGGTGATGTATTTTGGGATTGTTAGTTTCCCTATGCTGTGCATGCGTTAGTGATGGGTGTCCATGCAGGGCTGGGAGGGTTGTCCATGCATTGGTATGGCATGCAGTGCTTGGCATTGGGATTAGTGAGATGTGTAGTTGCAGTGTGTGGGTTGGAGTGGAGTGATGTGAGTGAGAGTGCCTCCCGGAGAGTCGGTTCTCTGGTCCTGACCTCCCCCTGGCACACAGCAGTCCTCCCAGTGTCCCTGTTGGCCTATGCCTCTGTCCCCTGAACTGTGTGCCCACTGCCACTTACCCTGGGTTCCTGATTGTCTTTAGGGTGAGGTGTGGCCTGGGGTCCCTGTACAGGAGGGCACACTGCTGATTGATGTGTCCTGGCGACAGAGGTGTGGGTACCCTGGGTGGGTGCTGTGGTGTTGGTTCCTGATGGGGGAGGATCTGTGGTGGTCTGTGAGTGGGCTTGGGTGACCGGCTGTCTAGTGGTCCCTGATGGGCCAGGTAGGTCCTCCAGATCCAGAAGTCCAGAGTTACTGTCATCACTGAGGGCCTCTTCTGTAGGGGGACTGGATAGTGGTTGCACCTCCTCTCCACTGACATTTGCTGGGGTACCTGTGGGGATGTAAATGATGAATTATGCTTCAAGTTTATGACATTTGCACTTCCCTAGCTTTCCCTTTATGGTTGGTGTTTCTCTGCCGGCTTTTGCTTGTATATGGTGATGTATTGTGGGATTGTTAGTTTCCCTATGCTATGCATGCTTTAGTGATGGGTGTCCATGCATGGATTAGAGGGTTGTCCATGCATTGGTATGGCATGCAGTGCTTGGCATTGGGATTATTGTGATGTGTAGTTGCAGTGTGTGGGTTGGAGTGGAGTGATGGAAGTGAGGGTGTGGATGTGAGATGCCATGCAGGTATAGGGGGGGGCTATAGGTAGTAAATATTGACTTACCAGTGTTCAGTCCTCCAGCAACTCCAGCGAGTACCTCAGGATGCAGTATTGTCAAGACCTGCTCTTCCCATGCTGTGAGCTGTGGGGAGGAGGTGGGGGTCAACTGCCAGTCCTCTGTATGGTGAGCTGGTGCTGTGCTGCTATGCAACATACCTTCCCATGTAGTTGGTTCCACCTCTTCCTGATGTCGTCCCTTGTTCTTGGGTGCTATCCCACGGCATTGACCGTGTCCACGATTCTCTGCCATAGCTCCATCTTCCTTGCTATAAATATTTGCTGTACCTGTGCTCCAAAGAGCTGTGGCTCTACCCTGACAATTTCCTCCACCATGACCCTTAACTCCTCCTCAGTGAAACCGGGGTGCCTTCGTGGTGCTATGGGTATTGTGTGATCTGTGTTGGTGAGGGTGTGTTGGGTGATGTGATGGGGTGTGTGATGTGGAGTGCGTGAGGGGTGTATGGGTGTAAGTGGTGTGTGTGCCTAGTTGTCTCTATGCTCTTATTCTCAGTCTCCTGGTGGCATTTGTTGTTCGTAGGGGGTTGTGGGTAATGTGGGTGTGTGATTTATAGTGGTGTGGATGTGTGGGTATCGTGTGTGTATGTGTGTCAGGTGTGTGTCTTTGGTATTAGCCAATGTGGTGTTGATTTGTATGGGGGTGTCCATTCTGAGCGCAGCGTTATTTACCACTAATGGTTTACCGCCATTGAATGTCCGCTGTGGTGAGTCATGGGTCATGATGTGGTGGGCGTTGTTTTGTTAGCGTAACGGTATAGGTATTGGGACCATCACTTTATCACTGACCTTTGGTCGGGCGGATTTGTGTATGTGGCTGTATTCTGTCGGATTGGTGTGTGTGTCATAATATGGTGAACGGATATCCACCACTGCGGCGGTATGTTGGCAGCCGTCAGCATAGCGGTAAGCGGGATTTACCACCAGTGTCGTAATGAGGGCCTTTGTGTTTAGAAACCAACAAACATGTACATACCTGCCCCTGCTCTGTGAAATCCTGGAACTCTGCAACTTATAATCCTTCAAAAGAAAGAAAAAAACTGGTAAAAACTTATGAGGTCAAATGGGTCAAGAAAACGAGGTAAAAATGCAGCATCTCGCAAAAGGTGTACAAGTTGGCTACATGTAATACAGTTGCTATTTCTGGATAGGGCAGCGCTTTAAAGACATATCACTAACAGAAACATCACACATTATTTAACAGAAACCTCACGAACTAACCACCACTGAAAAATACAAATCGTTAACCCCTGCATGTGGAAGGACAGAGATGGTGCAGGAACAAAGGCCATATTTATTTCATTATAAAAGAAAACAGAACGGTGATGAACAACAGTAGAAAATTATACAAATACTTGGTGAGTCATTACTACTGTACAGTAGCAATTTGGACCTACTGAACCTAAAAAAAAATCACAGGCGTGATGCAACTTTTCTGTTATGATTATTTATCCTCTACCAGTAGCACATTAATGAATGCCAAATGCCATGCAGGTATCATACTATGTGTATCTTTACACGTGTGATTCTGATTTGTATCTCTGCTAGTAAGCCTACTGTTGCATTTCCCACTTAGAAGACTCACAGACACTCTCATCTCCACTTAGAAAGTCTTCCAGTTGATTGCAGGTACCTTTCTGTAAGGTATTCACAATTTTAGTTGGGAGACTGGACGGTTAACTCTTCTACAGGTTTCAGTATAGTAATCTTCCCTTATCAGTTAGAAGGTCAACAACCAGATGACATGGATGGGAAGATGACATCCTGAAAGGCCCTCGTCCCTGAGCTTTACCAATAATTACCAGATTTAGGTAAAATTCCTGAACAACAGGTAGAGCACTTGGAGGTAGGGCCCTAAGGTCTGTGCAGTGCTGGGGTGCAATTTGACAAGTAAGGTAGCATCAAAGTACTCTGTCACCTATGACAAACACACACACACACACAACCACAAACACCAACACACACCCACACACACACAAACACACACCCACACTTCCCAGACAGATGAGGCATTGTAACAATGAAGAAAACACTACCATTAATGAAGCAAAGCCAAAATGAAAATTAGGTGAGCTATAAAAGCTTTACAACATCCTCCCAATGTTTCAATGAGAACCCAACCAAAATACACTTTTGCAGGAAAAAAATGTGAAATACTAAAAACTAAATTTAAATTTAATCCAATGCCATCCCTGGCCTAATTGATGATTTATAAGAACATAAACTATAGAAACTGTTGTTTCATATACCCATGACTAGCATTGTCTGGATGCCTTATGGGTAAACTAGGCCACATAGTAAAATAAATGAATACTGCTAATTTAACAAATATGGAGAAACTGTACTGAACTGTGCAACATTTTTCTCTCACAAAAGATAAAGAATTAAAAGCATAATATCAGGCCATTGCTGAATAAAAATCAATTAAAAGTACAAAACAATACTGGTGCATGCCTTCTATCAAACAAACAACAGCCGTATACAAATGTTTTTCAATTTTCTTGTGATATCACAAAAACAAAGGGCCAGATTTACAAGAAAGTGGTGCATCAGTACTGATGCGCCACTTTTCTTGGTTCGTCCTTGCCCCACCTAATGACACCATGTGTGCACCATATTTATAATATGGTACACCATGGCAGTCTTTAGAACACTGGTATCAAATTTTTTGATGCTATTGTGGTGCATTGCTACACTAGGGTCAGAAGTTTTGACTCTAGTTTAACAAAGTGCAAGGAGGCCCATTGATTTTAATGGGTAGATCATTTTAACGCCTGCTCTAAGCAGGCATTAGAAATGACACCAAAAATTATTTCACTGCATCATTTTTGAGGTCCTCCTAATGCCAGAACGCCCCCCTTGCATACATTATGCCTGACACAGGCATAATGTGGTGCAAGGGGTCGCAAAGCAGCGCAATGCATGCATTGCGCCACTTTGCAAATATGGTGCAGCGAAAAAAAATGTTTTCCTTGCAAGTGCCTTAATTGCGTGTGTCTGGGTACTATATATATTAATCCCCCATCAGATAGCAACAGCTATAGGCAAACCCTACACTCTGAAGTTGGTGCTAAATAACTGCTTTTTACTTGCCTATATCTTTGGCACTGCTTGACGAATCTTACGAAAATCTATCTATTTATCTATCTGTTTATTTTTCTATTCACTTAAAAAAAACAAAGGTTACAGGGACGTTATAGTTACGATCTGCATTTACATGCACAAAACCATAGAAATTCAGCAGTTATAGTTATGGTTAGCTCAGCAACTATAACTTGCGCCCTTTTTAAGTGACTTTCTATGTTGCTTTTTCTACTTCCTAACTAGAACGCCACTCAACAGTAGAAACTTGTTGGATGTATTATAACTTTTAATTTGATTCTGAACTTGCTATATTTAGCTCCTTCCTATGGAAAATAAGATTGTAATATTCTAAATAAAGTTTATCCATGTTAGCCTATGGGGCCTATTGACCACAATGGGGAAGACACATATGGCTATTTGTCCCTCACCAGGGCTTATTAAACATCTTTTATAAAGTCCCTGCTTATAGCTACACTGCACCCAACCCTGGGGATACTTAGGTCATACCTTAGGGGTGACTTATATGTAAAAGTAAGGTAGCTCAGGACTTTTAATTTCAAAATCGAAATTTGGGACTAACTTTAACTTAAAAACAGCCAGCAAGGAAGGCCTTCCTTTATAATGACACTGGGCACCACAGCAGAGTACCTATGAGTGCACTACCTATGCTGGGGCCACTACACCTACATGCCATTCTGCATTCTAGGGACTTATAGGTAGTTTGTCACAGCCAATTATAATTATCCTAATTTGCGTATACCAATTTAGTCAGAGCACAGACTCTTTAGCAGTGCCCAGGGGTCCATCAGAGTCAGAAAAAACCCAGCATGAATTAAAAATGGGGGCAAAAAGTTAGGGGACTTCTGCAATGAGCCCAGTTTTCCCACACAATGTAATATGTTATGCCGGGAGCTATGCAGCCCCCCACAGCCCTGGGGACTGCCACCTTCCAAGGGCAAAGATAGTAGTGAATGCAGGGGATGTACGCCCCCCACACAGTTAGGGCAAGTGAGAGCTGTCAAACAGCAAATATGCAGGGAAACAGATGAAAAAATTGCTGCTGCAAGCATGAAGGTTTTATTTAAAGCAGCTTCCTGCTTATGGATGCAGGGAGTCAGCTAGGACCGTGGGGGCCTTGAGTTTCCCATTGTCACTCTCAATCTCTCTCTTTTCCATCCTATAATGGGGCGGAGGAGAGAGAGAGATTGTCATTGCAATGGACTCTCAAAGAGTCAAACTAGAAGATGTTTGGAAAAAATGTTATAGTTACCTCTGGATGAACTGTAGAACAGAGCCACTTCTGGCCTAATGTTTTGAGGTATTGTGTTGTCACTCAGTAGGCTGTCGGTTCAAAAACTAGTAACGCTTGGCTGTCTGTCTGTTTCCAGTGATTTCATTGTTAAACATTCCTAGTGATGGAACATTGAAGTATTTTTCCCATCAATATCTTTGGTTTGATTAATATAGCAAAGTCTGAACACTGCACACTAAAGGAGTCACCTCTCTCCTGGTGGTTAAGGACTCAGACATGCACACTAAAGGTTGAGGGTTTTAGTCTAGGTGAGTCTGTGGTCATTTCCTGCTTCAGTTTCTTTTCAGCTGTAAATATTTAAGTTATATACTGAAATGCGATCTCACTAATTTTAATTTACAAAAATATTTTTCTTTTCAATTTGTCAGGAAATATCTCATTCTAAGTATATCATTCATCAAAGTCAAAATCACTCTTTCTCTCAATCACTCTCTCTCTCTCTTTTTCTCTCTCTCCCTCCCATGGTTGGATGTTTAGGGGAAAGGTTGGATACAGGAACTGTCCAGAGGCCAGGCACTGCGGCCAACCCCACTGTTCAAGGCCAAAAGCTGTGCGCAGTGCAAGGTTGGGTCATTATAGGGGATTGGTCCGTGCACAGGGTGGTTGGATTAACATATAGTAATGAAAATTACTGTATGTTAAAAAAACAAAGATATTCACTAAAAAACAACAAAAGTTACAAGGACGTTATAGTTAGGAAATAGAATTTAAAAAAACATAGAAATTCATTTAAAAAAACAAAGGTTACAGGGACTTTATAGTTAGACTCACATTTCAAAAATACAAAACCATAAAAATTCACCTGCGTAGTTAGAATTATCTCAAGTAAATATAAGTGGTACCATAAGGTAACTATCACTAGCATCCACGCCATGCACTGTGCTAGAATTGGGGTCTCTAGTTGGCAGAGGTATACACCCTTCTCGTAGAAGGGACCACAATCCTAGTCGGGGTAAATCTCAACACAATCCAAATTATCCTGTGCCCATCCTCTGGTAGCCTGGAACTGAGAAGTCAGGCTTAAATTGGAAGGCAATGTGTAAAGTATTTGTGCAATAAATCATAAAGTAACAGTGAAAACACCACAACATATACCACACAGGTTTAGAAAAATAGATAATATTTATCTGAATAAAACAAGGTAAAAACAACGAAGATCCAATAAGCCCAAGTTGAAATATCACTTTTAAAAGGTTTGAAAGAGTCTCCTTATAAATTAACAGTTGTCGCTTAGTTACACGAAGTACCTAGTATGCATCAAAAATAATGATGCACAGAGACTGCAGAGGAGGAGATGCATGGAAAACTAAGGTGTTACATCAGATTTTCCGATTGCAGTACAGATGATGCGTCATTTCTCTCTACGCTGCAAGGAGTTTGCGTTGTTTTTTCGGTGCACAGTCTTGGTTCCTCACTACGATGCGGGGGAAATTTTGACGCACATGGATGATGCTTTAAAAATACCTGACGGCTGGAAGAAGAAACAGACGCTGCGTCAATCCGGTAGATGATACGTTGAATCTTCCATCACAAGATAGGCGCTGCATTGAATTTCCATCTGGGAAGTTGGGCTGCGTCTTTCCAGTCGGCTGTGCAGCGATTTCTTGGCTGCAATGTAGGCTTTGCATCAATTTCTGCAGGCGTTGCATCAATTTTCAACACACAAGGACTTTTTTAAAGAGGTGAAGTCTTTGTTGGCCCTGAGACTTCAGAAACAGGAGACACGCAAAATTCAAGCCCTTGGAGAGCAATTTTGGGTAAAGCAGAGTCCTTCCAGCAAAGTCAAAGTCCAGAAGGGCAGCAGTCCTTTCCAACAAAGCAGTCCAGATGAGTCCAGCAGGGCAGCCAGGCAGCTCCTCTGACAGGGTGCAGGTGTAGGTCCAGAAGTGTCTGAGTTGGTTGGCTCAGAGACCCAGTTTATATTCCCAAAAATGTCTTTGAAGTGGGTGAGACTTCAAACAGTGGCTTTGAAGTGCACGAAATCCCCTTGCAGCCCAGTCCTGTCTGCCAGGGTCCCAATGGGGTGGTTATCAGTCCTTTGTGTGAGGCCAAGCCACTGGCTTTGAAATGCAAATGTCAGGCCCACCACCATTCCATCCCAGGAAGCCCCATTCAGTATGCAGATGAATGCAGATGTCACTGAGTGTCCTGTGTTTATAGTTGTCTGGGTGAAATGCACAAGGGAGCTGCCACTCAGCACAAACCAGATGTTGATTGGAGACAGGCTGTAAGGCACAAATGGTTTTAAGGGCAAGATTTGCTCACTTTCTAAAGGTGGCATTTCTAAAATTGTAATACAAAATCCAACCTCACCAATAAGCAGGATTTTCTATTACCATTCTGACCATACTGAATATGACCTGGTTACCCCTTTCAGATCAGAATCTACCACTAAAAAAGTATCTGAGGGCAGTCCTAATGTTGGTCTATGAAAGGAGCAGGCCTCACAGTAGTAGAAAACAAATTTAGTTTTTTTTTACTACCAGGACATATGAAACACGAAGGTGCATGTCCTGCCGTTTACTGACATAGCACCCTGCCCTATGGGTTACCTAGGGCCTACCTTAGGGGTGACTTCCATGTGGAGAAAGGGTAGTTTAAGGTTGGGCAAGTACCTTTAGAAGCCAAGTCAAAGTGGCAGTGAAATTACACACAAAAGCCTTGCAATGGCAATTGCATCGAAAGAGCAATACCACTGACCTGGTCAGTGAACTGCTCTGCCTCCCGTGGCTTCACCTGCTAAGTAGAGCCCTCATCCCTTGTTCTTCTGAACTCCTGACCACTGCCAGGAGTATGAGGCCCTCCTCCACCTGCAGGCTTCTGCCTGCACCTCATCCCTGGTGTCTAGTGGGAGAGCTCTGCTTTCCAACTAGGCTGCCTCTCTCCTCCTTTTTCTCTGCTCCTCTCTCTGTGTGCTCTCTCTTCCATGTCTGCCACTCACTGCCCCTGCTGCCGTTCGCTCTCCTCTGTGCCCTTTTGACTTGCTTTACTTTTGCCTTTACTTTTGCTTTACTTCTGCCTTACTTTTTCTTTACTTCTACTTTTCCCTCTACTCTCTTTCTCACTCTCACCCTCCTGCCTCTCTCTCGCGCCTGCTGCTGCTGCCCCTGTGGCCCTGCCCCCCTCCGCTCCCTCTCACTGCTCTCCTGCCACTGCTGCCCCCGCAGCCCCATCCCCTTTTTTTGTGCCATTTCTCCTCCTCTCCCGGCTCCCAACTGTCCTCTCCTCCCCGCTACTGCAGCAGACGCATGCAGTGGGTGCTCGGCTGGTGTGCTGAAGGCACATCAAAGACAAAGCCATCTGCATCCGTCTGCAACTGGATCGCACCCAGCGCCAGAACCCCTGGCTCATGTCCGCCCCGCTGCCACTACGCATGTCTTCATTACAATAACGCCACCCTCCACGCCCTCAGCACCGGCCGCTCACCCACCTGCCTTCTTGCCTCCACGCAGATCACCCGCAGACCCTTCTCCTGCAGGAACAGCACCTTCACCAGCCTCCAACCCTCTCAGATGCATCCCTGTCAACACCCACTCCATCCACAAACATACCATAGAACTATGGAATCTACTCGACTCAGCTTCCCCAGACATCGCCTTCCTAACCAAAACCTGGATGAACCCCTCCTCAGTGCCTGACATTGCCATAGCCATCCCGGACGCTACAAGATCACCCGCATGGACCGCTTCAAAAACCAGGAGGAGGCATCACCATCGTCCACAAGAACACCCTCAGGATCACGACCAGCACCGAAGACACCATCAGCACCACCAAACGCCTGCACTTCCAGATCCACACTGACCCAAACACCACCCTCCGAGGGACTCTTGTCTACAGACCCCCCGGCCCCTGACAGGAGTTCAGCAACTCTATCACAGACGTCATCAGCACGCACGCTCTCGCATCCACTCACTACATACTCCGTGGGGACTTAAACTTCTACCTCGAAAACACCAATGACTACAACACCAACACCCTGCTCGACAACCTCGACAACCTCGGCCTCAAACAGCTCGTCGTGACACCCACCCACTCCACAGGATACACACTCAACCCAATTTTCTTTGCCAGCAAACATGTCTCCTTCAGCCACACCACCGAACTCCACCTGACAGATCACCGCTGCCTCCACTTCTCCTTCAAGAAACCCACAACACACCATCACCCGCAACAGATTCCACACCGCAGATGGAACAAGGTCACCGAAGACCAACTTAACATTCCCCTCTTCCGGAACCCACCCATTGACACAACCAACATTGACAGCTGGCAGGTAATGGATCGACACCTGTGGCAACACTCTCGCCCTAATCAAAAATCCCTCCAATAGACGCACCGACAGAAAGACCTTCTGGTTCACCACTGACCTCCAAGAATCTAAGCAGACATGCCGAAGACTCAAAAAGAAGTGGTGCCATAATCAGACACTGGACAACCACACAGCCTTCAAAAACGCCATCCGCAGATACCACCACTTCATCCGAACCACCAAGAGAACAGCCTTCAAAGAACTCATCAACAACAATGCACCCAGCCATAAAGAGCTCTTCAACATCGTGAAGGAACTCTCCAACCCCAGCTCCAACGCCAACAACATCCCACCATCACAAGACCTCTGCCACTCCCTAGCCTCCTACTTCCACTGCAAGACCGCAGACATCCACGACAGCTTCAGCACCCAGGCCCCCCTCAACCACCGACACCACAGACTCACCACCCACCAGCTTCCTGCTCTCCTGGAACCCGGTCAATGGCAACAACACCATCGAAATCATGAACATTATCCACTCCGGCTCACCATTCAACCCCTGCCCTCACCACATCCTCAACAAAGCAAGCTCCGTCATCGCACCCCAACTCCGGAAGATCATCAATAGCTCCTTCGAGTCTGCCACCATCCCGGAGAGCTCAAAACACGCCGAGCTCAACACCCTCCTCAAGAAACCCAAGGTGGACCCAAAGGACATCAAGAACTTCCGGCCCATCTCCCTGCTCCCGTTTCTTGAAAAAGTTATTGAGAAGGCTGTCAACAGACAACTGACCCGCTTCCTCGAGGAGAACAGCCCTCTGGACCCTACCCAATCTAGATTCCGCAGCAACCACAGCATCGAAACTGCCCTCATCGCCGCCACCAATGGCATCAGAACCATACTGGACAGTAGCGAAACCGCAGCCCTCAACCTCCTGGACCTCTCAGTTGTGTTTAACATCATCTGCCACCACACCCTACACACACGACTCAGCAATGCAGGAATCTGTGACAGAGCCCTGGACTGGACCACCTCATTTCTCACCGGCAGAACTCAATTCTGCTCTGAAGCCACCAAAATCATCTGCAGCGTACCTCAGGGTTCATCCTTCAGCCAGAACCTCTTCAACATCTACATGGCTCTGCTCTCTAACATCGCCCGATCTCACACCCTCAACAGCAGATCCTCTCCCTCATCAATTTTGACAAGACTGAGGTCCTCATCTTCAGCTCCACCCCCTCTGCATGGGATGACTCCTGGTGGCCTGCCACACTCAGATCCTCTCCGACTCCCGCCGACCACACAAGCAACCTAGGATTCATCCTGGACTCCTCACTATCCATGACCCAGTAAGTCAACGCCATCTCCTCCTCCTGCTCTAACACCCTCCACATGCTCCGAAAGATCTACAAATGGATCCCCACAGAAACCAGAAGAACAGTCACCCAAGCCCTTGTAAGCAGCAAACTGGACTACAGCAATGCCCTCTACGCAGGAACCACGGCAAACCTCCAGAAAATGCTGCAACGCATCCAGAACGCCTCCGCACGCCTCATCCTGGACATCCCCTGCCACTGCCACATCACAGGCCACCTGAGAGACCTACACTGGCTCCCTGTCAACAAGAGAATCACCTTCAAACTCCTAACCCACACTCACAAGGCACTGCACAACACCGGACCAGAATACCTTAACAGACGACTCTCCTTCTATACCCCGACCCGACAGCTTTGCTTCGCCGACCTCGCCCCTCACAACTGTCCCATGGATCCACAGAACTACAACTGGTGGCAGATCATTCTTGCACCTCACCGCCAAGACGTGGAACACTGTTCACACCCACCTGCATCAGCCCAAGGACCTCGTTACCTTCAGGAGACTTCTCAAGACTTGGCGGTTCGAGCAGTAGCAGTGCCGCACAACTCCCCTCCTGCACCTACAGACCCTTAAGGGTGAGTAGTGCACTCTACAAATTCCTTGATTGACTGATTGATTGAATGGCAGGCCTGAGACATGGGTAAGTGGCTACTTATGTGAGTGGCACAATCTGTGTTGCAGGACCACTAGTAGCATTTGATGGACGGCCCCTGGGCACATGCAGTGCTCTTTACTAGGGACTTATAAGTAAATCGTCTTTGCCAATTGAGGAACAACCAACGTTACCATGTTTAAGGGAGCGAGTATATTCACTTTGGCACTGATTAGCAGTGGTAAAGTGTGGAGAGTCCTAAAACCAGCAAATACAGTGTCAGAAAAGTGGAGGGATGCCTTCAGGCATCCTAAGGCTGTCAGGTCTAACACACTGCTATTGACTCCACTAATTGCAACACTCATGACATTTTTATAATATTATTGATAATATGAATGTATTCTTTCCAGTAACATTTGTGACAAAAATATTTTTCATGGCAAAATCAGGAGTTATAGTTACCTTAGGGCATGTGCCCTAAGGTAACTATGATTTGCGCCCTCGCAATGTGCTGCTAATTATCCACTGTTGGACCTGGCCCTTTTTACTGCCTCATTCCCAGACTTTTTGTCTTCCGCCTCCTATTTTTTCTGATTGCTTTTTGTTCGCTCTAGGACTCTGAGCACATTATCACTGCTGTTCTGTGCTAAAGTGCATGTGCTCTCCTTTCTAAATTTGGTATGATTGGCTTACACCTAATTTGTACATTTAATTTACCTGTAAGTCTCTTGTACAGTGGTATCCCTATATGCAGAGCCTGAAAATTATATGCTACTAGTGGGCCTGCAGCCCAGCTTGTGCCACCCACAGAAGTAGCCTTTCAAACCTGTCTCAGGCTTGCTACCGCAGGGCCTGCATGCACAGTTTACCGCCACAGGGCCCTGACATCTAAATTTACTTGCCGGTCCTGGAAATCCCTTTTACTACATATAAGTCACCCCTAAGGTAAGCCCTAACTAACCCTACGGGCAGGGTGCTATGTGGGTAAATGGCAGGAGAGGTGCCTGGTTGTGTGGCCTGTCCTGGTAATGATAAATAGCCTATTTGGTTCCCCACTACTGTGAGTGCTGCCTTTCTCATAGGATTGTATCAGAAATGCCCTACCTTATGTTTAGGTGGTATTGTCTAATTTATGAGGGGTAGCATAGGCATATTTGGTATGGTTGTAATGGTAGTGAGAAATGCTTCTTACTGGTGTAGGTGGATTGTTTATCACCATTCCCCCTAATCGGAGTGCAGGATCTCCTAGATTGGGACACGTATGTCCACAGTTGCTCTCATACCATCTGGGGAGTGTGTTTCATGATGAGGTTGTGACTTCCACGCTAATGTCTTTTTCTGCCATGAGCTTTATTGGTGATGTGTCAGCTCATGTGTAGTGATGATGATGTTTTGGCATTCATGAGGATGTGTTTACTGCGCCATGTGTATTTTTGGTAACAATGATGACAACCTGACTACTGCTAGTGTTGAAGAAGACCAGTAATCTATGTGCTTCATCTGATTACTGCTTGTGTTGCAGAATAACCAGTAACATATGTGTTTTATAACAGTCTTGTTCATGATGTACACAGAATGGGTGTTAGAAATGGGGTTTCTGGTTTGCTATGGTATGCACCTCAGCCAGGCAAAACCTACCCACTCTAGTCAGGGCAAGGGAGTTACACGTCCAAGATAACCCCTGCTCACCCCCTTGGTAGCTTGGCACGAGCGGTCAGGCCTATCCCAGAGGCAATGTGTACAGAGTTTCCACAACACATGTGACGCAACATCCCCACCACAAAGGAAACACAACACCAGATCATGTGAAAATATACTGTATTGTACACAATGCAATTATTAGACCAAACATCACATATCAGTACTATCCTGCTACTTTAGCAGTTGTCAGAACATTACACATTTGTTACTTTGCAAACTAGCAGTAGTCACACCTAACACACAGGATACTTAGTATTCTGCAACATAAGCAGTAGTCAGGAAACACGTCATCATACCAAAACACTTGTCATAAGACTATCATAAAATGCCCATAGTAGGAACATTAGAAAACATATGGCAAGTTTGAAAAACACATTAGCAAGCATGTCCATAAAAGGAACATTTGCATATGCACACAAAAACATCATAAAACAGGTAGGCAACATATAATAATTTGCCAAGTCTTTAGAAAGAACTTTAGATGATATATATGGATCCTTTTAGGGAATACCTCTTCTGGTGATAAAGGCACCTCCAGTGCCCAACAAGCAAAGAAGGTGAAAAATGGGGCCCCTGGTGCACCTCTGCGCAAAACGGGGGCCTCCCTTATTTTCCAGACCCGAGGAGGGCTGCACGCCCCTCCTCTCCTTTGTGCGCCGGCCCCTCTGGGGACCCATGATTGCTAGGGGCCCCCCAGGCCTCAACCAGCCCTCACGAGGGGGGCCAACGTCCCTGCAATGATGGGGGAGGAGCGAGGCACCACGCACCCCATCGACTTTGTAACAGGCCCCTCCAGGGGCCTGTGATCTCCGAGGGTCTCCCCCGGGCCTGTCCTGGCGCTCCGCTGTGGGGGGAGACCTCTACCGTGAAGGCTGGCTCTCAAAGGGGCCCCAAAGAATCTGTGGCGCATGCGGCCGTCCCGCCCACAGAATAATCAAAGCCTTCCGAGGCTTCAGGCGGCGAGGGAGAGGCATTCTCCTCTCCTCTCGTCTCGTGGAAGACGCTCTGGCCCAAGGCAGGGCCTTCCGGTGCCCTGGGGGAGCTCTAAAGAGCGGACCTCGCCCCGGGGGCACCCATGGGAGCACATTTGCTCCATGTTTACTGATAGAAGAATTCTCTCCGTGCCCCGGGGTCATTAGTCAGCGCGTCCCCTCGAGCTTTGTGAATACAGCTTCCCCGGGTTGCGACGGTGATCTCGGGCACCAGGACACCCTCTTTCAAGAGCGCTAACACCACAAAGGGAAACCTGGGTCATGGCAGTGATCTTCGTCAGTAAATCGATTTCAAGCGCAAAAGCGAGCGCAAGAGGAATCGCTTTTCCTGCGCACAGCACTCTCTTTAGAAAGGCGCCCTCCAGGCGCTATAAAGTGAAAGAAGGAACACTCCTCGCACTGTAGATGGATGCAGGGGTCAGGGGCCACAGCACCATGCCCCTGGGGAGCAGGGTTCCAGGAAAAATCCCACTGGTGAAGGGGCCCAGCAACAGGCCAGCACAAAAGAGGATGCAGCAAGGGGCAAGTCCTTTACAGTGACCAAACAGGTAACAGGTCAGCACAGCAGCAGCAGTCCATGGCGGTCCCTGGTGAGTCCTTCCAGCATTTCTGTGTCCAGTTCCATGATGTTCAAAGAGTCTCCAAATTGTGGCCTATACTTATACTCAGTCCTTACAATGTTTTGCAATGGTAGGGAGACTAGGTTGCGACCAGTTACAACTGTTTCTGGGAGTGCCCCCTCTCTCCATTCAGTACAGGCTCCAAACATCAGTTGGGGGTTAACGACCCTATTGTGTGAGGCCAGGGCACAGCCTTTACAAATGCAGGTGTGCCCCGCCTCTCCCTTCTCTCAGCCCAGGAAGACTATTCAGTATGCAGATGCACCTCTGTGACACCTCCACCCTCCCTGTGTACAGGCTGTCTGAAAAAGTATGCACAAAGCCCCAACTGTCACTCTGCCCAGACGTGGATTGGAGTCAAGCTGCAAAACACCAGAGTCATAAGCACAGATAAATGTGCACTTTGTAGAAGTGGTATTTTTGTGACAGTAATAAAAAATACACCCTCACCAGTAAGCAGCATTTATTATCACCATCACAACCATACCAAACACGCCTACGCTACCCCTCATAAATCAGACAATACCCCTTACACATAAGGCAGGGCATTTCCAATGCAATCCGAGGAGAAGGCAGCACTCACAGCAGTGAGACACCAATTAAGGCTGTTTGTCACTACCAGGACAGGCCACGCAACCTGGCACATGTCCTGCCTTTCTAAATACATGGCACCCTGCCCATAGGGCTAGCTAGGGCGTACCTTAGGGGTGACTTACATGTAGTAAAAGGGGAATTCTGGGCCTGGCAAGTCAATTTAGATGCCAGGTTCCTGTGGCAGAAAACTGCGCACACAGGCCCTGTGCTAGCAGGCCTGAGACAGGTTAGAAAGTCTACTTCAGTGGGTGGCGCAAGCAGCGCTGCAGGCCCACTAGTAGTATTTAATTTACAGGCCCTGGGTATAGAGATACCACTGTACAAGGGACTTATAGGTAAATTAAATATGCCAATTAGGTATAAACCAATCATACCAACTTTAGATGGGAGAGCACCTGCACTTTAGCACTGGTCAGCAGTGATTAAGTGCTCAGAGTCCTAGAGCCAACAGCGAGAGTTCAGAAAAACCAGGAGGAAAGAGGCAAAAAGACTGGGGATGACCCTGCGTGAGGAAAAAAGTCCAACACTGGGCATGCATTCTCTGTCTGGGAATGTTTTGGATTTGCCTGGATTTGGTTTTATGCCAAATGCAGTGCACAGCGTGGGGTTCATTATGTCATTGGCGCCTTCCACCATAGCGACAGCCGCCAAAAGACCGTCGCCGCGGCTACCAGCTGCCTGCCGTATTATGACCACTGACAGATTTCTGCCAGAATGATGGTGGAAATCCGGCTGTGGCCATGCCAGCAGATGGTGGTAAGGTGGCGTGGCTGCTACCAGCAGCGTCACACCAGTAGATCGCCGCCAGCCATATTATGACCCATACTACGGCCTGGTGGTGTTTTGCTGGCGGACGCTGCTGGTGGCAGCAGCGCCCTGTCCCATCTCCTACCTGAGGACCCCCGGAACACAGGTAAGTGGGTGCTCCGACAGGGGAGAGGGGTGTTTGTGTTTATGTGGGGTGTGATTGAATGTTTGTGCATGCGTGCATGCAGGTGTGTGTTCCGTGTTGAATGTGTGTGCATGTATGGAGGTGTGAGTGCGTGAATGTTGAGTTCTGTGAATTCATGTCTACGTGTATGTATGAAAGTGTGTGCGGATGTGTGTGTGAATGGATGAATGCATGCGTGGTTGAATGTGGGAATGGGTGTGTGTATGCATGTGTGCATGTGTGAAGGGGGCGTGAATGTGGGGGGATTTGGAGAGGAAGGGGGTCGAGGGGAATCTGGGGATGGGGGTGGGAAAGACTACTATCAGTGAGAGGGAAGGGATTCCCTCTCACTGATAGTGCCTACCACCATGGTTTTCGTAGCAGTAAGGGAGCCACGGGAACCATGGCAGTAGGCGGGGTCATTATCAGTTTGGCTTCAGCGAAACCACCAATGTAATAATATGGTGGAAAGTACTGCCAGCCTCTTGGCAGTACTTTCCACCATATTATTGCCGACCGCCAAGGTCATAATGAAGGGCCTTAATCTTCTCATGCCTAAAGCCCAAAAGGAATGTGTCCTTGTGTAGGGTATCTAATGCTCATGTAAAACACTACAATAACCTTGGGTCACGCCTGCACCATGTAAACTGCAAAAAAACAATAAAATGAAGGGCCTCATTTACAAGGCCTGTAGCACAGGACGGCACAGCAAGTGCCTTGCTGTGCCACCATGCACCACTGGGAAGGGGCTGAAATGGGCTGTATCTACAAGATACAGCACAGTTCTGTCCTCCCCCACTTCACTGGTGCACAAATTGCTACCTAGCTCCAATGCAGGCACCCTTGCACCATGATGAAAGGATACCTTCATTGGGGGATGATTGTTTTGTGCAGAAAGGGACACCGTCCTGCATTAAAACTATGATAAAAGGTGTTTTTTTCTTTCTATGTGAGGTGCAGAATTCAGCACACATAAAGGAAAAAACAGGGAGAAATAAAGATAATTCTAACTGTTGCATCATTCTTACGCCAACCCTGAGGTGGCATAGGCATCTGATGCATTCCCAGAGTTTAAAATCTGGGAACGCGTCAGATTCCTTCCGGTTCCAACGGTGTTGTGTGGGAGCACCCCTAGTAACACCAATGAAATGCCCCTTACATGCATTGATATGTGTGAAAGGGGTCCATATCTATTAGGGCATGAAAAGACATGCAAGGTTAGGTCATGCCCTAAAGTAACTATGACTAGCACCCTCGCCATCCACTGCTACTTACCCCACAAACTACGGCACCCATTACATCTTTGATACCATCATTGACAATATCAATGTAATATTTGCAGCAAAACGTTTGACGAAAAAACAGCACAAGTTATAGCTACCTTAGGGCACGAGTAATAGTTACTTTTTGTAAGTTTAAAATGTGAGCCTAACTATGACATCCCTGTAACCTTTGCTCTTTCACGTGAATATACGAATACATGAATATATGTATATGTATATATATATATATATAAATGTGAAAACAAGGCCCTTTCAGGGTTAGAGTGACGCATAAATTATGTAAAAAACAAAGGGCCTCATTACAACATTGGTGTTAAAAGGCGGATACCGCTGTCAGAAGACCGCCAACATACCGCCGCGGTAAACCGCCACGGTCATTCTGACCCACAACACGCAAACCGCCAAAATACAGACATCCACAAAAGTCCACCACAGCAAAGGCCAGCGAGAAACTGGCGATAACCAAACCGACACCGTCACGCCAACAGAAATACGCCCACACTATCACGACACAAGAATCTACGCGGCGGTCTTTCAACCGCGGTATTCTATTGGCGGTACACACCGCTGCGCTCAAAATACACACACATTTACAAACACAGCCACATTGGACAATTCAAAATACACACACCTGATACACATACAAACACCACTCCCACACACCCAATTAAATATAAAACACACACCCACATCACCCACAAACCTCCACTCCTAGAGAATCGGGACCACGTACAGAGAAATAGAGATCCGAGCACCCAGACGGGCATATTACCATCACCCAGCAATATTACCACGCACTTCACACAACACACCAATACACATCACCACACTTAGCACCACACAATCCACCCCACACATCACCCACACCACCCCATGGCACCGCAAAGACACCCCAGGTTTTCTGAGGATGAACTCAGGGTCATGGTGGAGGAAATCGTACGGGTAGAGCCACAGCTCTTCGGAACACAGGTGCAGCACACCTCCATTGCCAGGAAGATGGAGCTATGGAGCAGAATAGTCGACAGGGTCAACGCAGTGGGACAGCACCCAAGAAATAGGGATGACATCAGGAAGCGGTGGAACGACCTACGGGGGAAGGTGCGTTCAACGGTATCCAGGTACAACATCGCAGTTCAGCGGACTGGCGGCGGACCACCACCTCCTAACCCAGAATTTACAACATGGGAGGAGCAGGTCTTGGCGATCCTGCATCCTGAGGGCCTCGCAGGAGTATCTGGAGGAATGGACTCTGGTAAGTCTCATCTTCACTACTTCATCCCCCCCACCCCACCAGCATGCCAACTCATACCCCCACCCTCACCCTCACCGCCATCACACCTACTCCTTGCAAATGTCTCACCATCACAACCCACCCATCGCAACCCCAAGCCCTGCATGTGACCACAAAGCATGGACACCCATCACCAAAGCATGCCCACTGCACATCCCCATCCCCCCCCCCCAAACCACCGTCACAAAAGCCCCCACACAGGAATGCAAGCACTGGGGTACACGGGCACCCACCCATTGCACACTATGGCACACACAGATGCAATAATCATGGTTTTATACCCCTGCAGGACCCGAACGCCACGTCACCGCGCAGGAGGGTCCACAGATGTCCACTCCACCCCCAGAAGAGGCCCACAGTGATGACAGCACCTCTGTCGACCTGGATCTAGATGACCAGCCCGGCCCATCGGGGACCTCGGGACAGTCGGTTCCCCTCAGACAGCCACAGGCCACAGCAGACCTTCCCCCCTCTGGGAACACCAGCACAGCACCCACCCAGCGGGCCCATCCCTCTGTCCCCAGGACACGTCAATCAGCGGTGTGTCCACCACTACAGGGCACCCAGGTAACCCACCACCCCAACAACAACAGCGACCTGGGGGCAGTGGTAGTGGGCACACGGTCCAGGGGACAGAGGCCCAGGGAAACAGTGGAACTGGGAGGGCTGCTGTGCGACAGGGGGGGGACAGGCCCAGGGAACCCACTCTCCATGAGGCCCTCTCCTCCATCATGGGAGCCTACCATCATTCCCAGGAGACGATAGTGACGGTACTGGCCAGGTTTCAGGAGATCCAGCTCCTGCAGGAGGAACAGTGTTTGGGGTTCAGGGAGGAACTACAAACCATCAGTTCCGCCCTGGGCACCATTGTAGGGGCTCTGAATCTGGTAGTCACCACATTGCGGGACACTGTGGCACCACAAAGGGCCCCCGACACTAGCATGGACCAAGAACTGCCTACCACCTCTGCCGGCGCTAGTGGACAGGAGGCCCCGCCACAGGACCAACAGGCCACCAGCACCCAACCCCCTGCAGAAGGAGAACCACCCCGCAAGCGGTCCCTGAGATCCAGGAAGAAGACAGAGTAAGATGCCAAGACCCCCGCCAGGAAAGGATACCTCCCTGATTGTCATCCCACTGTCCCACATTGTCACCCTGTCCATCCTTAAACTGCCCCTGTTCCACTGTCCACAAGCATTTGGACAATGCACCTGTGATACAAATAGTCTGGACTCTGCCATGGACATTCCTCCACCATCACCCCTCACCGATTTGCAAACACCCACCAATATAGAGCACTGTAATAAACACAGATATTGCACAAAACAATCAGGAGTCTGGCTGTGATTTTGAACAAATACATTAGACATTACCGTGCTAAAATGCTTATTTACATTGTGATGCCAACATACCAATGTCACACAGCTGTAGTCCATGGGGAAACAAAGCAGATGTCACACAGTGGGGCCAACATCTCTGAAATCGGAAGGGAAAGTCACAACTCTGTTACCATACACTGGGTGAAAAGGACAGACAGTAGAGAGGTAGTAGTGTTTAAGTATATGTAATATGCCGGTGTGTATTGTTACCTGTGTGTCATTGGAAATACTGCTGTATTACTGTGTTCCTGTTGTCTATTTCGTCTTCTTCGGTTTCCTCGTCTTCACTCTCCACAGGCTCCACAGCTGCTACAACACCACCATCTGGACCATCCTCCTGCAGAAAAGGCACCTGTCGTCGCAAAGCCAGGTTGTGAAGCATACAGCAGGCCACGATGATCTGGCACACCTTCTTTGGTGAGTAGAATAGGGATCCACCTGTCATATGGAGGCAGCGGAACCTGGCCTTCAGGAGGCCGAAGGTCCGCTCGATCACCCTCCTAGTTCGCCCATGGGCCTCATTGTAGCGTTCCTCTGCCCTTGTCCTGGGATTCCTCACTGGGGTCAGTAGCCATGACAGGTTGGGGTAACCAGAGTCACCAATTAGCCACACACGGTGCCTCTGGAGTTGAGCCATCACGTAAGGGATGATGCTATTCCGCATGATGTACGCGTCATGCACTGAGCCAGGGAACTTGGCATTAACATGGGAGATGTACTGGTCTGCCAAACACACCATCTGCACATTCATCGAATGATAACTCTTCCTGTTTCTGTACACCTGTTCACTCCTGTGGGGGGGAACCAAAGCCACATGGGTCCCATCAATGGCACCTATGATGTTGGGGATATGTCCAAGGGCATAGAAATCACCCTTCACTGTAGGCAAATCCCCCACCTCAGGGAAAACGATGTAGCTGCGCATGTGTTTCAGCAGGGCAGACAACACTCTGGACAACACCTTGGAAAACATAGGCTGGGACATCCCTGATGATATGGCCACTGTTGTTTGAAATGACCCACTTGCTAGGAAATGGAGCACTGACAGCACCTGCACTAGAGGGGGGATCCCTGTGGGTTGGCAGATTGGTGACATCAGGTCTGGCTCCAGCTGGGCACACAGTTCATGAATAGTTGCTCGGTCAAGCCTGTATGTCAGTATGACATGTCTTTCCTCCATTGTCGACAGGTCCACCAGCGGTCTGAACACCGGAGGATTCCTCCATCTCCTTGCATGTGCCAGTGGACGGTGCCTGTTAGACTTTTCATCCTTGGCGTGGTCTCCCTTAACTTTTTGCCTCTGTTCCCCAGGTTGTTGATGTGTGCTGGACTCTGATTTTGCTGTTTTTGTTACTCTGGGCACTTTACCACTGCTAACCAGTGCTAAAGTGCAAGTGCTCCTGTTTAAATTATATGTAAGTGGTTCATCCATGATTGGCATATTTGAATTACTAGTAAGTCCCTAGTAATGCGCACTAGAGGTGCCAGGGCCTGTAAATCAAATGCTACTAGTGGGCCTGCAGCACTGGTTGTGCCACCCACATAAGTAGCTCTGTAATCATGTCTCAGACCTGCCACTGCAGTGTCTGTGTGTGTATTTTTACACTGTAAAGTCGACTTGGCAAGTGTACCCACTTGCCAGGCCTAAACCTTCCCTTTCCTTACATGTAAGGCACCCCTAAGGTATGCCCTAGGTAGCCCCAAGGGCAGGGTGCAGTGTATGGATAAGGTAGGACATATAGTAATGTGGTTTATATGTCCTGACAGTGAAATACTGCCAATTTCGTTTTCACTGTTGCAAGGTCTGTCTCTCTCTCATAGGATAATATGGGGGCTACCTTTAAATATGATTAAAGTGTAGATTCCCCTAGAGAAGAGATGGACAGGTGGAGTTTGGGATCCCTGAACTCACAATTTAAAAATGCATCTTTTAGTAAAGTTGATTTTGAGATTGTGAGTTTGGAAATGCCACTTTTAGAAAGTGAGCATTTTCTTGCTTAAACCATTCTGTGACTCTGCCTTGTTTGTGGATTCCCTGTCTGGGTCAGTTGACAGTTGGGTTGTTTTTCACCTCACACCAGACAGTGACACAAAGGGAGCTGGGGTGTGATCTGCATTCCTGATTAGCCATCTCTGCTAGGAGGGAGGGGTGGAGTGGTCACTCTCATCTGAAAGGACTGTGCCTGCCTCTGACAATGCTGTCTCCAGCCCCCTGGTGTGTGTCTGAGGCCTTGCCTGGGCAAGGCAGGATTTCACAAGAAGGTGTGAGTCCCCTTTGAAGAAAGGTGACTTCAAAGACTAAAATGGGTATAAGAAGGGCACCCAAACTTACAAACTTTAGAAACACTTCTGGAATCAAGGGGAACCTCTGCCTGGAGAAGAGCTGATCGCTGAGGAACAAGTGCTGCCCTGCCTGTGACTGTGCTTTGTGGAGCTTTCCTGCAGTGCTGCTTCTGCCAGAGTAAGAGGGCAAAGACTGGACTTTGTGTGCCTTCCATCTTGAAGAAGAAATCTCCAAGGGCTTGATGTAGAGCTTGCCTCCTGTTATTGAAGTCTCAGGGATAGCAAAGACTTCTTCCTGCCAGCACCTGGAGTCTCTGGAGAGACCCCTACTCTGCTCTGTGGTGCCCTTCCAGTTCCTGGGACCCTGAAAGGAGAGGTTGGCAGCCTAAGGACAAAAATACACGCACCGAGCACCGTGCGGAGAAAAGATCGACGCGAATCCGATCGCGGCTGAGAAAACGACGCGACGCCGGCTCCGCAGCTGAGAAACGACGCCGCTGGAAACGCGACCGGAGAATCGACGCCCGGAGCAGGAGAAACGACGCGCAGCATCGCTGACGAAGGCTGAGAGATCGCAACCAGCGCCGCGGGACTTCGGACCGTCGCGTGGCTGGCTTTTTCGACGCGCCTCGCCGAGCCGAGCTGTTTTCGACGCATAAACCCGTGCCGGGTTATTTTCGACGCACACCGCCCGTGCGGGGTTATTTTTGCCGCAAACCAGGTACATTTTCACGCTAGCAGCGCTAGTGTGGTGTTACAACTACCTAAAGACTCTTTTTATTTTAAACCTTTAAAAAATCATAACTTGACTTGTGTATGTTGGATTTTTGTCGTTTTGGTCTTGTTTTGTCTAGATAAATATTTCCTATTTTTCTAAACTGGTGTTGTGTCATTTTGTAGTGTTTTCATTAAGTTACTGTGTGTGTTGGTACAAATACTTTACGCCCAGCACTCTGAGGTTAAGCCTACTGCTCTGCCAAGCTACCAAGGGGGTAAGCAGGGGTTAGCTGAGGGTGATTCTCTTTTATCCTAACTAGAGTGAGGGTCCTTGCTTGAACAGGGGGTAACCTGACTGTCAACCAAAGACCCCATTTCTAACATTGGTGACCAGCGGTCGGGATTGGACTTGTATTTGTACTTGACATACAGTAATTAAGTGTACACTACTGTTTTGATCTCAGACCACTACGTGACCACATACTACTAGTCTTGTGATTTTTGTTTTTTTACTTGGACTGTTTTTCTCTGCATTCAGTTTCTTTTTTTCACTGATCCCGGGATTGACTTTGCTGAAACTTCATTTGAGAACTTGCTTTTCTGTTTTTGGAACTGTGCATATTTTTTTAACCTCTCATCATGTCTCAGTCTGGAGATGCCCTAGCTGAAACCGCTTTTGATTTGGAGAAATTGGAGAGCTACAAGGTGGCTCAGTTGAAGCAGTTTTGTAGGAATGTTGGCTGTCCCATTGAGAGCTCATCCAGGAAGGATGAGCTGCAAAAGGCGCTGAGGGCCTGGGTGACAGCCAAAGCAGCTGAGAGGCACACAGATGAGGAGCCAGAGGGGGAAGAGGAGTTGCAAGTCACTCACACTGATGTAGTGGGTGGGCCTGCTATGTCTCAGGGGAGAATCTCTAGGGCAAGTAGCAGTGTATCCTCCAAGGGTCTGACACCTGAAGAGCTACAGGACAGACAGGCAGAAAGGGAGTACCAATTGGAGCAGAGAAGGCTAGCCCTTGAGGAGAAGAAGATAACAATGGCTCATGAGCTTAGCTTGAAAGAGATAGATCATAGAAACCAGTCCAGTAGGGATGGTGGCAGCAATTCTACAGTGCAGCCTGAGAGAAGGGTACACATCCCAAAAGACCTTGTGAGGGATTATAAGAGAGAGGATGATATCTACTTGTGGTTCAAGGGTTATGAGTCAGCTCTCCACATGAACCTGGTCCCTGAAGCTCATTGGGGGGCGGCCTTGTGGAAGCATTTTGAGGCAGAGGGGAGGGACACACTGACGGCCTTAGGGGATGCTCAGAGTCTCACCTACCCTGCCATGAAGGAGGCCTTACTTACCAGGTATGGTCTCACCCCTGAGCAGTACAAAGAGAAGTTTAGATCCTACAAGAGAAAGGAATCCCAAACATGGTTGGAATGTGTTGATTCTTTTTGCAGGTCACTGGATGGTTGGGTGAAGGGCAGTAAGGTAAACACGTATGAGGGGCTTTACAATTTAATTGCTTGGGAGCACTTGTACAGTTTATGTTTTCCAGAGCTGCGCCAGCACCTCATTGACAGCAAGCTGACTGACCCCAGGAAGCTTGCACAGGAAGCGGACCGCTGGGAGAGCACCAGGGTCCAAAAGAGGTATGGGGGAGACCACGCCAAGGGTGGGCAGGGTCCCTCTCAGAAGAAAGGGGGGGGTAAGGGCAAACAGGATGAGTTCTCTAAAGGGCCCCAAACTGATTCCCAGGGTAAGGATTCCCAACCCCCCAGTGAAAAGAGGCCATGGTTCTCCAAAGGGAAGCCAATGGCAGGTGGTCCCCTACGTAAGTGCTATTCATGTGACCAGGTGGGTCATGTGAGGGGGGACCCCAAATGCCCCAAAAGTACACCGGCACCCACTGGTGCACCGTCCCAGGGTTTGGCCAGTGTAGCGCTTGGGGAGGAGTTGGTTTCAGGTGGGTGGGAACCAGCAGAAATGACCCTTGTCTCACTAGGGGACAGTGAGATGGTCCAGAGAAACCTAGTGCCTGATAACACTAAGAAGTACAGGCAATGGGTGACCATCAATGGACAGAGGGTGGAGGCTCTGAGAGACACAGGAGCCAGTGTGACTACAGTGAGGAGTCACCTGGTGTCTGAAGAGCAGATTGATCCCCGGGTACTTCACCAAGTAGTTGCAGTAGACAACTCTGAGCGCCTCTGCAGAGTGGCGCAGGTTCCCTTTGAATGGGGGGGGGTCTCAGGTTCCTGGAAAGTCGCTGTGAGTCCAACCATGCCTGTTGATTGTTTGCTAGGCAACGACCTGGAGGATTCCCCTTGGAAGGAGGTGGAACACAGGTCTCACTTGGAGATGTTGGGTCTGCCTGGGTGGGTATGCGTATCCACCCGGTCTATGGCAGCCAATCAGGGTAGTCAAGAGCCCCTGGAGCCTGAAACAGTGGCCCAGGGGACCGCCAAGAAGAGGAAAGGCAGGAGGCGCGGGAAACCCGCCCCAGAAGTTCCCACGGTCCGGGAGGAGGCAGAGCCTGAGGGTGATGCCCCGGAACCTACAGGGGAACAGGTGGCTGAACTGGGGGAGGTCCCTGAGCTGTCGCAGTGGCAGCAGGAAGGGGGACCCACCAGGGAAGTATTCTGCACAGCGCAGAAGGAATGCCCTACTCTTGAGGGACTGCGGCAGCAGGCTGCAGCCCAGGCGGCTGGCGGAGCGCCAGGTACTCACCTGATTTACTGGGAGGATGGCCTCCTGTATAGTGAGCCTAAGGTTCCTGAGCCGGGGTCAGCTCGTATGCTGGTGGTACCCCAGGGCTTCAGGGCCTTCCTACTGGGTTTGGCTCATGATGTGCCTTTGGCAGGACATCTAGGGCAGGACAAGACCTATAAGAGGCTTGTCTCCCACTTTTACTGGCCCTTGATGAACAAGCAGTCAGCTGCTTATTGTAGATCTTGTCAGACTTGTCAGGCAAGTGGCAAGAGTGGGGGGAAATGCAAAGCTCCCCTCCAACCTTTACCGGTAGTCAGTACTCCCTTTGAAAGGGTAGGAATTGACATTGTGGGGCCTCTGGATCCCAAGACAGCCCTGGGCAACAGGTTCATCCTGGTCTTGGTGGACCATGCCACACGGTACCCAGAAGCTATTCCTCTAAGGACGGTCACTGCCCCCGTGGTGGGACGTGCCTTGATGGGGGTTTTTACCCGCATGGGGTTCCCCAAGGAGGTAGTATCTGATAGGGGTACAAACTTCATATCCACTTATATGAAGTCTCTGTGGAAGGTGTGTGGGGTAACCTACAAGTTCACCACCCCTTACCACCCCCAAAGTAATGGTCTGGTTGAGAGATTCAACCGCACCTTGAAAGGCATGATTCAGGGCCTGTCAGAGCCCTTGAGGCGTAAGTGGGACGTCCTCTTGCCATGCCTTCTGTTCGCTTACAGGGAGGTGCCTCAAAAGGGACTTGGCTTTAGCCCCTTTGAGCTCATCTATGGCCACCCTGTGAGGGGACCGCTCAGTCTGGTGAAGGAGGCTTTGGAGAAAGCTCCTAGTAAACCACCCCAGGATGTATTTAGCTACATGCTGGCACTAAGAAACCAGACTGCCCGCTTCAGGCGTCTCGCTCAGGAGAACCTGGAAGCAAGCCAGGAGGACATGAAACGGTGGTACGACCAGAATGCCACTCTGGTTGAGTTTCAGCCTGGACAGAAAGTGTGGGTCATGGCACCAGTAGAGCCTAGGGCTCTCCAAGATAAGTGGACTGGGCCTTTTGAGGTGGTGGAAAGAAAGAGCGAGGTCACCTATCTGGTAGACTTGCAATCCCCCAGGAACCCCTTGAGGGTCCTACATGTCAACCGCCTCAAACCCCACTTTGAGCGAACTGAGCTATCCATGCTCCTAGCGACAGATGACGGGGTGGAGGAAGAGAGTGAGCCTCTTCCTGACCTCCTGTCTGCAGGAGAGAAAGATGGGTCTGTGGAGGGAGTGATCCTCTCCCCCTCCCTGACTGAGGAACAGCAGAGGGACTGTCGCCACGTGCTGGGACAGTTCGCCTCACTGTTTTCCCTGATCCCAGGAGTCACACACCTGTGCACACATGATGTGGACACTGGGGACAGTACACCTGTTAAACATAAGGTTTACAGGGTGACTGACAGGGTGAGGGCTTGCATTAAGGAGGAAGTCTCCAAAATGTTAGCCCTAAGGGTTATTGAGCACTCCAGCAGTCCTTGGGCCAGCCCAGTGGTCTTGGTCCCAAAGGCTACTGCTCCTGGTGCCACTCCAGAACTTAGGTTCTGTGTGGACTACCGGGGTCTCAATGCGGTCAGCAAGACTGACGCACACCCCATCCCCCGAGCTGATGAGCTCATTGATCGGTTAGGAGCTGCCAAGTACCTCAGTACGTTTGATTTAACATCTGGGTATTGGCAGATTGCCTTAACTGAAGGGGCAAAGGAGAGGTCAGCATTCTCTACCCCCGATGGGCACTTCCACTTCAATGTGATGCCCTTTGGGATGAAGAATGCCCCTGCCACCTTTCAGAGGTTGGTCAACCAGGTGTTGGCAGGACTGGATGAGTTCAGTGCCGCCTACCTGGATGACATTGCTGTGTTTAGTTCCACATGGGAGGAACACCTGCAACACCTCTGGAGAGTGTTAGAGGCCCTGCAGAAGGCAGGCCTCACTATTAAGGCGAGCAAGTGCCAAATAGGGCAGGGTTCTGTTGTGTACTTAGGACACCAGGTGGGGAGTGGCCAGGTGGCACCCCTACAGCCTAAGATTGACACGATTCTGGCTTGGGAGCCTCCCAAGACCCAGACTGAAGTGAGAGCCTTTTTAGGTCTCACAGGATACTATCGGAGGTTCGTTAAGGGATATGGTACCATTGTTACCCCCTTAACTGAGTTGACTTCTAAGAAGCAACCCAAGAAAGTGATCTGGACAGAGGCTTGCCAGAACGCTTTTGATGCCCTGAAGGCTGCCATGTGCACAGCACCGGTGCTGAAGGCACCTGACTACTCCACGGAGTTTGTTGTACAGACAGACGCCTCAGAGCATGGTATTGGAGCAGTACTCTCACAGCTGAATGAAGAGGGCCTAGATCAACCCGTAGCCTTCATTAGCAGGAGGTTACTACCCAGGGAACGTAGGTGGAGTGCCATAGAACGTGAAGCGTTTGCTGTGGTCTGGGCACTGAAGAAGCTAAGACCCTACTTGTTTGGGACTCACTTCCGAGTTCAGACCGACCACAGACCCCTCAGATGGTTAATGCAGATGAGGGGTGAGAACCCAAAACTGTTGAGGTGGTCCATTTCCCTACAGGGGATGGACTTTACGGTGGAACATCGACCCGGTACAGAACACGCCAATGCTGATGGTCTGTCCAGGTTCTTCCGCCTTAGTGATGAGAACTCCCATGAGGTTGGGTAGTTGCTCCCCACTTTTAGCTGGGGGGGACACGTGTTAGACTTTTCATCCTTGGCGTGGTCTCCCTTAACTTTTTGCCTCTGTTCCCCAGGTTGTTGATGTGTGCTGGACTCTGATTTTGCTGTTTTTGTTACTCTGGGCACTTTACCACTGCTAACCAGTGCTAAAGTGCAAGTGCTCCTGTTTAAATTATATGTAAGTGGTTCATCCATGATTGGCATATTTGAATTACTAGTAAGTCCCTAGTAATGCGCACTAGAGGTGCCAGGGCCTGTAAATCAAATGCTACTAGTGGGCCTGCAGCACTGGTTGTGCCACCCACATAAGTAGCTCTGTAATCATGTCTCAGACCTGCCACTGCAGTGTCTGTGTGTGTATTTTTACACTGTAAAGTCGACTTGGCAAGTGTACCCACTTGCCAGGCCTAAACCTTCCCTTTCCTTACATGTAAGGCACCCCTAAGGTATGCCCTAGGTAGCCCCAAGGGCAGGGTGCAGTGTATGGATAAGGTAGGACATATAGTAATGTGGTTTATATGTCCTGACAGTGAAATACTGCCAATTTCGTTTTCACTGTTGCAAGGTCTGTCTCTCTCTCATAGGATAATATGGGGGCTACCTTTAAATATGATTAAAGTGTAGATTCCCCTAGAGAAGAGATGGACAGGTGGAGTTTGGGATCCCTGAACTCACAATTTAAAAATGCATCTTTTAGTAAAGTTGATTTTGAGATTGTGAGTTTGGAAATGCCACTTTTAGAAAGTGAGCATTTTCTTGCTTAAACCATTCTGTGACTCTGCCTTGTTTGTGGATTCCCTGTCTGGGTCAGTTGACAGTTGGGTTGTTTTTCACCTCACACCAGACAGTGACACAAAGGGAGCTGGGGTGTGATCTGCATTCCTGATTAGCCATCTCTGCTAGGAGGGAGGGGTGGAGTGGTCACTCTCATCTGAAAGGACTGTGCCTGCCTCTGACAATGCTGTCTCCAGCCCCCTGGTGTGTGTCTGAGGCCTTGCCTGGGCAAGGCAGGATTTCACAAGAAGGTGTGAGTCCCCTTTGAAGAAAGGTGACTTCAAAGACTAAAATGGGTATAAGAAGGGCACCCAAACTTACAAACTTTAGAAACACTTCTGGAATCAAGGGGAACCTCTGCCTGGAGAAGAGCTGATCGCTGAGGAACAAGTGCTGCCCTGCCTGTGACTGTGCTTTGTGGAGCTTTCCTGCAGTGCTGCTTCTGCCAGAGTAAGAGGGCAAAGACTGGACTTTGTGTGCCTTCCATCTTGAAGAAGAAATCTCCAAGGGCTTGATGTAGAGCTTGCCTCCTGTTATTGAAGTCTCAGGGATAGCAAAGACTTCTTCCTGCCAGCACCTGGAGTCTCTGGAGAGACCCCTACTCTGCTCTGTGGTGCCCTTCCAGTTCCTGGGACCCTGAAAGGAGAGGTTGGCAGCCTAAGGACAAAAATACACGCACCGAGCACCGTGCGGAGAAAAGATCGACGCGAATCCGATCGCGGCTGAGAAAACGACGCGACGCCGGCTCCGCAGCTGAGAAACGACGCCGCTGGAAACGCGACCGGAGAATCGACGCCCGGAGCAGGAGAAACGACGCGCAGCATCGCTGACGAAGGCTGAGAGATCGCAACCAGCGCCGCGGGACTTCGGACCGTCGCGTGGCTGGCTTTTTCGACGCGCCTCGCCGAGCCGAGCTGTTTTCGACGCATAAACCCGTGCCGGGTTATTTTCGACGCACACCGCCCGTGCGGGGTTATTTTTGCCGCAAACCAGGTACATTTTCACGCTAGCAGCGCTAGTGTGGTGTTACAACTACCTAAAGACTCTTTTTATTTTAAACCTTTAAAAAATCATAACTTGACTTGTGTATGTTGGATTTTTGTCGTTTTGGTCTTGTTTTGTCTAGATAAATATTTCCTATTTTTCTAAACTGGTGTTGTGTCATTTTGTAGTGTTTTCATTAAGTTACTGTGTGTGTTGGTACAAATACTTTACGCCCAGCACTCTGAGGTTAAGCCTACTGCTCTGCCAAGCTACCAAGGGGGTAAGCAGGGGTTAGCTGAGGGTGATTCTCTTTTATCCTAACTAGAGTGAGGGTCCTTGCTTGAACAGGGGGTAACCTGACTGTCAACCAAAGACCCCATTTCTAACAGTGCCTATGAAGGACAACAACGAGCACAGAGTCAATCAACCCACAGGTACATAACCACAGCTTGCACATAACACGATTCTCAATCCATTGAATGGTTTGTATGGGTGTTGATGCAAGGCCTAGGTATGTGTGACGCAGTAAAAATTAAGCCATGTGGGCCCCTGAAATGGCGGCTGCCTGACCTGTGAAGTGTGACAATGGGATGTGAGGTAAATGCGTTGGCGTGGCACACCGTGGCGGTAGGCGGTCGAAGGCCGCGGCGCAAAGCAGCATTGGTTAACATTGAACCCTATGGGTCTCAGGAGCCAATGACGATGTGCGCCGGCGGTTGCGGTACGCACCGCCGCGGTACGCAACGCCGCGGGCGTGACCGCCATTTTCTATCTGCTTAATCACTCGATACATGATCTTCGACAGGAGAGGACCTACACTGCAAGTACTGCTGTGACCTCGGTCTGGAAGAGACAATGGCTCATGCGACTGGGGAAAGGGCCCCTGTCTTCACTGCTCAGGAGTTGGATAAACTTGTGGATGGGGTCCCCCCCAGTACGCGTGACCCTACGGTCCTCCAGACAAACAGGTAAATACACTGGGAGCATGCTTTATGGGCTATGCCTGTGTTGAGTGGGGTGGATGAAAGATGGTGGGGAGGGGAGCGATTGAGGCATGCATCAAACGATGGTGAGAGCATGTGCCACATGGCAAGGGTAGGGATGGGGGGGGCAGTCACATTGAGGGTGCAGAAGGTGATGACTATTCTTCTCCCCCTGTACATTTCACATAGGTCAGCGCCCACCAGAAGATCGATATTTGGCGTGCCATCGCCAAGGACGTCCGGACCCTGGGGGTCCACCACAGACGGGGCACCCACTGCCGGAAGAGATGGGAGGACATCCGCCGCTGGAGCAGGAAGACGGCAGAGGCTCAGCTGGGGATGGCCTCCCAACGTGGGAGGGGTGCCAGTCGGACTTTGACCCCCCTGATGTCCCGGATCCTGGTGGTGGCCTACCCCGATTTGGATGGGCGCGTGAGGACATAACAGCAGACACAAGGGGGTGAGTACACTCTCATTCTGTTGACTTTGCGCGCAGTGGAGGTGTCTGGGTGGGGAATGAGGGCTGTGGGTATCCCTAGGCCAGGGCGATTTCTGTAGGCTAGGCCCCTCCGTAAGGCATGGCCCTGTGCCCCCGCCCCCCACCTCTGTAGGGTGCCAAGTACAGCTATTCATGGCCCTGTGTCATCTATGTGTGTAGATGTCATCCATAGGCTTGTAGGCCATGTCCCACAGATTGAGTAGTCGACCCCAAGTGCGCGGCGTAGTGCAGGGGGCTTCTGTGTCTGTCCTGTCCGCCAACAGTGTCGCCAATGCATGCACTCAACATGTCTTTATTCTCCCCCCCCTTTTTTGTGGTCTTCCTGGTTCATGTGTGCATTAGCATCATCAGGCGGAGGAGAAGTGGCATCGGAGCACGAGGGAGCTGCATCCCACATGGCCATGGAGGGCCACGCAACGGACTCCGAATTCACCAGTGGAACGGAGGGCGAGGTGAGCTCCACATCGGGGACTCGGGCAGACATCAGTGACACCGACTCGTCCTCTGAAGGGAGCTCCCTTGTGGTGGCGGCAACATCTGTGCCCCCCGCAACAACAGGTACAGCCGCCACCCACCGCACCAGCACCGCCCTCCCAGCAGCCCCTCAGCGTTTGGCCCGTGCCCGCTCACCCAGGAAGGTGGGCATCTCCTTCGCCCCAGGCACCTCAGGCCCTGCCCCAGTCACCCCTGCTGCCCTCAGTGAGGAGGTCATTGACCTCCTGAGGACGCTCACTGTTGGGCAGTCTACCATTTTGAATGCCATCCAGGGTGTAGAAAGGGAGGTGCACCAGAGTAATGCATACCTGGAAGGCATTCATTCTGGTCAGACTGCCCTTTCAGCGATCGTTCCAGACTCTGGCCTCAGCACTGATGGCAGCCATTGTCCCTGTCTCTAGCCTCCCCCCTCCAACTTCCTCCACCCATACTCTATCACCTGTACCTCTGCCTATCCCAGACACACCATCAGACCATCCCTGCACACACCACAACACCCAAGGGAAGCTCAGCCAGACATAAGCACCACACATCACACAGGCATTCACACAAGCAACATCCACATACAGACATACCAACACCCACTGCCTCCACTGTGTCCCCCTCCTCCTCGTCTCCCTCCTCCCTCCCTGTCACGTCTCCACTCACACCTGCATGCACAACATCTTCAGCCACTACGTGCCTCAGCAGCACACACACCAGAACCCCCCGCACACGTGCAGTCACCACCCCCACTGCCATTTACACGTCCCCTGTGTCCTCTCCCAGTGTGTCTGTGACCCCCTCTTCCAAGATACACAAATGCAGGCAGCCACCCACCGAACAGCCATCCACCTCACGACAGCCTCCAGCCCAAGCACCTGCACCCAAAGCCACCAGACTTACAACTCCTACAACCACAACCTCTTCCTCCACTCCCATACCCACTACACCTACCCATCCCACTGCTCCTAAAAAGTTTTTCCTGTCTAAACTCAACCTCTTTCCACCAACTCCCCCACCCCGTACATGTCATAGGACTACAGTCAGCACCTCAGCCACGACAAAACCGGCCCCTGTCATCACAGTCTGCCATGGACTGTGGAGTGCCCCACCCTCCAGGGCAGCCAGTTTGGTGCGAAGCCAAGGCACGGCAGCCCACCCCCGGAGAAACCTCCCAAGATAGGCAGTGGCTGGCGCGAGAGGATGAAAACACCAGGGACTAAAACCCCGACCATGGCTCCGGCAGGAAGTGTAGAGACAGCTGGCACACCGCCCAAAGTGGGGAAGCGCCACAGGCGATCAGGGAAGGCTGGGAAGGGCAGCACGCCCGACAACACCGCCATCAGCCCAGCTGGCCAGGAGGGCCCCGCCAGACCCATCCCAGGTGGGCAGGAGGCCACCAACAGGCCCAGCACAGCTGCCCAGGAGGACCCCGCCAGCCACAGGACAGATGGCCAGGAGGGCCCCGCCAGTCACAGGACAGGTGGCAAATGACCTCCCCGCCACGGCCGGAACCGCTGAACTGGGCCCTTCATCTCAAGCACCGCTGCACTGGGCACCGCCGTCTCAAGTACCGCTGAACTGGGCACTTCATCTCAAGTACCGCTGCACTGGGAACCGCCGTCTCAAGTACCGCTGAACTGGGCCCTTCATCTCAAGCACTGCTGCACTGGGCCCTTCATCTCAAGTACCGCTGAACTGGGCCCTTCATCTCAAGCACCGCTGCACTGGGCACCGCCGTCTCAAGTACCGCTGAACTGGGCCCTTCATCTCAAGCACCGCTGCACTGGGCCCTTCATCTCAAGTACCGCTGAACTGGGCCCTTCATCTCAAGTACCATTGAACTGGGCCCTTCATCTCAAGTACCGCTGCATTGGGCACCGCCGTCTCAAGCACCGCTGCACTGGGCACCGCCGTCTCAAGTACCGCTGAACTGGGCCCTTCATCTCAAGCACCGCTGCACTGGGCCCTTCATCTCAAGTACCGCTGAACTGGGCCCTTCATCTCAAGTACCGCTGCACTGGGCCCTTCATCTCAAGTACCGCTGCACTGGGCCCTTCATTTCAAGTACCGCTGAACTGGGCCCTTCATCTCAAGTACCGCTGCACTGGGCACCGCCGTCTCAAGCACCGCTGAACTGGGCCCTTCATCTCAAGCACCGCTGCACTGGGCACCGCCGTCTCAAGTACCGCTGAACTGGGCCCTTCATCTCAAGCACCGCTGCCCTGGGCCCTTCATCTCAAGTACCGCTGAACTGGGCCCTTCATCTCAAGTACCGCTGAACTGGGCCCTTCATCTCAAGTACCGCTGCACTGGGCACTGCCGTCTCAAGCACCGCTGCACTGGGCACCGCCGTCTCAAGCACCGCTGCACTGGGCACCGCCGTCTCAAGCACCCCTGCACTGGGCACCGCCGTCTCAAGCACCGCTGCACTGGGCACCGCCGTCTCAAGTACCGCTGAACTGGGCCCTTCATCTCAAGCACCGCTGCACTGGGCCCTTCATCTCAAGTACCACTGAACTGGGCCCTTCATCTCAAGTACCGCTGCACTGGGCCCTTCATCTCAAGTACCGCTGCACTGGGCCCTTCATCTCAAGTACCGCTGAACTGTGCCCTTCATCTAAAGTACTGCTGCACTGGCACTGCCGTCTCAAGCACCGCTGCACTGGGCACCGCCGTCTCAAGCACCGCTGCACTGGGCCCTTCATCTCAAGCACCGCTGCACTGGGCCCTTCATCTCAAGTACCGCTGAACTGGGCCCTTCATCTCAAGTACCGCTGCACTGGGCACCGCCGTCTCAAGTACCGCTGCACTGGGCCCTTCATCTCAAGCACCGCTGGCCCATGAGCGGCAGGGGCTGGCCTGCATCTGTGTCGGGCAGGGCTGCACGAGGCACTCTGGGCACCAGGCCCCCTCCAGAACCAGTGAAGACTGTTATCCACTTGAGAGACTGTGGCTTTGCACTCCCCAGGATGTAACAGTGGGCAGCCCACCCACTGTCTGGACTTGTGAGACTGTGGCTTTGCACTCCGCAGGATGTAACAGTGGGCAGCACACCCACTGTCTGGACTTGTGAGACTGTGGCTTTGCACTCCCCAGGATGTAACAGTGGGCAGCCCACCCACTGTCTGGACTTGTGAGACTGTGGCTTTGCACTCCCCAGGATGTAACAGTGGGCAGCCCACCCACTGTCTGGACTTGTGAGACTGTGGCTTTGCACTCCCCAGGATGTAACAGTGGGCAGCCCACCCACTGTCTGGACTTGAGAGACTGTGGCTTTGCACTCCCCAGGATTGAACAGTGGCCATGGAGGCCCCTCGTGGATCTGGCGTTGTGCACTCATCTGGCTGAGGTGCCCCCTCCCCTTCCCTTCCCCCTGAGGTGCCTGTAGTTTTGCTATCTGATGCCCCTGCAGTGTTCTCTCCGTTGGAGTCAGGTATCCTGAGTGGGCTTTGCCCATGTGATTTGGGCCCAGTGGTCCACGAACAATGCCTGCTACAATGCTCGGATTTGTAAATTTATGTATATAAGAGTTTTTGATGTGTATATATATTTTTTTGGCAGTAATACAATATATTCCAATGTTTAGAATCATTTACTTTTGTATTTGCATTCTTCCGGGGGGTTTGCGGGGTGTCACTCTGATGTGTTGCTATGCATTGATGTGTGTGTTGTAGTGGGTGAGGGTGAGGGTGGGTGTGTCGCGTATGTGTGTACCCGTAATATTTTCCCCTCCACCCTCCCCTGTGTCGTAGGTGCAGTACTCACCGTTGTCTTCTGCGCCGGCGTTTGTGCTCCTGGTAGAGGAGCAGGAAGACTATCGCTGGGAGTATGTGGAGTTCGGGTTCCATGATGTCCTGATTCCTCGTGGGGTGTATGGAGGTGAGCATTTTCCCTTCGAAATGGCTGTTTCCGCTGTGTTTTTATCGGCGGGGCTACCGCCCCGGAAAAGGTGGCGGATTGGTAGGTTGTGATACAGTGGGCGGTACATTGTCTCCCGCCTGTCTGTTGGCGGTGACCGCCGCGCTGTTTATTTGTACCGCCGTGGCGGGCGGTGTGTTGATGTGGCGGTCTCTGTTGGCGGTTTCCGCCAGGGTCGGAATTCCATTTTTTTCCCCGCCAGCCTGTTGGCGGTTTTGCCGCCACTTTAACACCGTCCGCCAGGGTTGTAATGACCCCCAAAGTGTTTTGCCATTTGTACAGCAAACTCTTTAAGCATAGGATTGACACAGTGTCCTCCTCGCTGAGCTGTAAAATGACAAAAGCCATTTACAACTCCAGGCACAGTATTACAGCTTTGGACTGGTCAAATACCATCCAAGCCAACCTGGAATGAGTAAAGCAAACCCTGACACGTGTTTCACTATCATTAGAGCTCTTCAGAGGGGTTTAGCTTTGTCCAGACACAAGGGAGCACTCAGTATAAATCAAAACAAGGCCCTTTCAGTGTTAGAATGACGCATAAATTATGCAAAAAACAAAGGAGAACTCTGTGACGTTCCCAAATTTAGGTGGAGAGCAGCTCTAGTAAGGAGCACCCTTCAACACCAGCGACACTCTAGATTTACTCACCTCAAATGTCTGCTTATCTAGCAAAGTTTTTAAGCATAGGATCAGTACAGTGCTATCCACGCCGAGCTAGATAATGACAAAGTATTTTGCCATTCATACAGCAAAATCTTTAAGCATAGGATTGACACAGTGTCATCCTCGCTGAGCTGTAAAATGACAGAAGCCATTTACCACTCCAGGCACAGTATTACAGCTTAGGACTGGTCAAATACCATCCAAGTCAACCTAGAATGAGTAAAGCAACCCCTGACACATGTTTCGCTCTCATTAGAGCGCTTCAGAGGGGTATAGCTTTGCCCAGACACAAAGGAGCACCCAGTATAAATCAAAACAAGGCCCTTTCAGGGTTAGAATGACACATAAATTATGCAAAAAACAAAGGAGAACTCTGGGAAGTTCCCAAATTTAGGTGGAGAGCAGCTCTAGTAAGGAGCACCCTTCAACACCAGCGACACTCTAGATTTGCTCACCTCAAATGTCTCCTTCCCAGAGTTCTTCTTTGTTTTTGCATAACTTATTTGTCATTATCTAGCTTGGCGTGGATAGCACTGTGCTAATCCTATGCTTAAAGACTTTGCTGGATAAGCAGACATTTGAGGTGAGCAAATCTAGAGTGTTGCTGGTGTTGAAGGGTGCTCCTTACTAGAGCTGCTCTCCGCCTAAATTTGGGAAATTGCCAGAGTTCTCCTTTGTTTTTTGTATATATATATATATATATATATATATATATATATATATATATATATATATATATATATATATATATATATATATATATATGTATATATATGTATATATATATGTATGTATATATATGTATGTATATATATATGTATGTATATATATATATATATATATATATATATATATATATATATATATATATATATATATATATATAGTGCAAGATAATTATGTTTTTCAGGTTGAGAAAGGTGTTGCGGCTGAAAAGTGTTCTATTTTCCCATCTACTTGAATAATTTTTGCTAAGCATGTTCACAGAGTGCCTGTCGTCGTTTGTGAAGGAGAAAGGTTCGAGAAGTATAGATGTACAGCGGCGTGACCAGTTGGAGGCACTGCTGGTTTGGAGCTGACCAGCAATCCAAAATGAGTGGAAAAGATAAAATGGCCAGTTAGCCCCTGATCCCTCACTGCTTATACATAACAGATCAATGAGCTGGGAGACCAGGGAACCCACAGTCAGAGGAAACCTATCTGAGGTGTAATCGTCCTCCAAATACGGGATACTCGTCTCAAAGTTACAATAGGAGACAACGGAGCCAGACGCTGTTTGGGAGAGCACGATCAAGTACTGAGATAATCGTGTAACATGCAGCGAAGCTCTTTAAATTTGAGAAGGTACTGCGCGGATGCCATTTTGCTATGGTGGAGGGACTGAATTGAGAATATGCAGTAAGCAAGCAAAGAGCAGCAGCACTTTTTAACCAGACAGGAAGAAGTGGAACCAGTTAGGGGTCAGAAAATCAACACATTCTGACGGTCTTCATGGCATGGTGAAAAATCTTGTAAGACATAAGAAGTTGAAATTAAGTAAATGGTGGAAAAGTGAATCATTACAGAAATACCTGAGTGTAGGGAGAGCAGAAAGAGAATTACGGATTGTATTGCTCCAACATACGAAGGCCCAAACTATGAGATGTTGAAAGAATTGGCAAAACATGATGCAAAGTGTTCTGCTGGAATGATACAAATTATCATAAAGAATGCACAATTGGACAGCAAAAAACTGATTGACAAAATCAAGGAAGTTACAGAAGCAATAGACAAAAAGGAAGTCAAAGAGTTAGCTAACCCCCCTATGAAAGCTATGATGGAGAGATTGAACATAGTGGATGCAGCGATCATTCAGAAAAAGGCACACATGTTTGATGGAGATAAAAGGGACTATGAGACTGACAAAATAAACACTTTTGTCAAAACATTTGATAATTTGAGGTATCAAAAGTTGAGTGGCAATAATAAAAAGAGACCAATACCATTACTGAGCAGCACAGATGTGAGCTCAGATACAGATTTGGAAGAATCAGGGAGGAGAGACACACACTATCTTTCAGGAATAATTAGATTTGTACTTCATAATAGGAGAACCAATCACAGGCTGTTATGAGGTGGTAGATAACCAATGGGAAGGGGCAGAGGAAGAAGAGTAGAGGTGGTCAAAGAAAAAGAGTCAGCAGAAGAAAATCAAGGGAGACTAACCAGAAGCAACAGGAAATATTGAGTGACATGAACACAGTAATAATTTATCACAAATTGAATTGAGTGACACTGACTTGAAAAACCTTTCACTAGGATTATCCTATTGTGATAAAAATTTGTTTGATTATGTACAGAGTCGGATAGACCTCTTTAAATTTGCTAAAAAGTTTATATTTTTGGCAAAATTACATAAATTATGGAAAGGTAAAAAATTACAGAGTGGGGTATCTAGAATGTAAATATCACAGAGTAACCTGTTGCTTGATGATATATTTCTGACAAAGGAATTATTGGAACTAGAGAATATTGATGCAGTGGAAATTAATGATAAAGCAGCGGTGAAAAGGTTGGAGTGGGATGGAGTGTGGTTGTCAGAAGAAGGAGGCTCCACATTTAAGCCTAAATCAGAAATGGTACCAGTGAGTGGTAATGACTTTTAGAAATGGGGTCTTTGGTTGGCAGTCAGGTTACCCCCTGTTCAAGCAAGTACCCTCACTCTAGTCAGGGTAAAGGAGAATCACCCTCAGCTAACCCCCCCACCCACTTGGTAGCTTGGCACGAGCAGGCAAACTTAACTTCAGAGTGCTATGTACCAACACACACAGCAACTTAATGAAAATACTACAAAATGACACAACACAGGTTTAGAAAAATTGAAAAATGTATCTAAACAAAACAAGACCAAAACGACAAAAATCCAACATACACAAGTCAAGTTATTAATTAAAAAGCAAAAAGAGTCTTAAATCCTTTGGTAAACAGATAAAACACTGTTAGCGTTGAAAAGTACCTGGGTCATGTTAAAATAACACACACGGGCGAGTGTGTGTTGAAAAAGGTAAGCAGTGCATCTATTTCTCACCCGCAAGTGAGTTCTTGCGTCATTTCTCCTTCTCCGGTCGGACCGGCGTGCGTTGTTTTTCCTCCCCACAGGGGAGCAATGCGTAAATCCGGGCAGCACTCGGGTCAGGGCAATCGTTGTGTCGTTTTCCCACGCTCAGCAAGGTTTGCGTTGAAAATCCTGCCACACGGTGATAGCAAAATCGTGCTGTGTGGGTTGCAATGTTACCAGCCTCCGTCAGCGAAGAGGCGCATCGTTTCTCCAGCCACATGAGTTGATCTCCCAGCCGCACTGCCAGTGCTGTGTCGTTTTCAGCCGCAGAGCCGGCGGCGCATCGTTTCTTCAGCTGCGCTCAGAGGTTGCATTGGAAATTTCCCTGCACGGTTGTCTGTGCGTGGATTTTCAGGCTTGGGCTGCCAGCTTCACCTGTCAATGCCCCAGGAACTGGCTGGGGTACCACTTGGCAGGACAGGAGTCTCAGAAGAGAGTCCAAGTGCTGGCAGGGGAAGTCTTTGATGGCCCTGAGACTTCAACAACAGGAGGCAAGCTCAGGACAATCCCTTGGAGATTTCTTCAGAAGCAGGAATGCACATCAAAGTCCAGCCTTGTCCCCTTTCACCAGGCAGAAGCAGCAACTGCAGGATAGCTCCACAAAGCACAGTCACAGGCAGGGCAGCACTTCTCCTCAGCTCTTCAGCTATTCTCCAGGCAGAGGTTCCTCTTGATTTCCAGAAGTGATCTAAAGTCTGTGGTTTTGGGTGCCCTTCTTATACCCATTCTGTCCTTTGAAGTAGGCTTACTTCAAAGAAAAGTCTCTCTTGTTTGTGAAATCCTGCCCCTTGCCATGGTCAGGCCCCAGACACACACCACGGGGTTGGAGACTGCATTGTGTGAGGGCAGGCACAGCCCTTTCAGATGTAAGTGAGGACTCCTACCCTCTCTCCTAGCACATATGGCTCATCAGGATATGCAGGCTACACCCCAGCTCCCTTTGTGTCACTGTCTAGTGAGAGGTGCAAACAGCTCAACAGTCAAACTGACCCAGACAGGGAATCCACAAACAGGCAGAGTCACAGAATGGTTTAAGCAAGAAAATACTCACTTTCTAAAAGTGGCATTTTCAAAAACACAATCTCAAAATAAACTTTACTAAAATATGTATTTTTAAATTGTGAGCTCAGAGACCCCAAACTCCACATGTCTATCCGCTCCCAAATAGAATCTACGCTTTAATCCTATTTAATGGTAGCCCCTATGTAACGTATGAGAGGGATAGGCCTTGGAACAGTGAAAAACGAATTTAGTAGTATTTCACTGTTAGGACTTATAAAACACATTAGTATATGTCCTACCTTAAACATACATTGCACCCTGCCCATGGGGCTACCTAGGGCCTACCTTAGGGGTGTCTTACATGTAAGAAAAGGGAAGGTTTAGGCCTGTCAAGTGGGTACCCTTGCCAAGTCGCATTGGCAGTTTAAAACTCCACACACCGACCCTGCAGTGGCAGGTCAGAGCCATGTTTACAGAGCTACTAATGTGGGTGGCACAACCAGTGCTGCAGGCCCACTAGTAGCATTTGATTTACAGGCCTTGGGCACCTCTAGTGCAATGTACTAGTGACTACCAGTAAATCAAATATGTCAATCATGGATGAACCAATCACATGCACATTTTGTATGGGAGCACTTGCACTTTAGCACTGGATAGCAGTGGTAAAGTGCCCAGGGTAACAAAAATAGCAAAAACAGAGTCCAGAACCCATCAACAACCTAGGAAACAGAGGCAACCATTTAGGGGAGACCACCCCAAGGATTCCAAGTCTAACAATGACACAATACATTTATTTGTTGAAATGTTCACAAAGGAATTAAATACATTAAGATCTAAAAACTTTGAAGTCAATGCACAATAATAATAATAGTGTGTTTACGAATACTGTGAAAAAATACTCACCAACTTTAACGTGGTAGTCAGGAACTCAGATAAAGGGGGAAATGTTTTTGTTTGGTCTATAGAAAAATATATGGCAGAAGCTTATAAACATTTGACGGATGCCACATGTCACAAAAAAGGTGACTAGGCAGCAGTGAAAATGCAATTCGCAGAAGCTTAAAATGGCTGGCGTACCAAGGAACTGATTAGTTTAGATGAATATAGTTATTTTTTTGAAAACTATCCAAAACTCCCAGTTTTTTATTTTGATTCCCAAAGTGTACAAGGATGCCAACCCCCCTCCCTAGGGGGACCCATTATAGCAGCACAGGAGGGGTTATTCGAAAATATTTCACAGCATATTGATCATTTCCTGAAGCCCCTGGTACAAAATCGTCCCTCTTACATCATGGACACGATTGATTTCCTAAAGAGAATGTTTGACATCAGTTGGGAGAAAGACATGTTACTAGTACGCATCATGTAGATGGGTTAAGAACCACTGAATATTTTTTTAGATTGAGACATGTTAGATTGTACAAACATGGTAAAATGTTGGTCAACATGTGGGAATGTGCCTAAAACACAATATATTCTTCTTCAACAATGATATTTATGAACAACAAGGGGGGATGGCAAAAGGGCAACTGCTTCGCTCCCTGCTATGTGAACCTTCACATGGCCTGGTGGAAGATGCAGGTGCTCAATAGCCCACCATTGGATATATGGAACATGCACTTAACCTCGTGGTCACAATATATGGATTACAATTTTGTCATTTAGAGAGGAGACAAAGGGAGTGCCCTAGAAATTGTGAAAGAGATCAATCGGAATTATTTGAACTCAAGTTTAACGAGCAATTTGAGTGACTTTCATCCCAAACCCTTGGAAGAAGAGCATTCCATATGGCGAGCTCCTTAGAGCATGGAGAATATGCAACACCACTGAGTTTCAAAAAAGTCAAAACTGAAATGGTTCAGAAGTTACAAAATAGAGACTACAAGGAGGCTACCTTGAATGAACCAAGCCGTGGAATAGATATGAGCAGTAGAGAGGCTATCTTGTTTGTGCACCTAATTAAAAACACAGGGGAAAGACAAAACATATATTCATAATTATTTATAACACTGCACATTCTGAGGTGAGAGCAGCATTGAGCAATCATTGCCATTTGCTGAAAAGTGATCCAGTGATAGGAGATGAAATGTCAAAGTGCCCACAGTTAACTTTCCGAAGGGACAGGTCCATGAGGGACATGCATGTGAGAAAAGAAATGTAAAGCGTGCAGAAGTGTTGAGAACATGAGAAAAGTGAAAATAGCTGGAAAAACTTTCTTAAAGGGGCAATATACTTGCAAAAGTGATTTTGTTGTGTACATGTTGAAATGTAGTTGCCCCAAAATATATGTGGGGAGCACAATGCTACAGGTACACAAGGGGATTCTTCAACATTTAAGGGCAATAAAAAACAGTGACATATCGTACTTTGTAGCTAGTCACTACAATGAAATACATGGGGGAGATGCTAGAAATCTAAACTATAGTGTCATTGATGGTACTAAAAACAATGCAAAAGGAGGTAATCGGGAAAAGAAGCAAAGAATACCTGAGACAAATTACATATTAGCTGTTGACATTAAGAACCACATGGGTTAAACAGTGGGGAAGAATTGAATTTGCATCTTTAATGAGGAGCTTCATTGTATATAATGTTTATATTCCCAGCAATTGGTAAATGAAGTGTGTGCAGCAACAAAAAAAACAACAAAACAAAACCAAAAAATCTTTGTTTCAGAGAAAAAGATGACCTAACATGATGGAAAGTCGTTTTGCTGTTTTTAGTTGAGTTTTTAATGTTTTTGCACAGCTGGTGGATGGAGGCCTACCATTGGAGAAAAGCGAAGGAGCTATTCATATCTATTTGTGGCCTGGTATACTTGACATTCAAGGCTATTGTACCTTTTGAGACAGAATATTGTGGCTTATGGAGCAGGATGACACAGGTTTGAGAGGGCATGCGTGGAGCACTAAAATAAGGAACGCCTTAGACTTTAGATCTTTTGAGAAAATGCGTAACCCAGGCTCATTATTATGTGATGTTACCGTTGTGATGATGCTGATTGCTGATTTCTTTGCTGCAGCTGCTTATGTAGACTACAGGCCTCTTGCTCAGGAATGAGGGATGATGTCTTCCCAGGGGAACCTGAAGGCAGAATTAGAGCTTAACATGCTAGGTAGGAGCCTAGGTAGGAGCTATTTTTATCAATTTAGTGACAATATGGTAGCGTTATTTTAATGTTTCACTCTCCTTGTCACAATTTTAATCCTGTAATGCTTCATCATCCTAGTTATTGCAATATGTGCATTATTATCTAAGATGCAGTTACTTCAATAAAACCTTAATGAACTATACTCTGCCTCTGATTGTCCTTGCATATGTGAGACTAACATAACTGAAAGAAACGGATGAGATCTGAGTGACCATGATTTCCCTGAGGAGTCATTTGTATCATGCACACGATTGCTAAGTCATCCCTGCTCTTAGGGGGAGATGAGGCACTGCTAGCCAGCCAGAACAAAACCTGGATTAGGATGACAGGTGTCACCTGTAGTGGTTCCGACTCAGTCCCCCACAGCACAAGTGATTCTGCCGACCGAATTCAGTAGTCTCATTAGGATAATGAGAACCTACGCGACAGATTGACCTGAAATTCTATCAGATAAGTATAAATATGCCTGGCAATGATAACATACAGATGCTACTGAAAGTAGGTTGTTTCACTAATCACAAAATGGAGCAGTCACATCAAATCCTTTTCTGTACCTTAGCATACTGATTCTGCCAAAAATGTATTGAAAAATCTACCACTACACAACACTGATGGCATGACACATTCTGAAGATGTGGTATAGTGGTCATGGAACAATACCCACGGGGTTGATGTCCTAATGCAACTGTGATAGGGATGTATTTTTTTCCAATTATCTTTTTAAACTGTAACCATTTTTTTTTTACGATTGAGTGAATAATTTGCATCAGTGGATGCCTATGTGACGGTTGTGAAGCAAATAACAGAGGACAGTATTGACACTCTAGAAAATAATAGAGTTTGGACTTCAATCCAGTTGTGATTGTAAGTAGAGGTTATAGAATAAAGGATATTCTTCTTAGGTTCAGCCTACCATACCGAACATGCACTATTTGTTCTTAGACACACTGTGAACTTACCAAGACCATACAGATGCTTGAACCCCCCCCTTTGCGTATGATTGGTTGGCTTTCCAAACACTCTCATTTGCCTACTTCTTTTTCATGTCAATCTTACGTTTGTCCCTTAGATGGACCAGAGCCTCTTTACCATCTCTTTTGATTGTTGTCATCTGTGCGTCCACTGCCTGTTTGCCAAGCATTATTTTTAAGAAATTGCCTGTGAAAACACATGGGGGCATATTTATACTCTGTTTGCGCCGGAATTGCGTCGTTTTTTTTTACGCAAATCCGACGCAAAGCTAACTCCATATTTATACTTTGGTGTTAGACCCGTCTAGCGCCAAAGATCTTGGAGTTTGCGTCATTTTTTAGCGTGGACACCTACCTCGCGTTAATGATATGCAAGGTAGGCGTTCCCGTCTAAAAAATGACTCCAAGGCATGTGCGCCTTATTTAAACTCCCGTGCAAAAATGGCGCACGGGAGTGGGCGGGTCAAAAAAAATGACGTCCAGCCGCTTTTGCGTCATTTCTTAACGCCTGGTCAGGGCAGGCGTTAAGGGACCTGTGGGCTGGGAAGGAGCCCAGAGGTGCCCTCCCATGCCCCCAGGGACACCCCCTGCCACCCTTGCCCACCCCAGGAGGACACCCAAGGATGGAGGGACCCATCCCAGGGAACTTAACGTAAGTTCAGTTAAGTATATATATATTTTTTTTTGTGGCATAGGGGGGCCTGATTTGTGCCCCCCTACATGCCACTATGCCCAATGACCATGCCCAGGGGACAGAAGTCAATGGAGGGTGGGAGTCAAAACAAATGGCGTAAATCGGGTTGAGGCAGATTTTTTGCCTCAGACCGACTTGACCAATTTTTGACACCCAAGCTCCATTTTCCCCTACGCTGGCGCTGCCTGGTGTGGGTCATTTTTTTTGACGCACACCAGTCAGCTCCGCCGGCTAACGTCATTCCATAAATAAGGCGCCCGCATGGCGCTTTGGAATGGCGTTAGCCGGCGTTAACATTTTTGACGCACAACTGTGTTGGCGCAGTTGTGCGTCAAAAAGTATAAATATGGCCCATGCTCTCTTGCTTGCAAGAGTTATAGTTTACTACAAGGGGCTTGAAGCTCACCAACTATTTGGTGGCTTCATTGTCACTCATATTTGCTGCCACCCAATTGGCAAGTGCAAGCTGGCTTCACTTTCTCTTCTTTCATCTGGAGCAAGGACCTGGTACTAATTGCGTTATTTTGATTATTGTCTTTCCACTACTCATGCTGTGATTGTGGTACTATTTTTATCACTTCTTCCCCTGTTGTCCTTGTTGCTTCTTCCCCTCCTATCTCCTCTTGTCCATGTTGATCCTTCACCACTCAGCCCCCATTATCCATGTTGCTTTTTCCTCTCCAATCTGGAGCTCTATTGATTCTACCTTCCAACCCCTATCCATGTTGGTTCTCCCCCTCCTACTCCCACTTCCCCATGTTGCTTCTTCCCTAACCATCCGATTATTTGTGTTGCCTCTTCTCCTCCACCAGACCCTCCTATTCTCTGTTTTGCCCTCCACCATAAGTTAGAAAAGCAATACGACACAGCCAGCACTTTTTGCATCATAGTGCTTTTTCCCCAACTTTTAGCCATGCTGCACAGTAGCCACACTAATGTACAACATGGCTAAACCACATTGGCAAAGCCAATAACTCTTAGATACACGAGAACTATTGGCTTTGCCAGTGTTTGTTCTTCAATAGTACACATTGTGCATCTATGGTTTTGCTGAAGAGCCATTACTTTTTCTAACAACCCCCACTACAAAGCCACAAGAGCTCTTTCTATGTGTTAGAGCACAATACAGAGGCATTGGTATTTCAGGGCATACAGAAGTGTGTTAAATATGCCAGAACATGTGTTCAAAAATAACACTTTCTGTCATTCATTAATCTCTATATTTCTATTATGTTACACAGTTTTTAAATAATTTCTAATTTGATTCAACACACTCAAAAATGTTTGCAAAACTATGCACTTGACATGACTTTGAACTCCTAAAAGCCAAATATTTCAACCAAATGTCGAAAATGCAACTTGTGACCAGACAGAAAAATATTTCTAAAGTGGATCCTGAAATGTATATCTTCCCATCCTTAGAGAAAGATTTTTAAAGTTAAAGATGATTAAATAATAAGGCGGCAACTTTTTGCCTGCCTCCCTCCATTTTTCTGACCCTGATTTTGCTGATTTAAGAACACACTTTACCACTGCTGACTACTGCTAAAGTGCATGTGCTCCCTCCCCTAAACATGGTAACAGTGGCTCCTATTCAACTGGCATATTTAATTTACCTGTAAGTCCCTAGTAAATTGCAGTCGAGGTGCCCAGGGCCTGTACATTAAATTCTACTAGTGGGCCTTCAATACTGATTGTGCCATCCACACAAGTAGCCCCTTAACCATGTCTCAGGCCTGCCATTGCAAGCCCAGTGTGTGCAGTTTCACTGCCACTTCGACTGGGCATTTAAAACTAATTACCAAGCCTTAAAGTCCCCTTTTTCCACATATAAGTCACTCTAAGGTAGGCCCTAGGTAACCCATAGGGCAGGATGCTATGTAAATAAAATCAGGACATGTAGTTATGTCTTTACATGTCATGGTAATGGAAAACTCACAAATTTGTTTTCCTCTACTGTCTCCAATCCACGTCAAGGCTGTGCTGGTTGACAGCTCCCCTTGCGCCTTCCACTCAGACAGCCATAAACACAGGACACTCAGTCACATCTGCATTCATCTGCATGCTGAATGGGTCTCTCTGGGCAGGAAGGATGGAGGGACTCTCTCTTACACTTCAAATGCCAGTGGCCTGCCCTCACACAAAGGCCTGATAACCTCCCACAGGGATCCTTGAGACAGGGCTAGGTTAAAAGGGATACTTCCATCCCACTTCAGAGGCATTTTTGGGTATATATACTGAGCCTCTGACCCCACCAAATCAGACACTTCTTGATCTACAATTGGACTTTGTCAGAGGGACTGCCTGGCTGCCTAAAGGAGTCATCTGCTTTACAGGAAGGACTGTTGCCCCCTTGTTACTGTGCTGCCTGCTGGCCCCTGACTCTGCTGGAAGGACTCTGTCTTCCCCACAAGTGCTTGGATTGAGCTTGCCTTCTGTTCTGATGTCTCAAGGCCACAAAGACTTCACCAAAGAGAAGAAAATCCCTGTTCTTCAGAGAATCAATGCAACACCTGCAGAAATCGATGCAGCGTCTGCCTCGCAGCTGAAAAATCACTGCATTGCCTACCGGATTGACACAGCACCTGATATTTCTCACCAGTGCATCAAGGATGTTCAACGCATCCTCTTTAGGCGTCAAAATATCCCCACATTGCAGTAAGGAACCAAGGCTGCACACCTGTAAATCAACACATCACCTTGCAGTTTGGAAAGAATTTGCTTCGTCTATTCCATTCTGGAAAATTCAACTCAGCACCTTACTTTTTGACACATGTCCTTCTCTGACACCCCGTGCATCATGATTTTTGACGCATCCCAGGTACTATGTGTTAAAATAATACAGCCAATGATTCTTAACTATTAAGAAACATTTTAACCTTTAAAAAGTGATATCTTGACTTGTGCATATTCGATTTTTGTTGTGCTGGTCCTATTTTATTCAGAAAACCATTGTCTATTTTTCTAAACTGTTGTGGAGTACTTTTTGTGGTGTTTTAACTGTGTTACTGTATGAGCTATTGCACAAATACTTTACATACTGCCTTCTAAGTTAAGCCTCCCTGTTCTGTGCCAAGCTACTAGATGTTGAGCACAGAATAATTTGGATTGTGTTGTGACTAACCCTGACTAGGATTGTGGTTCCTACTTGGACAATGGTGTATGCCAACTAGAGACCCAATTTCTAACACCCAGAGTTATAAATGCACCAGAATCACTACTTGACACCCTCGCCCTCAGTTCATGTAGCAAAACATAAAGCATGAAAAAGAGATAAACTAGTTTTATCCTCCTTTTCCTGTAGTTAGAACTTTTTTCTTTTTTTTCATTTTGACTATGGGCCTTCGTGATAGGATACATGTTGGAGCAGATAGCCACCCACTCACATACCTTCCACAAGTAACAATATAGGGCCTGATTTAGGGTTTGGCGGATGGGGTTACTCCATCACAAATGTGACGTGTATCCTGTCTGCCGTATTAGGTTTTCATTATAGCCTATGGAACTAGCAAATTGGCATGTGGGATATCCATTACATTTGTGACAGAGTGACCCATCCGCTAAACTCTAAATCAGGCCCTTAGTGAGTAACACCTGTTACCCACTGCATATAAAAAACAAGGGCACTTGCAATCCTCTCCTCATCCATAAATGATGTTTAAGCATATTGTGACAATGATACACAATTGTCCAAAATAGGCTGCTTGTGATCATTAAAAAAGATTTCTGGTACTTCTGGGGTCTTTCAGTATTTAGGTAAATCTTTTACAGTGGATGCCATTTGCACTGGAAAAAATTAAATCAATAGCCCAGGCCCTCAGCAAGTATGTTAGACCTGGCACCTTTAGGGTGGTCTTACCCCAGACTTTTTGCATTTCACCTCCTGTTTTTGCTGTTTTTTTGTTTGCTTAAGGGCTCTGAGCATGTTACCACTGCTAACAAGTGCTAAATTGCATGTGCTTCTTCCCTAAGCATGGTAACATTGGTGTATCCACAATTGCCATGTTTAATTGTCCCTTGTAAAGTGGTATACCATATAACCAGGGCCTGCAAATTATATATTAAATACTACTAGTGGGTCTGCATCACTGATTGTACCACCCACTTAAGAAGCCCTGTAAATATGTCTCAGGCCTGCCATTGCAGTGCCTACATGTGCAGTTTAACTGCCACTTCAACCTGGCATTTGAAACCTCTTGCCAAACCTTAAACTCCCCTTTTAATTTATTTGTCACCTCTAGGGTAGGCCCGAGGTAGCCCACAGGGCAGGGTGCCATGCAAGTAAAAGGCAGAACATGTACGTTTAAGTTTTACATGTCCTGGTGATGAAAAACTCCCAAAGTTGTTTATCATTACTGTGAGGCCTGCTCCTCCCATAGGCCAGCATTGGGAATTTCTTAATATACTTTTAAGCTGTAATTTCTGATCAGAAAGGAGTAGCTGTGTCATGTTTCATATCTTTGGAATGTTAATGATAAAACCTATTTTTCTGGTAAAGTCAGATTTATCATTACTATTTTAGAAATGCCACTTTTAGAAATTGGTCATTTCTCTGTTCTCACTGCTGTGCGTGCCTGGCAGCCGGTCTCCTTATCTGAGCTGTGTGATAACTTCATTTGTGCATTTCCTCCAGACACCCACGACACAGGACACTCAACTGCATCTGCATTCATCTGCATACTGATGGGTCTTCCTGGGGAGGGAGGATGGAAAAGGATCCCACTTACACTTCAAAGGGTAGTGATCTGAGCCCCAAACAAAGGGATAATTGTTCTCCACTGATTGCCTGGAGCCAGGGCTGGAATGAAAGTGGGACCTGTGTACTTCAGAGAGATCCTTTGAAGTCATCCTCACATCAAATACACTTTTCAGTATAAGTACTGGGTCTCTGACCCCTGCAAGTAGTATGCTACTGGTGGGAAAATGTGGGAGTTTGGAATAGGGATAGAAGTAGTAGGTTTTTAGCTGCCTTGTTTGCTAGTTAGTTGGATGGAATGTCTAAAGGAGTGATGAATTTTGAGAAGAAAGTTTGGAAGTTCATAGTAGATAGAAAGGTTTGGGATGTGACAGAGAGGAGATGGATGGAAAGGATGCAAGGCGTTTCTATTGTTTTCAGTTTATATTTATACACATAAAGCTTGGTAAAGTTAAGCTTCATTAAATACCTCAATATAAATACCCTAATGAACATTACCGGAGCAATATTTACATTGTCTGCTGTTCACATTTATCTTGTGGTATCGTTTTTATGGTTTCAACTAAGTGTACTTAAGTTATATATACATAAATATGTACATGCCTCTTATTATTGGTATTAGTAGCAGGCATAACACTCTATATAGATACCTATATCTCCATAGAAGCAGCATTTTTGACATGCTCTGATATGCACGTGTCCTGGGGTGCAATCTATAATTTTCCCCTTACATAAATGTATCTGCTTATAGAAGACATAGTTCAAGGTACAATGATGTGTACTTGTATAACAATCACTCTTTTCATTTAATGTGACAAGTATAGTTTGCCATGTCTGGGTATACTGTTGTGGTGTATTCCTGAATTGTCATTATAGTCATCATCTGAGGAAGAGCCAGCTCTTAACTATTTTCTGAAGTGTAGTTGGTTGTCTATGGATCTTATGTTTGTGTGTAGGGAGTTCCATTGTTTGGCTGCTTGAACTGAAAAATATATTCCGCCCATGATCTTTCTTTCTGTATGTAGGAATTATGTAACAATTATGAGACAGAAGCCATTCTTGAGCATAAGCTTCTTTTTGCATTAATTGTTTGATTTGATCTCTGCTGAAGAGTGGTCCTTTGACAAGTATTACTTTCTGTGTGATACAAAACGGGTTGAAGGAGGATCTTTTTGCAACTGGTAACCAGTGTAGCCCTCACAAAGCAGGGAAGATGTGAGCTTGTGGCTTTACATTCAAAAGGTGTCTGGTGGCAGCATTGTGATCGTTGCATTCTTCTCATAGTTGACACATTTAAGCCATGATACATACTATTACCATAGTCCAGTTTTGATAGGATGAGCGATGTTAGCTTGAAGCTTGTAGCTTGAAGCTTGTTTGGGAATCCTAGTTGTAGGAACATGCGTCACAGTGTTTGCATTTTGGGAAAGCTGGATTTGGTTACTTTATCCACTCAAACTATCATTGATAGTTTGGCATCCGTGGTAATTTCAAGAATTTTTACCTCCTAATATATGTTATGAGGTAGTCCTAGATCATATACATATACATCATATAGATGTTGAAAAGCATGGGTGAGATGATTGAGCTTTACGTTTTTGGATGAGGGTATAGTGATCCATTGTGTTCTAAGGTCATTCCAGTTAGAGAGTAGTGGCTCTTCCTGGACAGAATCCAGTTAGCAAGTCGGAGAGTATGGAATTGTCTTCAATGAACTGTGTAATCTGGGCAAAAGGTACTCTTTTAATAAATTTAACAAGGGATCGTTCATTTGCTATGTGTCTGCCGTTATCAGAGCCTTGATGGTCCAGATTAGTTTTTTTTTAAACAGGCCATATGTATGCCCTAAGGTGTTTTGGGAACACTGCTGTTGTTAAGGAGCTGTTGACAAGTGTTCTTACTGGGATGGCTGTTGAAGTTGATAATAGGATGTTTTTGAAGAAGTGAGGTGGACAAGGCTTAGAGAGGCAGCCAGTTGGCTTGCTTGCTTTGGCAAGATCTAGATATTTAGTTGATAATAAGCCTTTGAAGGATGCAGTTGCTGTTTTTGCCTTTGGCTGGAAGGTATTGTGGGAAACAGGTTGGGGCTGTTGTTCTTTGTTGTTTTAGTAAGTATCCAACATATTTGCCTTTGATGTGTAATGGTTAGCCAGCTTTAAGAACACAAAGGGATTGGTAGCTTTTGTAAATTTTGGCTTACAGAATCCGGTGAGTATTTTTATAGAATTCTTTGTTGGCACACTTAGCATTGTGGATTTGCTTTGAATAGTAATGTACTTTTTTTTTTTTTTTTTGCTTTTTTGACTGCTGACTTGTACATACTGTTGTGCCTTTGTAGACATATATTGTCTTCAGATTTGTTTTCTTTTAGCTTGTTGTCTTGAAGTTTAGTATTTTGTTGTTTGATCTCCTTTAATTCTGCATTCAGCCAAGGGGTGCATTTTCTTTTGTTATGCTTGGATGTCACCAGAGGAATTAAGAGATCAAAAGCTCTCCGTAACCATCCCTAGACTGCTTATACATAATTGATGGTGAGCAGTCCTGTGTTGGAGGTAAGCAGATTTTCTGTTTCCTCTACATTCAGCTTGTTCTATGCTATGTATGTGGTTGGGGAGTAGGAAGGTTTTAGTTGTGGGGGGTTTTGGTGTGTTGTGTTGAAAGACAAGAGGAAGTAGTCTGACCATGTAACAGGAGTAATTCTTAGAACTGTTATTCGGTTTTGGTGGGCAGAAATTATCTATAATGTGTGTCCAGAGATGTGTGTGGGATTAGAAATGAGTTTCTGTAGGTTGTGTGTGTCTAGGCTAATGAGGATGGTTCTGAAGTGTGACATGCTAGGTTTGCCAAACCATATGTAGAGGTCAACAAGGATGCATAGGTTTGAGAATATTGTAAGAAAGTTAGACATTGTACTTAGTATTGTGTTTAGGAATGTAGCATTGGTCTGTAGTGATCTGTAGAGAGGGAGAAAGTAACATGAAAATGTTGGTGTAGGGCTGCATCTGACAAGGAAAGTCTTGCAACCTTGTAAAGAAACTATCCTTAGCTTTGATGAGATTTGTAGTTTATTTAAATATGATGCCTAAGCCTCCTCTTCTTTTGCCTATGCAATTTTGTGTAAAACGTTTATATCCTGGTGGACCATCATCATTCAATACTGGTGCCATGTCCTCTCCGAGCTATGATTGTGAAGCAAAAGGTACGTCTGGCTATGTGTCTATCAATAGGTTGAATATGTGGTACTTGTTTTTTGACACAGGACGAGCATTTATCAGTAGGCAGTGTGGGGAATCTAATTTGGAGGTGGAGAGAATTTGTGCTCGAGAAGGGTGAGTATTACCCATTGAAGTGTGGGTGGGTGCTGTTGTTGGTAGTGTAAATGTTTGGGGAGAAAGGTAGTGTTGTTTATGGTTATCATTATCTTTTTCAAAAAGGAATAGAAGGCATATTTGTGGGCCTGGTGGTGGTAAGTCTGTTTGAGCAGAGGGGCTGTGATGTGAAGTTGGGTGTGAATGGTGGATTTGATTTGGTATAGATAGAGAGATGCAAGATTCTGAACAGAGTTGTGAAGTAGCTTTCTTTGGGGTATGTTGAAGGTCAATGTTGTTTGGAAGAGGGTGTGATGGTGGCGCCTGACTGACATATTGAATAGTTATGAATTGAGCAATAGAGGATGGGCATGTGGGTGGGTATTGCTGCGTGTTTGTTGACTAAGCAATGGCTGTATTTGGTTCATGGGGATTTTGAGTTTGAGATGGCTTTGAATGTGGATTATTTATGCTGGTATTTGGGGAACAGTGGATGTGTTTTTGTGTATATTGTGTTAGAGATGAGCTGTTGGATGAGTGAGAGTATGTGCTAATACATTATTTATGTGTAGTTTATTTTAATTTGTAGGAGCAGGAGTAGTGAGAGATGGATACCCTGTTGTTCCTTCCACTGATGCCACTCAGTTATTCATGTATTCGTGCATGCTATTTATTTAGTTATTTGTTGGTTATGTATTTGCTATTATACATATTCAGTTAAAATTGAAATCATCAAGAGACATTAAAACCAGTAAGCCAGCCTTAATGTCCTAAATGAAGATTTTTTTCTGATTCTCCTTGATCTCTCAGTGCACTTATGACACAATTGATCACTCTTAATGTTGTTGAGATTGCTTTAAGACTGCGCAGGTAACTCCAGAAGAGTGCTAGACTGGATCTTCTCTTTCCTCAATATTTCCAACTAACATTCATAAATAGGTTCTTCATCATCATCTATGTGACAGTGTTGCTTGAGAAATCACCAAGCACAGCACTATCACCGTTACTTTTCAATCTACCTATGCAGTGTGCACCCCCTTGCACATGCTCTTAAATAATTTTGGGGTACACTTTCAAATAAAGGCTAAAACCCAGATGCGATAGGCCAAAATAGAGTATCAAATGGCCTTATCCACCTTTATCAACGTGTACAAGCAAGTTTCCTTTCAGTGCTTCAAAAAAATTAAAGCTTCGAGTTAGGCACAACAGATTAGAAACCTGTCCTCTTGTTATGGCTTTAGTACTGGGGAAACTGACCACCCACTGCCACAGAAGCATAAAGTGTGATAATTCTGCTTGATGCTAAGATCTATTTTACAACCAAAGTCAACGTGTTGGTCAGGGGGGGTAAACCTACAGCTAAACCGGCTCCCAATGGTCCTGCCTGAGGATACCAATAGTGAAACGGTATAACATAGTATACAGTGGCTTCCAAAATGATCAAATTATGGAATACCTATAGAACATACTGCCGGATTATTTCTAAACCCTCACAAACGTGATCATGTGAACCAAGTTTGAAATCATTTCGCTGGTTGCAAAGGGAACAAGTTCAATTTTTGGTATTGGCAAATATGTTTGAAGTACATACACAAATTATACCCTTGCTACATCCCAGTCAGAAATCTCTAGTGAATTACTTCACACCTGATCATCCTGTAGACTAAAGCACAGAAGCAGATCACTGAGAAGTAATGACCAAAAGCTGTGAAATTCCTACTTGAGGATGGAGTATAAGGCAGGATTTATCCCTAAATGATAATTGGAATCCTCATATGCCACATTCGTAAATAAGTATTTTGAATTGAGTAGCGTTCTGAGTTGACACTCTCTGCTTTATATGGAATACCAAAATAGATGGATAGCCAGTTTGATAATGGTATGTCGTTAACCATTGTCGTTGACATGACTTTATAAAAATGTCTAAAGTTTCGTAGTCCAGTTTACTGAACAGACACGCCGCTGTAGGAACCCATTGTCTCTTCCAAAGAAGTGGCGTTATGCTGTCCAACATAAAGCACTAAAAATTAGGCCCGCTGCGGAAAGCAGACTTGATGGGAAACAGAGCAGGTGTAGACAGGTCAATTAACAAACAATCGGAGCATGAGGCGAATGAAAAGTTCGCTGCACAAGCTGCCCTGTTTCAGCATTGCAGTATAAATTGATACGCAAAAAGAGCTTGCCTTTTCAGACTCACAGTCTTACAAAGCCCGTGATTATGTTATTATGAGCTTGATTTTAGAGATTAGCCGGTCTCCAAATTTTCCTCAATTAAGGTACACGTATTGGTCCTCGGCAATTCTAATAACGCGAGGTATGAGGCACAGCCTGTGTGAAATACAGTTTTGTACATAATTATCACATCAAATCTATTTACAAGGATTTATTTCCATCTCATTTTTTAATATACTCCCCTCCCTTTCCACCCTTTGTGACTTATTTTAGTAACAAATAGCGTTTTAGAATATTGTTTCATTTAGAAGTGGGCGGTATGTGTATATGTGAATAAAAGGTAAAATGTGCATCCATCAATTTATTGGAGAGTTTTTCTGCTCTCGTAACATGCATCTGCATGTTTGGTATTCCCAAACATTGACAGTTCTAAGACATGACCCGATAAAATCCTGCATCGCCTGTTAGTTTTTCATATATACCCTCTGGAGCTTTATGCTGCCGGAGATCGGATGTTAAATTAATTGACTTCTTCAAACAATCTGGGATGGGTATGATTAATTACACCTCCAGGGTGTAATTAATCATACCATTGATTCAGGGATTTTCCCTCAACACTGGAAGGAATCCACTGTAATTCTTCTTTAAAAAAACAATGTTGAACCTAGGGATATGAGGAATTTTTGCCCCATCTAGCTTTGCCCTGCACCTGCATAAAGTTTATTGATACCTGCGACATACTTGATTCCTCTCAGAATGGCTTCAAGAGTGGCCGTAGCACTGAAACTCTGCTTGTGGCCGTCACCGATGGTATCAGCTGCCAGGTTAACCAGAGTGGGGCCACAGTCCTTGTGATGCTGGATCTATCAGCGGCCTTTGACACCATCTCATCCACCTGCCTGGTACAATGTCTCCATCAGACAGATGTTAGGGGGCAAGCCATTAATTCTCTCCATTCCTTTCTCATCAACAGGGTGCAGGTGGTCAGCTGTGGTGGCTTTAAAGCTAAGGCTATTAGTATTCCTTGCGGGGTCCCTCAGAGGTCCTCACTAAGCCCCACTCTGTTCAATCTGTATGTCACTCCGCTCGCTGAGCTCATGCGTTTCTTAAGCAGACGACACACAGATTATAATATCTATCTCCGACGACCTGCCCCTAGTAGCCAACAAATTCAATCTCTGCAAAACCAGAATAAACATCTGGATGAAGGAACATGTTCTTAAACTGCACATGAAGAAAACTGAAGTGCTGGTGTTCAGGGGCTAGAATCCATCTGGTCAGAGGAATGCGGCCTGTTACCTACTCCAGTTAGATTAGCAACAAATCTTGGGGTGGTGTTTGGTACCCTTTTGAATTTTGATTTGCAGGTCAATCATACCACTAGCACCTGTTTTTATATTATTAAAACTCTTAGGAACATCTTCCTTTTTATTCATGTTGAATTGCACCATGTCGTTGTGATTGCTTTAGTTTGGCCTAGGCTTGCATGCTGCAGTGCCCTATTTTTGAATATCAATGTCTCCTCATTGAACAAGCTGCACATGATTCAAAACTCTGCTGCTCACATTGTTCTTGATATCCCTAAGCGTGCTTCTGTAAGAGAGATTATCAAGGCGTTGCATTGGCTGCCTGTTAGAAAGTGCATCTACTATAAGGATATTTGTTTAGTTTTTCAAGCCTTCCATCATAAAGGGTCTTAACATCTCTTGGCCCTGTTTAGCTGCTATATCCTGGAAGGCCATTCAAATTCTCCTCTGGCAGATATGTCAGTATCCCCAGATTTCGAAAAGCTCTTTGGAGCAGTGGGTCTTTGTCCAGTGCTGTTGCCGAGCTCTGGAATTCCCTACCCAGCCATGATACCAATTTTTGTTATTTTACCTTGTTTAAGATATCCTTGAAGACTTGCCTTTTTTCATCTTGATTCTTGTAGGTTTGCTGAGCCCTTTTGTTGTTATAGCGCTTGGATACCCCTGTGTATTATGCTTGGATACCCTCAGGTAAATCTATTTTTAATTTCATTTTCATTTTTCAATTCTCTTAGGCCCAGACAAACAAACACTCTGCATCAGGTTTGCATAACTTTTGTACCACAGACCCGAGCTAACCTTTTGGGTTCGTATTTACAATCCAATGCAAATCCCACTTTGTGTTGGATTGTAACCCAAAGTGATAAAACACAGTGCCATATGCTGCTTCCCTAACTTTGTGTCAAGGAGGTGTTGCTCAAATGTGAATTTACCTTAACCCCTTCGCTGCCAGGCCTTTTCCCCCTCAGGTGCCAAGCCTTTTTTTGGCTATTTGGGGCAGTTTGCGCTTAGGCCCTCATACCTTTTTGTCCACATAAGCTACCCACGCCAAATGTGTGTCCTTTTTTTCCAACATGCTAGGAATTCTAGAGGTACCAAGACTTTGTGGGTTCCCCTGAAGGAGACCAAGAAATTAGACAAAATACAGTGAAAAGTTCGTTTTTTTCAAAAAAATGGGAAAAAAGGGCTGCAATAGAAGGCTTGTGGTTTTTCCCCTGAAAATGGCATCAACAAAGAGCTTGCTGTGCTAAAATCACCATCTTCCCAGCTTTCAGGAACAAGAAGACTTGAATCAGAAAACCACATTTTTCAACACAATTTTGGCATTGTACTGGGACATACCCCATTTTTACTATTTTTTGCGCTTTCAGCCTCCTTCCAGTTAGTGACAGAAATGGTTGTGAAACCAATGCTGGATCCCAGAAAGCTAAACATTTCTGAAAAGTAGACAAAATTCTAAATTCATCAAGGGGTCATTTGTGTAGATCCTACAAGGGTTTCCTACAGAAAACAACAGCTCAAATAAAAAAATATTGAAATTGAGGTGAAAAAAACAGCCATTTTTCTCCACGTTTTACTCTCTAACTTTTTCCTGCGATGTCAGATTTTTTAAAGCAATATACTGTTACGTCAGCTGGACTCTTCTGGTTACGGGGATATATAGGGCTTGTAGGTTAATCACGAACCCTAGGTACCCAGAGCCAATAAATGAGCTGCACCTTGCAATGGGTTTTCATTCTATACCTGGTATACAGCAATTCATTTGCTGAAATATAAAAAATGAAAAATAGGTATCAAGAAAACCTTTGTATTTCCAAAAAGGCCACAAGATAAGGTGTTGAGAAGCAGTGGTTATTTGCACATCTCTGAATTCTGGGGCCCCCATACTAGCATGTGAATTACAGGACATTTCTCAAATAGAAGTCTTTTTTACACACTGTCTTACATTTGGAAGGAAAAAATGTAGAGAAAGACAAGGGACAATAACACTTGTTTTGCTGTTCTGTGTTCCCCCAAGTCTCCCGATAAAAATGGTACCTCACTTGTGTGGGTAGGCCTAGCGCCCGCGACAGGATATGCCCCAAAACACGACGTGGACACATCACATTTTCAGAAAGAAAACAGAGCTGTTTTTTACAAAGTGCCTAGCTGTGGATTTTGGCCTCTAGCTCAGCCGGTACCTGGGGAAACATAGCAAACATGTGCATTTTTTAAAACTGGACACCTAGGGAAATCCAAGATGGGGTGACTTGTGGGGCTCTGACCAGGTTCTGTTACCCAGAATCCTTTGCAAACCTCAAAATTTGGCCAAAAAAACACTTTTTCCTGTCATTTCGGTGACAGAAAGTTCTGGAATCTGAGAGGAGCCACAAATTTCCTTCCACCCAGCATTCCCCCAAGACTCCCGATAAAAATGCTACCTCACTTGTGTGGGTAGGCCTAGCGCCCACGACAGGATGTGCCCCAAAACACGACGTGGACACATCACATTTTCAGAAAGAAAACAGAGCTGTTTTTTACAAAGTGCCTAGCTGTGGATTTTGGTCTCTAACTCAGCCGATACCTGGGGAAACCTAGCAACCCTGCGCATTTTTGAAAACTAGACACCTAGGGGAATCCAAGATGTGGTGACTTGTGGGGCTCTGACCAGGTTCTGTTACCCAGAATCCTTTGCAAACCTCAAAATTTGGCCAAAAAAACACTTTTTCCTGTCATTTCAGTGACATAAAGTTCTGGAATCTGAGAGGAGCCACAAATTTCCTTCAACCCAGCGTTCTCCCAAGTCTCCCGATAAAAATGGTACCTCACTTGTGAGGGTAGGCCTAGCGCCCGCGACAGGATATGCCCCAAAACACGACGTGGACACATCACATTTTCAGAAAGAAAACAGAGCTGTTTTTTTACAAAGTGCCTAGATGTGGATTTTGGCCTGTAGCTCAGCCGGTACCTGGTGAAACCTAGCAAACCTGCACATTTTTGAAAACTAGACACCTAGGGGAATTCAAGATGGGGTGACTTGTGGGGCTCTGACCAGGTTCTGTTACCCAGAATCCTTTGCAAACCTCAAAATTTGGCCAAAAACACTTTTTCCTGTCATTTCGGTGACATAAAGTTCTGGAATCCGAGAGGAGCCACAAATTTCCTTCCACCCAGCGTTCCCCCAAGTCTCCCGATAAAAATGGTACCTCACTTGCGTGGGTAGGCCTAGCGCCCGCAACAGGATAGGCCCCAAAACACAACGTGGACACATCACATTTTCAGAAAGAAAACAGAGCTGTATTTTACAAAGTGCCTAGCTGTAGATTTTGGCCTCTAGCTCAGCCGGCACCTGGGGAAACCTAGCAAACCTGCACATTTTTGAAAACTAGACACCTAGGGGAATCCAAGATGGGGTAACTTGTGGGGCTCTGACCAGGTTCTGTTACCCAGAATCCTTTGCAAACCTCAAAATTTGGCCAAAAAAAACCTTTTTCCTGTCATTTCGGTGACAGAAAGTTCTGGAATCTGAGAGGAGCCACGAATTTCCTTCCTCCCAGCATTCCCCCAAGTCTCCCGATAAAAATGGTACCTCACTTGTGTGGGTAGGCCTAGCGCCCGCGACAGGATATGCCCCAAAACACGACGTGGACACATCACATTTTCAGAAAGAAAACAGAGCTGTTTTTTTACAAAGTGCCTAGCTGTGGATTTTGGCCTGTAGCTCAGCCGGTACCTGGTGAAACCTAGAAAACCTGCACATTTTTGAAAACTAGACACCTAGGGGAATCCAAGATGGGGTGACTTGTGGGGCTCTGACCAGGTTCTGTTACCCAGAATCCTTTGCAAACCTCAAAATTTGGCCCAAAACACCTTTTCCTGTCATTTCGGTGACATAAAGATCTGGAATCTGCGAGGAGCCACAAATTTCCTTCCACCCAGCGTTCCCCCAAGTCTCCCGATAAAAATGGTACCTCACTTGCGTGGGTAGGCCTAGCGCCCGCGACAGGATAGGCCCCAAAACACAACGTGGACACATCACATTTTCAGAAAGAAAACAGAGCTGTATTTTACAAAGTGCCTAGCTGTAGATTTTGGCCTCTAGCTCAGCCGGCACCTGAGGAAACCTAGCAAACCTGCACATTTTTGAAAACTAGACACCTAGGGGAATCCAAGATGGGGTGACATGTGGGGCTCTTTCCAGGTTCTGTTGCCCAGAATCCTTTTCAAACCTCAATATTTGGCCAAAAAAACACTTTTTCCTCACAGTTTGGTGACAGAAAGTTCTGGAATCTGAGAGGAGCCACAAATTTCCTTCAACCCAGCATTCCTCCAAGTCTCCCGATAAAAATGGTACCTCACTTGTGTGGGTAGGCCTAGCGCCCGCGACAGGATATGCCCCAAAACACGACGTGTACACATCACATTTTCTGAAAGAAAACAGAGCTGTTTTTTACAAAGTGCCTAGCTGTGGATTTTGGCCTCTAGCTCAGCCGGTACCTGGGGAAACATAGCAAACCTGTGCATTTTTGAAAACTGGACACCTAGGGGAATCCAAGATGGGGTGACTTGTGGGGCTCTGACCAGGTTCTGTTACCCAGAATCCTTTGCAGACCTCAAAATTTGGCCCAAAAAACACTTTTTCCTGTCATTTCGGTGACAGAAAGTTCTGGAATCTGAGAGGAGCCATAAATTTCCTTCCACCCAGCGTTCCCCCAAGTCTCCCGATAAAAATGATACCTCACTTGTGTGGGTGGGCCAGGTGACTGCAACAGAAAAAGGCCAAAAACTTGTAGAGATTGAGGGGATAGCACAGAGAGTTGATAAGCACATAGGCCCTCATTCTGACCCTGGCGGTCGGTGATAAAGCGGCGGCCAACCCGCCAACAGGCCGGCGGTCCAAAATATGCAATTCTGACCCCGGCGGGAACCGCCAACACAGCCCGCCGCATTAACACTCCGCCCGCCACGGCGGAACAAACAAACAGCGCGGCGGTCCCCGCCAACAGCCAGGCGGCAGACAATGTACCGCCCACCCTATCACGACCCACCAATCCGCCACCTTTTCCGGGGCGGGAGCACCGCCGATAAAAACACGTCGGAAACAGACTACGAACGGGAAAACGCTCACCTCCACATACACCACGCGAGATTCCGGCAGTATGGAACCCGAGTTGCAGGTCATCCCCGCACTCCTATACCTGCTCCTGTACCAGGAGCACGCCCGGCGGCGCAGAAGACATCGGTGAGTACTGCACCTACGACACAGGGGAGGGAAAAGATTACCGGCACACACCCACCCACCCACACCCACTACAACACACACATCAATGCATTCCCACAGATCACTGTCACAACCCACAAACCCCCCCCTTCCGAAATAATGCAAAGACCAAAAGAAGAGATCTCAAACGGGCAGATATATTGAAAAATGGACAGCAGTAATCCAAATAAATAAATAAACTATGTACAAAATATATACAGCTACTAAATGTAGTCCAACCACTGTCCGTGGACCACAGGGGTCCTGAGCAAAGGGGCAAGGCCCAGTCCCACGACAAGAACTCCACGGAGAGAACACTGCAGGGGCATCAGAAAGAAAAAAGGACAGGCACCTCAGGGGGAAGGGAAGGGGGGGCACCTCAGCCACTTGAGTACACGACGCCAGATCCACGAGGGGACTCCATGACCACTGGCCCATCCTGGGGAGAGCAAAGCCACAGTCCAAACAGTCCATACAGTGGGTGGCCTGCCCACTGGGCCATCCTGGGGAGAGCAAAGCCACAGTCCAAACAGTCCATACAGTGGGTGGCCTGCCCACTGGGCCATACTGGGGAGAGCAAAGCCACAGTCCATACAGTCCATACAGTGGGTGGCCTGCCCACTGGGCCATCCTGGGGAGAGCAAAGCCACAGTCCAAACAGTCCATACAGTGGGTGGCCTGCCCACTGGGCCATCCTGGGGAGAGCAAAGCCACAGTCCAAACAGTCCATACAGTGGGTGGCCTGCCCACTGGGCCATCCTGGGGAGAGCAAAGCCACAGTCCAAACAGTCCATACAGTGGGTGGCCTGCCCACTGGGCCATCCTGGGGAGAGCAAAGCCACAGTCCATACAGTCCATACAGTGGGTGGCCTGCCCACTGGGCCATCCTGGGGAGAGCAAAGCCACAGTCCAAACAGTCCATACAGTGGGTGGCCTGCCCACTGGGCCATCCTGGGGAGAGCAAAGCCACAGTCCATACAGTCCATACAGTGGGTGGCCTGCCCACTGGGCCATCCTGGGGAGAGCAAAGCCACAGTCCAAACAGTCCATACAGTGGGTGGCCTGCCCACTGGGCCATCCTGGGGAGAGCAAAGCCACAGTCCAAACAGTCCATACAGTGGGTGGCCTGCCCACTGGGCCTTCCTGGGGAGAGCAAAGCCACAGTCCAAACAGTCCATACAGTGGGTGGCCTGCCCACTGGGCCATCCTGGGGAGAGCAAAGCCACAGTCCATACAGTCCATACAGTGGGTGGCCTGCCCACTGGGCCATCCTGGGGAGAGCAAAGCCACAGTCCAAACAGTCCATACAGTGGGTGGCCTGCCCACTGGGCCATCCTGGGGAGAGCAAAGCCACAGTCCAAACAGTCCATACAGTGGGTGGCCTGCCCACTGGGCCATCCTGGGGAGAGCAAAGCCACAGTCCAAACAGTCCATAACAGACTCCACTGCCACTGGAGGAGGCATGTTGGCCAGAGGACATCCTGCAGCCCTGCCCGAGACAGATCCTGCCCTGCCACGTCTGCCAAAGGGCCAGCGGTTCCTGCCTGGAAGGGCCCAGTTCAGCGGTTCTTGCCTTGAAGGGCCCAGTTCAGCGGTTCTTGAGACGGCGGTCCCCAGTGGAGCGGTGCTGGAGACGGCGGGGCCCAGTTCAGCGGTTCTTGCCTTGAAGGGCCCAGTTCAGCGGTTCTTGAGACGGCGGTCCCCAGCGGAGCGGTGCTGGAGACGGCGGGGCCCAGTTCAGCGGTTCTTGCCTTGAAGGGCCCAGTTCAGCGGTTCTTGCCTTGAAGGGCCCAGTTCAGCGGTTCTTGCCTTGAAGGGCCCAGTTCAGCGGTTCTTGAGACGGCGGTCCCCAGCGGAGCTGTGCTGGAGACGGCGGGGCCCAGTTCAGCGGTTCTTGCCTTGAAGGGCCCAGTTCAGCGGTTCTTGAGACGGCGGTCCCCAGCGGAGCGGTGCTGGAGACGGCGGCCATTCTATGGCCAACTGCTCATTGCCTGGTGGTGCCCTCCTGGGCAGCGGGAATGGTGCTCCTTCAATGCCCACCTGGGCTGTGGGTGGTGGGGCCCTCCTGGCCAGCTGGGCTGGGTCCTCCCTGGGCAGCGGCTATGGGGGTGGTGGGCTCTCCCGGGGCAGCTGTGCCGGTTCCTCCCGGGGCAGCGGCTATGGGGGTTGCGGGCTCCTCCTGGGCAGCTGTGACGGGTCCTCCATGGGCAGCAGGCCTGCTGCCTGACTTCTCCGCCTTGCTGCCCTTGCCCTCCTTAGTCGGGAGTCTGTGGCCCTTTCCTCCCTTTGGAGCTGTGGCTGTTGACGGTGGCTGGCTAGTGTCCTGGGGGGATATCGAATCCGGGCTCCGGCGGCGGCCCTTCCGCCTTCTGCTCCTCTTCCCAGGGGGTGGGCTGGCTGTCCCCTTGCTGCTGGGCGAAGATCCAGACCTGCGGGCTGGTGGGCTCCAATACCCCTGCACCCTTGTCAAGGGGGCTGCAGGGCTGGTGGTGGCTGAGGTGCTCTTTTTACCCCGACGAGAAGGAGGGGGGGGCTCAGGGTCAGGAAAGAAGGTAGCAGTAGAGAGATAGATTTTCTTGGGACAATGGAGAGTGGTAGGTACAGTGGGTATGGGAGTGGAGGGAGAGGATGTGGTTGTAGGCGAGACAAGTTTGCTGTCTTTGGGTGCAGGTGCAGGAGCGGGAGGCTGTCGTGAGGTGGATGGCTGTTGGGTGGGTGGGTGGCTGCGTTTGTGTGGTGTGGAAGAGGGGGTGACAGACACAGTGGGAGAGGACACCCCAGCTGGGACCATGCACTACTACCTGGTGACACACTATTCTTGCTGTTTTGGAGGGACAGGATCTGATGAACTATCTTTGGGCATTTGGAAGGCTTTTGGGGAGAGGAAGAGGCAGGTCATCTGCTTACTTTTGGAGGAAGGTGCACAGCCAGGTCTCTTCAAGATTTGCCTAATTAGTGTAATAAACTGGGACGGCTGATTGCTCTGGTGTATTTCCCTTCTGACTTGGTGCCATGCTGTGGCTTCGTAATCTGTTGGATTTGTGAGTGGACTTGTGGGTTTAAGGGGACATCATTATCCAAGTATGTGTGAAACCTGTCTCCCAGCAATGAACATCACTTCATTTTGGAACTGAAATGGGGCCTCCATTAGCTGGAGCCTGTTGTTGAAGAATGGGGCTTTCAACTTGGAGCCTGTCTTGGCAATGACTTGGATGGGGGGCACTGGGTGCTTGTTTTTATGTGCTAGTTGGGGTGTTGCCCTGCCCCCTCATGAGACAGCCTTCTTCCTGGGGTGTGTCCGTCCAACCCCATCCAGGGGGGACATCACCTGAGTAGTGTCTAGGCCCCTACAGGCACCAAAATTGCAGTTTCTAGTGTGGATTCCCGATCGACAAAACACACAGAAACCCTGAGTTTTTCCCAAATGCAAAGAAAGGCATGAGTCTTCTCCTAATGTTGTGACTAATCTTTATTTTCCAAATGAGCTTTGAAGTGTGTGTGGGCAGGATGCAAACTTATTGAGGGTTTCAGTTTACCTGCGTATTTGAATTTTATGATTGTATAAAGGCATTGCCCTCCCAGACAGTCACCCCTCTCTGCTATGGTTGTGGCCCGGTCCTTGCTAGGCTGGGTTCTCTGTCTGCTGTTGCTGTCATGTGATTGGCCAACCCCTAGTCTCTGCTGTAGTGTTGTCGTGGCTGCCTGATTTTCCTCCGTATGAATGTAGGTTACTTTTAGGTTGACCTGGGCTTGGTTTTGTGATCGAGATTTTCGCTGTCCTTTTCCTGTTTCTTTCTATAGTAGTGTGAAATGTGGGCCTGTATTTCCCACCAAGGTTTGGTGCCTAACCTTACTATGCTGCCCATTCCACCATTAATTTCAGTGGGCATTCCCTTTTTGATGATGTTCTAAAGAATGCAACCTGGGCACCTGTGTCGGTCCATGGCTGTCCTGTCCTCATTGTTCCCTCATTCTGTTTAGAAAGTCTATTATGGTTACCCCAGGATTTATGCTCTCTACCATCAATCCTCCTACATCTGGGCTGTCATGGAACATTTCCCTCAGGGCTGTCCATATCTGACGTCTGCCCCATCATGCTCGGTGTTAGTCAGTGTGACTGTTGGGATGCGGGCTCGGAAAAACATAGTGTTAGTCTGCTGTCCGATGAGGCTGCTGAGCAGACTCTTGAGATAGCCTATTGCTAGGTTTATTCCTTCTGTGTTTTCTCAAAACTTGAGATCCATTTTCCTGCCCTGTTCATCAATGGGGCAGTTTGGCCCTGAGCCCATCTTTGTCCATCTGCACCCATGGCACTTAGATGGTCCCTGACATGTCCATCTGTAACAACTGACATTTTTTGGCTCGGAGCAGCTCCACTGGTTTTTCCTCAATGTAGCACTCCCATCTTCCCAGGCATTCCTGCATGTAGGGAAAGTTCCATTTGCGATCTCCCTCTCTCTGCCAGATGCAGATCTGTGACAGCCATGTCCTCTGGTTAAAAGGAGCCCTCCTCTGGCCAGGGTCTTTTATACTGACCCTTCCTTTTGGTCCAGCAGGGCAGCAGGTAGCCAAATGGTAGTGCAAAGGCCTCATCTTCTTCGCCAGACACTATCTATGTAGGGGTAAGTTTATCTCATTGGCGCGTTTTTCCTCCTTCCCACTGGCAGTGTCACTGTCCAGGACCGCTATTAACCTCATGGTCATCTGAGAGTGCTCTATCAGGTGGGTTGGAGTATATGTTCCACACACCACTGGGGTTAGACCATCTTGAAGTGACGGACAGGAGGGCAAACTTGGGGGAACCCTAGTGCCGACCTGGGATGGGGCTGGAATTGAATGTCCTTCTGGTTTAGTGGCCCCTAGCCCTGGATCTAATGGCTTACTGTTAGGTGGGGAGGGCCCTCTGGACCCTCCAACCATCAGATTTGTGTTACATAGGGCAGGAGCAGCTGGGATGGCAGGCTTCAGAGAAAGTACCTCCGTAAATAATCCTAATGGCTTCTCTGATCATTGCAAATTACATACATGGGATTATGCTAGCAGTAACTTCTAACTATGAGATTAACTTTAGACAGAGGGGCATCCCACAGACTTTTCACAATATAAAAAAACAAGTCATATGAAAGGCCACAACCTGAAAGAAAGTGCAATGGTTAATTCAAAACATTAAAAACTGTTTTTAGCAGCAGAGTAGCGGATAGGGAATACCGAGTTGTGAGAGAAAGATACTGACGTTTTTCATGGCACTGTCAACATGAAATATAATTGCAATAGTTTATCAGCACCAGAACATCAACAATGCATCAATTGAAAACCACTAAAGAAGTAAAAAGAAAAGAGAGAGAAAAGTGACAGAAAAAAATGATGACTTTTGTAAAAAAAAAAACCTTAGACTGCGCCTAGCACATGCTGCCCAATGCCAAAGGGAGGTTCTGCATGGTACACAGGACCAAGTGAGACCGACAGTCTGTATATTGTCTCAGGGACAAAAATACCTAATTTTACACACAGAAGAAGGAACATCTCAACAACTACAGGCCATCCTCAGCCAAGCACAAGCTACACCTAATCTTTAAGGTTCAAATCTTTTCCTAACATCCGAATTACACCCTATATTACACCCGGAGGTCATGTGTACCATCTGTGCTACACCCAGAGGTCCAAGAGAATAACACCTCTCACTTCTTTGAGACAACACCAGTATTAATAAACTGATAATATTGAGAAAACCCTTTTAGACTGAAAAATAAGATTGAAGTGTTGGCCCTATATCAAATCCAGGGGTTATGCATACCATCTGTGTCTCCCTCAGTGATCCAAATGGTGAGGCCTCATACCTATATCACACTCAGGGGTCAAGTGTACCATCTGTGTCATGCCCCCAGGTACAATCGAATAAACAAACTTCCCAAGCTGTGTGTTGACTATTGTGAAAAGGTGACCTCTGCAGAATCGCCTCCGAGGCAACCCTGCGGCTACTCAGTATGGACATATGAAATTTGCAAAATGTCAGATTTCTGTCACTGGAGGGAGCTCAGGTTACAGTTTTATGCTTCTCCTTAGTTTACCATATGCCAAATGCTGGGACTAACAATCAGATGTGGTCTCTTACCCACTGACGGTTGGCTTCAGGATGGAACAGGATGGACCTCCAACCGGCAGATACAGCAGAACTTTTAATCAATTGCGGTGTCTGCCTGCTCACCTCTTTTTGTTGCACAGATGTGAACCCATACAAGTGGGGTCCTTTTCCTTTGGCTGCAGTCTGGCTCAAAAACCAAACTCTTCTATCTGGCTTAGCAAAATGTTGCACACATGTTGATTTACCTTAAAGAAATGAAAGACAAGAGGCATGTGCAAAACAGGAACAGTTAACAAAATGCAGTGGCCGGGAGAGCAGTACAGAGTTAGGGTCTGATAACTGTCTGTGAGCGCCATTATATACAATTCTTTAAAGGTCATAAAACAATTCTTGGGAGAAAGAAATCCAGGTCTTGCCACAAAGTCATGAATCTGACCATCTGACGAAGTGCTCAGGTGGGTCTCGACCTTGTGTGGACATAATGCGGACCAGTTGGTAACATGTCCAGATGTCCAGCATGGGGAGTGCGTGATCTCTGGTGTGTGCTGTGTTCTGAATGGATGAGTGTTGCTAACTTCATGTGGCATCTTACTTTAATGGTGTTTTGGGAACGTGAACCCCTCAGGCCAAATTTGTTGTATCGGGGGCCACTCTCCTATGACTATTCTGATTTTGCAGCCTATCTGAGGGATCAATATGGGTTTTCCTGTTCATGCATTTTTCTATGGGCTACGTATCACCCCACTTGTGATCTGTTAACCAGTTGCTTCAGGCCTCAGGTCTCAGGGCTTGCCTGACCACATATTTCTGACTCGGGGTTGATGAGGAGGTCACATCAGGTGGAATCAACAACAGTGATATGAGTTCATTGTCATGCACCCACATATCATGGTGTACTTTGAAATTGTTTTCATCAATATTAACAGAGGCGTCCCATGAGTGCTGCGTGGACATTCGCTTGCATTCACCCATTGTTTTTGACACAAATCCATTTCTACTAAGGCTTGTAAACACAGATTTACCCTAAAATCCAGAGCCTTCATCTGGGATATCTTTATGTCTCCCGGCTTATTTTTCTCTCCATATGTTCTGCATTTTGTAGCGAACCTTCAGGGGGAAAACTGCCTGTGTGCAGGGGTGTCTGTGTAGGTGCATGACAGCATTTACTTCACCAGCGCTGAAGAAAGAGCAGAAGCGAACCACATCTTCAAAGATACGATGCTGCTCTGCTCTTTCGTGTTCACAAAAAGCAGTGCAGTCTCTTCACTTGTCTGTGCTGTGTTGCATTATCGATTTGTAAATCTGGTCCTGAGTTTTAGTGCCCTACACCTGAGCTTGCCTATTATTGAACAGACTACATCAATATTTGCCCCCAATTTGCAAGAACCATTTGGGGAACGGAGATATTGACACATTCTCCTTGGGACATGCAATACAAGTCAGTGGAAGACAATTAAAGAATGCTTGAGTTTTGGCTCTTCAGTTGTTAAAATGTTGTCGTTTAGAAAACTAGAGAAGGGAAAGAAACAGATACGACTTTGAAAATTGAAATTGATAGAAAACAAGCACTCAGATTTATGTGTGTAATGTACAGGCACTTGAAAGCTAAAGGAAGATAATTTGAAATTCATTATTGAAGAGGATATGGGCCAATTGGCTTTGAAAGGCATTCCAAAATAAATATAAAATATATGGGATGGAATGGAAACTAAGAATTGTTAAACAAAATCATCATCTTGGTCTCATGAAACAAAGCACAAAAATGTGCTAAAGTCAATGTATTGTTACATGAGATTTTTATCTGCTGTTTACCTAAGCTTATTGCCATCCTGCTCATTTTTTTTCTGGATATAAAAGTCCCATAGAAAGAAGGAGAGTAAGCAAAGTAGTATTGCCAAGGACCAGAAGAGGCTTGCTGTGAAAAGGAGGGGGCGGGGGTGGTGTGTGTGCAGGTGTGGGAGGAAATTAATAAAAAAAAAAAATTATCTGAATCATTGCTGCTGCCGTCACCACCGGGCTGCTCCTCTCCTGCAGACAGGCTGCAGGCTCAGGCCCTGTGGCCAATCATGACGCTGCTCAGAGGCAGGATCGGCAGGGAACGCCCAGCCAGGGTACTCCCAGGCAGACTGGGAGGCTGTGCCTCCTCTAATTAGCCTGGCAACACAGTGTCGGGCTGGAGAGAGCCTACTGTGCCTGTGTGTTTGGCCGGCCTGAGACAATAGGCCAAACATACATGCGCAGTGACGGGGAGTGTTGTACACTCCCCCTTAGTGCTCATCACAGTCTTCGGCCCCGGTCCTTTACCAAAAAACAATAATAAACATAGTTTATCATTGTTTTTTGGTAAAAGATTTGCAACTACTGCTGCTGGTGGGGGGGGGGGAATGCTCCTCCACGCTTGCAGAGGAGCCGCGCCTGACAGAGAGTCCATCTAATGTCCACAAGATTAATGGGTGGTTTCTGGGCTGATAGCAGATAGATCTTGAGGATTGAGGTTTGCCACCATTATCAGTCATTCCATGACATTTACAGGCAACGTCTCAAAAAAGGCAGAAATCCTAGAAGGAATCAAAAGGCTAGAGTCCACTTAGCATTTGATAGCAGTTTGAAGATTTGAAGTGGGTTTTAGATGGTTTTCTTCAACTTACCTTTTAAGCTCCCTAAAAAAAAATGACAAAGCTGATGATGGGTGCGTGAGTGATTGCCACAAAAGATAGACAAATGGACAAATGAGATATTCTTGTACACTACATTACTGAGGATTTGCCCTGTCACTTACCTGATGCTAAGCAACAAAAAACAAAGCAAATAGCAGAGATGGAACAACTTTCATGCAAAAAATCTATTTTGTGCTGAAAGGTAAATGGTACTGATCCTAAACTCCTTTTTGCCACTATCTGCTAGCAAATACACAAGGGGGTGCCTGGGCTGTGCCGCTGCAATTTAGGATTTGGTAAATTAGCATGATCTGACTTGCTGAAGAATAACAGAGGTAAGCAAGGGTTCAAGCTGTATATTGCCTGATAAACCTACTTGTAACCTGTATGTTTTGTCCTAAAATATACATCTCAAATATCTAGTCCCACATCTGATGTCTCCACATAGGAATTTGAACTGAAAGGTGAATCTCCAGTTCAAAGATCACAATAGGTAGCACCAGTACACCTTCAGATTAAAGTTTGGGTTTGCCTTTGCCAAACAGCACAAGTCTCTGCTTTATGCATAACAGACTGATTTAGTGCCAGAGCCATCAATGACATTATTGGCACTAAACTCTAAGTAAATCTAGTGCTACACTACTTTCTGCTGTTCACACACTGTGACACTATAATTTATCATGCAATGCTCCCTTGCATAAAGAACAGTAAATCTGAGCCCTGGTGTTCTTATGTGCTTTGGTTTTTCCTGCATACATTCATTACAGCCACTTCATGTACACATCTGTGTTTTGATGTGTGCCTGATGTTTGTGTGTGTTTGTGGGGCTTTGGATAGGAGTTCATTGTATAAGCAAATTGACCACTATCATATTGAGGGGTCTGCCTTCAAGAAACTATGGGGCATATTTTAGAGTTATTTTTTTCACCCTAAGGTTGTGCTAAAGTGGCTTTTTTTTTGCTGCGTCATATTTACAAAGTGGCACAATGCATGCATTGCACCACTTTGAAACAACTTGCGCCACCTTGTACCTATGCCGGGCATAATGTATGCAAGGGGGCGTTCTGGCGCAAGGAGGCCCGCAAAAAACGGCACAGTGAAATTTAAAAGATTTCACTGAGCCATTTTTGAAGTCCTTTTTGACCCTCTCATAGTAACCTATGGGCTTACTTGCACTTTGCTGCACTAGTGTCAAAATATTTTGACGCTAGTGTAGCAAAGGGCCACAATAGCCTAAAAAATGTTGACACTATTGTGCTAAGAAACATCATGGTGTGCAGTATCATAAATATGGCACAACCATGGTGTTGTTAGGTGCCAGTAATGGGGGGGGGGCAAGAAAAGTGGCACAGCATAGTTGATGTGCCTCTTTTTCTTACATATGGGCCAAAGGGACATATTTATGAGATTGTGGCACAATGCAGCAGGTCACCTTACAGCACTGCACTGCATCACAGGAAAAGATTAGGAATGTGTCCTTTTTGAAGGAATACAAAACATGGCTACATCTGTCCCTGCATTGATGCCATTTTGGCAGACTGTAGCAGACATATAAAGAGAAAAAAATCAGAAGAAATTAAGATATTTCTTCTTGCTAAGTCTTAGTGGGGAGGCAGAACAGTTTTGGAACATTTCCAGGACTACAGCTTCAGGCAAATCTGGGAATACTTCCAAATCCATGGATGTCGTGTTGGAACAACCATGCAACACTCATAGAGGGCCTCCCTAGGGCAGAATAATGCAATGCATCAATTTTTGCTGTGTTGCATTACTCCAAATTTAAGTACCCATTTTAGGGCAGGCTTAGCTTCATAAATCACATTTTGAGCTTGTGTAGTGCTTGCACCACGTTGCAACTGTCCCTTGAAAATATGCCCCTAAGACTCATTTTTCCTAAAGACTTGTGCGACCTGATGCAAAAGATAGCATCAGTTAACTTACAGTCAAGTGGGCTTTCAAATGTTATTGATTGGTAAAAAGGTGACAAGTTCATGAGCTAAGTACCTATATGCTTTCATTTAAATGCTCATGTACATAATTTTGTGTGATATTGAACATACAGAGGCACATGTACTACTCTCTAATGCAACCCAAAGCAGCAACCAAAAGGGACTGACATTGCAGAGCCACATCACCTACACACAGTGCTGCTGCACTCTTCCCCCGGCTGGCACACAATTAGGCTGCTTGGAGTCATGCACCCTCCTTTGCACTATAATGCAAAGTTGATAGCATGATATCCAGCATAGTTTTATTTACTAGAAGGATACCCTTCCATTACAAAATACTATCACTAAACAACATTTTAAACTTTTCACACTTTGGATGTGGGCTGTACACCACATTACACATGCAATGTTTAAAAACTTATTGAAAATTAAAAGATTTCTCCAGCTTAACTCCTGCATCGAGGAGGCATCACTATTTGGCACAAAGCCCTGCCTACATTTTTTAGAAGATAGGAGTTTGTGTATAAAAACATGAATAGACGCATGGGAATGCCCGTGGGACACTACTACTTGTGCATTACAGACTACTTCCTCCTCAAATAAAGTTTTCACTGGGAAGCAAATGCTTTATCACCATTTCCTATGCTTCAATACTTGGGACTGCACAAATGAAAGTGTTAATACATCTGTCCTTTAGTCTATAGCATCAGTAGGGCTGAAGGAATTCACCTAATCTCAAATATAATTAGCTATAAGTTCCTTCTTTGTAAATAATGAATTAAGTCCATTGAGAAAAAGATTTGAACCAAAACAATAAAAAAACAAAGTATTTCTTTAGGTAGAAAACACATTGATTCTTTAAAAAATGACTGCTCCAAAACTAAACTTATTGAAAAGAATCCGTATGAAAACAAAACGTGTATTAAAAAAATTTAGATTTTGGATTCTGATTTGCAGGTAAACCTGCCTTAATTCACATAGTAGCAAACAGTTTTTTTTCTTCTATTTTTAATTAATTGAAAAGTAAATATTTTCCCAAGAATAGCATTGAATTAAAGGCACTACAGGAACAGTACCTATGGTGCTTCATGGAGTGCTCTCCAACCCTTCCTAACTCAACACATTTATTGTATGGGTATCAAGTATTACCAACCTGAATATTCAACTGTGATTACTTTGAAATAATGAATTTGCATCATTAATAAAACTTGATGCATGTGTAACACTTTGAAGTTTTCATTGCTTTAGATCACATTATTAAATGCCTTTTATTGAAGTGCTTTGGTTACTTTGATGCTAATGGCAAACATTAAAGTACCATTTTCAGGACACATTCTTAATTCAGTCTATAAATCATCAGTCTTCATACCTCTTTTTACACTGCCTGAAAGGGATCACCATTGAACAGGAAGGACAAGATTGGGACTCAGTGGTCCCAAAGCTGCAGTAATCTTAAAAACTAATTTTACACCACTTTAAACACCTTGTCAGCAGAACATTAATGGGCAGCGAGAGTGTTGAGAGCCCTTAGCATTCCTGAAGCAAATCCCTGAGCTTGTAATTAACATGCTAATAAAGGACTTGAATATTACACATTATTATTCACAGGTGTACTGAGAAAGCTATGTGCTTTTTTGATAGAGCTAAAATGCTGAAAAGCAAAAAATGGGAAACTGAATCCTCCAATCACTATTTGATGTGTAGGTGGGGAAACATTTATGAATATTTAGTAACTAGAAGGTATTTTCTTTACAACGGCCTTACAGTTTTTCAAAACTGCAAGTCTACATAATTGACTGCAATTCATACCAATATTTTGGAACTAAGGGCCAGATGTATGAAAATATTTTGCACTCGCAAACGGTAAAATCGGCCGTTTACGAGTGCAAAATAGTGGTCTGCAATGCATGAAAGGCATTCGCAGACCACAAAGTAGAAATCGCAAAAATTTCGATTTTTTGCGTTGCGACCTGGATTTTGCGAATCGCAAAAATCCAGGTCGCAAGGCAATGCTGCAAAAAATTGCAAATTGCGATTTTTCGCAGAATGGTATTTTGCACATGCAAAATACCATGATCTGCAACCATGTGGTAACCTTTTGCAAAATTTAAAAATGCAGTAAAACTGCATTTTTAAATTTAACATGTAAAGCACACATGCCCTTTTGGCATGTGTGTACCTTACATGTTAAAAAAAAAAAAATTGGGGTGCAGGAGAGGGGGCCTTAGGCCCCCAGCACCCTGGCCTTTTGCATTTCCAAAACTGCGATTTCTGGTTTAGATTCGGTAATAGCATTTGCGATTTTTAAGAAATCGCTATTACTGATTCACAAATGTGATACATGGCCCTTTGCGAGTCGGTAATAGCGATTTCTTAAAAATCGCTATTACCCAATCGCAATGGGCCGTGATCATACATCTGGCCCTAAATGACTCTATTAATACAAGTAAGAAACCGTGGAGAAAATGAGAAATTTTAACAGGTGAATCCAGCTCCTTGTTCAGTTAAGAAGGTTTTGGAAATTATTCTGGGAGAGATTCATTTACACCTTTAGTTCCTCACAAGTGTATATTTATTCACTGTAAAACATGACACCCAGACGTAATTGAAGGGTAGTTCTCTGCTCCGGTGTGTGAAAGGTCAAGCGACAAAGCAATAGGTATGTACACACACTGGCCCTGACTCACAAAGGTAAACTTAGACCTGAAGTGTAATGTTAGCCCTGAAGTCTAAGTTTAGACCTGAAGTCAGGTCTGAACTTAAACTTCAGTGCTAAAGTGGGACTTCAGGTCGAAACTTAGGTTTTAGTTCTAAACTCAGACTTAAGTCTAACTTTAGACCTTATGTCTAACTTTAGACCTGAAGTCTGAACTTGGACTTCAGGTCTAAAGATAGACTTTAGGTCTACACCTAAACTTTAAGTCTAAACTTAGACTTTAGGGCTAAACTTAGACTTTAGGTCTAAGTTTACCTTTGTGAATCGGGTCCTAACGTTATACCTGAAGTCTAAGTTTAGACCTGAAGTTTAAGTTAAGACTTCAATTCTAAACTTAGACTTCAGATCTTAAGTAGATTTTAAGGGCTTGATTTAGATTTTAGCAGACAAGAAATATAAATCCCATTATTTCCTATGGGGTTTATATTTCAGTGGACAGGATATATGTCACTGTTGTGACAGTGTAACCCATCTGCCGAAATCTAAATCAGTCCTTAGGTCTATGTTTAGACCTAAAGTCTAACTTTAGATCTTAAGTGTAAGTTTAGACCTCAAGTCTAAGTTTGAACTTCAGGTCTAATCTTAGACTTCAGGTCTCAAATTAGACTTAAGTATGGCTTTTCATGGCCTTGTAATTATGGGCTCCTTTTGCACATAAAACTGCATGAAAGGGGCATTCCATGAGTGTTGCTGAGGAATCTAACAAGATTTCCAGTCTGTAAGAAGTGACGCAACAGGGAGAAATATCTTTATTTCCCCCCATTTTCTCCACCTTCTATGTGTACTGCATTCTGCAGCACATATAGAGAAAAACACCTTTCTTGATTGCTTTGGTGCAGAGTCGTGACCCTTTCTGCACAAAAACAATCATCCCAACAATGCAGGCATCCTTGCACTATGATGCAAGAGTGCCTAAGTTGGGGCTAAGCAGAAATTTGTGCAACAGCGCAGGGGGAGAGGACAGAAAAACACCATATCTCATAAATATGGTGCATTTCTACCCTTTCCCAGTGGCACAGGGAGGCGCAGAAAGACAAGTGCTGCACTGCCCTGCTCCACTGGGCTTGTACATAACACCCTTAGGCTTCAGGTCTAAAGTTAGACTTTGAATCAAAGTTTAGAGCTAAAGTCTAAGCTTAGACCTAAAGTTTAAGTTTCGACTTGAAGCACATAGCAGGACAGCACCATATTTGCAGAAATTTGACACTCTCCTCCCTTCTCCCTAGCCCCGGTGCAGAAATATGCTGCTGTGTACCAGGCACACACCTTTGCACCATAGTGCATGGATGTGTGCTTGAGTCTAGCATAACTTTTGAACTGGAAGGGTATCCTTCCACTAGAAAATGCTATGCATATACACACTTTAAAACTTTTTCTATGTTGTATGTGTGCTGCACAGTGTCGCACACATGCAGAGTCGGAAAAGAAAAGGAGAAATGAAAACATTTCTCATTTTAATGCCTGCTTTCACAGGGTGTTTACTTTTGTCGCAAAACCCTGTCTACTTTTGTTAATATGTAGGGTTTTGCATCAAAAGGCATTAGTGGTTGTATGAGAATGTCCATGCACAACCCATGTAACACCCCCTTTATGCTAAGTAACGCAAAGCAGATCTTTGCACTGCTTTGCATTAGTTTCAGAGTACTTTCAAATGCAAAACAAGTTTTGCAGTGAAGAGTAAATGGGTAAAAATAAGATTTTACACTGATTTGCATCACCTTTGAGACACAAACATGGCATAAAATCTTAGTAAGTATAACCCTCAGTTAATAAAGGTACCTTATTTTAGCGAAGAGATAATGATTCTTAGAATTACTTGGTTGATGTCCTGGGCATAGAATTTCACTAAGGTAGGAGAGACTTGATCACACTATACAATGGCATAATAGATTAGGAAATAATTTTTGCTATAGATAATGTGTTTATTGGTTGGAAGGAAGTCTATTTTGTAGTGTTGTGTAGCCATTTTAGCTATAGCTCCATGCACGTTATTTTAACACACTAAGCCAAGCCGCTGTGCACTCTAACCTAGATATATTTTATTCGGCTTACTTTATTGTTACAATAGCCACTTTTACGGTCTTGTTTTATTTTCTGTTTATCTAACTGTTTTTTCATAGGCCAGCACTCTGTTCCCAATCAAGACATTTTTGATCACTCTGTGCTTCTTCCAAGGCTACAGCACGGTACATTGCCGATGAACGTGGTAGATGTTTAGTCTCCAACATTTTTAGAAAACACACATCCTTACGTAGGGACATTTTCTCAGAACATCAGCTGTGTTGTTATAAAAACACTTTATTGTCCCTTACATGTTAGAGGGAGATTCCCAGCAGAGAACCACGACTGTATGCTGATTGCCGAATGCTTCGCTATAGATGCTAAAGCAGACCGCAGGCCCTTGCTCAGGTATGGGGGATGATGTCTTCCCAGGGAAACCTGAAGGGCAGAATTAGAGCTTAACATGCTGTGCTCTATCATAGCCTAGGTAGGGGTTAGTCTATCAACCGTAGTGACAATATGATAGTGTTATTTCTATGCTTCACTCTCCTGGTCACAATTTTAATACTGTCATGCTGTGCCGTCCTGGTTATTGCAGATCATGCTTTGCTATCTAAGATGCAGTTGTTTTATTAAAACCATTATTGAAACATATACTGCCTCTGTTTGTCATTTTAGATATGAGACTAAGGTAACTGAGAGAAACGGATGAGACCTGAGTGACTACGGCTTCCCTGAGAAACCAATTATATCATGCTCTCGGCTGCCCAGTCATCCCTGCCCTCAGGTGGAGATGAGGCACTGCTAGTTGGCCGGAGGAAAACCCCGATTGGAGCTACAGGTGTCACCTGCAGTGGGTCAGACTCAGTCTCCCAAACCGCGGGCGATTCTGCGCTTAAAATCCAGTAGACTCATTGGAATAATGAGAGCCTACACTACAGTAGTGTGTCCTTCTTGTGCTTGAAAGGCAAGGGCTACTGTATAGCTTATTTTGCACTCCATCACAAATGATTATTCTATTAGAGGCAGAGATAGGATTTTAAATTGTTGAGTAGGGTTGCAACAATATCTTGTTGTTTAGAAGAGAGAATTTGGGTGGTAAGAACAAGCTAGAACTATGATTCAACAACTCTTTTCAACATTTATCAAAACTCCTACTTATTAGTAAAACCCAAATTTGTAATAAATATAAAGTAAAAGCTATTTTTAGAATTTTCGCTCTTCCCTGCTTAAAGACTCAGAAGGCTACTTTGCTTTAGCCTCCTGCTGCAGCCCTCTGAGTGCTCTAACCTCAATAAAGTGGGAAAACTGCTCCAAGAGCAGAAACAAAGGTCTGGGTGTGGGGAGGTGTTTTTTTCTTCATCTGGCAGAATGACAAACTGGTCTGTGTCTAGGAACCTAATTTACTGCACAGAGGTCTCCCTTATTACAGCCAGATATCAGATGACACCTGAGCAAGCCCTTAATTTTGTGCCCCAACCAGGCATCACTAATCCCACTGGAAGGGGGACTGTCCCCACAGATGGAGGGCTGCTCATCTCCCTGGATAGCAAGGCTCTGCACAAGGGGGAAGGGTTTCACCATTCTGGATTTAGGCACAAATGTTCACTTTAGGATGGCCATAAGCGGGCCAGGCAGGGATTGCTACAAAAGTGGATAGGGTAACCCCTGGGAAATGTTATAGCATTAGTAAGGGAGAGGCCAAAAATCAACACACCTACCAGACAGTGACACACAAAATGTGGCATCCCCTGTGTTAGACCTGGCATCACTAGGGTGGTCTTTCCTTGGACTATTTGACTTTAACTACCTGTTTTTCTGTATCTTTTTGTTGGCTTTAGGACTCTGAAAAAGTTACCACTGCTGACCAGTGCTAAAGTGCATGTGCTTCTCCCCTAAACATGGCATCCTAGGTGTATACACAACTGGCATATATAATTTCCTTGTAACTCCCTTGTAAAGTGGTAGACTATATACCTAGGGCATGCAAATTAAATACTACCAGTGGGCCTTCAACACTGATTGTGTATCCCACTTAAGTAGCCTTTTAAACATCCCTCAGGCCTGCCACTGCAGAGCCTGTGTGTTCAGTTTCAATGCCACTTCAACTTGGCATTTAAAACCAATTTCCAAGCCTTAAACTTCTCTTAAAGAAATTTTAGGGAAAAATCACGCATCATTATTCATCACAGTGAAAACCTGGATTAGTCACTGGATCGACCAATAAGTATATAAAATACTTTTATTTCCTAGTGGTTGTACCGTGGGTAGTAATCTTTGTTTGCTCACAGACCTGGAGTTCATTAATAGGTGCATACTTTCTAAACAAGGACATTGAACGTATAACAGAATATTATACACACAGAAATTGATAAATTGTCAAATTCTATCCCCTTTCCTTATTTGAGTCATTCATGTCTATTCTGCTAATTTATGACAGACCCCTTAGTAGGTAGTCATATGGGGGGCACCATATTTGGAGCAATCATGCCTACAATTATGGTTATGTGTGCCCACAAGATAAATCTTGATGTCTAAAATAGTCTGAGTCCTCCACAACACAGGTAGTGACAAGTTCCAGCCACTAACTCTTCTGGGCCCCCTCGGACTCATGAGAAGGAGAAATAACCTGTTACAAATGGGTATATTAGCACAACTCTTGGAAAAATTCTTCAGCTTGACGCTTGACGCTTGATGTTTGCAAATATCCCAGCCTATTCAGTCCTCGACAAGGGCTGTCTTCTATCTGACACTGCACTCTGCTCTTTGCCTTAGGGCAGGGTGCTATATAAGTAAAAAGCAGGATATCGACTTTTAAGTTTTACATGTCTTGGTAGTGAAAAACTCCCAAAGACATATTTCACTACTTGAGGCCTACTCCTCTCATAGGCCAGCATTGGGAATTCCTTAATATATTTCTAAGCTGTAATTCCTGATCAGAAAGGAGTAACTTTGTTGTGTTTCATCTATTTGGAATGGTAATGACAAATCTTCTTTACTGATAAAGCTAGAGTTAACATTACCATTTTAGAAATGCAACTTTTAAAAAGTGGGCATTTATGTGCTCTTTCTGCTTTGTGTGCCTTGCAGCTTGTCTTTATTACATTTCTGGGGTAGATGCCAGCTATACTTTTTGCATTCTCTCTAAACAGCTACAAACACAGGAAGGTTAGGTGTGTCTGAGCACGCAACTGCACTCTGATGGGCCTTCCTGGGCAGGAAGGGTGGGGGGTAGTCAATACTTACACTTGAATAGGGAAGTGCCTGTCCCAACACAAAGGGCTGATTACCCCCTACTGGTAGTCTGGAGCCAGGGCTAGGAAGAAAGGACCTCTGTGCACTTCAAAGACCTTCCTTTGAAGTCACCTCCTCTTCAGAGGCACATTTGGGTTTAAGAACTGGGTCTCTAGCCCCTACCAAATTAGTACACTGCTAGATCAGTGAAAAACTCTGCTGGAGTATGGACTGCTATGCTACAAGGATTGCCACCCTGCTTGACTAACTGTTTTGATGAACTGCTTCACTGCTTAGCTGAGTTGCCATGCTGCCTGCTGTTCTCTGCCCTTCTTAGGACAAGGACTGCACCCTCTGACTTAAACCGAGTGTGACTCCAGGGGCTTTCTGGCTTGCCTCCTGTTTTCTGAAGTCTCATGGACACAAAAGACTTCTTGCAGCTCCCCAGATGCAGCTTGACTCTTCCACCTGTGAGTCCTACCCTTGTTTGAGGTATCCCCTCCAATCCTGGGCCTCAGAAGTGGGTTCTGCAGCTGCATCCTGCAAAAAACTATGCATAGTCCCAACTGCACTGGTTGGAATGGAAGCATTGGCCCTTTGACAATTATGCAGAAGCTGTTCCATGACAGAGGACCTACAGCCTGCGTAGCTGGATGATGGTGCATCGCATTCATGTCAATGAAGTTTGATACCGACTGGTGGGCCCGAATACAAGGCTTAATGACAACGCTTCAACCAGACTGCATTGATTGAAACCAATGGTTTTGCCTTCACATTTGCTCCTCAACATCACCACTTGCTCCATCCAAGGTACTCTTTCAGCGGCCCTTGCATGGGTTCTGCGGCCGGCCTAACCTCCATTGTGGTCAGCTTGATCTTTGGATTTGCACTAGTTCCTCGTTGCCTCTAGTAGCCCTATGACTGCTAGTGACTTCTAAGCACTATTTTTTGTTTATTCTTTAAAAAATCATATCTCAACTTCTACTGATTGGATTTTGTTGTTTTGGTCTCATTTTACGCAGATAAATATTCTCTATTTTTCAAAACCTGTGTGGAGTCTTTTTTGCTATTTTCATTGTGTTACTGCGTGTGTGTTGCACAAATTCATTGCACATTTCCTTGTAAGTTAAGCCTGCTCTGTGGCAAGCTACAAGAGGGTGAGCACAGGTTAATTTAAAGTCTGACTTACCCTGACTAGGATTGTGGTTCCTGCTTGTACAGGGTGCATACTCTGACAACCAGAATCCCAATTTCTAATACCCTGTCACCCTCTTAAGCAAATGTTCTAGAGCTGAGGAAGAACAGAGGAAGACTGCACTTGCTGTACAAGGGGGACAATTTCAGTCATTCAGGGCTCCTTTCAGGTCATAGACAACAGGCCCCATTCTCATTTGGTCTTAAACAGGCCCAGGAGGTTTTCTGAAGAGAGTGCCTGGGATACCACATGTGTGTCTTGAGGAGCACCAGGTAGGGAAAAAGGAAATATTCTAAAATGTACTTTTCTGCTTGCTCTTTTTATGTTTTGTGATTAGAAGGATGAAACTGAGAAAAAATGAGAAGGAGGAAGTGAAAATGAACGTCCCGGTCTACATAGAGCAAGGTCTTTCTGTAGTTTGGCCGTAAGGTAAGAAGTTAGAGATGTACAGATGGCTTATTAACTACAGTCTAGATCCCAACCAAACATGTAAAATGTTATGCAATTGTTATTGTGATAATTGTAAACAAGACTATACCTAAGTTCCCTCAACAACAGCAGTCAATCATTCTCCTGCCACAACAGTTAGAAAACAGTAAGCATGCCAAATTCTGGATGATTTGTACTTTTCACTTAGTTTAAGGGGTAAATGTAAACTAAAACATAGAATTCTGAGATTTAATTTCATTGAAAGAACTGGCTCTTCATTTGTGTTAACTTAGTTCAACAAGCTAGTTGGTTCACAAAATAGATGCCCAGTCCTCCCTTTATTTTTTACATACCTTTTCACAGATTGTACCAAGTGGGAACACTCAATCTCAGATTTACTAAAGCTTTGCATCAGCACAAAATAATGCAAATAGACACAGAGCATATATGTGTGGTATTTACTATCCAGGTGAAAAGATGTTCTGTTCTGCCTTTCTTTTCAGTGCAAAAAATGCATTGTGCTGCTTTGTATCAATTTGCATTAAATGGGCACTACCAGGGCAGATCACCACAAACACCCACACGATGTGACACACAGGTTTGCTACTAAGATGGCCATACTGAGCTTTACATAAAAAACAAATGCTTCCTCAAGGCAAGCAAAAACAGGATGTTGTGTTCATTAAAAAAAATTACATTTTGCATGTATGCTAGAACGTACATCTGATTCTTGGGTTGCTTCTGAGGTTGACCCAGCATAGGTTATTTGCAAATCATGGGAAGATATCAAATACTCAACCCTGTAAAATGGTGAGAGGCTGTGCATTGTGTTGTTAGGCCACAATTAATTACAGCAGAAACAGACAAATATTAGTGGACATGGCTCTGTGCTGTGTTCCCTGATTACAAATGTGTTTCTCCGCTGAATTTATGAAAAAAAAAAATATCATCTACCAAGAGATGATTCTTTTTAAACAAATGCACACGAAATAGGATTTATGGACATGTGACACTTTTTATTGAGCTGTTCTGAATCCACCTATCTAAATAAGCTCTATTTATCTCTTAAAAACCATGTATAAAATGTCAATGACCCTTTCATCTATTATATAACACTTCTTGTCTACAACATTCTAGGAAAGTAAATTAAAGGTGTTTTGTGCTTTAATATTCCTACCATCTTTCTAGTATTTCAATACGAAGGCTGCCCTTTAGATGCAGGTGCTGTCCCGTCCAATTCCACTGTTGGTCACCTTTCTCATTGCATCCTCCCCCAGATTATTCAAAATACTAGCTTTCCCTAATTTGACCATAAATCAACTGATTGCATACCCCGTGCCTGAAAATGAAATAAAATAACCAAATCTATTCCTTTTAAAGTTGTCTTGGTCAGGTACGAATAAAACTGAAAGGTCATACAAAATTGACCCCATTTAGAATATCTTGTAATAATATTTGCATTGGGTATGGCGATCTTCACCACTGTCATTAGGAGTGAATGTGCAAAAAGTGGTACTACTGTAAATGGAGACATATGGCTCATTATAGTCCAAAGATATGTTTTTGTTCCACAAAAGTTTTGAAACTTTGTAGGGCTCGCATATGGCAGTGAGTGAGTTTGAAGAAAAATTTGTGTCACAGGTTATGTGCCATAAGTCTTATATTTAATGCAAAAAGCCTGTATTAGACCTGACAGCCATACGACCACCTCCTACACTTTTCTGACCTTGTTTTTTCTGGCTTTAGGACTCTGTGAATTTTAGCACTACTAATCAGTGCTGAAGTGATTTTGTTCTCTCCCCTAAATATGGTAATATTGGCCTATCCCAGATTGGAATATTTAATGTATTTTTATGTACCTAGTGAATGCACTACATGTGCCCAGGGCCTGTAACTTGAATGCTACGCGTGGGCCTGCATCACTGCCTCCCTCTGCCCTTAAACTATGTCTCATGCCTGTCGACCAGGTAAAATAATCCTTTTGCCATTCCCAAACCTTCCCTTTCTATACATACAAGTCACCCCTAAGGAAGGCCTAAGAAAGGCCTTGGACAACCCAGAAGGCAGGGTGCAATGTATTGAAAAGCAAGGCATGTACTTTTCAGTTTTACATGCCCAGTAGTGATAAACTCCAATCTAATTTTTCACCACAGCAAGGCCTATCTCTCCCATAGGATAACATTGGGATTACCTTATAACATCTTCTAAGTGTAATCGCAATCTGGACGAGATAAACTTTTTGAGTTTGGTGTTTCTGGAATCAAAATTTTAAATCACAACTGATGGTGATGTCAGATTTTAAATTGCACTTCTGGAAATGCCACTTTTAGAAAGTCAGCATTTTCATACTTTAGCCATTTGGTGCCTGCTGCCTGTCTCTGATCACTTGCCCAGGGTGGGTGACAGCTGGGCCTTGTGTATTCCCCCTAGACAGCCAGATAAAATGGGAGCTCAGATGTGACTTAATTGAATATCCTAGCTGGATGGGTGGGAGGAGCTGGCTTCAGTCTAACATGCATCTGAATAGGCTGTGTGATGTTCCCACACTATGGGCTGCAGAACCTCCTGTAATGAGTCTTGAACCAGCACGGTAAGAACAGGACCAAGGGCTGCATAGCCTCCTGTAGTAAGTCTGGAACCAGGACATGAAGGGCAGGACCTCTGTGCACTTCAAAAGCCTGGGTATAAGTACTTGACCTCTGACCACACCAACTCAGTTCCCTTTTTGGCCTATGACTTCTCTGCCAGGGAGAAGGACTGCTGTGCTGCTGAAGGACTACCACTCTGCTGGACTGCTCTTTTGCTGGACTGCTGCCTTACTGTGCTGCTCTTCTGCCTGCTGTTCCCCTTACTTGATGAGAAGGATTTGACCTGCATCACTTGAACCCAGAGTGACTCTAAGGACCGGCCGACTGGTCTCCAGATCTGAAGTCTCAGGGACATAAAAGAATTACAACCAACCTTCGTCTGCACCTGGATTCTGCCAGCTGCCAGCTGTGAGTCTGCCCTGCCAAATGGTGCCACACCAGTCCTTGACCCTTGTAAGTTGGTCTAAAGTGCTTGCTCCAGGATAACCAATGCATCCTCTGTCAACCCGACGCATCGCCGCTGCTGCACAGATCAGAACACTCCTGTTGTGTGGATCAGAACTGGTGCATCACCTCTGCTGCGAGGCTCGACTCAGATGCATCGCTGCTGTTGCAGGAATAGACCCGGCGTATCGTCTCTGGATCTGCCGCAGCTCTGAACCAACTCATTGCTGCTACTGTGTGGAAAGAATGAATGCATATCCGCTACTGAGTAGGGAAAATCAACACATCTCCTCTGCTGCGGGGATTGACACCGGCATATTGCTTCTGCTGCACCCTGCATCTTCAGTGTCGGTGTGTTTTTTTCTTCAGCAGGCCGAAAGGGTGCCTCTACCCAGCCTGTGCTCAGATGCAGGCAGTTTGAACTTTTGATTTTGTCCTAGTACAGCACAACCAGATATCCATGATTAGAGCTTATTGCTTCTAAACCCTCATTTTACAGCTTAATCTTCATAACTCAAGTTCTACTTATTGGATTTGTGTCTTGTTTTATTTATTAAATTAGGTTCTATTTTTCTAACCTGGAGTGAAATCTTTATGTGTAGGGTTTTCACTATTTTATTGTTTGAAGTGTTGCACAAATACTTTACACACTGCCCCTAAGTCCAGCCTGAATGCTCTGTACCAAGTTACCAGAGGGTGAGCAAAGGTTAATTAAGGGTTGCCAGATACTTACCCTGACTAGGATTGTGGTTTTTGCTTGACCAGGGTGTATTCCTCTGTCAACAAAAAAAAGATTTTCTAGCAGCTTGGGATGGATGCATTGTCTTGCCTTGAAGAGATCTGAAATGAGAACTGACTGTGCCTCAGTACTTAAGAGTCAGAATAAACCATACTGAATCCAAGGTCACCAATGGAAATTAGAACCACAATAACAGAGTTCAGAAATTGAGAAGCCTTCTGGAAGATGTTACCTTTATCCATCATGTGTATAATAGCTCTAGCCAAGATATTAGTGTTCTCCAGATGTTTATATTACTTTGTAGATTTGTCTGTGGTACTGCCCAAAAGGCTAAATGAGGAAATAGATTCCAACCTGCTTGAGCGGTTCTAGAAGTCAAAACAACACAGAATGACACTACGTACAATGAGATCCCCAACTGGAAAAGAAGGCTTAAGCATTGATAATTTTTAATTATGTTGCCTAGCCACTCAAATCAATGAATAGCCAAATTGAGGGCCTCAAATAAAGAGGTGGGATTGGAAGCTCGCATGAGAGGAATAACTCATGGCTAAATGTTCCAACAACTCATTAGACTTAAGATTGCAGGGCGTCAGTCCCTCATATGGTTGGTGTGACGGTATCGTAGTTGAGGTATAGACTGAAAGGAACCAAAAAAAAGCAACATATACCTCCAACATATACCTCCAACTTTCCATTTGTTGGTTTACAACATCCAGGGGGAGGAGGGCCTTGACAGATAGAGACACATATTGCCCAGTGAGTGTGAGGTTGTTTTGTGTTTTTTTCCATGGGTCACGGGACCATTTCTATTATATGAGAATATAGTTATATGGCTGAAAAAAATCTGGAGGAGCTAATATTCAGAACCAGGTATACATGGAGCTTAGCACTTGCTTTTATCACTGGAATGTGATATAGGAGCAGTAGCAGTACTGTATTTGGCAATGACAGAAGAATTTAAAAAGGGCATACGACAAGTTGACCACAGATCTGGGCAAGAAGATAAAACATGGACTAGAGATTACTTGAGTCATGTGGCCGAAGTGTCCAGGAACACTCACTTCAACCTCTTAAAATGTCATACATAAAATATATTTGATACCTAGAAAACGGAGTAAAATCTATCTATTATTGGACTTGTTCTGTCCTAAATGGTGCAAGGGTGCCTGCATTGGACCTAGGAAGCTAATTTTAGTGCCAGCCTAGGGAAAACAAAGGGGTACATCGTACTGGAGTAAACACAGTGCATCTCTGCATTTCTGAAATGATACAGCACAGCACTGTTAAACTTGCCGCAGCACCCCACTGAGCTGCTTCGTAGTAAATGAGGCCACAGAGCTTTGTGATCCCAAAAGAACTTAGATCTTGCCTCAGCATATTGCAGTGAGAAAAGTGGGGAAATTATCATACTTTTGCTTTTTTCCTCTATTTATTCTGTATTAAGGTACACCATACTTTACAGGCCATGGATATCCACTAAACAGGTATACATGCAGTGACCTGTGTCCTTTGTCTTACACTGCTTATTAACTTTTCAAGATTACTATTATAAATTCTTTATTATTATTTAGACTTTTCAGATTGGTTTAGATTGTTGACCTGCTCTGTGACATTACCTTAGATTATGTACTTTTCAAACCCCATATGGTGCTAGTCTTTTCATATCATACATGTTTATTTCATGATGTTGTGCATTAATCACACTTTGTTCGTCAGGTATTAGCATAATGGCTTTTATCTGTTTAAGATGGCACTCAACTCATATGCTGTATCTGATCTCCCTTATCAAGTCAAAGTATTCTTTATTGTTTGAGTGATTAAAACCGTTACACCATTCATAATTACAAAAGTTAAAACCAACATGAGCAGGTCACAGCCCAGTCCAGAACGTAAAGAGTTATGGCGTAAATGATGTCCATTGTCCAGGTTCATAGTCTTTCCTCATTCTAGGCAAGCTGGGATGTTTTGGGTTGAACACATTTAGGCCCTCATTCTGACCCTGGCGGTGTCTCACCGCCAGGGCAGAGGGCAGAGGAAGCACCGCCAACAGGCTGGCGGTGCTTCCGGGGCATTCTGACCGCGGCGGTAAAGCCGCGGTCAGAAAAGGGGAACCAGCGGTTTCCCGCCGGTTTTCCCCTGCCCCAGGGAATCCTCCATGGCGGCGCTGCATGCAGCGCCGCCATGGGGATTCCGACCCCCTTCCCGCCAGCCTGGTTCTGGCGGTTTTCACCGCCAGAACCAGGCTGGCGGGAACGGGTGTCGTGGGGCCCCTGGGGGCCCCTGCAGTGCCCATGCCACTGGCATGGGCACTGCAGGGGCCCCCTAACAGGGCCCCAACACGATTTTCAGTGTCTGCATAGCAGACACTGAAAATCGCGACGGGTGCAACTGCACCCGTCGCACCCCAGCAAATCCGCCGGCTCCATTCGGAGCCGGCTTCATCTTTGCTGGGGCTTTCCCGCTGGGCCAGCGGGCGATCTTTTGAAGATCGCCCGCCGGCCCAGCGGGAAAGTAAAAATGCTCCCCGCGGTCATTTGACCGCGGGGCGGTGTTTGGGCGGTTTCCGCCCGGCGGGCAGCGCCCGCCGCCCGCCGGGGTCGGAATGACCCCCTTTGTCACTAGTGCAAGAATAATTGAGACAAACAATAAAGGCCATTATTGCTTGCAGGAGTAAATACCAACAAGCCAACTAATGTCTGAAATTGCTAGTGCTTAAGTGGTAGGAGGCTACTGGGCCCCCTATCTTCGACTCAGACCCAGCTAGGGGCCTTTCCCCCATCCAGCTAATGATATCTGTTCTCTTCCAGCTGTCTGGATATGTAAGTGAGAAACCTCACTACCTTGCAGGATAATTGGACTAAAGACACATTTAAAAGATCAATCACTGCCGGGTGGCATGATCTAACTTGTAGAGCTCTTAAGGTTGGCTGTAGCATTTGTGGCTTTGGACTAGGTGGGTCATACACACACACATAGGATGTACTAAGCTTTCCTTGTGGAAAAGGACTGAGTGTATCTACCCTTATATAAAAAAGGTTCAAAGTCATAGTTGTCTCTTCATCTTTTTTGGTTTATTTGGTAGTTGAATCACTTTGCCTCCATCATGTATTTTTTATCCAATAGCCTTCTTATCAGTCATGGGATAAATCCTGGGGCTGTGTCAGTCTGGTATGCTGCTTGTGTCCTGTGCGGGTGCAATTTTGAAAGAGTGGAGTGCTTTAGTCCCTCCTAAGTTTTTGGCAATATCCCTGAGTTGGATATTTATCATATTCACCATCTTGCTGGTTTGGTAATTGTATGGCTGAGTTGGTACTACATAGGAAATATTGAATACTGTGGCAACTAATGTTGTGGAAAACCTAGGAATTCAAAGATATATCAGTGCACCAAATGGTCATACTAATGATCGAAAGAGAGTAGTTATTAAATATATCTTCAGTATTGTTTGAAGAATGCTGTACTTTCTAGATTACTGATGGCGCCCAAGGCATATATGTAGATGATAAAGCCAATACTGCAAGGAGTGGGTGATACCTAAGTCCCATATTCAACAGAAAAAAACAAGATCTCCCCTTGGAAATCAATAACACACCAATTACTTTATGGTCAGCACCAAAACAATATATAACAAAAATCCACTTTTTTTTTTTTTTTAAACTACAAATATAGTTTGTATTCTCTATTAACAATACATATTTCTCAAATCACAAATATTTTTAAAAATATGGTGATTGTTCAAAAGTACATGCCTGAAAATCTCCACTCCTCCAAAATATGTCACAAAATAAAATAAAATCTCCAAATAAAAACAAATAATGCACCAAGGTATAATACTTAGACAACCATCAGATACACAAACGAAATGGTGCTGATCTGTTTTCTTATTACACCAAATACTTGATGTGATGCATAGTTAACATTCAATTGTATCCAGGTCTCTTGACAGATTCAGATTAGTTAAAGCGTAGACACATTTGGGTGATTGACTTGATAATTTACCACCTTCCTCGGGATGACACAAACAGAAACTCTCCCACTTTAAAATCCAGATATAGAGACCTGAAATAGAACAAAAACCCACATGAAAATATATTATTTTTGTCCATTTCATTACTCAATACCAAGCTTTTGAAACTTTTAATCCAGTGTATCAGTTTCTGCTGTCCCATCTATCCTTAACGTGCACAGACATGAAAAAGCCCTAGGCTCGCAGGCCAGGATAGGGCAAAAATGTGTTGGCTATGAAACAATAATATAACCTTGGAACAGAAACATATGTGATATGATACAGTAATATAACCTTGAAACAAAAACACATGTGGAAACAACAGAATAATCTTGGAAGATAATAAAAACACAGAGTTTTGAAATATGTGAGGGCATGGACTGGACTGTTTCTTCCAAACAATAATGCCACAGTAAATGTATCTGGGAAAATGGGAGGATATCTACAATTCCCGGAGGATATACTCATTTATATTTTGCGCATAGCTCTTTAAGATGTGTAGTTGCCCCTATCCTCATGTCAGTGTATACAAGAAAACAGGAAAGTTGAAAATGGTTATTAGGCAGAGGGCCTGAGTGTGTTGGGCCATGTTTACAGGAGTTAAGTTGCCACTGCTCTTCTGGTTCCCAAGGTGTTCTTTGAATCTTAAATGGAAGTCCATATTTACACCAATTATATTTGCATGATTTAACCGATTCTAAGACACAGCCGTTAGCCCACCCTGTAAATGTGGCTTTAGCTTGGCAGAAATACTCAGAAAACAGGCCACCTTGGTTGTTTGAGTAATTGAGTTACAGGATTAGGTTTTGAATATAACCACTCAATCAGTCAATTAGATGCCATAGAGTTATCAACGTTTGGCTGAGCAGAACAATATCATCTGCATATTAGAGGCATTATTTTAATTGTTCCTAGGCCAGTCTGGGGGTGGGGGTTCCTTCAGCACTTGGGTCAGATGGCTGTCAAGGTCTGCCGTTCAGATGTTAAATAAACAGGGGGGCTAAGAAGCACCCTTTTTAGACCTAAGTTTGTACTGATCTTAAGTATGGTTCTCTAATTATCTCCAACTTTGATTTGTAGCCAAGTTTGGAAGTGTAGGTTGATGACTCCATCCAATAGCTTCAGGGGCACCCACCAGCAGGCCATTATTTTCCCACAGCCGTTCCCTCGAGACCTCATCGACGGCTGACTTCAGGTCTATGAAGCAGGCAAAAAGCTTGTGTGATTTTGCCGTGGCCTTCTCTGCGCGGAGCGTGACTGCCAGCCGGTTTGTCGTGGTTGAAGTTTTATGCTGCATGACTCATTAGTCCCTTACGAACATTTTGTGGGAATGCAAAGGAGGCTGCTATGTTTCCAGTCTTGCTGGCACTTCAATTCCAAGACAGCATTAAGAGATCTTGTTATATACAGGCTCTCCCCTGCAGCTTCTGAAAGGAAGGGGCCAAATGTTCCCCTTAACAAACCATAGAGTACACTCGGCCTGATTCCGTTCTTGGTGGATGGGGTACTCTGTCACAAATGTGACAGATATCCTGTCACTGTATCATTATTCCATGATATCCTATGGAAATTGTAATATGATTGATGGAATAACCGCCATTTTTGTGAGAGAGTACCCCATTCACCAAGATCTAAATCAGGCCCTCTGTTTTTCCAACAGAGCAAACAATGGCAGAAGGAGTGAATCTGGGTAGCAAACGGGTACTGATTTTCTCATGCCGATACCCCACAGAGAAAATTGGTCCCTATATTGTCGGACCTGAGATGTGATGCCTACATCTGACCAGTAGATGATGGTGATTTTGTTACCAGATACTAATTGGTTGGTTTGAATTTGATTGCTTCAACATTTTTGGAACTTATATGATTCAGCTCTTGCGGAGCTCCTATCAGCTTTAATATTTCACTCCTGTCTAGAATGTCATGATGTCCTATCAATTTGTAGAAGGTATCAATTGCAGCCTTGCAGAGACCTGTGGCTTGCCTCTAGCCCCTTGATACTGGTACACCTGTGGCTTGCCTCTAGCCCCTTGATACTGGTACAGCTGTTTGTAGTGGCAGCATGTTTGGCTTTGCCTGATGAGCGAATACTTGTGTGGGTGGATTCATGCCCCAGTGGACCTTCTGTTTGCTTTGATGATGGAGTGAACAGGCCACCATGCTAAGACCTTTATTTTCTGGGGAGGCAGGTGACTTATAGCCATCATTAGAAGAATCTCACAATGTTAATGCTCTGGATGGATTATGATGGATGGTGATGATGATATTTCTATGGATTTAATCCCCCGGTGGGGCGCTGGACAGGTTGTTTTGTTTACTGAAATCACCTGTGGGTACTCTTGAGCTTTATTGTGTTGATGATCGTTTCAGTGAAAATGATGCCAGGTATGGCTGTTCAAAGAGTCTTACGATATTGGAGCTCTGGATGATGATGATAGCATGGATGCAGCTGGATTCCACAATGGGGTGCAGGGGAGGACACATTTATACTGAAATCACTTGTGCTCTATGGGTTGAGCACAGCTAGTTCTTGTGAAATGGGCAGTAGATTGCCAGATGGGACTTTGGGCTGCCGGGATGGAATGATGTGGCTCTCCAAAGTCTGAAATATAGGGTATAATGGAGGACTTGAGATTGGATCCTGCTGTTTGGGAGAGGTCTTCTTCACATGAGGGTTACTGTCTTGTTTAAGATCTTGCATGTGGTTGTTGCACTTCATAGGTGTGACCCCCTATTTTTCCTCACTTTTCAGAGTTGCTTGCGCTCAATCTTTGAGAGGGATCTTTGTGGGGCAGTTTGAAAAGAGTCTGATTCCTCTGTTTTTTTTGGGGGGGGCTGACTTGCTGCCAGCTAAGGTTCCATGGCACTGATTGCGTTGTGCCCCCTTTGATGGTTTTTGGTACCTCTCTGGATCTTAAACTTGAGCATTGGTTTCATTTAGCTAGTGTTCTTTAAAAAGGATTGTTGGTGTGCCCATAAATGAACAGTTTTATTGGATTTGCTCACTGCGTTGCTCAGGGTTGTATTCTTTGAGCAGGGCATTTGGCCAGCCTGGATTTGAATGTCCAAATAGTTTTGATTCCCCCATGTAGGTAACAGATTCCTGGGAGTTTTTTACTTGGGGAGGAGTTTTAAATCTTCACTTTATCCAATAATCACGTTAGAATTATGGTAACAGGTCAGAGTAGATCCAGCATTGCTGCACTTTGGCAAGAATGGTAGGATGTGAGTGGGTCTTGTTGGACTCTCTGCTTCATGTAAGTCAATGCGTACAACTTACAGTCAATGCCCTGAACATGAGCTGCAAGGTTATTTAGAAGGTCCACTTGTATTTTCAGTTTGTCTGCATGAAAAGTTAATGCTAGTCGTAGCACCTCCATTATGTTAAGCAAAGGGTACAAATTCGTCATAGATAGTGTACATTTTACAGTGTCTGAGGTAGGCTCTCTGTCATGATGTATGGTGTGTTAGGTGAGTCGACTTGTGGCTTATTAGATTGTATTGGAGGCAAGTTAAGAATTCTTTTTGTTGCTCCCTCATCCGTGGACCTGCTGCTTGGACTGGTTATTATTATCGGGACGACAGGGGCCCAAGTGGCAATTTAATAGATGAAAACAACATTTTATAATCATGCTTAGTCCTGAGTTGGGGGATGTGTTCTGCTGATCTCTGAGTTGGTCGTTAGACTGGTCAAATGGAGCATTCTCGCTCGGTCACCATCAGACCCCATATGCAGGGTACTTGCACTTCCTCCTGGGAAACTTTGATGATTTGATGCCAATTCCATGGCATGTACCTGGGCTTGTACCACAAGCTTAGGCTTCAGGTAAGTAGCCCTGGTTGGCTTTATTGCAGGTCTGGGGCAACTCAAGAAATGCTCACTGAGGAACTGATTGATAGATTCTGTTTTACGTGAGAATGCTTGACTTCAAATTACAGGTTTGGATCCCTCAGGCTCTTTTGTGCAGCTTTCTGATTTGGGCATTCTCATATTAGTTCATTGCTTCCTTTAAGTTAGAACTGTAAATTTCACATCATGTTAAATTACTGTTTTCCTGTTCCTAATATTACACCCCTCAATGTTACTAAAGGATTTTTAGAACCTTTGGGTGATAATCTTGTTTAGAATGTTTTTAAAGATAAGTTTCAAAACAAGTTAAGTGTTATGTTATCATCTCGTCATATATTGTTTGGAAATTTGGTTGTCATCATATCGAGTTACTGCTCTCTAAGATCTTGAATACTGTTTCTTGCACTATGTGATTTGTTGTACCTGTTCCTAACATGGCATACCTGCTCCCAACATGGCACTTTTGAATCACACTCAATCTCTAAATGGTATGGCCTCTTTGTTCAGTTTATTGGTGGGATTAGATATTTTAGTAGGAATTCTACATACCATATAAGCTACTCATGATGTATTTGATATTGTGTGTTGCAAAACAATATTTACTGCCGTTCAACACTTATACAAAAATAGGAGTAGGTCTCACTGGCATAGCTTTAGGTCAACATTAATATGGAACCAAATGAGGCACAGGTTATTCCAAGATGACACTGGGCTGGAATGCTGGGTTAAAAGTCTTGCATACTGGTTCTTTATTAGTTAAAAGGTATGCTAACACTTGCTATTGTGTTATTTCCTTGTTAACTTATAATCTCTCTACTTTTATTTTTCCCTGCACCTTTGCCTTCGCAGTAAGTGTTTATTGTTGTCAGATATTGCACTAAATAATACTATTTCACTGATGAAGGACCAGAATTTCAGCCCAAAATGACTTGGTGTACCCTAAATTATAGATTAGTATGAATGCACATTTTGGTTATTGTGTCACTCTATAAATTGTCAAGACCTGGTTTAAGAATGGTAAGGCTGAATATGTCTGTTACTGGTTGTACATAAAGGACTTTCCTTTTTCACAGGAGCAGGACACAGATTTAAACTGAATTTTAGAAACGTTTGTTCAACCAAATTGTTTGGGCACCCAAATGGGGTAATATCATATATTTTCACTTGTTCTACTCTGGCTCTGAAGAAAAAAAAATATTCACAATGTTTTAATTACCTAGTGAGTGAGTGAGTTCACTACCATTGGAGCTAGAGAAAACACATCACACTACTTTGGTCCTGGTAGATATATCCAAAAGGTGTCTGAGCTCCATTTTTTGAAAAATATCTGTGGTATCCTGTAACAGGGGAAGGATGCAGAAGTAGTGTCAACATGCTTTGAATTGCATGTCTAATAACTTTTTTTATTTGGAAAGATATTTTCTGATAGCTCAAAAATACAATTACTTGTTGCAGGGTTGTCGGACTTGCTTTACTGACTCTTTGATTGGAACATCAGTATTCTGGAAATCTAATGTTTCAAATATATGAATTATCACCACTGTGAAGGGTACCTTTTTGGCAGATTCATTTATAGGAGAACTCAGGAGGGACAACTACATCTTGTCAACCTTTTGACTTCTGTGGAACACCACTTTATCATTTCTGGAATCCGGGGACCTCCAATAAATCGGTATTGGAATCTAGGGACACCAAATTGACTCATTACTGGAAGCCAGGACCCCAGGTTAAACATTATTGATGATTTGAAACAAAAAACAATACATGAAAAATACAGAAACAAGCATTCATTAAACACATACACAAATGATACCACATTTTTTATTTGTTAAGAAAAATGAAAAAAATAAAAAAATCTTAATAGGAAGGTCGGAGCATTTCTAAATTTAATTGAAGCCACACATCTTCCCTACTATATTCTGTTCAATGAATCTGCACTGCTCCCATCAATAATTCTGAGGATTCTAATATACTTTTTAGCCTTCATTTTGAAACTCTTTTACATTTACAGTACAGTTTAAAATGTTCAATTGTACATTTAGCCACTTTGTTTATATACACTTTATTAATATGTTAATAATAATAGATTTTTAGGCAATTGCAGACCCCTTGAGGAGGCTTGAAGGATACCAGGTTTCGCCGGACCACAGGTTGGGAACCACTGAGATGACGCATACTGTGCTGGCTTAACATGTTTGCTCATTTCTTCTACACACTCATCCTAATTGAGATTTGGAATGGGTTGGTAAACCCATTTTGTGATGTAGAAATGGATTACCAAATAGCAAAATGAGTTTATTAGACAGCAAAAAGTCATTTTGTAGTTGTAAACCCTGTGGTTTTGCAAATCAGAGGGTTTGCAACGGCAAAATGGCTTTGTACACCAGACTCATACTTTTGCATGTTTTGCTTTCTTCTGTGCCTTTTCTCCCTGTAAATTTTGGCATTTTTGACTTGTCTAACTATGGCCTGGGAAAACAGCAGATGTGCAATAACTTTGACACCACAAAGATTTCCAGTCCTGTTTATCCATTGATGGGACTTTAAGCCATAGCTTATAATCATGGCCTTTATGAGGACTTTAGTAAACACCGGGACCCTCTATACACAAGTCTGCCTGTGTTAAATGTTTACACCTCTTTCATTCATAATCAGAAGCAAATGCATCTACGTAAGTGTGGTCTGCCCATTAAAGCTTGTTAAATTAATAGACCCTTCTACTTGATTTGAAGTGATGAAGCAGTGTGATATCTGTCCTTTTATAAATCCCCATACCATTGTAAGCTTCACATTGAATCAAGATGTTTAGCACCAACACTTAATCTATCAACTCTAAAACAGGAAATCATTTAAGTGATTACACAAAGGAATGAATGAAGAAACAGGCTCATGTGAAAAGTGCCCACTATTTAATCAGCAACGGACCAAATATTGACTATGTTCATTAGTACTTTTAGATAATTACAAACGTTAACCGAACTGTAGCCAATGATCTTTAAAAGAAGGAATGATTAAACTAACTGACTCCCTGAACTGTATATTCATTTACCTTCCCACATTTGCATTTCTTTGGATAAAAACATTTTGGAATTGCATCATACTGTGATGTTAATACATTAGGGTGTACCAATGACCGAATTCAGTCAATGTATTACGTTACAAATATCTTTTAAAAAATGTGTAAAAGTTCAGGTACATGTCTTGCATTGAAAATTATATTATAATAGCACCAAGATTGTTTTACTTGAAAACGCTGGATCAATGAAGGATGCATCGGGTTTTAGGTGTGCATGCAAACTTTGCAGACTTCAAGGTATTTTACAAAATATTAAAACAGGAATGTGGTTAAACAAATTCTACAAGATGTTTCCCATTAATTTTTGGGCAACACTTCACCTGACACAGAATTTATTCAAAATCTCAATTTTATAAAGTTGTAAAGTTTTGTATGTTCCCACTTGACGGACACACGGAATCGACGTTGAACTAACATTTGTAGCAAACAATTAAAATAATAAAAATTACTTGATACAGCCTGTAGTGTAAATAAAATGAAATTATGTTTTTTCTAGTTTCTGGCAGAGAAAACTGTTAGGAAGTTCTGGAATTTTGATATTGACATTATTGACAGCGTTTGGAAAGCACACAGAGCTTAGGATCATGTTTTGAACCCTGACAATCGTTCCGCTGTGAAATGAAACATAAGGCCAGGTTCTCAAAGATTGGTGTACGAGTAAGTGTGATTTACTATTTTTCCACTCTTAGCTTAGACATGAATTTCAGGACTAAGCCAGGAGTACTTTGGACCTACTCCTAGAATTCAAGAGGGCTAAAAGTCACAGCATATTCTTTGCGAATTTGGTCCCATGTAGTTGGGTTCACTTTTAGTCAGTCCCTTTTTAAGTTCCTAACATTCTTCAATGAGGGTATTGTACATTTCTATTAGAAAGAGAGGCCTAAATTTACCAGAATGCTTAGTGCCATTGGCTAAAAATGTAATTGAATGAAAGTCCTTTTTATGACATGAGGCTATTTGACATCTGTACAGTACTAAATGGTGCAAGACTGTACTTTTATTTATGACAACCTCACTTTCATTTAAATACTTTGTGCATGCATGGCTATTGTGAGTAGCATTGAAATGCTATAATGCATGTATTGATCCTGTCTATGAATAATAGTATCAATTATGATAATAATCTACTTTGTGATGACAGCACAGTGCAGAGCAGTAATTCACGTTGTACCATTGCTTATACTGTGTGTTGTAGAAATATCATATGCATTTTTTACAATGTCTTGGATGCTGATGTTTGAGCAAATCTGACCCAAATGTGTTGCGTAGACAAATTATCTACATTGGAGAGATTAGTCCATGGCAACTAATCTTGAGTAAGTGGAGAGCAGCGATATAGACATTCGCCTCTGGGGACATGCACTGGTCAGACAAACTGACCCCTAGAGAAATAGGCCCTCATTCTGACCTTGGCGGTCTTTTCGCAAGACCGCCGAGTTACCGCCGCGGTGAAGACCGCCGACCGCGGCGGTATGCCGCTGTGCGCATTCTGACCGCTGGGAGCGTTCCGCCGGAAAACCGCCAGCAGCCACACTGGCGGTCGGCGGGAAAGTGGAGACTGGTCAACCTCCACCGCCACGCCAGCAGAACACCGCCCACAGAATTACGACCCACATTTCTGTGTGGCGGTCTTCTGTTGGTGGTCTTCTGTTGGCGGTCACCTCCCCATGGCTCCCGTCGCCTCCCGGAGGACCAACACACAAGGTAAGTTGACCGTCCGTGAGGGGAGGGGGTGGGGGGGTGTTGTGTGATGTGGGCGTGCATGGGGGTGTGCGTGTGAGTGTGTAGAGGGGGTGTGTGAGTGCGTGTATGCGGGCGGGGGGTGCTGCTGTGTCTATGGGTAATGTGTGCTGTTCGGCAGGTGCGCATGTCTGCATGTATGTGTGCGGGTATGTGTCCCCGTTGTGTATGTGTGTGTAGGGGGTGTGTATATGTGCATGTTGGGGGTGTGTGCATGTCGGGGTGCATGTATGTGCATGTCGGGGTGGGGGTGGGGAGGGGGTTCGTACCACCTCTGGGGGGTGGCAGGGGGGTGGAGGGTGTGGGGGGAGGACTCGGGTGGGTAGTGGGGGGTGGGGGAGACCCCTATCAGTGCCAGGGAAGGAATTCCCTGGCCCCGATAGTGCTTACCGCCATGGTTCGCACGGCGGTTCCCGCCCGCAAGAAACCGCGGCGGTAGGCAGGGTCATAATACCCTTGGCGGTCTTGGGACGACCGCCGGGCCGGAGTGCGCAAACTCCAGCCCCGCGGTCATGACCGCCGTGGCGGTCGGAGTGGAGAAGTGGCGGTCGGTCGCGGCGGGGACCGCCGTGGTCAGAATGCCATTTTTAATACCGCCGGTCTGTTCGCGGTCCGACCGCCGTCTCTCCGCCGACCGCCAGGGTCAGAATGAGGGCCTTAGTGTCTAGAGAAGAAGGTGATGCCTTTGCGTGACAGTTTTGCTACCTGCTGGCCCGCTGGACTGAAAGGAAGGGCCCGTATGATAGACCCTGGCTGGAGGAACCAGAAGACATAGCCATCACAGAAGTTTGCATCAGGCATAAAGGGGAGATCTTAAATGGAACTTCCCCTACAAATAGGAATGCCTGAGAAGATGGGAGTACTACAGCAAAAAAAAATCATCAGAGCTGCTGGGAGCCAAAATATGTCTGTTGTTACAGAAGGACATGTCAAAGACCATCTGTGTGTAATGGGCACAGATGGACAAAATATGACTCAGTACCAAACTGCCCCCATTGATGGATGGAGCAGGGAAGTGGATCTCCTGTTTTGAGAAAAACACCACTGGAATAAACATAGCAATAGGCACTGTCAAGATTCTGCTCAGCAGCCTCATCAAAGAGCAGACTAACACAGTGTTTTCCTGAGCCCGTATCCCAGCAGTCACTCTGACAAACACAGAGCATGACAGGACCACATTCAGTTCATTCTGACACAGATAAGGTTGGCCCTGAAGTAAATGTTCCCTGACTGGCCGGACATAGGAGGATTTATGCAGAGAGCATGAAGCCCGCAGAAACCATGACTGACTTTCTAGACAGAATGAGGGAACAATGGGGACAAGAGACAGGACAGCCCTGGACCAACCAGGGCCCCCAGGTTGCATTATTTTTCTACATCCTCAAAAAGGGGCTGCCCACAGAAATACAGAGAGGGTGAGACACAAACCTTGACAGGAAACACAGGCCCACATATTACACTACTACAAAAAGAAGCAGGAAAAGGACAGTGAAAAACAGGAGCAAACATAGAGAGACACCACTAATGTGGTCCAACATACGTTACGAAAGATCACCCTCGAGGGAGAAGAGTTGGCTGCAAGTTTGCAAGTGGCAACAGCCTTGAAGGGAGCTCCACCTCAGAACCCCATAGGGTTTCCACCCAGAGGGAGAGGTCAGCGAAGCTGGCAGCAGCCAGACCTCAGAGCATGCTACTGTTGCTGCAGAATCGGCCACATGGCCGACCGTTGCTGCCTAAAGGAGTATTGTTAGCAAAGTGCGATAAGCCTTGGTCAGTCCTTGCAAAATCCCCATGCACAGAACAAAGCCCAGGTCTTCCAAAATGCATCCTACATTCATCCACAGGGAAATCAGGCAGCCACCACACCACTACAGCACGGACCAAGTGGTAGGCCAAACACATGACAACAGCAGACAGGGAACCCAGTCCAGGAAACACCCGGGCCACAGGAGGGAGGGGGTAATCATCTGGGAAGGCAGTGCCTTTGCACAGTCGCAGAATCCAAGTATGCAGTTGGTCCTAAATGCCCAATAAGTTTACATTCACATCATACCTACTTCAAAAGTAAAAAATAAAATAAAGACTAGTGACAACATTAGCAGAAAACTCATGCCTTTGCTTGCGTTTAGAAAATATCAGGGCTGCTGTACATTTTGTTTATTGGGAATCCACACTAGAGCATGCCATTCAGGTATCTGCAGGGCCCTAGGTCCCACTCTGCTTCTGGTCCCCAGGGATGGTTGGCTAGCCACACCCCGGTGGGAGGACAGTCTGATGAGGGGGTAGGGCAACCGCCCCAACCATTCATGAAAGCAGTCACCGAGGTCCCATGCCAATGGGCTCTAACTTGAAAGGGCTCTTTTCTTCAACAACAGACCTCCAGCTAAAGGAGGCCCTGTTTTGGTTCCAAAGTGAAGCGATGTTCTAGTACAGGGAGCCAGGTTCTTCACGTACTTGGGATAATAATTTCCCCATAAAACCCAACACAAATCTGACAGGTTACGAAGCAACAACATGGAACCAAGTCAGTAGGGAAATTCACCAGAGCAATCAGCCATCCCATTTCATTACCCGCATCGGGCAAATCTCAACAAGTCCTGCCACACACCTGACTTGTACCAGAAGCAAATTATCTGCCTCCTCCTCTCGCCAAAAGGCTTCCAAATGTCCAAAGGCTGCTGGTCGGACCATGTCCCTCCAAACCAGAAACAGTAGTGTTTTGCTGAGTAGAAGTCTCTGGTCACAGCCAGGCCGGCTGACCCAAACAAATCCTGGATCCGAGGGAGAGTGGGTGCCGAGAGAAAAAGGCATTCTGTAAATGACCACCACCACCCCATGTGAGGTGCATGAACATGCTCACCTTGTGTCCAGTCTGCCGATCAAATCACATAAGACCTCACACACACAGTCCAAGGAAGCAATAGGCCCATTCCCAGATATTGTGGCATTGAAGGTCACACAGGAGCCACAGAGCACCTCTCCGACCCTCTCCAGCTTATTGCAATGAAACAGCATCACATGAAGATGTAGGAAGGCGCCCAAGGGTCTGCAAAAAGTAACCCCAAAACAAAGCTTTCAGAAAAAGGGCATAGCCAAGACACCTGACTCCATTAGGGAGAACCCCATTGCACTCCACGTATTTGGCCTTCGAACATGTCGCAGCCACCAGCAATAGCCAAATTGCAACACTCCCACTTCTTTTCATATTGCACCGCACATGTGTAGGTCAAAAACTGTCCAACCACATCAGTAAAGCACAGACACATGTTAGAGAAATATAGTTAGAAGATAAAAAATGAATAATCATATGAAGATCACCCCACAGAAACACTCTCCACTGCTATGGTGAGAGGAGAGGACCAAAGGTCCGCTAAATAAAACTCATGTGACCCATGACTAATAAACTCACCGCTCCCTACAATAGTTGCCCCAACTGGGACCACCTCTAAAATAAGTTACAGAATATAAGTAAAAAAGAAAGCCACAGGAATCTCCCAAGGCAAAATAATGATATATGTTTTTCTAAAGCTAACCTACACACAGCTCTTATCCAACAGTTGTACAACCGAACCACAAGTGCACCACCTTTACAGCATCCTGCCACCTCTTCAGCAGCAGCTTCCCGAACTCCAACAATGCCCAAATGTACAATACAAGGACCACAAATTGTTTTGGACTGTTTTTAAAGACATTCCTCTACAAGCTATTTTTCCAAAAGCAGAGACACCCGCAGTACCCCAGCATTTGCGAGAGCAGAAACACCCCCGATCTCCAGAAGACCACAGATGCTTTCCCAGTAAGCCATCCAGAGACCTGCAAGAGTCCAAAGTAATGTATTATTGTACCATTGTACACCTTGGTTACACCTCTATTCACCTCAACACATTTTTACAGTGCTTGCTTAGGGGCCTTTCCCACATCACTTAAAATTACACTGCACCCAATGTTAGTATCCCACACACACTACACAGCGCACTCTTACACAACACATGGTATCAGCACATGACCGCCATGGGTACCCAGGCTACATCTGTGCAGTGATACCACAGGATGTAGGCACAGATAGGCTTTAGTTATCCCAGAACATAGCCCCCGAGAAAGCAAAATGTATCATCCACCTGTACCTTTGTAGAACCAGGACCAAGATACAACCTAACAGGATCGAAGTCCATAAAGTAGTAGTAAATGTCACTCAAAATGAGACCAATCACATCACACTTTACCTTTACACTGAGCCTAGCAATATTCAAACTGAGCTTGATATTATATGACAGTATATGTAGGTGAAGTCGAGTAGGGGAGGACACTGTTTGGCCCCGAGACTTTCCAGAAAGAGGTTCTGGGAGGAGGCAAAACTGATGCACTAGTGCACTAACATGTCTACTCCCGCCTCCATCTGTGGCCCCAGAGTGGCTCTTAGCGTGTATTTAATATCAAATGGACCCCACACATGAAGTTCCTTTGTAGGGCCATTTACCTTAATGATACAAAGGGAAAAGAGTCTCACGGGGCAGGATTGGATACTAGCATATATACCCCATGTCAGGAAATCTGGGATGCTGAGATAGATAGGTACAGGTGGTTAGAGGGTGGTTAGAGGGGAGAGGCAACCCCTGATTGTATGGAAACTTACACTGTATTTCTTGTGTTTCAGGGGAAAATGGACGATCCCACATGGGACAAATGAGAAGTGTAAAGCAATACTGCATGTACCAGATATGCACTGGGGCACCTCCAGGCTGATGGACTTCTACTTGCAGTGTGGAGAGTTTGCCTATTCTCAGCTCATCCCTGATTAGTGGGGCCTTTGCTCCATCGTGACCATACTCACCCCACCCTGATCATCCATAGAGAGTTATTCCAACATCCGCTGCACAAGAAAATAACTTTGTTGCATCAGGCTCAAGAAAAAAGAATGTCCAATTATTTTGGCAGGGCTCAGTACAAGAACGTTCTGGAAGAACTCAGAGTATTCACTGATTCGCAAGTAAACACAGGAGGGTCCATAACTTTCTTCACCTTACAGACAAAAGCAAACGCCCACTGGTTGCAGATAACCAGGTGAGAAATGTTGACAATGATTGATACTGAGCTGGGCATAAACACTATCAGGGAATAACTAAGACCCGTCTACCTCATGCTGATGCAACATCAGTAAGTGCTGGACTTGATGGCTGCAATGGAGTGTGGGGTACGCACCAAGATCAGTGTGTCCTGTTGAACATGTATCTCCGGTATGACCTGAACAGTGAAACACTGACTTCCGCCATCCACGCACTGCATTTTCTACAAGCCAACATGAAGAAGGAGGGAGGTGCCCCTGAGCAGGACTAATTATTTGATTGGCTTTCCTGGCTTCCAGTGTGGGAGACCAGAATGTGCAGGTCATTGCTTCCGATCCTCATTCTAGTGCTATTTTTGTGCAGTTTCCTACTAATGGTGGTTTCCTGTTATATAAACACAATCCTCCAAATTAGGTAGAATGCAAGCAGGGTGGATAAAGTAGTTGAAATTAAACCAGAAGAGGGAATTTTGCTAGAGATAAAAAAGTATGTCAATCTACAACATGATATGTGTGTCCACAACAATACACTCACATTACTATTGTTGATTCCACCCGATGTGACCTCCTCATCAACCCCGAATCAGAAATATGTGGTTGTGCAAGCCCTGCAACCTAGACCTGAAGCTACTAATTGACAGATCACAGGTCGGGTGACACATAGTCCATAGACAAACGCTCAAACAAGAAAAACCCTGATCAATCCCTCAGATCGGAAGAGATACCACAATAGTCATAGAAGATTGGCCCCCAATGAAACACATTTGGCCAGAAGAGGGGCGCGTTCCCAAAACACCATAAAAATTAGATGCCACATAAAGTTAGGAGCACTCTGCCAATCAGCACACAACACACACACAACATGTTATGATCATGCGGTCCTCATGCTTTACATCTGGACATGTTACCTACTGGCCGTATTTTGTCCATGCAAGGTCGAGACCCACCTGAGCACTTTATCAGAAGGGCAGATTTATGAAACCATGACGAGGCCCAGCTCCCCTTCTGCAAAGAATGTATAGAACTATTTTATAACCCTTCACAAATTGTACATATATGTGCTCAGAACTCTGTAACTTTGAGAGACAGTCATCAGACCCTGACACTGTACTATGTTTCCCCGGCCACTGCATTTATAACCAACTGTTCCTGTTTTGCCAAACGCCTCTTGTCTTTAATTTTTTCAAGGCAATTCTGCATTTGAGAAACAGTACCAATGAGATATGTGTTGAAGTAATGGAGTAATGCCTCATGGTTATTCAGCTGGGGCTCTTCAATTGAGACATTCAGCATTGCTTTCCCTCTGCTCATGCAAGCCATGTATAATTTAAGAGCACCTGTAGTTTTCATTCTTCTATTTAGAGTGCACTGTGCTGTCTCTGGCAGTATAATGAGGCAATACTATTGATTGGCAGTCTGTAATGATGATTAATATCTGGTGCCATTATAAGTTGCTAAGTGTACATGTCCGACTGGACATATATTCCTTGCTCTGCAAAGCTTGACATGCCCACTTCAAGTCTGTGGAATATGTGTTAAGGATTTGCAGGGAACACAATACAGCACCCCAAGTCTCCTTTTGAGCACTGGGTTCACCTGCTGCAACCAGTCTTTGTACTGCTCTCATACAGTTTACTAGGATAAAGGGCAAAGCCTGGATTGGTTCTGGTCACAGTGGGTACGTTTGGCCTGTCAGCACAGGCCCTCACTCACAAGGCACTATGAAAGTGGGAATATTAAAAGAAATGGCAGATCACTGCAAGGCTTTCTCTTGAAGATTCAAAGTGAGTGATCTTGCTTCTGTCCCTTGCTGGTTATACATTGCTCTTCTCCTCGTGCATATTGCCAATGATGGCATTATGCAGGAGGGTAGTAAAACATAGCAATCCTGTATTCCTGTCCTCCAGATCCCAGGCCGCACTAGCCTGAATGGCAGTCCAGGCCTGTTCTTTGGACTCAATGCTATCAACACCCGTGGAGCTCCGTGGCTGACTTTCGGCGTATTAATGGTAACCTAAAAAATAATAAAATATAACAATAATCGTATCCAGAGTGATCTTGTGTGCAAAACGATAGGGAAAGATTTCCAGGTTTCTATGTAATGAACAGAAATTCTAAATCCAAAGTTTTCTGAACACAGTGCCCTATTGCTTTTTCCTCCTTTGTAGGGGTGTTTTTTTTTCAGCAGAGCCCCGTTGTTATTCTAATTTTAGACATATGTTAATAGTTTCCCTCTGGTATTGTGCAGCGGTTGATCCAGGTTCACATTGGTAAGGCAGGTAAGTAACAGATGCCTGGTTCTGGCTCAGCTTGCAGTTTGCCCTCAAAGCTAACATGATCTCAGCCTTCATATGAGTCCTACCTGCCATGTGGCAAGAAATCAAGAAAAACAGTGACCTTTGAGTGCAACAGGCACATTGAAAATATGCCAATCTCATGAGTGAATTGCACTGTGGGATATGAGGGTTTTATTATCGATCTTAGCTTCCTCTTTTGATGAAACTGTGTGATCCCACTCAAATGTTATTTCATTGTGCCTCCTTTTTCTTCATTATGATATGAGAACACCTTAACATACATGAGATAAGGTTGTGCGATCTTTGGAAAGCTATCTTGTGCTTGATTTAATGTACTGCAATGTTGCTACAGGTTTAATAGCCTACTTTACTAACATGACAACTGACTTGCCTCTTGGTTCATTTATGGCATCATCATCAGTGTGGTGGAGGCAGAAAGGGAAAGCACGAATAGGCTGACATTCAAGGTAAAAAGGTATTACTTCAGCTAAATGGTAATCAGTGCACTAAGTAGGTGTGGGCAGTAAACTCCTCCACCTGTGTAGTTCATAGAGGTTTGCCCACTCCGCACGTAGTGGAGATTTTCTCACGTGCAGTTCACCAATGTTAAGTTGGTGAATGCAAGTGAGAAGAAACAAGAGCTAGACCTCCTCCCCACGTGTTTTCTCAAACCAGGTTGACATCGCAGGTCGCTACTGCTCATGTTGAGAAAGTTGCCGTTTGTGTTAGGAAAGCTGCTACTCCAGTAGAAAATGTACTCGAGCGGTAGGAAAAAAGCAGCGCCTTGAGGAGCGCCTCCTGGTGCCATTTGTACTGATTTTACAATGTGGAACAAGCCCCTGGCACTAAAAATCAACTTGAGTAGCTCAATGGACCTGAATTCTGCCTCCTGTGGAACTCTGCGGAATCTCGCTGAGTTTTTGGGTAACTGCAGAATTCCATTCAGTACAACTCAGCGAATACCACCCACCCCTGCTACTAAGGTTAAATGTTCCCTCATGGTAAAGAAGGTTTCAAGAGGCTTTATTTTTGCATGCTTTTGTAGAATGATTTACATATCAATTGTTATCATGGCTAGGTTCATGCACAGACTACTGAGCAGGGAAGCTCTACATGAAAATACGCAATACACCAAGCCCCAGATGGCTCAGCACCTTTTCTTCTTAGTGACATCTGTTGCACCTGCTCCTACCCAGTTCTCTAGCGTGCATGACAAGGGTGAGCATCACTGCCAAGACTTCCCTGGTCTGACCACCTCTAAAACAGAGGAGTTTAGAGAGGGAAGATTGGGTGCAAACCTTCAAGTGAACCAGACACAGGCAGCCATTTTCATCTGCTTCTGACAGTCCATGTGCTCTGAAAGCACAGAGCATCCTAAAGAGTGGTATTGTCTACTTCCGCTCCTTGCTGAGAATATGAGTCCAGTCCCAATACACCGGCTATGAGTAGGATGAGTCCATACAGAGACATTGATTGAAGACATTTTGTTTTAATGTGGTGTTATCTTTGGCAAAATAGGCCTTCTGTATTCCTCTTTTCTACTGTTCAAGAACACTTTTGAAAGTTGTCACATGGTTAGACTGCATGAATTGTTCATATGTTGATAAGAAAAATAAAGGCCCAGATTTATGCTGCCTTGCACAATTCCAGCGCCATATTAGCGTCATATTTTTTACCCTAATGTGGGGTATTATGTATGAAAATAGGTCGTTCTTGCACTGTGGAGGGGCATAAAAATGGCACAAAGGAATCCTTTGCACCATTTTCACTGGCATGTTTTAATGTCTGCTAAGTGCAGGTGTTAAACAGAGACTCCAATTGCTTACAATGGGCCTCTGGGTGCTTGTAGGATTAGTATCATAATTTGTGGCGCTACTCCTGCAAAGCACCGGACTAGCTTAAAAAATTATGATGCTAGTCACCCTAACTACTGCCATGGTGCGGAGTATTTTAAGTACGGCGCTACCATGGTGGCATAATGTGGCGCATACAGGAGCAAGAAAAGTGGCGGGGAACTAGGTGCAGAGCCACTTTTCATAAATCTGCCCCACAATGTCCAGACTGTCTGAAAATCTTTACCATTGTGGGGTTCTGAGTTTGCAGTCTGCCACGTCCCGGTAGCTTGTAATTAGGACTCCCAATTCTATGGTGTTTATTTTTTTAAGATTTCTATCTGTATTTGTCCATATTTATTTATAGGCCTTCTTATTGGAGCTTATCCATATTTATTTAGAGTTCTGAGAATAAATGGTGTCCTATAATGGTATATTCCACATTTATTTAACTGATAAACACGCACTTATACATTGATTCATGTCACGTTTTAGAAAATTAAGCAGGCAAATATAACAAAACACTTCACCCACAGGAAAACTGTATCATAATGTACAAATAGAAGTTAACATATACCTTTATTTAAGGAAAGCTTGACCTGTTCATGCTATCTGCTCAGCCGTTCGTCTGGAATTCATGAAGGACAGCATGGAGAGTCACTCACATGAAGCGCACTTTTCTGTATTTTACTGCTTTAAAAAAAATACAGACAGGACACACATTTATTTCTGTCTGTATTTATCTGTTAAAATTAGTAAAAATGGAAAACGGAGAGTGTTACTTACAGTGTCTGAACTCAACAGTAGTAAAACTGGAAACTGTGTTGGAGATCCGATTTTCAGGACGAGTTGGGAATGGCTGAGCATTTAAAATGTGTATGAAGCCAAAAGTGTTCTTCTTCACAGACCACAATTCTGTTCATGCCATAGTGTTGTTCAGGACAATATTACAGGCCTCTGAGCACAGGACGTAATTGTAGGGAGTGCCTGGAGGCTGATGTCAAGCGCTTCTTAAAACATTCCATGATCTGAGTAAGCAATGCGATCACCAAAATAAACAGAGTTGCAATTGTACAGTAGACAGAATGGAATGAGAAAGGGTGTGAGAAGAGTGGAGAGTGGATGCTTGTATGTGAGACATATGATGGAGAGAAATGGGAGAAGGAGTAGAGAAAAAGGGGAAAGGAGATGAGCAAGGTGAAAAAAGAGTGAGCAAGAGAAAGGAGGAAAGAAAGGGGAAAGGAAAAGTGGCAATAATGGATGAGTAAGAGTGAAGAAGTGTTCAATGAAGAGAGGGTAGAGAAGAGGATTAAAGTAAAAGAGAGGCAGAGAAAAGGAAAGATATTAAATTCTCTATCAAAATTTGCTTTACAAATCTGGTAGAAAACAGATTCACTTATATTTAAACTCACCTTAAAATCTCGAAGAAAAACCCTGCATCCTACCGCAGAACCCCCTCATGTCAGTCAGATATGGCCACTTCGCTCACTCATTGAGCAAAATTGGCTCCAATGTTTATACCCAACTACTTCAAAAAGTTACCAGCTGTTACTGAAGCTAGGCAAGATGATAAGTAGGTCCTAAAGAAAATTAATCAATCACATGCTTAGTCTGAATTAAGTTAGTTCTAACTGCAAATTGTTCCTTTTCCTGAGATTGGTTGCCCTACATAACTACCTTGATCAGAAGCTAAGAAAAAGTTAATGAGCTTATGATCAGTCCATGTGACATAGAGCAGTTCAATTACTTTCCACTAGCTTTAGTAGAGACACATTAAGGCCCTGATTTATACTTTTTGGTGCAAACCTGCACTAACACAGCTTTGCACCAAAATGTTTAGCACCAGCTTGCACCGTTTCTGAGCACTGCCGGGCACCATAATTATGGAATGGTGCAAGCCAGTGCAAAGGGTAGGCTAACGTAAAAAAACATAAAATAATTACGTGACCCGGTTGGGACTGGAGGTATGGAAAAAAGGGATTTTGCACCAAAAAATGATGTTAGGCAGGTTAGAGTAAAGAAAAAAGACTTTAACCATCCTAGCTTAATTTTTTGACGAAATCCATCCATACCACATGACTCCTGTCTTAAAAAAGACAGGAGTCATGCCCACCACCACAATGGCCAGCACAGGTGACCAGAGTCCCCTGGGCATGGCCATTGCACCCATTGCTATGTAGGGGGTCCCATTACAGGGTCCCCAATGGCACTTTTAAAAAAAACAAAAAACTTACCTATACTTACCTGGGGTGGGGCCCCCCATCCTCCGCTGTCCCTCTGGTGTGGGTGGGGGTGTCCCTGGGGCCAGGGAGGGGGCATCTGTTGGCTTATTCCATGGTGTTCCAACATGGAAATAGGCCCACAGGTCCCCTAAAGCCTGCCCTGACCCAGGAGTTAAGTAATGGTGCAAAGCAAGCTTTGCACCATCATTTGACCCCTCCTCCCAGTGCGTGATTTTAGCACAGGGGGATAAATGTGGCGCTAAGGCTATAGAGACATTTTTTGAACGGGAACGCCTACTTTGCACCTCATTGACGCAAATTAGGTTTCGACATCCAAAAAATGACTTTAACTCCATAAATGTGGCGCTAGACAGGTCTAGTGCCAAAGTATAATTACGGAGTTAGTTTTGCACTGAATTTGCGGAAAAAAACATGATGCAAATTCGGCACAAAACAAGTATAAATATGCCCTAAGATCCAACTTGTGGCCAGCAATGTGAGTCAGGCCATTTAAAGAAACTTGAATTCAATATGGCCCTTAGACATTTGACAACCAGGGCCACCGCACCCTTTGTCCCCCACCGCCCGAATTCATGTTACAGGAAACCATCAAATGCCCCTCTAAAACAGCAATAGATATATTGGTGCCTGAGCTTTCATTGAGCCATATCTCAATTAAAAAGAGACGATTTTAAGCCTAGACATAGAGTAAGGAGTAAGCTTTCCATCTATGTTTAACTAATGAGCCGATGTTTATTGCCGGATTAAATGGAATATTACTGAGCTCTGGCATCTGAGTCAAGGTAAGGAGTATTATGTTTGGTGTCATGGGTTCTTGGGAACATTTCTCAAACCTGAGAGGCCTCTAAAGAACGATCAGGGAGGAGAACAGTAGGAAACTTAGCTGAGAACTCCTACATGGGAAAGGAGATGGGCTGTGCACCAAGTGCTGCACAGACAAGTCGTTGTTAACTGCAGAGGGAAGTGGCCTTAGGTTAAGCAAGGTAGCAGCATCAGATCTGCATGGACGATATCTCCTAAACATCACATCATATTGGAGGCTAGAATGAAAATACAAATGGGTTTACATACACAATGTAAAAGCAAGCAATGTAATAATGAGCAATTTGCGTCCAAAATAAAGACGCCCTATTGCAAGTGTTCTTGACTATAAAAGCACCTCTGAACATTTACTATGCCACTGTGTACTATGACACTGTGTACTATACATCCTGAAAATATGTAGGATTAAGTATTACGTCTTCTTACCGAATATTGTTTAAAAAACATCATATAAAAGGTATTTTTAGAAGGGGATTACTCCACCCCGAATTGTCAGCCATACTACACCATGCAATGCACGTATTTTGCAAAATCTTCATCTTTGTGTTGACTGTTTGCCCGTATAAAGTAAATATTGTGATCCAAATCAGTGGATTTTCTGGGGGTAGCTGAGAAATGAGAGTATATTTTGATCCAATGTTGGCAAAATTAGGTGTATATGACAGAATGTATAGCATTTTTTTATTTTAAGTTTAAATTTAAATGTATTATTTGTTTTAAAGAAACATTTTATTACTTTTTATTCAGTGCATATCTAGACTAGCAACCAAGTGTTAGGGTACACAGTTACCACCGTACCCGGATCAGTGGTCCACGTATTCGTGCAAACGATTGTATTATTAAGGTTTGGTAAAGTTTTGCACCCCTCCCTTCCGAGCCTTTTTATACCACATGAAGTCAGCTCTCTAGTGTCTCATCCTGTGTAGAAATTATTTTTTATCCACCTTCAAATCCAACAGAAAAGGCAGCAGGATTCCATCCATAGTCCCCTGATCGTTTAGAATGTTTCGGACATCCGCAAATTTTATACTCCACCGCCTTTTCCAGCTCCACGGCGGTCTCCTCACCATGGGTCTGGTGGTTGGGTTTTCTGACGGGCAAACTCGTAATCGGCCCTAAATGTTGCGAACCCATTTATATTTAGAAACTGCTATCGCAATTGCCAATATGAAAGCCTGATTTTATTGGAATGATCTACTATTTATTATTTGAAACTTCTGGGTGAGCTAAACATGAAGAATGTGCATTTGCAGGTTGACAGAACAACACCTTACAGTAACTACTTCTAACTTGTAGGGGGACTGGTGTGTGTAAATCAGAGATCGCTGATTGGTTCTGAGTGCCATGGTCAGAAACAGAGGGGTAATTTACGTTCTGGCAGATGGACCACAAGTCTGGCATTGGAGTAGGGGCCCTGTACTCTGCCACCAGCGGAGGACTGTCTGCTATAGTTAGAGATTCCTTCCTGCTCAGTGTTGGTCTATGAAGAGGGCACCATGTTTAAGGCCCCCCACTCTAGATATTTTGTTTTCTTTAGAGAGAAAAAGGAAGGAGAAGGAGTTTGTTTTCTGTAAACAAAAATCGGATGCTAAATGCATAGAAAGTTTTCTTCATGCATTTTAATCCATCCATCACTTTCCCTGCCCTCTTCCACGAGCATTCAAATAGTGGATACAGGCAGAAAAAAGCAGGCAGCCCTCCAAATCAGAGGCTGGCCAGTAGAGGCTCCGCTGAGTTAAACACAGCACTTCTCCCATTCTAAACAGAGGGGATGAGCAAATTTAGCAATGGGAGAGCACTGCAGATTTACACTGGAGTTCCTCCAAAATTAACCTCTAATGAAGGTCCATGTAAGAAACAATGCAAAATTTGGTTCACTTAGAGAAAATTAGTGGTGACAGTCCTGGGCACAGTAGTGGAGTGAAGCAGTGCTTAATTTTGACTTCCAAGGACCCTCAGTGATTTACTGCGGGATGCCGGAGACCCCTGAGTCATTTGTCTCCAAAACACAACTGTTCATTATACAACTCCTGGCTGTCTCTCAAAATAGATTTGTAAAGCAGAATGGGTTGCTGCAGCCTATGGCATGCGTTAAGAAAGTGTCTGACTGCCCGGGCCCTGAGCTACACATGTGTGTGCTGCTCAGCATCAAAATAGCACATGATGCACACCTCCATTGCTTGTAGGCAAGGTGTGGCCAGATATGCGGGAGGAAGCAGTTGATTGATTCTTTGCTTTGATGAATTTGAGGCAGAAGCAGGATCTTCTCGTAGAGGAGGAAGAACTGGGGCCCACGTCTTTCCTGAGGCTGCACTCGCAGAGCTCACAGTAATGAACAATAAAGCAAAAGTGTGTTAGAACATGAGAAGGGACAGCAAACTGAGGCTGATCACATTGCAGCTAACATGAAGCTGTATGTTGACTGGCCTTATTTCTTAGTCAAAATGCCCCTGCACTGTCATTCACAGTCCTTTTGTGACATAAATGTATGTAGGGGCCTTACTCTAGTATGATACTGGTCCAGCCTATTCCAATGCCTCAATAATTTAAAACATATATAGACCTTTACAAGATGGGGGTTCCTTATATTTCACATCTAGTGTACTAAGAGAAGTTTCTTCATGACCAAATTATGTGACTTTAGTCAAATCAGTTGTATTCACTCTATCTCATTTTCTTTGCTCGCCACATTTGAGGGCACCCAAAGGGTGCATTCAGTTGAGAATGTGCATTATGCAAAAACCTAGCTTGGTGAATATGTATGAATATTCATCTATACCAACACTAATTGTCGTCAAATAACACCATGTCATATAACATATCAGGGCTGGGGAAGGTTCTATTATTTTTCAAAGATGGTGCATAGAACACTGACTTTTAATATGTGTTGCCATCAGATGGATGATTCACTGACATCAGTCACTACTGATGATAAATGTGCCATCAAATGTGGGTACTGCAAAGGTGTCACAAAAGTAGGGGTGCAATGTCCATGCCCAAATATCTAGTCCTTTTAATATGATGGGGGCCTCTCTTACCATGCAAAATACACCATACCAACCTTTCAATGAAAGCATGCCACTCTTTGTCATGTCAGTCTTTCATGGAGGCACTTCCAACAGATTCAAGTTATGGTGGATTTACCACTGGTTCACTTTTATAAGTATGGAGTTGCTGGCCCAGGTTGTAAACTAGCTATTTTTGTCAACTTTACTAATACCCCTGTTCACTTAATTAGGCTTTTTGTCTTTGTTTTATTTCCATTAAATGTTTTTGTACTTCGCTGTCACAGATATACTCTCTCAAATCTAGACATGCATTCTACTGATAAGGCCTAAATGGAAAACTAGAGGAAATTAGAATTATAATATTAATCACTAAAATGAGATTGAATTGCTAGGCCTAAAACCTGTTGTTGCTTCAACATTTAAAAGCATGCTGTGAACTCCTTCTAACCCATGTTGCATGACTTGTGAAACTTAAGAGGCTGGCACAATGTTTTCCTTTAAAATCTTCCTTCTATAAACTCCTTTGGACCTGTGAAATGATAACTTTCTTTAAAACAATAGAACCAGTATACTTACACTCTTACGCACCTCCTAAACTGCTTTGGATAGCACTGACATGTATTTAGAAAATAACATCGCTATAAGAATGGAAATATTAACATTACATGTGTGATGTGAACTACGTAGGTGTCATAATTATGTATTCAAAATCGTTCTTTAAGAATTAGAGGCATTTGAGAAAGGAAGCAACTGTATCTTATTTTTGCCATCTAACAAGACAATGCATTGTCTACTGTTGCAACATCTTCAGGATACTTTAACATTTTATATAATTGTATCAATCGATTTATTATAAAAGGTGTCCTAGGGAAAGGTAGGGGTCATCATTGTCTCCTCTTCGCCTTCTTCATCATCAACATCATGCACGTGAGTACAGCAGACCAGACGATAGAGCAGACGTGACTGGTGAGGTGATGACTGTGACTGACTTTGCCACTGCTGCTGTTGAAGCTGAGAGGATATGTAATTAGAGAGCATTATCCGAATCAAATCAAGGGCATAAGGTGATGTTTACAGAAACTATACAGAGCTTTTAGTTTAAGGGAGTATGATTGAGCTTAGAAAAAGCTTGTTGGAACTGTCTAGGTGCTTAGCTATTAGATGAAATACAGCACATATTCCGCTGCAGAGATTGCACAGAGTGTTAGAGAGAGTCGATCAATTGTTTTCAGAATATTATGATAGCTGTCAGCACACAAGACAGATAACCATGAGACTCTTAGTTAATGTAACAGACTGAACCTTCCACTCTAACTTTCCCAGACTGAGACTTATTCAGACTTATTACATTTGTGGGATGAAGACAAATAGAGTAGGGACAGTTTCAGGGTACTCCATATGTATTTCTGTAACAGAAAAATTTAATCAAAAAAGTCCATATCAATTCTTTGATACTTTGAAACTATTAAGCACTCTATTGACTCTAAAATAATGTAATTGTAAATGAAGTGATTGTTATTTCAGCTTAAGACGTTCTTCAGGCATTCTTAGATAAATATCCATATTGAAGGTGCAGTTAAAGTAAGTAATGGAGACATACACCCAGCACTACCATCTTCCTTTTTATAAAGGAAATGTTGGAAAATGGCCCCCAAAGGGTCACCCCAAACTTTTTGCCTTCCTCCTCCTCTTTTTCTGACCTCGTTTTTGTTGGCTTTAGGACTCTGGAGACTTTACCACTGCTAACGAGTGCTAAAGTGCATGTGCTCTCTCCTTAATACATGATAACATTGGCTCATACCCAATTGGCATATTTAATTTACTTATAAGTCCCTAGCAAAGAGCAATAAACGTGCAAGGGCCTCTATATTAAATGCTACTAGTGGGACTCCAGCACTGATTGTGCCACCCACTTAAGTAGCCCGTTAATCATGCTTCAAGCCTGCCTTTGCAAGGCCTATGCGTGCAGTTTCCCTACCAGTTCATTTTGGCATTTAAAAAGACTTTAGCAACACAAAAGGATGATGGACGGAGTGTTGAACTTTTTAAACACTCACCCCCAGTCACAGATCTGGGTTTAATCCATCGTTCATTTGCTCCCCATGCCAGCCATATGCAAATCAGTCTTGACCCTGTTCCCCATGGGGGGTCAAACTACCAGGCCAGATCCTTTCTGGACTGAAAAAAAGCTTCCTGCCACCAGTTTCAGATTATCAACCTTCATTACCCAGGCTAGCTTGAATCCAGTGGCACAGTGAGCAAGGGACCCACGTAATGGCATACCCTTCTCACTTAGGGAACCAATTGCAAAAAGAACAAGTGATGGACAGAATGCTGAACTCTGTCAAACATTCACCCTATTACAGAGATCTGGGCCTAAATCCATTTTTTTTGCTACCCATGCCATTTCAGTTTGGAACCAGCCATATCCAAATCAGTATTGACCCTGTCCCCAATGGGAACAGTCCAGCCCGAACTGCTAGGCCAGATGTTCCCTGGATTTAGGTTCGACTGGCGACACCGCAAGGCTGCCGACAGCCTGCAGCCTGGCAGTCCCAGCAGTTGTAATCCACTAGGGAAGCGCTGCAAACAGTGATACCCTGGGGATTAGGAGTCCCCATCCTCCAACATGGAAAGGCTGGTGGAATGGGGGACTCGGGAGCTCCTGGGGGCCCATGCACCACCAATTCACTTGGCATGGGCAGTGTGGGGGCCCCTATGCACAGCCCCATCACACATTCCACTGCCTGAATTACGGGCAATGGAATGTGCAACGGGTGCTGCTGCACCCGCTGTACCGCCACATTGCAGCCGGCTCCATTAGGAGCCGGCTGCAGTGTTAAGGCTCTGTTCCCCATTAGGCTGGCGAGCAGAAACACTTTTTCCACCTGCCGGCCCAGCCGAGAAACCATAATAGGGATGGCGGGGTTCAGGCCGCATAGGAGGCCTGATTGCGATATGGCATTGGCGGCAATGTAATAATGAGGGCCTATGTCTGGTCTGTGCTGGTTGACAGCTCCCCTTGTGCATTCCACCCACACAGCCATTAACACTGGACACCCAGATGCACTAGTAATCTCTAAGGGCTTGAACTGAGTTTGCCTCCTGTTAAAAAAGTCTCAGGGACATCAAAGACTTCACCAGAGAGAAAAAATCCAGTGCATCCGAAAATCGACACAACCCTTGCAAAAATCGATGCAATGCCTGTCTGACGGCTGAAAAATCTATGCATTGCCTACTGGATTGGCACAGCACCTGTTTCATCCTCCTAGCATGTTATGGATTTTCCACACATCCTCCTTGGGTGCCAAAATATCCCCACATGACAGTAAGGAGCCAAAGCTGCGCACCCAGAAATCAACGTATTACCTTGCCTGCAAAAAAAAAGATTTGAAGCATCACCTCTGCCACACTGGAAAAATCAATGTATTGCTTTGCTTTCCAATGCATCACCTCCTCTTTGGCCCTCTGTGTTATTATTTTTGATGCATCACAGATACTTTGTGTTTAAAAGATACAACCATTGATCCCTATGGATTAAGACTTAGCTAAACTTCGAAAAAGTTATGTTTTGACTTGTGCATAATGGATTCTATTTGTTATGGTCTAATTTTATTCAGATAAATGTTGTCCATTCTTCTAAACTGCTGTGAAGTACTTTTGTTGTGTTTTCACTCTTTTGCTATAAGAGTATTGCACACATTCTTTATACATTGCCTTCTAAGTTAAGCCTACCTGCTCTGTTCTAAGCTACATGAGCGTGAGCACAGGATAATTTAGGTAGTGTTGTGACTTACCCTGCCTAGGGTTGTGGTCCCTACTTGGATAGGGTGCATACCTCTGCCAACTAGAGACCCAATTTCTGACAGGACAACAATGGACTTTGCTTTCCATCTTAAGTCATTTAAACCACTGGTGTTTTGCTGTAAATTGATGTGCCTATACTATGACGCTGCCTAAAAAACACCTCTCACTCACCTGAAAGAAATTTATCAACTACCACACTCTGACATTGCACAGCTCATGTTTATAGTACATTCAACAAATATATGTTTAACATGTCAGAAGTTGCTCCAGAGTCAAGAGCATGAGGGATGTTTATGTTGTAGCAGAATCTGGTCCAGGTGCCCCATACCCTAAAACATGGCAACATTGACTTCTCCACAAGTGACCTATTTCATTTACTTGTAATTTCCTAGTAAATTGCACTATATGTGCCCAGGGCCTGTAAACTAAATGCTAGTAATGGGCCTGCAGCATTGACTGTGCCACCTATTACAGTAGCCTTTCAAACATGTCTCAGACCTGCATCTGCAGCTTGTGTGTTCTGTTTTAAACTGCCATTTCAACTTGGCAAGAGTACCCACTTGCCAGACCCAAACCTTTCTTCTTTATCAAATAGAAGTTTTCCTTAAGGTAGGCCGTGGCTACATCCACGGGCAAGGTGCAGAGAATTAAAAAAGTTGCACATGTACTTTTAAGTTTAACATGTCCTGGTAGTGAACAAACATGACATTTGTTTTTCACTACTGCTAGGATTATTTCTCTCACAGGTTAATATTGGGGTTACTTTGAAGAAGCCTTTAAGTGTAACTTCTAATTGTGAAAAGACAGAAATATTTTGGTATCTGTGGACTTACAATTTAGAATCACAACTTATTGTGAAGTTGAATTTTAAATTGTAAGACTGAAATTTCCACTTGAAGTAAGTTGGCATTTTCTTACGTTAACCAAGCTGTGCCCCTGCCTGTCTCTGAATACGTATCTGGGGTTGGTGACAGCTGGGCTTTGTGATTTCCCTCTAGACAGTCATTCACAATGGGAGAGGCCATTAACTGTCTTGATGGGGGACAGAGCTTAGCAGTGCCTCACTTACACCTTAATAGGACTGTGCCTCTCCCTACACCAATGTGTGCATAATCCCCTGTAGAGTGTCTGGAGCCAGGGAAGGAAGGGCAGGCACCTCTCCATCTTCAAAGGCCTCTTTGAAGTCTTCTCCATTTCAAAGGCACATTTGGGTATAAGTACTGGTCCTCAAAACCCACCAAAGAGAAGTCTACTTGAAACAAGGACATTCTACCAGGAAGAAGGACATATGTGCTGCCAAGAGGGACTGCCACTCTGCAACTGCATTGCTGTGGTGGCTTGCTGCTTGCTGTGTGCTGTGCTGTCAAAGGGACTGCCACTTCGCTCCTTGAATTGCTGTGTTGGCCTGCTGCCTGCTGCTTCTTGCCTGGGAGTGAGAAGGACTGGACCTGTTCTTTTCATCCTTGAACCCAAGTTTCTTCATTGGCTTGTTAGCTTTCCCCCTGTTCCCCTGTAGTCTCAGGGACATCAAAGATATCCTGCAACTCACCTGCTACAGCACCTGGACTCTGCCATCTGTGAGTCTCCCATGCCAAGTGGTACCACCCAGGTCCTGGACCGTTGGAGGTAGGCCTAAGGTGCTCTGCTCTCTGTGGTCCTAACCGGAACCAAAGTGAAGCCTTGCAAAGCAACACCGCACAAACTGCACACTCGGATTTAAGGTACTGTTTTCAGCTGGCGTAAATGGGTCCCAGTACCCGGCCCATTCTCTAGCACGGTCAGCCTGAACTCCTGACTTTGTCCTCGTCTGGTGCTACCAGATACCCTCAGTTGGCTTTATGCACTATTTTCACCTAAATCTTCAACCCCTTCGCTGCCAGGCCTTTTCCCCTCAGACATTGAGGCTTTTTTTTGGCTATTTGGGCCAGTTCGTGCTTATAACTTTTTGTCCACATAAGCTACCCACACCAAATTGGCGTCCTTTTTTTCCAAAATTCTAGGGATTCTAGTGGTACCCAGAGTTTGTGGGATCCCCTGGAGAAGACCAATAAATTAGCCAAAATACAGCTAAAATTTTGTTTTAAAAAATGGGGAAAAGGGCTGCAGAAGAAAGCTTGTGTTTTTCCCCCTGAAAATGGCCTCAATGACGGGTTTGCGCTCCTAAAATCACCATCTTCCCAGCTTTCAGGAAAAGGCAGACTTGAATCAGAAAACCACATTTTCCAACACAATTTTGGCATTTTACTGGGACATACCCCATTTAACAGCTTTTTGGGCTCTCAGCCTCCTTCCAGTTAGTAACAGAAATGAGTGTAAAACTATTGCTGGATCCTGGACAGCTAAACATTTCTGAAAAGTAGACAAAAGTATGAATATAGCAAGGGGTCATTTGTGTAGATCCTTCAATGTTTCTTACAGAGAATAACAGCTAAAATAAAAAATATTGAAATTGAGATGAAAAAAGAGCCATTTCTCTCCACATTTTCTTCTATAACTTTTCCCAGCAATGGCAGATTTTTGAAAGCAAAATATTGTTACATATTCTAGACACTTCTGGGTGTGGGAATATATAGGGCTGGTAGGTTCATCAAGAACTCTAGGTACCCAGAGCCAACAAAGGAGCTGCACCTTGCAATGGGTTTTCATTGTACACAGAGTATACATCAATTCATTTGGTGAAATATAAAGAGTGAAAAATAGGTATGAAGGAAACCTTTGTATTTCCAGAATGGGCATAAGATAAGGGGTTGAGAAGCAGTGGTTATTTGCACATCTCTGAATTTTGGGGTCCCTATACCAGCATGCGAATTACAAGACATTTCTCAAAAAGATGTCTTTTTTTATACACTTTGTTATATTTGACAGGAAAAATTGTAGAGAAAGACAATAACACTTTTTCTTCTATTCTGTGTTTCCACAAGTCTCCTGATAAAAAAGGAACCTCACTTGTGTGGGTAGGCCTAATGCCCGCAACAGGAAACGGAACATGAACACATCACATTTTTACACTGAAATCTGACATGTTTTTTGGAAAGTGCCTAGCTGTGGATTTTTGCCTCCAGCCCAGCTAGCACCTAAGGAAACCTACCAATCCTGTGCATTTTTGAAAACTAGACACCTAGGGAAATCAAGGATGGGGTGACTTGTGGGGTTCTCACCAGAATCTTTTGCAAACCTCAAGATTTGGCAAAAAAAACACTTTTTCCTCATATTTTGGTGATTGAAAGTTCTGAATTCTGAGAGGAACCACACATGTCCTTCCACGCAGCATTCCCCTAACTCTCCTGATAAAATTGTTACCTCACTTGTGTGGATAGGCCTAGTGCCCGCAACAGGAACTGCCCCAAAACACAACATGGACATGTTACATTTTCCCAAAGAAAACTGAACTGTTTTTTGCAATGTGCCTAGCTGTGAATGTTGGCCTCTAGCTCATCCGGCACCCAGAGAAACCTAGATAACCTATACATTTCTGAAAACTAGATACCTAGGAAAATCTAAATGGCATGACTTGTGGGGCTCTTGCCAGTATATGTTACCCAGAATCCTTTGCAAACCTCAACATTTGGCAAAGAAAAGCACTTTTTCCTCACATTTTGGTGATAGAAAGTTCTGGAATCTGAGAGGAGCCACAATTTCCTTCCACCCAGCATTCCCCCAAGTCTCATGATAAAAATGGTACCTCACTTGAGTTGATAGGCCTAGTGTCCGCGACAGGAAACGTCCTGAAATGCAACATGTACACATCACATTTTTACATTGACAACCAAGGTGTTTTTTGGAAAGTGCCTAGCTGTGGATTTTGGGCTCCAGCTCAGCCGACACCTAAGAAAAATTACCAAAACTTTGCATTTTTTAAAACTAGACACCTGGGGGAACTCAGGATGGAGTAACTTGTGGTGCTCTCACCGGGTTACCCAGAATCCTTTGCAAACCTCAAAAATTGGCAAAAAAAACACTTTTTCATCACATTTCGGTAATAGAAAGTTCTGGAATTTGAGAATAGCCACAGATTTTCTTCCACCCAGCATTCCCCCAAGTTTCCAGATAAAAATGGTACCTTACTTGTGTTGGTAGGCCTATTGCCCGCAACAAGAAATGCCATAAAACACAACATGGACATATCGCATTTTCCCAAAGAAAACTGACCTGTTTTTTGCAAAGTGCCTGGCTGTGGATTTTTTCCTCTAGCTCATCCAGCACCTTGGAAAACCTAGCAAACCTGGACATTTCTGAAAACTAGACACCTAGAGCAACCCATAATGGGGTAACTTGTGGTGCTCTCACCAAGTTCTGTTAACCAGAATCCTTAACAAACCTCAAAATTTGGCAAAATAACTCTTTTCGGTGCAGCAAAGTTCTGGAATCAGAGGGGAACCACAAACAGCATTCCCCCACATATCCTAATAAAAATGGTACCTCATGTTTGTGGGTAGGCCTAGCGCCCGGGACAGGAAATGCCCCCAAAACACTTTGTGGATACATCAAACTTATCAAATAAAAAACTACCTGTTTTTGGTAGGGACACCTGCATTTTTTTGTCCTGGGCTCAGCAACCATCTCGGGAAACCTACCAAACCCAGATATTTCTGAAAACTAGACACCCGAGGGAGCCCAGGGAGGTGTGACCTGTGTGGATCCCCCAGAATCCTCAGCAAACCTTAAGTTTAGCTAAAAAAAATCAAATTTCCCCCACATTTCTCTGTGGGATTACCATACCAGCACAAATTTCCTACCAACCAATGTTCCCCTTAATCTCCCAATAAAAATGATACCTCACTTGTGTAGGTCGGCTAAGTGCCTGTGACAGGGAAGAGTCAAAAACATGTAAAAATTGAGGGGAAACCAAAGTGGGTCCAAAAGGGCACTTAGAAAAAAATGGGTTTTAGGCTGGCAAGTGGGGCAGAATTTTTATCGGTATAGATGAGACAATACTGGGAGGTAGGAATTTTGTGGATTCCTGCAGATTCCAGAAGGTTCCATCACAAAAATGTGTGATTTCAAGCAAAGTTGGAGGATTGCAGGGCATTGTGGGAAGGAAAATGGTACAGCTGCATGTGAAGCACACCCCCCAGGACTCACCCAGGACTCACCCAGATATTTAGTTTTCAGTTGTATCTAGGTCTGGTAGATTTTTCTACATGGCAGTGTCCCAAAGTCCAAAAAGTGCAGCCCTCACCATTCCAAGCGGGACGATTTTGAGAGTTAGAAAAGCTCTCATGACACAAATGTAAAACCAAAACCCAAAATAATCAAATGTCCTCTTGCTTGCCATTGGGATAGGATCTTTTAGTGTTGCGGGGGAGAGCTGATACCCCCTTCAGTTGGGGTGAGGGCATAACCATGCCCATACTGGTTGGTAGCCACCACCCCACTATTTTTTTTGTTTAATTCCTTGGCATCTAGTAGGCTTTCTGCCCCCCGCGGGATTGGATTGGGGGTAATTGCCCCATCTTCCCTCCGGTGGGCAGAACTACTTTGTCCCCATTTCTTTGGGGTGGGGGTACGACCCTCTTTCTTTAATTTTTTTTTAAATCTTCCCTAGTGTCAGATGGGCTTTACAAAAATAGGCCGATCTGCCCCAAGGGGGGCAAAAATGTCCAACAGTAATGTCAGTCGCGGCTCGTGCTAAGCTGCGGGGGTTGGGTGGCCCGTGCAGGAGGTGGGAGTGTGGGGGGAATTAAATAAAAAATAATTAAAAAAAAAAACAAACACTAACCTCCTCTGCCCAGTGCCGCTCCTCTGTCCCTCGTCGACTGCAGGCACAGGCTCCCAGCAGTATCTGGATTGGCTGAGAGTGCTCAGCCAGGGCACTCCCAGGCATACTGGGAGCCTGTGCAGGGTCTTCTCAGCCCAGCAACTGTCATGCTGGGCTGAAGAGAGCCCTATGCAAATGTGTGTTTGGCCCGAGACGACCAGCCAAACACACATGCTGTCTGGGGGAAGTGCTGTGCACTCCCCGTCAGTGCACGTCACCCCAGTGGCCTGCCCCTTTTCCCAAAAAATGTCATAAACACAGTTTATGATTGCTTTTTGGGAAAAGGTTTTCAGCTGCCGCTGGTGGCTGGGGTGACGCTCCTCAGCCCTTATGGAGGAGCTGCCCCTGAGTAATGTGCCACCATGGGGAGCGACCCTTGCTCAAGGGGCTGCCCCCCCAAACAAAACACACACACACCAATCCCTGGTGCCTAATAGAAATAGGCCGATCTGCCCCTAAGGGAGGCAGAAATGGCCTAAAATAAATTTGCCCCCCAGGGGAGCGACCCTTGCCTAAAGGTCACTTCCCATCTGTAAAAAAAATTAAAAAATAAAACCTGTGGTGCCTAGTGGTTTCTGCCACACTTGGGGCAGATTGGCCTAATAAAAATAGTCCGATCTGCCCCCCTGGGTGGCAGAAATGGCCTACAAACATTTTTGGCCCCCAGAGGAGCGACCCTTGCCTAAGGGGTCTCTCCCCATGTGTAAAAAGTAAAACAAAAAATTATCCCTGGTGCCTAGTGGCAGGAACGCCCTACTAAAAAAATGCCCTCCACGGGAGCGACCCTTGCACAAGGGGTCGCTTCCCTTCATTGTTTATAAAAAGAAAAATCTCCCTGGTGTCTAGTGGGCATTTCTCCAGCCTGATTGCTTTATGATCGGGCTGCAGAAATGCTCAGAAAAGACATGAAAGGAAAGGAAAATCCTTTCCTTTCATGTCTATTTGCCCTCACCCAAACCTCAATTGGAAGACAAATGGAAGCACCTCTCTTCCGATGGGGGCGACCTCTGATGAGGTCAGTGCGCGATCGTGTGCTGACATCATCAGACGTCACTGGGGGGGCGGCAGGGTGGAAGGGGAGCATTCCCCCCATGGGCCGGGTGCAGTGTAAGCTGGTCTCGTCCTCGGCACACAGCAACTGTGGCCGATGGTGAGACCAGCTCGTCCAGGGCACCCAATGGGTTAAAATTGCATATTTCAGGATCTACTTATTGTTTTTTTTGTTTTGGTCCTGTTTTACACGGATAGATATTCTCAATTTTTCTAAGCTGGTGTGGAGTTTTTTTGTGGTGTCTTTCATTGTGTTACTGTAATTAAGTGTTGCACAAATCCTTTACACATTGCCTATTAAATTAAGCCTCATTGCTCTGTGTCAAATCACCAGAGTATGAGTATAGGTTAATTTAGGTTGTGTATCTGAATTACCATGACTAGGGTTGTGGTCGCTACTTGGACAAGATGCATATCTCTGGCAACTAGAGACCCAATTTCTAACTGTATCTTTGGCAATAAACAATACTTGTGATCTTGTGCAATGTAACTGGTGCTCATGTAAAGCGCTCCAAAACCTTTACATTTGCGCTACATTTTAGAAAGTGCAGAAGAATGTACTAAGAGGTGAAAACAAAGCCTTAACATATAGAAAGTGAAAGAGATATCTATTTATTGGATGATTTGTACAGATTGAAATCAGGAAACCTTGAAAAATTATGGCTACCTTGCTTAAATTGTGTGATCTTATACAAATATTTTATTTCACCAAAACAATTTTTCTTCATTACGGTATATGAAAGCACTATCAAATATGTGAGTTCAGACTACCAGTTGTACAAAACTATCAGTTTTAATGAGTAATTCTTAGTGCAGTGTTATAATGGGCCCTAACAACGTGAAAGCTTCCATGTTATAAAAGTATACTTTTTTTTACTTTGAAGAGACTTATTCATATTATAAGTGGTTTATTGTATGATTACATAACACATATTTTTGGGGCTTGGCTCTTGCACGGCTCTAAAATGGCTGGTTTCTCCCTGCTAATTTGTTGGCTCACCCACCTCCAGTTTTGAACTTGTAAAGACACGCTGTATATATTTTCCCAGATACTGAATAAGATATTGAATATTGCATGGATTTGAGCTTGCAGTAGGCTATGTTTGTTTAATATCTGAATAAATAACTGTAAAACCCAGCAGAGCATAAAATATGCCACAAACAGCCAAAAAACTGCTCCATACAATGACCTCTCAAACCCTAACACCCCCACTCCCTTGTATGATTGCGGAATATGCCAACCCAAACCCCTCTGTGTTAAGCACCTGCCTTAAAAATGCGGTATTTCTGCATTTCTCTGACCTGAAGACATCTTGTATTGCTACCGCTGACCAGGATCCTTTGCAGTCAATTATCATGGATTTGTGTTTCTGAGGAATTGAGGCTTTTCTAATAAGGACAGTCAGATGTGTTATCTTATAGATTTTCGATTCACATTTAAAAAGTGTTGTTGTTTAGTCATCTTAGATTACATGTGTTTCAGGTTAGTTTCAGATTTGCACTGCGTTGGACGTTTCTTCGTAGTGCAGTGTGTCACAAAACATAATGACTATTTTTATTAAACGCACTTTATTCTTGTGCGTATTTTGGTGGTCCATCTAAACAAAAAAATATATACAGTCATTGGTTGCAATATGGCATTCTTTATTTGGTCTCTTTTGATAATTTCTTTGCATTAATGCATCAATTATTTTCTCATTTTTCAGTAGTGTTTCGTGAATGTAACTGACATATTTGCAGAGCTATTGGAGCTGGTTTTACAGACGTACTCTCATCTGTGCAGATTTATTCATTTAAGCATGTGCACCCTGAGGCACCATCATAACAAAGCGCTCACATCTGGTCGAAATTCAGGGCAGATGTTGTCACTGTGAAGCGTGACCGCCCGTATAGTGTGTTGTTGTGGGCCTTGGTTATGGTAATGCCTTTTCAGTAATGAAGGCTAATTTGCTGGACTGCATTTGGAAAGTATTTATTTTAGTTAACTGGACTGTTGTCAATGTTTAATTCTATGTGGTAGTAAAACAAACGCCAATAGAAACCTAATTTCATACAAGAATTGAAATAATGATATTCAATTTAATACGACTTATTCATTGATAAACTCCGAATTAGCCATCTCCTTGAAATAAAATGCCGAATGCAGTGAAAAATATCAATATTAATATTTCACCTTCAGAAGGTATTGTAAATTTATAACAGAAAAGACATTAGAGAGAAAAACGACGAATAAATAGTAGGAGCATAGAAGAGACTGGTAGTAAGGTATATATGTTTTTACATTATGATTGCAAAATATTGGCTGTGATTTTCAGAAAGTACAGGTGAACTACCAAATGTACTTTATGACTCTCTTCCCTACTGTATTAAGTATGCAAGTAGTGAAAAGAGAAGCTAAGGGGCAGATTTATGAAAAATGACACAACTGCACTAGCGTTAGCTACTGTCATTCCCTGGAGCCATAAGTGTGCCATATTTAAAAAATGACGCACAATGGCGCAAAGGAATGGTTTGAGTAAACAAAATGACGCTAACCATTGCAATATGCCGTAAGAAAAGATGACGCTAATGCTGCTAAAGTGCCACTAGACCGTTTTGCGTCACGTATTTTTCAGCAAAACAGCTTAGCGCCCTATTTAACCTCATTAGCTTAAAAAAATGCACAGGCAAGAAAAAGCTTTTCGGAAGACAAGATGGAGAATGCAGGCTAGGAGAGGCCACAGGGAGACCCCAATCACCCAAGTATGAGACAGGATGGTCCAGCAAAGTCCTAGGAAAAAGGGAAGAGGAAGCAGAAGTGTTGCTTTAGTGAGGAGGAGCATGACATCCTGGTCAGAGAGGTGACAGAGCACTAACACCAGCTCCTCATCACCTCCAAATTGCCAATAGGGAGGAGAGAGACCATATGGAAGGCAACAGTTGACAAAGTTAACAGCATGGCAGAGGTGAGGAGGACTGTCACTGATTGCAAGAAGCGCTGGCATGATTGCAAGCAGAGGACTAAGGAGAAACTGTCCAGGAACCAAAAGGCAGCACTGCAGACTGGAGGTGGAAGTCCCGCACCACAGGAGGACCTAGATGAACTGGAGGAGACGGTCGCAGCCATCAGCCCAGAGAAGCTGGTCACTGGAATCGCAGGACAGCGCAGACTACCAAGAACTACCTCAAATGCAGGTAAGTTGCTGGGGGACTATAAGGAATCTCACAAATGGCAGAAGTGGGAGACACATCAAAGCATGCTAAAGGGTTGCATCGGGACAAATAGGCCCTCAATCAAAATGCCCCATTGCCACCAAAACCACACTTGTACTGATGCTCTGATTGTGCAATGCATCCCAACATATACACAATGTGGACATATCCCACTTACTATAGCCTTACTCCACTATGTAAATATGCAGCACATTGCCTTCAAGGGATGTGCAATTAGTGTAGCTATGGCTGTGCCATAACAACACCATTGCATATTGTCCTTGCCCCAGATCCAACAAAACATGTACATCAGAGACTGGGACTGAAGTCAATACCACCCCAGGGGTGGTGTCAGAATGGTGCAACAAGGCAAAATGCTTTCCTATCTCCTTGTGTTATTGCCCTTCTCATGTGATTGAAATGCCACCTTGCCATAATAGGTTGTACATGTGCAGGGACAACTTTCTGCACATGAACATTCTATCCCCTCAGCGCAGGCACCCCTTCATCAAGGTGCCTGTGTTGGTGCAGGGAGAACCAATCTGCACAGGGGGAATCACAGGGGTGTGCCATATTCCAGTAAACATGCTGCATCCCTGCGTTTGAAAACTGGCTCTGCGCTGTGCAACACATATTGCTGCTGCACTGATCTGTGCCACTTGAGAGGGAAATCAGGCCATAAGTGTGCAATCTGTGGAAGGCAAACCGAACAGGGTGGACCAACAGCTAATCTCACACAACTCCATGCGACATTTGGGAATGGCCAAAAAAGTCAACTCTTACAACACCTGGTGCATGTCTGTGAGCATCATTTGTGCAGCTGTACTAGTAACTGCAATCTCACCACCTGACAAGATTGAGTGTGTTGTGTGAATGGTTGGTGTATTGCTTAGTGGGACAATCAACATGCGTAAGAACAGGCACAAGTGGCATAAAAGTTGCACTACTGGCACAATGTCACTAGCCTGTAATGCAACTGTATCATCATAGTAATTGTTTTCCATGTGGATCCAAGCTGCATATTCCCTTTGTGCCATATCAACAAAGTCTCAAAATGCATGCATTGATCCAAATTCTACATCCTTATACCAAACGTAAAAAATGTAAACTTTGCACTTGTATAGCGCACTACTCACCTATTAGGGTCTGAAGGCGCTGTACGCATACCGCTGTGGAACCCCTCCTGGCTTTTCCCTGTGAAACACCCACTCCTGGGCAACCCCCAGGGTGAAGCCAGGCATCCAAGCGCTGTCAGAGCCGTTGTGAAGATTAAGCAAGCTATTGCCCAGAGTTACAGAGTGGGACCCATTAATTAGATTAGGCACCGAGGCAAGAATTATCTGGTCCAAGGGAATAGAGCCCAAGACCCGCTGAGGTGGGAATTGAACCCTGGTCCAGAGCCAGATTTCTGCATCAGGGTTTTCACCGCTCTAACCATTGTGCCACACTTCTCAACCCACATATGCCTCTTGCAGATATGCTGTGTGTGTGTGTGTAAGGAAATGTCCCAAATTTAAGGAGGGACAAACTAATGGGGCAAAAAATCCATAATGATTGCACTGTCCCTTCCAATTAGCACATGTGTGGGGCCTGCTACAGGCAGATGAGGATGTAACACAAGCATTGTACGCAATGGACCTACCTGTGCTATGCTGCACTAGTGCCATCATTCATGGTGCCAAAGCATTATAGCACCAGAAGAGTGATAGCACACATTACACTACAGTGGCAATGTCCACCATGGTGAATAGGAAGGCAAATTACGTGCCACCATGGTGTCAGTGGCAGGGACGAGGAGCCTGCAAGGAAGTAGGTGGTGTGGGATCAAAGCACAAAATAACTTGTGAGGTTGCCCCATGTGTGATGCACAATGCTACACATAATATACAACTACAACTTCGTGTCTGTAACATGTCACTGTGCCTCCAATAGCAAGTACATGATGTGCCATGTCAACAGCCACCACAATCAAAGATTGACATATCCCTATCTCAATGCAGCAGATGATGCCTTACCTCCTGCCAACCTGCCTGTCATGGATTTTATAGATGATATGGATGACCAGCTGCTGATCATCAATGAAGAGACTCTCTAGGATGTCCTAGGTTCCCTCCAGACACCACCTCCAGTCACAGGAAGGGCACATAGCATTGATGGTCATGAACCACCCAGCTACCACCACACAGCACCACCCAGTACTGACACAGCCCTGGACTCCGAGTACCCAGACATTACCTCCCAGCTGACTCTGGTAGGAGTCCAGCGGGAGCTGGCCAAGCAGGTGTGGGTTGAGATGGAGACCATTGGAGGCAGCCTAGAGGGAGTGCAGAGGTGCCTCAGTCCAATTAAGGGCAACTCAGCTGCCACCAGAGGCACCCAATCCCTGCTACATGGACTCCAGCAGTCCCTGGCCAAAACAGTTGCTGTCATGAGGCTTCAAAAACTGTCCTCCCAAAGTGGCAGCAGCATGAAATACAACAGGCTGGGGGCTATACAGATTACCTTGGAGTCCATATAGTGGGAAAATTGCTTTGATCAGGGAAAACATGACTGCCTACTGCCATGATGTTGTTGCGGTGTTGAGAAATCAGCAGTTCCTCCTAGCTGCAGTGATGCCGTATGTGTTCCCACAAATGGCAGCTTCTGGGATTTTTGACTCCACATCTCTGTCCCCTTATGTGTGTGTGGCCCCCTCAACCTCAACAACAGCACCACCCATCGCAGAGGAGGCACCACACAAATCAGAGGATGAAGATGTAGAAGGAACAACATTCACAAGGAAAACCACCCGTTAGCATCAGTCTGTGCCACATGGAGTGTTTTTTCTTAGTTCTGTGCTGAAGATCATGCCAGTGATGTGACAGCAGGTAACATACCCTCTTCAATCAACCACTGTTGACCTGTCTGCTATGTACTGTCATTGTGTCAAATCTTACCTATTGATAATGTGGACACCTCCTCACTAATGCACACTTCTCCTAACTTGTATCATGACATGTACCTCACCCTTGACTCTGATTGTACAAAAATAGCTGAGGATCTCTCATGGGGTCTGTGACCTGGACATTATACAGCATTGGAAAATAAACTTGCACCTGTAAATAAATCACCTTGTTCACATGTAACATTTGTATTTTTACTGTGATCCATCAACTCAGCTAAGTGTATGCAATGTGTGAAGCTATGTCAATGGGAACAGAACATAATTACATATGTGCATTACTGTGAGACACAAAGCCACACACTAGGATTCTAACATGAAAAAGGTGAATAATGGTGTTGTGCATTACTGTGAGACACAAAGCCACACACTAGAATCCTAACATGAAAAAGGTGAATGATGGTGTTGGGAGCCACTTTGTTAATATGGCACAGGGAAAATTGCCCTTCAGTCCTGGATTTGTGATTTTCACAATGGCAGTGCTAAGGTGGTGCTAGGGGCTCACAACAACTTGTACTGACCCTGGACAAAACATGCTGCACTCAACCTTAGCTCTGCCTGCCATGCACATTCACATGCAAATAAGGATGTAGCTATGCAAATGGCATACTTACCAACTGGTCCACCAATCTGTATCCCCAGGTGATCCAGTAGATCCTGCTCCCATGCTATCAGGTCAGCCCAACGATGCTTCAATTGGTGGTCGGTGTGCACTACTCCAAATATTCTACACAGGTGGTGGAGCACCTTGCCCTAGAGCAGCTTCCTTGCCTTTTGGGGTAGGTCTGGATTACGCTACCAGCATCATTGGAAGGTAATGCTGCACCAACCAAATGAACACTCCCAGTTCCTCATCTAGCATCTTGCTTGCCCTACCTTTCCGTGACATTATGTAGTATGTACAAACTGCAAATGTACCAACCGTAAAGAAAATCATTAACTAACTACCCCACCTAACCTTAATTACCCCAAATAACTATCCTACCCCTGGATAAACATCCGACAATACAATAACAAATAGGACCAAAACATCACAAAAGACTGAGAAAAAATAGAAAAAGCACTCAACAGCAACAGGACACAGCACAAAACTCTCAATCAACACCAATCCTCTACCAGCACCAGCTCCACACATCCTCACGCAGTCAAAGACAAAAAGACTGTGAAGTGAAAGTGAATGCATTGTACCATGTATGCAGCCAGGAAGTCCTGTTTCATCACTTCTGGGCCTGTGCATCACATTTTCAGTTATTGCGATTGCGTCGGAACTTTTGATACATGCTGGTCATGCCTGGTATTCCTTCCCATTAAGCCTGACAAAGCCTGTGGACTTTAATATTGATGCGCAGGGAGCAGGCGCCATATTTTTGGCATAGCGGAGTATTGGATATAGCTGTTTGCGTCAAGGTTTTGGACGCATAACAGGAATGTGTTTGATTTTTGGTGTAAAGGCTGACAGTACACCCAGATCCACATACCATGTCACAGGGTCTATTCATGTATGTTGAAAGTATGGTATGGCTAACTGTGTGCATGTTTGTACAGATCTTAACAGCAACATCCGTGTGTGTTATCATTGTGTTTGTATGTGTGTGTGTGATGCATGTGATGCCTGAAACCATTTGTATGTGTGTATATGTTGCTAAAATTTGTACACATACATGTTAGCACATATGTACTAGTATTGTACATATGTGATCTAACATATATACATTGTCTGATTGTAATGTCTGATTTCCAAATGTACATATGACTACAACATAGTAGATATGATGGGCTATGTCAAATACATGGTCATGCATGTGATACCCATGACAAATCATACTCTGAGGGTGCAGTGGACAATGGCTGGGTTGATTTCATATTACACCTGACTATGTGAGTGCATGTGTGTCCACACTGAGGTGTGTTGTTAGGTTCAGCCTTCATGATGCTCCGCTACACATGTGACATATAGTTCCCCATGATGCAGGAAAGGGTGTAATCGCATGGGTCCATGAAGGTTTCTATGTGCTGTGTGAGTTGGAAAACATGTGTAATGCCATATGTGCAAAATGTTCCACAGCGGTGTATTAATGGGATATGAAATCTCACATACATACCTTCGTGCATGGGTATATGTTGGACTTTGTTAAATGGCTGTGCAGTCATATCAGTCCCACCTATGTTTCTGTATGTTGGAACACATCTAATGGTCATTTAGGTATGTCAATGATCATGTGATGCAAATGCATTTTCATAAGTAGAAAGTGTCAGGGAGTCCGGATCCTCGGGATTTGTGCCTGTTCCCAATATGTCCACCTCTTGGCAGCTCCAAACTCTACTAGCCGTTATAGCACAGAGTTAAAGAATGGCCAAGTAGGGGATGGGGTTTTAGGTTGGGAACAGCGGGGAAGGAGACCTGTGGAAGTAAAAGTTAAGAACACAAAAGCCAGATTATTCACATTGACTTTCATAAGCTTTGTTCATAACATCTGTATACTGATAACATGAATGATCAAGAGCTTTCCTATATCATGACCTTATTAACTCTGAGTACCTGAAAAATAAATAAGAATTATGCAGGTTTTTATATGAGAGTTTTGTAGAATTCAATCTTAAGCTCTGAACCTTGAACTGACTTGAGTTATTTCTTTGAATAGAAACTACTTAGTAACAGTGATCAATAAACACATTAGTTTTCAGGAATAAATGCGTTAGACTCATGAATGATACTGAAAGGAAACACTATAACAGTAATCAATGTACACATTGGTTTTCAGGAATAAACTGTATTAGACTCATGAATGATAATGTAAAGACACACTATAACAGTAATCAATGAACACATTGGTTTTCAGGAACAAACTGTGATAAGCTCATGAATGATACTGCAAGGACACACTCTGTCTAGGCTTTCAAGATTCAATTGAATTATTATACACTTTAAATATCAAACTGTGCATCAAGATTTCAATGTCTAGAAATGATTGTGCTATCTGCCGATCTGAAACACAAGGGTTAAAAGCCAAGAATGACTCACACACTCTGTCATTGATTCAATCATCAGGATTTTAATGTCAAAATATGATCGCGCACTCTGCGGATCTGAGTTGCAAGTTTTAATTGCCGAGTATAAATCGCGCACACAGATGCCAATTCGACCATCAAAGTTCAAATGTCAAAACGTGAACGCACACACTGCCGATCTAAACTAAAAGTGTTAAATGTCAAGAATAAATCGCGCACACTGCTGCCGATTCAACCATCAAGGTTTAAATGCCAGGATATGATCGCACACACTGTCGATCCGAACTGTGAGAGTTAAATGACAAGAATGAATCGTGCACACTGTTGCCGATTCAACCTTCAAGGTTTAAATGGCAAAATCTAATCGCACACACTGCCTATCCGAAATGCAAGATTTAAATGCCAAGAATGAATTGTGCACACTGTTGCCGATTCAACCATAAAGGATTAAATGGCAAAATATGATCGCGCACACTGCCGATCCGAACTGCAAGAGTTAAATGCCAAGAATGAATCGTGCACACTGTTGCCGATTCAAACATCTAGGTTTAAATGCCAAAATAGGATCGCGCACACTGCCGATCCGAACTGCAAGAGTTAAATGCCAAGAATGAATCGTGCACACTGTTGCCGATTCAACCATCAAGGTTTAAATGCCAAAATACAATTGCGCACACTGCCGATCCGAACTGCAAGAGTTAAATGCCAAGAATGAATTGTGCACACTGTTGACGATTCAACCATCTAGGTTTAAATGCCAAAATAGGATCACGCACACTGCCGATACGAACTGCAAGAGTTAAATGCCAAGAATGAATCGTGCACACTGTTGCCGATTCAACCATCTAGGTTTAAATGCCAAATACGATCTCGCACACTGCCAGTCCGAACTGCAAGAGGTAGATGCCAAGAATGAATCATGCACACTGTTGCCGATTCAACCATCAAGGGTTAAATGCAAAAATATGATCGCGCACACTGCCTATCCGAACTGCAAGAGTTAAATGCCAAGAAAACCATTGCATACGCGATTTAACCAAAAGGCCCAAAACTCGAGTATTTCTGAAAACGGAGTCGGGGGCCTAACCTGACCTCCGTCTTACCGCCCTGCTTGAAGATCACCAAGGAAATGAAGACAGGGACTGGAAATCCTAGGTAGGCCTTTGGAACCGGAGCTCAGGAAAATGCTGCTGCTCTGCACCGGGACCTCTGAATAGTGAGCACGTGGAGCTGGGCTGGGTCCCTTAAACAGACTCAGGCACTGCCCACGTGCCACACCCATCTAGACTGCAGGAAAGGATTCTAGAAAGGCTTAGAATGGGGTCACACCCTAACCACACCCTGTAATCCTGCAGCAAAGTCTTGAAAATGAGCAATGCATGGCAAACAGTATTAATCATGTTACAATATGCATCTCTGCAATGCAAAAGTTTAACATACTACATTAACACATAATGCATGAAATATTACATGACAAAAGGATTGGCTTTTAGCATTACGTGGCCCGTAGAGCGCGCACTGTCCTGATGTTGACTGAAAGCTGACTTTTGTGCAGACTCCAACAAACAATACCAGACCTGTGCATTTTAGTAGTACATGTGTGCTGAGACATCATACATATGTGTGCATGTGACAAACTTGGCACTTACAATTGATCACAACATGTTTGTTATGACTGTCACATATAATGACATACAACTGTATAGCAGTTTTGGAGACAGACAATGATGGAAGCCTAGTGCTCCTTTGTACTGTGTGACTATTTATGCCCACACAGATGTATGGTTGCATGTTTTAGCACAGTTTTACAGTGCTCCACTCTACTGTGCACATGCATCAGTCCCTTGACTGTGTCAAGTGGCAATGTAGCCTCATCATTGGGGTTAGGGGGTGTTGGGCAGGGATCTAGGCCCCTCATGACAGCTCTTCAGCAGACCAATGCGCAGTCACCTGCAGACTGATACAGGTGCATTTGTGACTAGATGTCCTGGAATTTTTATTTTCCTTTGGGGCACCTGATGTCAGGCTTGCCCTATCATGCACAAAGGACTGGCTACTTGTAGGACATGTCTCATCATTTGGCATGGTCTGAGAGACATGATAATACATTCCATGTAATTTCTATTTGCAGCTTGGTTAGGGCCTATATCACTAGTGTAACATGTAATTTTTGTATGACTGATGGATAGATGTTGTCATCTGTCACTGCTTTCTGTCAGAATAGAATGTGATGAGCAACTACAAATTTGTTGTATAAAAAATGAGTGGGTTATGTACTGTCCTAGCCATCCTCTCTGTACATATGTTGGGTGATCATTGTTATGTTGCACAGTCAATATAGGACTATGTGTGTACCTTCTCCATCATTTACAAGGGGCTTGTAAATAAGCCTTGTTTGTGATGATGGGTTTGATCAGTTCTTATCCCTAGGCCCAATGTAAATGGACCACAGACTCTTTAAGGTGAGGAATTTGTTAAAACATAGCAAAATAGTGTCTTATGGCAACTGAGGTGTTGGAGTTCTGGATGGTTTCACGCCAGACTGCTATTGGAGCGCCAGGTAATCAAGGTCCTAGTATGCGGTCTTGCCTGCCTCAATATGCAGTAACACACACACTTCAACAGCTCTCTTGCTGTTGACCCCCCAGATTCCTGCTGTGAACCAACACTGGATTTAATCTAACTTGTGGTAAACAAGCTTAAATTAATGAATGAGGATCAATAAGCAACAGGTGCTATTCAGCAGCTGTGGATTCATACAATTTTTTGGCAGAGCCTGAACTGTCTTATAACAGCACCAGAATAAAAATTAAACAGATTTCAAGTCTAGTTAACACTCCCCTGCCACAGAAGGAGGGAATGGAGTACAACTGATCGATTACACATTTGATGGTGAAGAACAGGCCAGCATGATGAGTTGTCTCGACCTGAGCAGGTGTAAGTGGGGTGATACATCAGCTATGTGTTCTGTGACTGATGTGCTGCCCCCTCTCTCTGGGCACTGCACTTGACCCGGTTTGTTGGCTAGCATGCAATTGCCGAGTAAGGATGGTAAACTAGCTCACCGTAAAAGTGGGTGGTTGACATCCAAGCACCAGAGGGCAAGGTGAATCGAGTGCTACTGTTTGAATCAGGACATGCTGGTAAGTATGGAACAACTGGTTCATTGGGCTGTACCTTGGTGACTAATAAGAAGAGAACCATTGAAAATCTGACATTGGAGAGGAGAAGTATTCAAGATTGTCACAGTGCATACATAAATGTTGGGAGGTAGGAAGTGGGGGAAGGGTCGCCACAGTTACAGCCATGACCAACACTGATCCCTTATTCAATCATGGTTGGAGTGATATATAGACAACAACTCGGGTGAAGGAATTAGGGAGAGTTAAAGGTCAACGTATCAAGTAATGTCACCTTGGGACAATGTCAATCAAATAAGAAAGCAATGCAAAATGCAGCACACTAAAGATTATTGTGCACATCTAGACACTCTACCACATGAACTGTTCTCTGGGGATCTATATGAAACGAAACTCCTATTCATATACAGAGATGAAAATTCCATTAACAAATTCAATAAACTATAGATTCCTGACTTGGAACATAATAGGAGATAGAGGGTTCATGCATTTATGAAGCATAGGCAGTCACATATAGCATGAATTTAAAAGATACATCAAATTTAAACAGAACTTAGTAAACTCCAGAAAATACGGACAGGAGAACTAATTACCACCACATATTAAATATAAGGTATCAGGGATCAGATATGGGCCACAGCAAATTCTTGAAATAAAATCCCACATACACATACAGAAGAATGATAGGCAGTGGTCAACTGTGGAAGACTGTAAATGTGTGCCTGATAGTTATCTGGATAGATCATTGCCTCCACTACTGGGTGTACAGTGTTACCAGATTACGGAAAGGTAAAACACAAATATTCAGCAATGACATTTCAGATTTACCTTCCCCCTTGCTTTCGTCCTCCTATAGAGTCCTCATGGACAATGGAGAGACACCAACAATTATTAAATTAATGTATTTGATTTTTGCCTACCTCTGTCACCCATGGGCCCTGGGCAGGGTAACTAACAAATATGTAATTCTTTTTTTTGCCTATGTCCCCACCTCACATATGGGTCCCCATGAGCCTTGGAGTGGTATCAGTAAACATGTAGTAATGTATTAAATTTTTTCATGCCCCCTCCTCCCATAGGGTAACCATGAGCCCCAGGGAGGCATGAACAACTATTTTTTTAAATATTTTACTCAATGTGTTCCTGTCCCTGACCCCCATGGTCCCTAAAGTAGCCCCATCAGCTTTTTGATTCTTTTTGTTTTATTTTAGCCTAGCCTCTGACTCCTTCCATCAGCCCTGGAGGAGCACCAGCAATAATTTAATTGATTCATTCAGTTTTTCCCTGCCCTCAACTCCCTATGGCCCTGGAAGGCATCAGCATTCATTCATTTAATAAATATTTTCCTGTCCATGACCTTCCATAGGATCTCCATGGGCCGTGAGGGAACACCATCATTCATTTATTAAGAGTCTGCCCACTGATTCCCATGAGCCCTACTGGGGCACCAACAGCTATTTAATTGAGACACCAAGTTAACTTTTCATGCATATTGTCTAAAAAACCCATAATTTATGGATGATAAAACAACTGTTAAGAATTTATGATGGTGATGGTGATGATGATGCGCAATTCACTCAAATGTCTCCCCCACCCTCCCTGTAGGTGGGGCTTTGTCGGGCCTCTTCCCTATTGATTGTGCAATAATTTGTACAGCCCACAGCTGTAGGGGGTTTTCTGGCATTTTTTATGCAACAACCATGATGGAACAAGTAGCATAGCATACATAGATGAGATTTCATCACATAATACTGTCCACACCATCACTTCTGAATAACACAAACATCGCACAAGCATTAGCCCAGACCAAAAACTTGGATGACCTAACAGTCCAAAAAAGAAATCAAGTCAAGTTACTCCTACAAATTGCTATAATGACAGAAAACATGAGGGTAAATCTAGCCCCTGTAGATCTTTTTGTCAGCAATGAACCAAGGATCTTGTTGAAAGGCCAATAATTAAGGAAAGACTGGTCACTTATTGCGTGACACTGTAACTGTCTGATTCTGACTATCATCACAGCTAAATGCCTTTCAGAGGCTATGCTAGTTAAAGAAAAAGCTAGTGAGGACTTCCTTAACACCCAAGTAAAGATCACCATCTTTAAGAAAAAAACTGATAAAGTTTACAAGGAGATCATGGTCTACAAGTGTCGCGTTGGGTCTCATTATGCTACTGATGCTGCTATATTTGGGTTGTAGGATCACATGGATTTTGAGTACTGAGCACAATTCCACACCGGGTGACACCTGTTGGCCTAATTCGGAGTTTCTGGCTAACTAGCTGCACCTCATTTCTCGCCAAGATGGTTGTGCCAACCGGGCACATGGCAAGAAAGACTCCTCAGGAATCGTGGTAATCAGATCTCATCCCTTTCTCTCAGTTACCAAACAGTCTCACACAGGCAAAGACAACAGAGGCATCTTATAATTCAAGAAGCATTTATTGAAATAACTGCATCTTAGATTTACTGACATGTATAGTAATAACTAGGTTGATAAAACACAATGTAAGCAAGCGTGTAACTAAAAGGGTAAAACATAAAAACAGTATTACCATAATGGCACAAAAGGAGAAATCTATAGTTCTCTGGCCTATGCTATTTATGAGCACATCATACTAAACATAATCTGCACTTCAGGTTTTCCCCCTAGGAGAACATCAACCCTCATACCTGGAAAGCAATCCTGTAGTCCAGAGAGACACCGTCCCCATGTGGATCAGGGGTTCTGCAGTCTAAGCAAGCAGCCGTAGTGAAGCAATCAGCAATCAGCGTACAGTCTTGGTCATCTGGCTGGAGTCTCTCTCTAACGTGTTTGTGACAAAGGGGCATTTTTATAATAAAGCCGCTAACATTCTAAGAAATAGTCCTTGCGTATTTATGCATGTTTTTCTGTGAATGTTGGATACACAGCACATCATGTTTGTTGGCAACCCTATCTGACTGTAGCATTGTACAAAGTGTCTGCTAAGAGCGTACTGTTTCTCTAGGCTAAAGGACAGTGTAATAGTAATAATAAAACAGCACAGTGAAAGTGGCTTTCTGCTAGAAAAACAAAACCTTACTCAAGAAAATGTATTTAGGTGAAAGTGCACAGATGCAAGCCTAGTTAGCCTAAATAATGATTATAAAATATGGCTAAAATAGTGATACAACACCCTCCCCTTACCAGTCAAAGGTGGTTCAAAGCCAAAACTAAAATAAGCTATTAAAACCCTAATTAAAAGCAAATAACAGCTATGTTAATGATGACAAGTTAAGAGACATTAGCAGTGAAAGAGCAATTTAGGAAAGCCACGAAGTGGCTCAAAAAGACCAGATTTTACAGCCAGTGTTGTTTTGAAAACCACCAATTACATCCAGAATTATTGAAGCCGAGAGACATTCCACTTCGGCAGGTGGTAAAATATCCACATCATGTCCAAGGAAAACCACAGAGCACTCATATTCCAAAGCCTGAGCTTCAGCTGAGGCAGCAGCATTCCGTGTAGTGCCCATCCTTGAGCTCAGAGTCGCAGTAACCACAAAGGGCAACTCATAAGCGGCTTCCCGTATCAGACGTACCCTTAATGCGCATGACTGAAAATGAGCCCTTATCTAGAACATCAGTAGATCAGCATCCAATGAAAGTCAATGCCGTGCAGAAAGACAGACTTCCAGTGCACATTGAAAAGCACACCAAAGGCAAAGAAACACTGGCTGCACACAATCCAGAACCAGTCTAAATGACAGTGATCAGTCACACTCCAGTTGTTCCAGGAGTGGTGCTCTGAAGTACTGCATCATTCATTCAGATACAGTTGCGCTGGCAGAAGCAACCTCAGTCCTCATTGTTGAGAAGGGACAGCCATTGAGCAGAAAAAGTAGTAATAGCAAAAAGCCACCTATTAAAGACAAAGTTATTGGAAATCCCAGAAAAACACTTGAAAATATGGAGTGAATGACTGAAGGTATTACACCAAATATCTAGGAGAGGTGTGAATGAAACCAGAACCAACAGCTTTAAAAAAGTGGGCAATTCCAGTAGTACGGGACACATTGAATATTCGTCCCATGAGTTCACCAAAGTGTCTTGGAAAGTTTGTGCTCTTCAGATGACCTTGCAACCTGAAGTGCATAGGTCTTGTGGGCAGATATAAGCACCACATATTTTTGAAACAATAAAGCCTTTGGTCTACTCAACTTGTCAAAATTCACATCAGAATTAGCAATATGAGGCCAAATATCTGCTACTCCTTTAAGATGTGCTGGGGCAAAGGGACATTCCTGCAACATGTAACAATTTGGGAGACCGAAATGATGTAAGCTATTCCGGCTCGCATTCCACAACAGCTCTCACTGATAAGGTGCATATAGCTGCCATTGGAGAGCAGCTGGAACACAAGTCTAATCAAGGGGACTGGAACTCCCTTCAGATAACAAGCCAAATTTGCAGCTGAGGCATTACTTGCCCCGTGCAAGGACAGCTGTTTAGAAACCATATAATCGCTCACTTAAGTCTTGTATTCGCTGCCGTAAAGAGAGACCTCTTTCATGCCATTGAAACATTTGTATGAAAAGGGAAGCTCACACACCTCGTGTATGCAACTTTCTCCCAGCCTTTCATACCTGCCTACTGGAATGTGTTTTGAACAAGCTGTAAATTGAGGTGTTGAAACAGGCAGCTTTATAACCCCATGTATTAGCCACTCAGCTGATGGTATTTCACCACAGTAAAAGGCAACTTTTCTAATTCCTCTATTCTCAGCATGATACACATTGCTTCCATCTTAGCCATTATTTTTTGTTGTTGTGTTAAATTAAGTGTTGAAAAAATGTCCCTTGCTCTAAGGTGGTGCCAGGGAACGCAACCTGCTTTCCGTGTTTGTAATGTCCAACCTAACTGCATGATGGATCTTAGCTGACTTTGTCCATGGTGCAAAAATGACACATCACTGTACTATGTCTATTGTAGATGACACAATGTTATTTAAGATGTAAATTCAGTTGGACAAGGTGTTAATCCTATTATCCACAATGGCTAATGCTTTTTGTAAATTTTCCTGATCTATTTGCCTTAACCCAGCAGCAGCTTCTTGTTGGGAAAGTTTCCAAATTTCATTATATGTTGCAAATAAGAAGCATTTTCTGTGTTTTTTTTCTGGTGCCCAACAGGAAATCCTGTAAATCTGTATTATTGGACAGGAGACTAAGACGTTATTTGACAGCATCCAGTGAGGAGCCCTTCAACCATTGATGGCATAGTTTTCCTACAATATATGTTGTCACAATACCCGAGTGTTCTGAGAATACATAGTGAGGGTCCTGCCTGTTGGTTCTAAAACCCCTGAGGAGTTTACAAAATGTGTATGGCACCCATTGGTGTCTACAGGCCATAATAAACACCCACTAGGACATGAAAATGAAGTGTTACATGTTCCATTCTGGACCCATTCATTTAGCTGATCTTCAGATGCATTTATACACTTTTGCTATTTGTTAAATTTTGCAGAGGCGGGATTGCTGGTGCATTTAATTTTTTGATGTTTGCTAAGTCTAAATGAATTGTTTGTTGCACTGTTTTATTTAAAAATATAATTTGAACGGAAATCATGCAGGCTCTGAATAAAGCTTCTATTCCTCTCATTTGCCAATTTTTCGTTCCCCACACACTTTTTAAATCAATCGATTTCAACCAACGTTCATAACCTTGTATTGCCAATCGGGAAACAAAGGAATAAGAATATATTCATTTTGTGTCTGTCAATAACACATGCAAATCTTCCATTACTGGCAATTTAAAATAATATGACTCATCATTTTTAACCCTTTGCCCGAAAAAATATGCTAACTTTTCAGTATACGTTTTAGAACTGTCCACTGGCAGAGTTGGGCAGTGTTTCCATTGTGTATATATAAAAATAATCTTTGGGGTACTAGCTTTGTGAATGAAATGATGTCCATAGTATTTATAACAAAACATATCTCCATAATTTCATTTAAACTTGTTCACATCATCATTTTAAAAAAACGTATAATACTGTAGATCAGACATCATAGTATCAACTGTTTTTACATCCCAATCGTCAGAAACCACGCTGGGTGTAAATACATCAGTTAATACAAGATTGTATACATATGGAATTTGAATGACCTCTGTGGCCTATATATATTGAATAATAACACTTTATCCAAAACAATCCCATTGGTAGGAATAATTAGCAGGATAGGCTTTAAGCAAGGGTGTGACATCAACAGAAGCTTTTACGGCTGCTAGTGTTTTATCATCCACTATTGATCTAAAATGAGTGACTGCTGCAACAGAAGCCATAGCAACCACCAATGTTGCTGCATCATCAGCCAAAGTGTTTCCTTCTACATATATTCCAACACGTTGATGTCCTAGAGTATGTACAACATGGACATTAGCTAGCGTTTATTTCAGGTCCTCTACTTTCCCCCACAGAAGTATGTGTTTAATGGTATTTCCTTTTGAATCTCTGAGCCTATTTTGTCACCAGTAATGCAGGTATTTATTAAAGGACTGGACGCAGTAGTAAGAATCACAGACAATCAATGTCATCTGTTCAGGATCCGTATATTCCAGTACCATCACCAAAGCCTTGAGCCCTGCAAGTTGTGCGGTACAGTCCCTTAGAGTATGTGTGTAAGTATTTTGTGGATGGGACTTGCCGTCCTTCATGTATCCACTCATGACTGCACAAGCAGCTGAATATTGGTGTTTGGTGCCTATAGCAGGTTGAGCTGAACCATCGGTGTACAAGATGGTCTGATATCGTTCAATAGGTAGCGTATTTGCTGGGACTGGATACTCAAGTTGATATTGTAAGAATTCTTGGGTATGCAACTTGGACTCAAAAACATAATCAACATCAGCAGCCATCAGAGACATTGTCCATTGACTCCAACGTGGATGTAGTGCTCTAGCTTTAGGAGCGCTTGCTTTGTTGACAGCCTCAATGGCTGGAATGGGGGATATGACAATTAAAGAAGGTAAAGAGAATGTATGAATCACATGTAAACAGTCAGAGTTCCTCAGCTCTGCAAAACCATGAGTACTCTATTTCTACACACTCCTCAAAATACAAAAAGGGATATAACCACCTCCCAGCAAACAAACTGTCTTGGGTATATGATCCTTGTTGGAACCACTGTCACAATTTAAGAACTGTTTTTCACAATCCCTGGTTGAAAAGACTAGGGTTCACATCAAAGACACTAAACACCTTCTCAGTATCCTTAGTGTGGTGGAATACTACCCAAACACAGAAATCATGCTCTGCCTAGATGTAGAGGCAATGTCAACAAGCATCCCCAAATTAGAGAGACTTAGGGTGATCACAAGCCTACTACACTATCAGTAGTGGAACTGGGTTGCAACCATTGACTGAATCATGAAATAGCCATATTGGCCTTAATAGAGAATTATTTTGCCTTTGAAGACAAGATCTACTTCCATCAGCACAAGTCTTTAATAGGATGCATCTTTGCACCCAGCATAGCCTGCCTATACATTCACTTGTTTGAAGAAGAGAACATCTGGTCTAACAACCTTACAAAAATGAGATACGCCTACAGCCCCGATATTTAGAAACCCCTTCTAAAGCTTCACATTGACTTAAAAAAAGACAATGGCCCTCATTATGACCTTGGGGGTAAAGACAGAATACCGCTGTGCTAACTGCCACCAGCATACCGCCATGGAGGCAGACATACGTCTGCCACATTATGACATATACATACAAAATCAACAGAAAACAGCCACAACCACAAATCCGCCAGACCCACTGAATGTGCTAAACTGTCGGTACTACCACCCATACCGTTACATCACCAATACTACACCTTCCAAATAACGACCCCCCCCAATCACCACAGCAGACATTCAACGATGGTAAACCATTGGCGGTGAACACCGCCACAGCAGATATGGCCACAAACAGACCAAACAAGACAACATTGGCCAGGACAAAAGACCCACACCTGACACAAATACACATACCCACGAACAGCACTTTAAAAAACACACACCCACATCACCCACAATCCTTTGCAAACACGAAAAGACCACAATAGCTAGCCACGCAAATCACAGATACAACTTCACACACACCACAACCACCCATTCATCTGCAGAAAGGTGCCAGCTTGCTATCCAGAGGACTGGCGGTGGACCTCCACCTCCTCCCTCACAGCTGACAGCATGGGAGGAGCAAGTATTGGCAATACTGCATCCTTAGGGACTCACTGGAGTTGCTGGAGGACAGAACACTGGTGAGTCAATATTTACTACCTATCACCACCCCATGTATGCATGCCAGCACCATCCCTCACCCTGACACCCATCACTCCACTCCATCCCATCCCACCCAGTGCACCACCATAATTAACAAACCTAAATGCCAAGCCCTGCATGCCATACCCACTGCATGCACATTCCTTCCAGCCCTGCATGTACACCCACCACCAATGCATGCACAGAACGGAGAACTAAAAATCCCACAAAACATCACCATACACAAACAAAGGTGGCAGGGCAACAGCAGCAATATAGGGGAAGCTAGGGATGCAGACTATGTCACAGACATGTAGCATAATATACCACTTACATCCCCACAGATCCCACATCCAATCTTAGCGGAGAGAAGGTGCCACGGCTACCCAGTCCCCCACCAGAAGATTCCCCCAGCGATGACAGCAACTCTGTTGTTCTGGATCTGGATGAACTCCGTGGCCCATCAGGGACTACTGGTCAGTCGGCTACCCCAACCCACGCCCAGTCCATCACAGAGCATACCCCCTCAGTATCTATCACCACAGCAGCCACCCAATGTCCCCAGAATTCTGTCCACAGGACACGTCAATCAGCACTGTGCCCAACTGTAAAGGGACTCCAGTCCACACTTCACAGGCAAGACAATGAGGGTTCTTGGGTCAGTGGCAGTGGGCACACCATTCAGGGGACAAAGGCACAGGGGGAGGACAGCTGTGCACCAGGGGAGGACAGACCCAGGGATCCTACTGACCTGGAGGCACTCATCAATGTCCTGGGGGCTTACCAACAATCCCAGGACAGGATGGGTCAGGTGATAGACATCATGCAGGAGAACCAGCGGCTGCGGGAGGAACACCACCAGGACATCAAGAAAGAACTGCAGGCCTTGATCACCACCATGGTCTCCATTGCATGGGTGCTGGGTAATATGGGCAATACCATGAGGGAAAACACATCACACCAGCGGGACCCTTCCACTAGCCAGTCTACTGACCAGCTCTCCACATCTGCTACAGCAAGTGGAGTGGACAGGAGGACCAACAGGACACCAGCAACCCTCCCCCTGCAGAAGGTGAACCACCCTGCAAACGTTTCCTATGACCCAGGCAGACACCAGAGACACTTGCCAAGACCAAGACCACTGCCAGGAAATGAGCCCCTCCTGAATATTCCTTTGTGTCCCACTTTGTCACCATGTCCACTTTGAACATCTGTTGCTCCCCTTTCTATGGCTCTTTGGACACTGGACCTGTGCTACAAACAGACTGGCCCACTACACTGGACTAGTCTCAACCATCACCCCACTCTATTGCACTTCTCATTGTGGAACAATTTTCACTAAACACCTCTGGACACAGCTTGAGTAATAGTGCTTTACCTACAGGTAATGTACAATGTAATGAACTGTAATAAACTGTATGAATCTGTGTAAATGTCCAGTAACATGTTGATCCATCCAACAAATGTGTCTCAGCAGTCTTAACACATCAGAACAATACACTGTTGGAACAACACCAACATCTGCAACAAGGTAAGACATAGGTGACAGTTAGGTGGGATGCAAAGGGAATGACTTGCAGTATGCTGCAGTCACACAGTACAACACTAAAATGTAGAAATGTTTAGTTCAACAGGCTTACCTGAGAGTCATTGGAAGTACTGCTGGATCAAATGTAACCTGTTGTCCACATCCACCTCCTCTTCCTCCTCCTCACTGTCCTCAGTGTCCACTGCTGCCACAGCTGCATTGTCACCCTCATCTTACTGCAGATATGGTACATGCAGTCTGGGGGCCAAATTGTGCAACATGCAGCAAACGATTCTGCAGACCTTCTCAGGCGAGTAGCATGGGGATCCACCTGTCAGATGGAGGCACCTGAACCTAGCCTTCAGAAGCCCGAAGGTCCATTCTACAATTCTCCTGGTGCACCCATGAGCATCATTGCACCTTTTTTCAGCCCCTGTTCTCAGATTCCTAACAGGGGTCATGAGCCATGACAGGTTTGGGTAGCCAGAATCACCTGAAAGAAGTAAGGGACACACATTAGCCCTGCACAATGGCATGGGCTATGACCCCTGAAGGCATACACTCACATACATTGGTTGGGGACTCAGGCTCACCTATTAGCCACAGTCTGTGCCTCTGTAGCTGTGCCATCAGCTGTGGGACACTGCTATTCCTCAGGACAAAGGCATCATGCACCGACCCTATATACTGGGCAGTGACGTGGGAGATGTACTGGTTAGCAAGGCACACCATCTGGACATTGAGTGAGTGGAAACTCTTCTGATTCCTGTACACTTGTTCATTGGCCCTGGGGAGACTAAGGCAATATGGATCCCGCTGATGGCCCCAATAACATGGGGTATATGTCCCATTGAATAGAATCCAGCCTTCACAGTGGGTAAATTCCTTACCTGGGGGAATGCGATGTAGCTGCACATGTGTTTGAGCAAGGCAGACAAAACCCTTGCAAACACAATCTAGATCATTGGCTGTGACATCCCTGCAGCCAAGCCCACTGTCACCTGAAACCACTGAGAGTACCTGCACAAGAGGGGTGATTGCTGTGGTGTTACAGATAGCAGGTAGAAGATCAGGCTCCAATTGTTATCACAGCTCTGTGATTGTGGCCCTGTCCAGACAATAGGTGAGTATGATGTGCTGGTCATCCAGTGTAGCCAAGTCCACAAGGGGTCTGTACACCAGAGTGTGCCTCCTCCTATTCCTTCACAGTTGTTGGTACCTAAGGGACCCAAATGTAAGAAAGAAGTCACAACATGAACCACGAACACACTACAGCAGTGTACACAGAGCATGCTTGTATGTTGGACACTGGAATTGTGTAGGTGAGTACATTCGACTACAATGACGCACTTATTAATCTGTACATGTGTACCAGCATTAGAAAATGGCACCCACCTGTCCTATATTTATGGACAGGTGGAAATGACCTCACTCTGCTGGCATTCGCATCATGGCAGAAGGCGGTTGGACTGCCCATGCAATTCCTCATTTGCTAACGTGGTCCTCTATGGAGAGTGGAAACCAATGAAGATCAACGCCGGCGGTGACGGTGTTCACCACTGCAGACGTGACCACCATTTCCTTTCTACCACTTCACTTGATTCCTGACTTTCCACAGGACGACATCTCCACTGTGTGTGTAGCCGTGATTTGTGTCTGGAACCTGCCAGGGCTCGTGCAACAGGGAAAAGGGCCCCAGCCTTCACATCAGAGGAGTTGGAGTGCCTCATGGATGAGATCCTACCCTAGTATGGGCAGTTATATGGGCCTCCAGACCAACAGGTGAGTACACCATTAGTACGTTGTATGCGACATGGCTGAATGGAGATGTGTGTGTGCTGGCAGTGTGTCAGATGGCGGGTATGGCTGGTGGCAGCGTTATTGCAGGGGTATGGGTCATGTGAGTGCCTGATGAGGGGATAATGCTTTTTGTGGGCCATATGTGTGACAGGCTGGATTATCAGTTTCATGGTGTTCCACTTTCTGTGTTTCCTCTGCAGGTCAGTGCCCATCAGAAGAAGGGGTTGTGGCTTGCCATCGCCAAGGACGTGCGGACCCTGGGGGTCTATAGCAGGCAGAGCACCCACTGCAGGAAATGGTGGGAGGACCTGAGACGCTGGGCCCAGAAGAATGCAGAGACCCAGCTGGGTATGGCCTCCCAACGAGGGAAGGGTGCTGGTCGGAACCTGACCCCCTTGATGTCCCACATACAGGAGGTGGCCTACCAGTTCAGACATTGCTACATGGTCAAGCTCAGGTTAATAGGGTGGAAGGCATGTATTAGATAGCTAGGTGGATGGCTTCCCATCTCAGACAGGGCTTAGCTGGTCCCCGTTAGTGTGTAGCTGTCAGTGTTTTGCTCCTACATGCTGTGGTTCTTAGCCAATGTTAGGCCAGTGTGATTCATACTGCCCATTTTCAGTCTCTGTGTGTGACAGTGATGTGTCTGCTATCTGTGCTGTTCATGCTGAGACTGACCCTGTGCTCCCTTTCTCTCTCTCCCCTCTCTCCTTTTGTCATCCTGTCCATGTGTGCATTAGCATCATCCGGCGAAGGAGCAGGGTCACCGGCGAGTGAGGTAGCTGCAGCCCACAGAACCCAGGAGGCAGAGTCCACTGACACCGAGGGGACCAGTGGGATGGTGGGTGTTAGACTTTTCATCCTTGGCGTGGTCTCCCTTAACTTAGTGCCTCTGTTTTCCAGGTTGTTGGTGTGTGCTGGACTCTGTTTTTGCTGTTTTTGTTACTCTGGGCACTTTACCACCGCTAACCAGTATAAAAGTGCAAGTGCTCCTATACAAAATGTGTATGTAATTAGTTCATCCATGATTGGCATATTTGATTTACTGGGAAATCCCTAGTACAGTGCACTAGAGGTGCCCAGGGCCTATAAATCAAATGCTACTAGTGGGCCTGCAGCACTGGTGGTGCCACCCACAATAGTAGCTCTGTAAACATGGCTCAGACCTGCCACTGCAGTGTCTGTGTGCAGTTTTAAACTGCAAATTCGACATGGCAAGTGTACCCATTTGCCATGCCTAAACCTTCCCTTTTTGGACATATAAGGCACTCCTAAGGTAGGCCCTAGGTAGCCCCATGGGCAGGGTGCAGTGTATGTTTAAGGTAGGACATATACTAATGTGTTCTATATTTCCTAACAGTGAAATACTGCTAAATTCGGTTTTCACTTTTGCAAGGCCTATCCCTCTCATAGGTTAACATTGGTGCTACCTTTAAAAATGATTCAAGTATAGATTCCCTTTGGGAGCGGATAGATATGTGGAGTTTGGGGTCTCTGAGCTCACAATTTAAAAAAACATCTTTTAGTAAAGTTGATTTTAAGATTTTGTGTTCGAAAATGCACCTTTTAGAAAGTGAGCATTTTCTTGCTTAAACCATTCTGTGACTCTGCCTTTCTGTGGATTCTCTGCCTGGGTCAGTTTAACAGTTGGGCTGTTTACACCTCGCTCTAGACAGTGAAGGGAGCTGGGGTGTAGCCTTCATATCCTGATGAGCCATCTGTGCTGGCGGGGGAGTGGTCACTCACGCCTGAAAGGGCTGTGCCTGGCCTCACAAAATGCAGGCTCCAACCCCTTGATGTGTGTCTGGGGCCTGGCCTGGGCAAGGCAGAATTTCACAAACAAGAGAGACTTTTCTTTGAAGTAAGCCTACTTTAAAGGGCAAAATGGATATAAGAAGGGCACCCAACACCACAGACTTTAGAACACTTCTGGAAACCAATAGGAACATCTGACTTGAGAAGAGCTGAAGAACTGAGGAAGAAGAGCTGCCCTGCCTGTGACTGTGCTTTGTGGAGCTATCCTGCAGTTGCTGCTTCTGCCTGTGCAAGAGGACAGAGACTGGACTTTGTGTTGCCTTCCTGCTTGTGAAGAACTCTCCAAGGGTTTGAAATAGAGCTTGCCTCCTGTTGCTGAAGTTTCAGGGACAGCAAAGACTTCTCTCTGCCAGCACCTGGAGCTTCTGCTGAGACTCCTACCCTGCCAAGTGGTGCCCATCCCGTTGCTGGGACCCTGAAAGGAGAAGCTGGCAGAACAAGAGTAAGAAATCCACGCACAGACCGCTGTGCGGAGAAAAGATCAACACAACTCCGAGACGTGGCTGAAAAATCGATGCTTGTGGCTGGAAAAACGACAGGCAGCATTGCTGACGGAGGCTGGTGAGATTGCAACCCGCACTGCATGGTTTTTGAATCATCGTGCAGCAGGATTTCCAATGCAAGCATCGCTGGGAGTGTAAAAACAATGCAAGGCCTGCCCAGACCCAAGAGTGATGTTCGGATCGACGCATCACTCTCCTGAGTAGAGAAGAAATGACGCATGCTGAACCAACCAAAGGAGAAACGACGCACCATCTCACTCGTGTGTAATATCAATGCATCGCAAGCCCCTTTTGACGCACACTCGCCCGTGCAGTGTTATTTTTGACACACACAGGTACATTTCCATGCTAACAGCATTAGCGTTGTGTTTAAAATCACAGGAAGACTCTTTTTTGTTTTTAATTGATAACTTGACTTGTGTATGCTAGATTTTTGTTGTTTTGGTCTTGTTCTGTTTAGATAAATATTTTCTATTTTTCTAAACATGTGTTGTGTCATTTTGTAGTGTTTTCATTCAGTTGCTGTGTGTGTTGGTACAAATACTTTACACCTAACACTCTGAAGTTAAGCCTGCCTGCTAGTGTCAAGCTACCAAGGGGGTAAGCAGGTGTTAGCTGAGGGTGATTCTCTTTTACCCTGACTAGACTGAGGGTCCTTGCTTGGACAGGGGGTAACCTGACTGCCTAACAGAGGGTGAGGGGAGACCCCCGGTGGGTGACACCACTAACTCTGATTCGTCCTCTTATGGGAGCTCCCTGGTGGTGGCGGACTCCTCTGGGACCACCCTCAGCTACAGGTTCTACCGCCACCCCCGTACCAGCACTTCCCTCCCAGTAGCCCCCACCCAGTTGCTCGTGCCTGCTCACCCAGGAGGGTGGGCATCTTGTTCACCTTAAGAACCTCAGGCCCTGCCCCAGTAAGCCCTGCTGCCCTCAGTACGGAAGCTATTGACCTCCTGAGAGCCATCTTTGTAAGGCAGTCAACCATAGTTATTCCAAATCCTGCTGCTCATGGAACTTCGTGAAATCGTAGAATTCTGCACACTAAAACTACACAAATTCCGTCCACCCCTTAAAAAAAAAAGGGATAAGAACAGTCTAATCCATTTCAACAGTGCACACCCTCTTGCACTCTGGGAAAAGTTTCCAGTAGGACAGTTTTAGTGACTCAGGAGGATTTTCTCTAAACTGGATAATTTCAAACAAAAAGCTGAAATCCTCACAAAGAAATTGCTTGACAGAGAATACTGAAAAGGGGCCCATCACAAAGGCAAAGAAATGCACTTGCGATGTACCAAAAGAATCACTGCTTGAGACAAATAGGAAGAAGGAGACTTAGGTCCACATGTACAAAGCATTTTTCTAGTCACAAACGGGGCGATTCACAGAAAAATGTTTTTGGGGAGTAACAAACCCCAAATTGCGATTTATTAGGAAGGGGCCTGTTCAGGGCGTACCTTCCAAATACCGAATCTGACTGGTATGTATGATTGTTTTGTGACCTTGAATGCAGTCACCAAATAATAGCAGTTAGCACCAAATCCAAATTGGTGGTAACCCATTCACAAAGGGGAAGGGACTCCTTCCCATTTGTGAATGCATGCAAAAATGTTTATTAAGAGCAGACAGTGGTCGCACGGACCACTGCCTACTCTTAAAAAATGTAAACATTTAATTTTTTCTTTTTAAATGTATCTGTTTTCCTTTAAGGATAATGGGCTGTGTTAACAAAAAAAATATTGCTTTATTTAAAAGCAATCACAGACATTGTGGTCTGCTGACCCAAGCTGGCCATCATCCTTTTGATTTTTGAGATCCCAGTGGGTGGCAAATTGTGACCTACCCCTTTAATATTAATGACGTTAGTATATTTGCGACCCACAGGGAATCGCAAAAGAAACTCAATGGAGTTTCGTACATTTGGAATTTCGATTTCCTAATTGTGACTTGCATGAAATTGCAATTAGGAAATCACAATTCCAAATGCTCATACATGTGGCCCAAAATGTCTTAATTGTGTGATTAAGCATAATTGCTTCTTCCACATGATCAAGAAAATAAAAAATAATCACTGGCATATTTTGACCTCCAACTGTCCTCAGAGAAACCTCTTTTTTTGTTTAAAAATAAAATAGAAGCATTAGGGAAATACTGGTCCACACGAGACCTAAAGGAAAGGAACTGCTGAGACCCAACACACCCCTTGGAATCTACTATATGTAACTGGCCACTACCACTGTGGTCAATGTGCCAACTGTCCCCTACAAGACACTTCAAAAGTTTGACCTGGATCTATCCACACCTTGGAACAGCAGGTACACACCACACTGTAATTCTGAGAATGTGGTCTAAGTCTTTGAGTGTCCTTGATGGCTACTCTATGCAGGTATGACAACAAGAAAAATAAAGATAAGGATTGGGGGAAAAAGAAGTACCACCTGCTGCAAAACATCTACCACAAGGCTGGCAGTTCATTACTTTGAGAAAAACTCCATTGAAAATAACATGTACTGGAAAATCATAGAAAAATTGCCACAATACACAGAAATTATAAAATCACTTTTCGAGAAGGAACATCAATGGGTGTATAAATTAAAGACACTCAAGACCGGCCTCAACAAGGAGATTCCATGGAACCATTTGAACTCTTTTGTTGATAGGAGCATAGAAGATGCGGCTGAGCCTTTGTCACATCAGGACCAACTCTCTTTTTTCCAGAAAAGTATTTTCCACCAGCCCCCTGACGTACAAGAAACAATAAGATTCTATCCCATCAGCTATGAGTCGAAATGCATACTGACCCCTTCATAAATCCCCCCATTTACTCCTCCACTATGACCCACCCACTATGTGGCTAACAAAGGGGCAATATTTGAGGCGGTGATTAACATAGTGTGGAGGGTCCACGTCTCCCAGAATCCACCTTTTTAATATCAGAAACACTTTTTAAAGAGAAAGGTTAATTGTGAAGACTGTCTTTAATATGGGATTTTATCTTCTCCTCCAGCTTGTGTGTTATTTCCCAACATTCATTCATAGAAAAGAAGAGATCAACACAAATAATATTTAAATGATTATATTCTGATAGATTTTGTGTATAACTTTATTTCATTCATGTGACTTAAATAATGCTCACACAATGCATATACCACAGGTGTATTTACACTCCTCTGAGTAGCACAAATAAAATACTCTTAGCACGATAAGGGAAATTGGAGTTCCCATCATCCCCACACATACAGAACTTTGACTTACTGTGTCATTAAACATACAACACAAAACCAGGTGATTTTACCAGTGCCCACAAAGGAACTCCAATTCCCAGGAGTTCCTCCTCAGGCACAGGACATAAGATGACGCTCTGCAACATCATGTGGTTAACGCCAAACAATCTTCGAACTACAGAGAAGCATTCTTTAAAGCCAGGCTGTCTGCGTACAAGATTGTGATAAACTTGGAGAGTGTGGGCAATGAGTAAGGTAACCGAGAGGCATATTACCCTTGAAGACATGACTAGGAGACTCTGTCTCGATAACTTAGGTTTCCACACACATCATTTCAACTGTCTTGTTAAGTTTCAGAACCCTATTTAATACCTTGACTCCACTATTTACCTTCCAGCGGTGGCTCTAAAACACAAACATGTGATTACAGGAATATGCTCCCCTACCCCTGAGTAGTAGGACTATAATCCCAAAATGGGTATGTGACAGTTGACTGAATGAATAGAGGTGCTTGCACCTCGTGCATGATATTCTGCATGTTTGGTTTTTTTTGTCACAAATGACGCATGGCTTGCAATTAAGGCATGACAATTATGATCACAAAATATGTGTAGCATTTGATACACAAACAACGAGTGAAGCATGTGGTGCATGATCAAGTGAGGTGGGTCATGTGAGCTTGACACCAATTGTACACAAATGTGCATGTTTTGGCACTCCTTAATTGATGGTCACTTATATCATCAAACAATTGCCGTGGGAAGCAGACATTGGGCCTCATTACAACATTCCGACCGCCAATATTTGACTGCCAGTCGGCTGCCTATGCGGCCAGGAACCCGCCGGCCGCATTTGGACATCCCCGCTGGGCCGTAATGGAGCCGGCGGCAATGTGGCCACATGGCGGGTGCAGCAGCACCCGTCACGCAATCCACTGCCCGTAATTCAGGCAGTAGATTGCGCGATGGGGCTGTGCCTGAGGGCCCCTGCACTGCCCATGCCAAGAGCAGTGCAGGGGCCCCCAGGGGCACCCCGAGTCCCCTTACCGCCAGCCTTTCCATGGCGGTGTTCACCACCATGGAAAGGCTGTGGCTAAGGGGAGTCGAAATCCCCAGGGCAGCGCTGCCCTAACGGATTACGACCACCGGGACAACCATGGCAGTATTCCGCCGGTCCCAGCGGTATGACCATGGCGCTTTCGCCAAAGTCAGAATACGCAATGTAGTACTGCCAGCCTGTTGGCGGTACTACGTCATATTTCCCCTGGCGGTAACCGACCGCCGGGGTTGAAATGAGGGCCATTATCTTGTTCCAGTTTGTTTCTCTGTAAGGGATCCCATTTTAAGAAAAAAATAATCATAGACATTGATGATGTATTGCTTTTTTGTTTTAGGAACAGAAATCAAACAATGAGGTAACTAAAATGACTCACTTTGCATACAATGAAGCATTGCACACCTTTCATAAAAAGCTGTGAATGAATGTAATACCGGGACAAATAACATCACAACATCCTGACAAAAGCCTTGGACCCGGAGGCCATAGAATAGGGGCTGAAGCATGTTAACGGTCAATAAAAGGTCAGATGGCCGTTACATCCTAAACCCATTCAAGATCAGTTTTAATCCATACCCACCCAAACCACTAATAAAGGAAAACGTAGGTCTGCTTGAGGTATTTTTACATTTCCCAGGTATCCTGGTAAGGGAAAAATCAAAAGAGCTACCTGGAATATGGTAGAGCCCATCCTCCTTTTTAGGGTCCAAATGAAACCCGATGATGAAGCATGCCCCTTGCTAGAGTGGCTGAGCATCTTACAAGAATAAAAATATTTATTTTTCCATGTTAATTACTGACTGGGTCCCCAAGTGGGAAAGGATACCCAATATTTGATTTATTATTGATAATGACCAGCATTACATTGTCACATTGACTGTCTGCTTTATTTTTATTGCCTATAAATGCACTAGACAGTGTCACACACAATATTGTGACAGAGTGAAGTCTGTGATTAAGCTCACAGTGATGTCAGCTGAATTTGCTTTTGCTAAATGCTAAACCATATAAAAATTAAAAAAGATGACCTCAATGCAGGAGGTTCCTGCCAAAATAGTGTCTATAAGTAGAAGAAGTCTGCTGTCTCAAGCCCTCCTTTGTTTGTCCAGAAATGTGACATCCCTGCTGTACTATCCTCTGGGAAGGAAGAGGCTGGGAGGAGTATCACCCCTGTATCAGTGGCACCAGCGCCAAAACCAAAGCCTATGTTTCTCAGCCCCACAGTGACTGCAGTCATAGAGAGCCATAAATCTGATATCCAATTGTCCCAGCAGCAAGCTGAATCTTCACAGGCAAGTCAAAAATTAAACTAAAGCCTGCAATGTCTGATCTTCCAGAAGTGAGAGCAAAGCAGGAAGTGGTGCTTTCTGTGGAGGAGTATAGTGTTGTGACTGTTCGTCCACAGGACACATCAACTTCATGATCTTCAGCAAGTAGAAGAAAGAGGGTGGCCTATGTTCTCCTATCATCTCATTTGATGAAGTGGATCTAGTTTGGAACCTAATGGAGACCAGGACAAGAGAAGAGAGAAAGGAAGGCTTACAAAAGCTTTGGAAGTGAGTAAAGCCAGTGATTGTTAGCATGGAGAGTGGCAGAGAGGACGTACAGCTTACTTCTATTCAACCTGCTCTTTGTCATCGTATTCAATCAACCCCACATGCTTCCATCTTTGCAAGACCCCAAACACCTACATCAACTACCCTCTAACTCAGTCACAGCTCACCCTATGGAAGGCCAATATAACTGCCTCATCCACCTTAACAATTTATCAGACTGTAGCATCAGAACACAGCTATCTTTACGAGTTTGGGACTTTTTTTACAAACAGCCCAAGTGAGAGGCACATTACAGTTTATTATGGTAGGCCAAGTTAACATTATAATACCAGTGGCAAACTAGGTCACCTGAAAAATCAACATGCAGTTGTGTGGACACAGCACCTCAGAAATGTAGAATCTGGTGGTGAGTGAGAAGAAGAAATTCAACTCATAAAAGAAGATGTTGGTGAGATAGGAGGAGATATCTGTTTCATGCAAGTCAGCCCTGTCACTGTCACTCGTAGTGAGCAGCCTTCAATCACAACAACCTGAGAATCACAAAAGGGATGGAAAGATACAGTCACCCAAAAGTGCCCAATCAGACTACCTGCTGGTCAACTACTGTTCTCATAAGTGATAATGCTTTTCAGCCAATTGAACATCATGCCATATTTGTGATATTCACTACGGCGAAATTTCACACCGTTGCCAATATCTTGGGGAAATTTAATACAAAGGTCTACCAATGACTTCAATCCTGAGGTCTCAGCATTGGATTTGTCGCCACAAAAATTGCCGGAAAGTTTGTTAAAGCCATAGCAGATGGCAGATATTTCAGATTCATGTGATGAACACATTCCATGAGTCTAATTGTGCAGGACTTCCTCAAGCAAGAAAACAGATTAAACAATTTACTGATGTAAGAAAATTTGCGAAAGGTGGAACAAGCATTTAGAAATGGCAGTGAAGAAGCAGCTGCCATGGTTAACAGCTTAATCATTATCATGAAGTTAATGAATGACTGCAAAAACAAAGTATGCTCTCCCAAGAGTACGTCTGCTCCACAATCCTAGATCATGTTCCATAAAGCCCTGATCACTTTCATTCCTTTCTCAGAATTGAATGTCACAATTTACAAGACTTCATTTTCAGGAAAGAGAGTAATCTGGAAGGCAAAGAACTCAAAATTCAAGGCCATGGCAGAACTGAAATGCAGACTTCAACCTCGAGATAGGGTGGTATTGTTGGCTCTCAGTCTCTGTAGCAGCAACCAACCTCATCGACTATCAGAGAACCACTGCAACAACAACTTCAAGTATCCTACCAACCTCAGTAATGGGTTGGTATCATGAGGCAGAACTCCAATCAAGCGCACAGAAAAGGAAAGCGCATTGAGTGGCAGAACCAATGACAACTGAAAAGATATATTTGCAGGAACTTAACAGTGAGCCACCTGAAAATAAAATTCTATAATGTGTACTCACAAATTCCACAAAATAATGCTAATAATAATAAAAATATCAATAATAATAACAATAGCAATTTTAGAGCACACAACTACCAGGAGAGTGTCTCTCTCTGCATAGTTCATTGAATTCTGGTTACAAACAACAACCAAGGTATCAACAATTAGACATAGAAAGGAGAACGTTTTGGATTGTTAAAAATTTTAACTGGACCTCTTCCTCCTGAATATACAATGGGATGGATTTTGAAAATATAACAGAGTAAAATTGCAAAGCTATTCTGTTCATATCTTAAGTTTAAAGTTAAAGTGTAGAGGCTGGTCTAAGAGATTTCCAAGAAGAATGTTCCAATATGTCCTTCTAAAAAATACTGGACACTTTTTTTTAATAACCATCCAAAAACCTTGAAGTAGATTATTTAACTCATGGTGACCTCCTGGGGAAGCTAAGTGATTTTGTAAAACGATTGAAGCTTGTCAAATAGAGTTTTATCTTCATAACTTTAGAAATATTGCAGTTCGGCAATTTTTATTTTGGTAGCCTTTAATATACTGACAGAACATATTAAACACTGTACAGTCTTTAGACACAAGTATAGTTATTGCCATACAGGGATCACTCTATGCCTCGGAAGTCCCTTACAAATAGATACTCTCTCTTTTAAAGTTGAGGCTCTATCGGGTCCAGTCAGCTTGGTGTGTCCCAACAGCACTCTTTCTGGTCTACTGTGCCTTTGACTACCATTGGTGCTTTGCACATTTTGAAACTACTTTTACCAACATCTTTAAAAATTCATATTTCCAGTTCCCTTTATTAGATTTTTGTCATTTTGGTGACATTTTGTTAATTGAATTATATAATCTGTTTTTGTTAATTGTAGTGGGATTTGTATTGTGCTATGTTTTTTACTTTTTAACTGCTTTGGTACTTCTAAAGTCTTTACACATTTTATCTAAGTTAATCCTGCCTACCCTAAACCACAGCTACCAGAGATTGAGCTCAGGTTTAAATGACCAAAACCTTTTGAGTGGCCTTTGAAAGATAGTGACAGAATCACTTGTGACAGGAACAAAAAAGTAAACTATATTCTCACACATGTGTTATATCTTATTAGAGCCAGAAGATAGGCTATGTACACGGATATAAAGTGATCATATAAGATTTGAGCCTTTGGGGCATACTAGCAGACATTTGCCAACAGGAGAGGTGAGACCAGAGAGAGATTCACAGAACAAACACTCTGTGAATACAAAGTTGAGCATATTCATTTTGTAGCCTAGATATATTTCTAAAACAACAAATTTGCAAGTGGCTAGACTTTGCTATATACTTGTTAATCTGTCTATGAATTAGCAAAAGTTTAATATGTTTTTTAAATATACATTTAAAATTGTGATTGCTGCCTGTTTGCTGTGCACCAGTGTGTTTTACAATGTAAAAACCTTAAACAAGCACGTACTCCTTACAATAAACTATCCAAAACAATAATCATTGTAATTTGACTTAAACAGGGGAAAGGGGGTAAATTGAAGCAGGACAGAAATCCAAACAAGTTTCATTGATGTTTACACAGGCATAATTAAAATGCAGTCGATTTTGGAAAGATGTTTTTTGTTAGAGGATTAGCCAGGATGCAGAGGGATCGAGGACATCACCAAGATAAGCTGTGAACAGACTACATTTTGCGTCTGATTTAACACCCATTTAGTTGATGTCCCAAGGCTTCTTTGTTTACAATGATTATCGGTTCGTATCAAATGCATATTTAAGCTGTTCATTAGCTCCAACAGTCATTGAAGACTCCAGGTCCCAGAGGTATACTCTCCAATAGGCGAGAGCTGACTCGCAGTGGAGGCATGCTTTTTACCGAAGGATCTACAAAGCACTGTGCTCACCCCTGCTGCGTGGGACTCCATTCATTGGCTTCAGCAGACAAATAGGGTACTCCTGGTCCCAAAGGTCTAAAAGGGGCTATACCGGTTCTACTCAGAAGAGAACACCTTGTTACTAATGAGGTATCACAGCCAGAAACTTGTTCAAAGTGGCCAACCTTAACTTCCACTGATCTGCCACTGATGCCTCTGAACCCTAACCAGAAAGACTCTACCAAGAATCCCAATACAATCAATATCTTGTATTGCAACATGTCAGGTATAAGATCAAAGCTTCGTGACCCCGCCTGGGGCATCATTTTAGATCAGTTTGACTTATGCTTCTTCCAAGAAACTTGGAGTATTGGTCCTGTTCATAGGTCAGGCTATGCCCCTCTGGTAGTCTTCTTGTTTGGGTACAAGCTTCCCTAAATGTTAAACTATGCGTGCTTTCTAATGCCTTCCACGATATCCAAGGCAAAACTGTTACTGGGGAGAATTCTCACTCACTCTATATATACAATGTTTACAACCATGGAGTTGGGGCGATCAAATGCTGACGCTACTGCACCTTACAGTACATAGGGACCTTTTGGATACACATAATTCCCTAATCATTGAAGGTGACTTTAACACCACATACATGCCTTTTGATAGCAATAGCTGCTCTCCCTCTGATGCAGACGACAAGAGAGGTGCATCCCCCTCTAAACACTCCTCCCATCTAGCTATGGTCAGATGCAGCCTACCAGTTACTGTCCTTTATGCTATGTCATGGCCTGAGTGCGTGCAATGGCTGTACGGCCTGTAATCCACATGCATCTCATACCATTAACTGATCTGGCCACTCCAGCAGGATTGATTACATCTTGACACCCTTTAACTATGGAGCACTGCAGTTGATATGAAGGTTCTCCCAGGACTGACAGCAACAATAGTGCTATTTACTCCTCACTGAATGGTATAATTAGACACTCAGCACTCACTATAGACTTAATTTCATCTAACAACAGGAGTAGGGTAAAATAAGCCAAAATAGTGGGTCAATCAGATCTCAGGACCAAAATGAATAGGGCCCTGCTGAATTTCATTACTGATCTAGATTGTTTCACCTCTCTGCAAGATAAAACCTCATAATCTCATCAATAGCCAAAAAGCTTTTTAACATCTTAGGCAATTCTTACATATGGTACCATGACGCAAGACCATAAAACACAGTCACACTTGGTTAAATAACAATCGTTGTCAAGGAAAAACTGAGTTTCACCAAACCCTAGATTGTGGTGACATCTAGCTCAAAGGGCCAGCAGAAAACTATGTAAATTGGCACTGATAAATAAACACCATGATTAGGACACACATCTGGTAAGACATTTACAAGACTGCAATCTCCAGGGATACTAGGAAGTTTTGGCATTTGGTGGCAAATAGGGGACAAAGTGCCACAGTCTATCTTGAGGATCTATCAAACCAAAGTTGCAGCACAAACATTTTGCAGACCTTTATGGTCTTCCCTCGATGAAGGTTGTGGATGTTTGGGACCCTCCAAATCCTGTGACATAAGCTTCCACTTCCCCACTAATGATTGAGATAAAAGAGAATGTAAGGCCAACACAGCAGGCAAAATCCCCTGCCCTGATGGTGTCCCTGGGGACCTTTTCTTAGCAGGCATAGAGAACTTGGCTCTGTAATTAAAATAAGCTATTCATTGCCATACCTGAAGCAGAGGATGGACATCAAATGCAGCTGGAAAGCAGTTGAGATTTTCCCAGTTTACAAAAAGGCCTCTAGTCACTACCCTTTGAATTATCGGCAATAAATCTTATTGATGTTATCCAAAAGGTCTTTGGAATGCAGATTATGAATAAATTAGACCTCTGGATAGAAAAACATCAATCTCTGTCATACCTTCCATTGGGTTTAGGAGACAGATAGGCACAATCGACCTGGCATTTACGTTACTAACCATCTCTTGGAAGACAGTCGTCCTCCAGAAGTCACATTTATATTTAGTATTTTCAATATGCTTTTGATCTGGTTCCCCACTATAAATCATGGGAGGATCTGAAGGAAAATGAGGTCCCTTCTGATCTCTTGGACATCCTCAAGCGCTTAGGCCATTCTACCTATGCCTAAGTCCGATGGGACGCGAGGGATGAGTTAACTGAACACATAGGAGTAAACAAAGGTGCACGCCAGGGGAGCATACTCACCCCAGTAGTATTTTCCCTGTACCTCAACAACATGGTTGCTTACCTAGAGAAGGGTGTGAGTGATGCTCCTAGGGTGGTGGGTCAAAAGATTAATCTGCTCCTTTTTGCAGATGACTCCTCGCTGGTGTCCAAAACCCCAGCTGGCTTACAAACTTTGGTTGACAGATTTGCAGCATTTTGTGCAGATCGATGGTTGATGATAAATACCTTGAAAACTAAATTTATGACCAGCAACCCTCATAGATCTTTTAAAGGTACCATTATGCTTGAAGGGAACCCTTTAGACAAGGTTACTGTGTTCGACTATTCGGGAATTACATTAACTAGGAATATGTAATTGTCTTCCCAGGTTAAAAAAGTCAGCCTTAATCGAACCCACCAAGACTTGGCAATTTAAAGACTTTAAAAATCCTCAAACGTAAGGCACATCTAACCAGCTCTTAATGTATATGGAAATAAGGAAGAGGACAATGCATTATTTGGCACACTTCATGTCTTTCTATAGTAGATGGGACATTTTTCCCTGATCAAGCAGCCACACTATGCGATTTTGTACACCCAAATATAATATCCACAGATAACTCTAATTTCTTCAGAAGACTACTCAAAAGTTGGCTCTTTCCTAAATAACCACAATACTCAGACACTAATGTATTGCATATCCCTATGCATGTAAACATTTTTATTTTGATTATATGTGTGTATCTAGATCTGCATATTTCTTTGTACAAATATGTATTATAACCAAGATTTTAAAATATATAGCTATATAGATATTCATTAGGTCTGCTTAACAAATGTATATATTACTAAATATATCTATTATTCTATGCTTAACATGTTTATAGGTCTTTGCACAGTTTTTTCTATAAATTGTTTAAATAGATGCTTATGGGTCTCTGTTTTTTTTTGTCTATCGCAATATGTAAATATTATCATAATTTTATCTACAAGCTATTCACTATTGAAATACTGAGGAAAAGAAATAATTAAAAAAGAATAAATAAAAACAGAAGAATAAATAGAGTTATAAAACATGAACAAATGAATTACCTTGAAGCACTGCAACACTTGAAAGTCTGCGTTTATACAATACAACTTTTAATTTTTATATATTATCTCCCTTATACATATATATTCTATCTATGTAGTCAATTATCTATATATTTATTATTTTACTGTAGAAGAGAAAGAAAGTGTTCACTCTCTCAAATGCACTACTCTGCCTCACCCTATACCTCTCGCAATATATCTTCTATCTCCACTCTCTGGCTTTTCACAAACCTCATTCTACTACTGTGATCTCCAAAATAAAAATTTCTAGACCCGTCCCTCCTCTATAATCCCTGCCTCACCCTAAACCTCATTTTACTGCTATGGTCTCCCTAATCCCTTTCTACAGACTCTTCCCACCTCCATCTCTACTTTTACTCATCCCAAACCTCATTTCACTACTATCTAGACTCTTCCCTCTTCTATCCCTCCATTATTCTATTTAATCCAACTAACAGTCTCACATGTCCACTGCTCAAATTAACTCATAGTTGCCCATACTAATCAACCACTAATCTTTTTGGGTTCCGGAGTAGCATGCTACTTGCCGAAAACACTTTGTCAGGGGTAGTAAGCACCATAGAAATACAATTACAATTATACATATCAGAGTTGTGGGTCTTTCCAATTGGGTGTAGCAAAGAATAACTTTTTAAGAGGCTTGGTTAGTCTCCCCAAATGTACACCTCTATTACAACTACAATGGGACATGTGTGTTGCTGCAATTGTCTATAAGACCCTCTATTATAGTGGTGAGGAACTAAGTACGCCTGGCCCTAGAAGATTATTATAGCACCTTTAAAGGATTAGTGGAACTAGATATATCCTGTAAAATCAAGTGTGTAGTTTATGTAAAGCACACCTTGACCCACCTTGTCGTTGGTGAATTTTGGTCTGATAATGCCGATATGACACAACTCTCTTGGGATACACTCAAGGAAGCTTTTTAGGGGCTCAAGTGGGATATGAATGTGAGGAATCTAAACCATGGCTACATTACCTTGACAACAAGCCCCATATCAAATCCAACCTTTTATTGACTACTTACTTTCACCATCTGCCAGGTAACTGTATCTTACATTTTGGCAAGGTACGCTACCAATTTTGTCTTTCCGCTCTAAATGGAAATCCAAAACTGATTTGGGCATTGTCTGCTCAGTATGTTTGCACGTGGATGAAATTTTACCACACTTTATTTTCTTCTGCTCCAGCTATACACAACAGAGGAGAAGCTGGATCATTGACAGCTTTGGTGCATGCAATAGTGTACATCACTTTGGCTTCTATCTACAGATTCCCTAAAGCTGGTCATTGTGCAGTTGCCAAATATCTCCATTGGAGCATTAGAGCCAAAGTGATAGGGTAATTATCTACTGGTGATTGGCTATTGTGGGACTACTATATCACTTTATTACACTATCTGCACACGATTTGTATTGTGCATTTAACCAACCCCAAGCCAATCTTTATATTTAGGATATGTGTAGATGTGTACTTTTAGCTCCAACATTTGCATAATATTGGTCTGTAGGCTTTGCCCAATGTTATTTCATTCTTGAAACAAGCCTCTTTTAGAGGTTAAGTGCACCCATACAAATCATAGTAAACTGCAATGGCAGCTACTAAGAGGGCTGCTATGGCTTCTCTTTATCTATTACACTTTTAGTATCATCTGATACTGTGTCAGAGTTTTTTTAATGGATTTTTTGATAATTGGTTTGACTTTATATGGCACAGATTTCTTGTTTGACTTTCCCACATTGTGATTCAATATTTTTTTGTTCCCTGTGTTGTACTGTGTATGCACTTTTATGGTTCTCAAAAACTGAATAAAACAGTTTGATGATATTTAAGAACCTTAACGCGTTTCCCGTAAAATTGTGCAGATAGGGGCAAGTCTATATGCTGCACTGCCCAAAGCTAATTTGAAAGGGCAGAAATGCAACTTATTTAAGTGATACAGTGCATTTCTGTCCTTTCATCTTGTAGTGGTGCACGATTTGCTGCCTAGCATAAATGCATGCACTCCTGCACCATGATGCAAGGATGTCTGCATTGTTGGCAGGATTGTTTTGTGCAGGAAAGGGCAAGCTCCTGCACAAAAGAAATCCAGAGAGGTGTTTTCCTCTTTCTTTGTGTGCTGCAGAACGCAGCACATTTTGAAAGGGGTAACAACAAGAATAAATAAATACATTTCTCTTCATTGAGCCTGCTCTGGGGAGGCATACAGATTTGATGCATTCCCAGGTTTACAGATTCTTGTAAATCTGTGAATGCGTCAAAACCCATTGGTGTTGTGTGGGAACGCCCACTGCAATGCATGGGACAGCTTCCTGATCAAGTTTAAGGAAATGCAGTAACTTGCACTGTGCTGCCTTACACCAAATCTTCAATGCCATGAAAATCCTTACAAAGTGGTTTTGCGTGGTCCTGCAGATATGAGTCTGCACTCTGCGCTGCTGGAGCGTCACAAAAAAGATGCACCCCCAGCGCAAAGGGTTTGAAAATAAGCCTCTTAGTGTCCATGCTTTTTATTCCCCTGCCATGGTTGTGAACACGATTCTGATGATCCCTAGGACACGATATTTCTGAAAACATAAATGTTATGAGAAGTATTTAGGTTAGCTGCTACAACAAACTTCATTAGCATAGGCTGATATTAAATGTTGGGTACATTCCCATGCTTTTTACATGAGTGGATATGGAGGAGCAGTTAATTGTGGCCTAAGGGACTTCACAGCGAAACTCCAGAAATCACTGATTCCTTGTAAAAAATGGCAGACGATTACATCAATATTGCAATTCAATATGGACTTGCTAGTTATGTTCGTAGCTACTTATTATTTACATGCATAAGTGAACTAAGTATTGCTTTCCTATAGTTCTGAGTCGCTGCACTGACAGAATACAGTGCACATGGCGACGTCTTCGTTTATTTAGGGACGTTACAAAATAAGTCAATGAGCACTTTTGTTACGATTATTTAAGATACTAATTTAGGGAACGGTCATAAGGGACTGCGTTTTTATTCAACATGTTTTCTATATATGTAATACTAATATAAAAAATAACTGACAGCGACTTTCTCAAGTACAGCTGATTGCGTAATAACTACGGAAAAATTAAACTAACACATGTATCCTTGGAAATTTTAGAGCATCATAAATCAACTTTCGATACATTTCTTAAAGTTTGACTGCTAAGCTACTATTTGCAAATGTATCAAATAACAAAATTTGCCAAAAATGTGAAGATTATTTCTGACATTAACAGATGACAAAAGAAAACATGTACACGGGATACTGATATTTAAACAAGGCTTTGTTTTGGCCTATACTGCTTTAGCAATTACACAAAGCAGCTGTGATGCATCCTGTATAAAGTAAAATTAAATATGTTTCTATACTGAACCAGTATTTAAAAACCTGGGTACATATATCTAAAAAATTCTGGCAACACAACACAGCAAGCTAACTTTCAGCACTCCACTGCGTGAAAGGAGACAAGTGTGCCATATTTACCATTATACAGTGCATTCCTGTCCTATCCTAGTGAGGGTTCACTTTTGGCTGCCTAGAACAAATACAGGCACCCTTGCGTCATGTTGCAAGAGTGCTTGCATTGCATGTAGGATTGTTTTTATGTGGGAAGTAACGCCTTCATGCACAAAACATTCCTCTGAGGTATTTGTGTGATGCAGAATGCAGAATGCAGCATACCTAGGAAGAGGGAACAACAAGGAGAAACAAAGGTATTTATCCTCATTGCACCTCTGGTGGGGAGGTGTATAATTTGGACACATTCACAGGTCTACCAATGTCGTTAAGTATGGAAATGTGTCAGAATCCATGGATGGATGCATGGGAACACCCATTCTCCAACCATGGCACGCCTCTCTGCCACAGATTAACGCAAGGCAGCTAATTGCACTGCTTTGCATTACTCTAGATTTATCAAGCCACTCAGGCCCAACCAAAGTGGCCTTGCATGGCCTGATAAATCTTATTTAGTTTTTACATCGGCCTTGTGTCCCCTTGCATGGCACAAGGCCAACATAAAATCTTGATAAATATGCCCCTTGGTATCTGATTTGAGTTTTGACACGTTTATTCAAATTCCATAGATATTTAGAAGGGATAGCTAATTCCACTTCGGTGAACCTCAGATTTATTTGCCTTATTCTGGACCCAGTCTTTACTGGTGTAAGAACACACTTTGCCCTGTGACATTGCTAATCAGTGCCACAGTGCATGGCTTTAGGCTTTAACATGGTTTTGGTAAAATGTGTTTCACCCTATTGGCCTATTTGAATTTTCTGTAAGGCCATACTAGATGGTGCACCTAATGTACCAATGGCATGGTAGTTAAAATGCTACTTGTGGACTATAATGTGCATCCACATCACCATGTACATGGAAAATATCTCCACCATTCTGCTCTGGCCAGGCTGCGGTATAAAGGAACTGCAGTGTCACATGACAGCGAGTAGTAACTTTGCCATGTAGGAAAACCTATTTCATATATTTATGTGTCAGCACTAAAGAGTGCCTTCTAAGCCCTCATGAGAGGGCGTACAGAACAAATGGTGAACAGAGTGCAAAGGCATTTATAATCCAAATCCATGTAAGGCCAATACAGTATTTCAAATTCCTCCATTGCTACAGACTCGATGGGCCATATTTATGGAAAGTGGTGCTGCATCCAGTGCAGCACTACTTTCCTTTCACCCATAAGTGCCCCCCTACTGGCACCATGGCGCAGGGTAGGGGGCAATAACATCAAAAGTTTTGACACTATTGGTGTACTGTTCAGGGTTAGCACCAGAATGTTGGCGCTAACCCTTAACAGTACATAGGGGCCCATTGTAAACAATGGTGTGCCCCTTTCAATGCCTGCATCCTGTCCTTTAGGAAGCGCCTCAAGACCTGGCTCTTCAAGCATTAGCAATCCCCCCCCAGCGCCTTGAGACCCTTCTGGGTGAGTAGCGTGCTTAACAAATTACTGATTGATTGATTGATTGATTTGTGTGTCTGTAGGTGAAGATGAACAGACCAATAAAAAAGATTGAGTAACATAGGATTAGTCAGTCAGAGAATAAAGTTATTTGCCATTTCACATAGCGTGAACCAGACCCAAATGGCATCAAAGCACTTTACAAGAGGACAGTTAAGGGAAACAACTTTCATTTTATTATATTGGATGATTTGGTTTTGTAAGGACATGACAATTTTTATTCAGTACTGAACTTGTGTTGCCCTAGCACCCCTAAGATCTTAAGTGGGAACAGCACTATTGATATTTACTGCTGGGTGGTGATGCGATCCAAAATCAGAGAAGTTCAATGGTAAACCAGCCATCTAATTGTAATATACTAAGGGGCTGATTTAACTCCTTTGCTGCCAAAGACGTAACGGTTACGTCCTTGGCTATGGCACTGAGGCACCAAGGATGTAATGGTTACGTCCTGGGACCGACCTCCCTCCATGAGCCTCACCTCAGCGCCTCCACTGCAGGGATGGAAGGGGAATTTCTGCCCCTTCCATCCGCGCCACCCCCCCACCACTCATGGCGTCTGATGACGTCAGCACTTGATCGCGCGCTGACCTCATCAAGGGCCTGCCCCTCAGAGGAGAAATGCTTTTGCATTTCTCCTCTGATCACATGGCGCACCGAGAAATGCATCGAAGGAAAGGAAAGGCCTTTTGTTTTTTTATATATGGGGAGCAACCCCTTAGGCAAGGGTCGCTCCCCTGGGGCCAAATCGCATTCAGGCCAGAACAGCCTATTTTTGTTAGGCCAATCTGCCCCCAAGGGGGGCAGAAACCATTAGACACCAGGGATTTGTTTTTGGGGGTCAACTTCAGGCAAGGGGTGCGACCCTTTAGGCAAGAGTCGCTCTCCTCGGGGGGGAATTTATTTTAGGCCATTTCTGCTCCCCTTGGGGGCAGATTAGCTTATTTCTATTAGGCCGATCTGCCCCCAGGGAGCATAAACCAGTTAGGCACCAGGGATTGGTGTGTGTGTACATGTGTGTTTTGTTTGGGGGGCAACCCCTAGGCCAAGGGTTGCCTCCCATGGGGGCACATTACTGTTGGCGATATCTGCCCCCCATTGGGGGCAGATCGGCCTATTTTTTGAAGGCCCATCTGCCCCCAAGAGGGGCAGAAAGGCCACCAGAAACCAGGGAAGATTTTTTTTCCAAAATAAGAGGGTGGGGTATGGCCATACCCTCACCCCAAATAAATGGAGCCAAAGTTGATCTTCCCACTAGTGGGCAGATGGGGCAATTACACCCGATCCACACCCCGGGGGCAGAAAGTTTACTGGATGCCAGGGAATTTTAAAAAACAAAATAATTGAGGGGTGGTGGCTACCAACCAGTATGGGCTTGGTTATGCCCCCTCCCCACCTGAAGGGGGTAACAGTCTTCCAGCTTTCCCCCCCGCACACTAAAACATCTTATCCCATGGCAAGCAAGAGGACATTTGATTATTTTGGGTTTTGGTTTTACATGTGGGCCATGAGAGCTTGGTAACTCTCAAAATCGTCCCACTTGGAATGGTGAGGGCTGCACTTTTTGGACTTTGGGACACTGCCATGTAGAAAAATCCACAAGACCTAGACAAATCTGAAAACTAAACATATGGGCAATTCCAGGGTGGTGTGCTTCACATGCACCCTGCACCATTCTCTTACCCACAATGCCCTGCAAACCTCCAACTTTGCTGGAAATCACACATTTTTTCCACATTTTTGTGATGGAACCTTCTGAAATCTGCAGGAATCCACAAAATTCCTACCACTCAGCATTGTCTCATCCATACCGATAACAATTCTGCTGCCCTTGTCAGCCTAAAAATGTTTTTTTTTTTCGAACTGCCCTTTTGGACCCGCTTTGGTTTTCCCTCAATCTTGACATATTTTTGACTCTTACCATTCTCAAGGACTTGGGCCACCTACACAAGTGAGGTATCATTATTACCGGGAGACTGAGGGGAATGTTGGGTGGTAGAAAATCTATCCCGGTGCAGTGATCCCACACAAAAATGTGAGAAAAATTTGATTTCTTAGCTAAATTTGAGGTTTGATGAGGATTCTGGGTAAGAAAGCATTGGGGGATCAACACAAGTCACACCTCCATGGACTCCTTTGGGTGTCTAGTTTTAAGAAATGTCCGGGTTTGGTAGGTTTCCCTAGATGGCTGCGGAGCCCAGGACCAAAGACGCAGGGGCCTCCCCCCGCAAAAACAGGTAGTTTTGTATTTGATCATTTTGATGTGTCCACATGTTGTTTTGGGGTATTTCATTTTGTGGGCACTAGGCCTACCCACACAAGTCAGGTACCATTTTTATCAGGAGACCTGGGGGAATGCTGGGTGGAAGGAAATTTGTGGCTCCTCTCAGATTCCAGAACTTTCTATCACCGAAATGTGAGGAAAAAGTGTTTTTGTGGCCAGATTTTGAGGTTTGCAAAGGATTCAGGGAAACAGAACCTGGTGCGAGCCCCACAAGTCACTCCACCTGCCATTCCCCTAGGTGTCTAGTTTTAAAAAATGCACAGGTTTGGTAGGTTTCCCTAGGTGCCGGCTGAGCTAGAGGCCAAAATCTACAGTTAGGCACTTTGCAAAAAACACATCAGATTTCAATGTAAAAATGTGATGTGTCCATGTTGCGTTTCCTGTCGCAAGCATTAGGCCTACCCACGCAAGTGAGGTACCATTTTAATCGAAAGGCTTGGAGGAATACAGAATAGCAAAACAAGTGTTATTGCCCCTTGTCTTTCTCTACATTTTTTCCTTCTAAATGTAAGACAGTGGGTAAAAAAGACATCTATTTGAGAAATGCCCAGTAATTCACTTACTAGTATGGGCCCCCCGGAATTCAGAGATGTGTAAATAACCACTGCTTCTCAACACCTTATCTTGGGCCAATTTTGTAAATACAAAGGTTTTCTTGATACCTATTTTTCACTTTTTATATTTCAGCAAATGAATTGCTGTATACCCGGTATCAAATGAAAGCCCATTGCAAGGTGCAGCCCATTTATTGGCTCATGGTACCTAGGGTTCTTGATGAACCTACAAGCCCTATATCCCCACAACCAGAAGAGTCCAGCAGACGTAACGGTTTATTGCTTTCAAAATGGCTGTTTTTTTACCTCAATTTCAATATGTTTTATTTATTTCAGGTGATATTTTACTGAATTCAGAAGCTTGTCTACTTTTCAGACATGTTCATCTTTTTGGGATCCAGCACTGGTTTCACAACCATTTCTGTCACTAACTGGAAGGAGGCTGAAAGCACACAAAATAGTAAAAATGGGTTATGTCCCAGTAAAATTCAAAAATGTTGTTGAAAAATGTAGTTTTCTGATTTAAGTATGCCTATTCCCCGAAAGTTGGGAAGTTGGGTATTTTAGTACAGCAAACTCTTTGTTGATATCATTTTCAGGTAAAAAAAACACAAGCCTTCTTCTGCAGCCCTTTTTTCCCAATTATTTTTTTTAAAAAAGAATTTGTGCTGTATTTTGGCTAATTTCTTGGTCTCTGTGAGAAAACAGGGCTGATTGCAGAGGCCCCATAACTTTTTGCCCCCATTTTCCACTTTTTGCTGGTGTTTTCCTGACTTTAAAGGTGCCCTGGGTACTGCTAACCAGTCCCAGGGCCTGTGCTCTGTGTAAAATGGATATGCAAATTAGGCTAATTATAAGTGGCTAAGTTAACCTACCTATAAGTCCCTAGTATATGGTAGGGCATGTAGATTTAGGGACCACAGCATAGGTGGTGCACACCTAGGTGCATTGCTGAGGTGCCCAGTGTCATTTTAAAAGCAAGCCTGCCTTGCTGGCTGCTTTTAAATTAAAGTTATATGCAAATTCGACTTTGGAATTAAAGGTACTTCCAAAGTCTTAAACTACCTTATTTTTACATATAAGTCACCCTTAATGGCACCCTATGTGCCCCTAGGGCTGGGTGCCATGTAACTATAAGCAGGGACTTTATAAAAATAGATTTATAAGCCCTGGTGAGGTAAAAACAGCCAAATTTGTTTTTCCCTCATTGAAGTAAATGGCCTTCATAGGCTAGAATGGGCAGACTTTATTTTAAATTTTAAAGTCTCCTTAAAAGTTGCATACCAAGAATTTGGTATCAAATTAATTGTTGTAATAAATCCTACAACTTCCAGTTGTTGGATTTAATATAACTAGTTCAGGTAAAAAGTTTAGACTTTACCTAAAAAGTTGCCAATTTCAGCTCTGCATTGTTTTTGCTGCTGTGCTCTGATTGGCCAGCCTGCAGCAGCTTCTGCCAGGCTGCCTTGATGAGGTGTGAAGTGGCCAGGCTTCACACAAAGGAATGTGCTTGGGGGAGAGAATCTCCCCTCAGCAGATGGTGAGGCAGGAAGGGGGAGGGCTGCCAAACTGGTCTTCAAAGGCAGAGAAGGACATTTGGAGCACCCAGCAACACCCCCACATCCTGCAACCCCAGACAATTAGGTGCCCCCTTGATTAGATTAGGAGAGGGCAGGAGAGGGTGTGGGTTTATGATTTTTAGCCACACCAGTGGGTGGGCTCAGCCAGATGTAACCTCCAAAAATCAGATTCATCCATGTTGGATTTTTAGAGACTGTTGCCTTCTGGGATGGATTTTTGCCACACTTCCCAGGAAGTGGTCATCACAGGGGGACGACCCTGTCCCTGATTGGAGAACCAGGGCCCCCCTGCTTTTCACCCAGGAGCAAGGATAAAACTGCTAGACCTGCACCCACACCTCAGATCCCCTCCAGAATTCAACAAGAAAGGAACTAAAGAAGAAGAAGGACTGCCCTGCTGGACCCCTGGCCTGCATCTGGACCCTGCACTCAGAAGGACTGCACCAGCTGCACACTTGGGCTTCACCACAAGAAGTACTTTGCCTGGCTTCAACTGGTTCAAGGAGGGACTCCCTGTTTGCTACAGGTGAAAAATTGCTAAACCAGAGTCCCCTGCACCAACTCCTGAAGAAAGCGACCAGCTGACCACTGTCCAGTGGCCAAAAAGGAGTTTGCGCCAGGTGCATTCTGGGAGTTGAAGTCTGCACCCCCCAAGGACCATCACAGAACTTCTGGACCCTTGGGGTGAGCTGTGGACCCCAAAAGAACCTTAAAAGAACATCTGGGTGAAGCCCCAGAAGTTTGGAAAAGATTTGAGAATTTTTGGAAAAAAGCTCCAGAGAGGGACCGACCCGCCGCGGAAATTCTAGCCGGCTTGCCTCAACCGCAACCCGGCCTGACTTCGTGGTTCGTCCCGGTAAAGAAAAACATCCAAAAAAGAGACTAAGTCTGAACGTAAAAAGTTGACCGGGACCTCCCAGCCATCGTATCCGAGAAGGGCTCCATGGACGTCGGATCAAGATCCAGGTTTACCCCGGTCGAAGAATTTTCATCTCGAAAAAACGACTAAGTCCGAAGGTAAAAGTCTCCACCGAGGAAACCCACATCGCGTATCCGGACAAGGGCTCCAGGAGGTCGGATTCAACTGGCATGTTTGTCCCGGTGAAGAAAAACTTCAAAATAAAGACTAAGTCAGAAGGTAACTTTTTAACCGAGGCCTCCCGCGACCTGTAGCCGAGCAGGGCTCCAGCGCAGTCGACCTGAAAGTTTGACTTTGCCCCGGTCGAGGTGCAACCAGATGACCCGATTGGCGTTTTTTGTTTCTAAGCGCTAGAAAAGTAATAATTCTTTAAAAATTCATATCTCCGGTTCCTCTGAAACGATTTTAATCGTTTTTGTGTCATTTTAAAGATAAAAATATAAACTATTTTTATAAATTGGTTTTGGATTTTTAAACTGTTTCCTGTGTTTTATTTAATTACTGTTTTGTGATATTTGAATGCTTTACACTTTGTCTCCTAAGTTAAGCCTTGACGCTCGTTGCCAAGCTACCAAGGGTTGAGCTGGGATTAATTTACTGAGACCTAACTGTACCTATGTGGAGGTTAGTGGCTTGTTGCTAGGTGTAGGTACCTACCTGCCCTACCAATAACCCATTTTCCAACAGTCTCCTTCAGAGGAACCCACAAAGTCTGGGTACCTCTAGAATCCCTAGGATGTTGGAAAAAAAGGATGCATATTTGGCATTGGTAGCTTATGTGGACAAAATGTTATGAGGGCCTAAGTGCAAACTGCCCTAAACAGCCACAAAAAGACTTGGCACCTGAGGGGGAAAAGACCTGGCAGCAAAGGGATATGAAAAATGGTGCTGCACCCAGTGCAGCCCCACTTCCCTTGCACCCCTTAGCGCCCCCCTTCCGCCTCCATGTGTACGCAGTAAATTAAAATACAGTGCACCGTTGTGCAAGGTAGGGGACAATAGCGTCATTATTTTTGAGACAATTGATGTACTCTGCAGGAGTAGCGCCTCCTGCAGAGTACACAGGGGCCCATTGTATTCAATGGCGTGCCCCCTTTTAACGCCTGCTCTGAGCAGGAGTTAAAAGTGCCAAAAAAATTACCCAGAAATCTGCAGATGCATTTGAACTGTAATAGATTACAGCTTAATTTGGAAGAACCTCTAGTACGAAGTTACAGGTCAAAGTAAAAATTATCAAAATCAGAGATCTTACCTTATTTGTAGCTAAATAAGTGAAAGGGCTACTCCCTTGTTCTTATGAGCCAGGTGTCATAAATGGGGAGGCCTCTTCTCGCAGTAGAGCATATTTACACAATTAATAATGTACACTATTAGAAATGTGTTATTAATTGAGAATTGTTAGACCTGACAGCTTTAGGGTGGTCACCCCTAACTGTTTGCCTGCCTCCCTCCACTTTTTAGATACTGTTTTTTTCTGGTTTTAAGACTGCTAACCAGTGCTAAAGTGGATATGCTCTCTTCCTTTAAACATGGTAACATTGGATCAAACCTCATGGGACTATTTAATTTACTTATAAGTCCCTAGTAGAGTGCACTATATGTGCCCAGGGCCTGTAGATGTAATGCTACTAGTGGGCCTGCAGCACTGATTGTGCCACTCACTTAAGTAGCCCCTTAACCTTGTCTCAGGCCTGACATTGCAAGGCCTGTGTGTGCAGTTGCACTGCCAATTCGACTTGGCACCTAAAAGTACGTGCCAAGCCTAAAACTCCCCTTTTACCACATATAAGACACCCTTAAGGTATTCCCTAGGTAGCCCATAGGGCAGATTGCGATGTAGGCAAAAGGCAGGACATGTACCAATGTAGTTTTCATGTCCTAGAGGTGTAAAATTCCTAAACTAGAGTTTACACTGGCTGTGAGGGCTGCTCCCTTCATAGGCTAACATTGGGGCTGCCCTCATACATTGTTTGAGAGGTAGCTGCTGATCTGAAAGGAGTAGAAAGGTCATATTTAGTATGGCCAGAATGTTGATATAAAATCCTGCTGTCTGGTGAAGTTGGATTTAATATTACTATTTTGGAAATGCCACTTTTAGAAAGTGAACATTTCTCTGCACTTAAATCTTTCTGTCCCTTACAATCCACGTCCGGCTGGGTTTAGTTGACACTCCTTTTGCATTCACTCAGACACACCCCAAACACAGGATACTCAGCCTCACGTGCATACAACTGCATTTTGAATGGGTCTTCCTGGGCTGGGAGGGTGGAATGCCTGCCTTCACACAATAGACTGCCACACCCCCTACTGGGACCCTGGCAGACAAGATTGAACTGAAAGGGGAACTGGTGCACTTCTAAGCCACTCTTTGAAGTCTCCCACACTCCAAAGGCACATTTGGGTATATAAACAGGGCCTCTGCCCCTACCAACTCAGACACTTCCTGGAGAAGAAACTGGAACCAGAACCTGCATCCTGTTAAGAAGAACTGCCTGGCTGCCCAAAGGACTCACCTGTCTGCTTTCTATGAAGGACTGCTGCCTTGCTCTTGCCCTGCTGCCTTGCTTCTCTCTGGCTGTGGTGAGGAGGTGCTCTCCAAGGGTTTGGATAGAGCTTGCCTCCTGTTCCCTGAAGTCTCAGGACCAAAACGACTTCATCTCTACAAGAAGGACTTTTTGTGCTGCAATAATCGACCCACAGCCTGCCAGAAATGACACACAGCCTGCAAATTTCACTGCACGCCAAACCAGAATGACGCAGCCCAACTTCACAATGAGAAGATCGACGCAGCGCCAGCGTAGCGACAGGAAATTCGGCGCATGGCCCACTGGATAGACTCACAGCCGACCTGGAACGACGGAACCCGACTTCCAGAAAGGAATCGACGCAGTGCCTGCTGTGCGGTAGAAAATTCAACGCAACGCCCACCGCATCGATGCAGCTCCTGTGACTTCATCCTGCCAGTACAGGAAATCCACGCATCATCCCCGGGGCATCGGAAAAACCTGCAACCCGAAGAGGATCCACGACCGAGCTCCGGGAATTGACACACAGCCGTCCCTGTGTGAAACCTAAATGATGCATTGCTGTGTGCAGCCCGAGAAATCGACGCACACCCCTTTGTTTCCACGCATCTCCTCCTCTGTGGTCCTTTGTAGAGATTTTTCACGCAAACCAGGTACTTTGTGCTTGAAAGAGACTTTGTTTGCTTTAAAAGACTTAAGACACTTTGGGGGTTATTCTAACTTTGGAGGAGTGTTAATCCGTCCCAAAAGTGGCGGTAAAGTGACGGATATACCACCAACCGTATTACGAGTTCCATAGGATATAATGGACTCGTAATACGGCTGGTGGTAAATCCGTCACTTTTCCGTCACTTTTGGGACGGATTAACACCTCCTCCAAAGTTAGAATAACCCCCTTTATATCACTTTTCAGTGATATCTCAACATATACTTATTGCATTTTAATCATTTTGACTTGCATCTTATCAGATAAAAATTATATATTTTTCTAAACACTGTGTGGTGTATTTTTGTGGTGCTATATGGTGTTATTATATGATTTATTACACACATACTTTACATATTGCCTTCTAAATTAAGCCTGACTGCTCAGTGCCAAGCTACCAGAGGGTGGGCACAGGATCATTTGGATTGTGTGTGACTTACTCTGACTAGAATGAGGGTCCTTGCTTGGACGGGGGTAACCTGACTGCCAACCAAAGACCCCATTTCTAACAAGAATGTATGTGTTTTAGGCAGTGCTTCATTTTCAAAAGAATGAGTGCTTGCTGTGAGGCCTTTAAGAGGTATGCAAACAGCAGCGGGCCTCTAAAAAGGGCTGTGGTCTATGTCGTTAAGGGTGTAGTCTGAACATGTAAACTAAATGTCTGTTACTCCAACAACTCACCTACAACTAAAACAAGCAAGAACTATTGTTTTTGTCAGTAGCAGTTAGCTATTTAGGATAAATGAGTAACAGCAATGAATATGTTGTAAGTAATTAATCTTGAAAATGTATTAATTCTGAAACTGTGGAGGAGGTAGTGGTCTTCAGAGTGTCTCAATCACTTCCATTCGCTCACTTTATTTTAGACGTGCACCACTTTTCTCTTCACATCTCCATCTGCATAAATTACACCTCACCTTTCTCCTCTTCAATACCCTCTTTTCATTATCTCCTGAATACATTTCCTCATATCTCCTTCACTTCACCACCCCTCAAACATACAACACTGCCACTCATGTGTAAGCGCTGAATTTTCTTTTACTTCCATCTTGTCAATATGTTGACACCTGTGTACCTCCTTCACACACACTTGTACGGAATCACAACTGCAAATGGAAAGCAGGACCACTGTTCTGTGTGCTTTGGAAAGATGACCATGTATTCTGGACACATTTTTGACCCACTGAGAGAAATTCTCAGTGCCCCAGAGTGGGGTTTGAAGACCTGGAGGTGATTCAGATTAAAGTATGTACAATACAAGAGTATTATGATGCCTGAAAAAATGCAGTAACAACATCCTGGAAAAATCAAACACACTTAGGGCATGCAAGATTAAGCAACATATGAAATAGGAAATACATTAGCGACATGAGTTACCTTAAAAAAATGTTATATTAATTGTTCACAAATTGTTCAGTGTTTTTTACCAGTAAAGTTATGGACATGTAAATAGGGCGTGATAGAAACTTGTTTCAATGTCCGTTTTTAGGAGTCACCTTCAGCGCACATGCGCTGCCATTGAAATCTGTTGTTAACAAAAATAAATACAGTGGGCTTAGAATCTTCCCATTACTTGAAATTAGTTGGCTTCAGCATCTCATTTACTTGCTTCTGATTGGTTAGTGCCTCCTAGTCCTTCCTGCTTCCCTCGGGCCATCACATGGCAGTCCACACCATGGAGAATGGACCTAGTGGAGCTTCTTGTCTGTGGTCAGTTTCCTTCCACTGATCGAAGGCTCCTGCAGGTATATGTTTTTTTATTTTTGGGCATTCGCTTTTCAACAGTGCATATCTACAGTCCGCCTCTCACATCTTCCCCGTGATGACAATATATATTTAATTTCCTATTACAAAACAATTTTCCTATATAAGACCGGACCAGACTCCCTCTCCTTCTAGTATAAGATATGTGTCAAACTTGTAAGACAGCTGAATGCTGCATAATTATGCCGGTGATCAACAGACAGTCGTGATATCTATGATCCCTCTCTGCCGGACAATAACTTCCCACTGGGTGAGAGGAGAGGGGCATCCTCATCATGTACTCACCTTTGAATCCGAAACGTTCACATGCGTTTGTTCTTCACAAATATTTATAAATCGGGTTGTATTGATTGATTCATTAAATGGTAAACTGATTAAGTAGCGATGGACCTTGATTGAGGCAAACATCGCAGAAAATTCATGCATGTTGCATAAGTCAAATTATACACCTATATGTGATGTGAACATTGCAGTGCTCTGGGCGGGGGTGTCCGGAGGGGGTGACTTTGGGGGTGAGGCGGTCTTCCAGTCCTTTATTTTTTAAATAAATAAAAAAGTGTAGAAGCCTCGAGTTCTTTTTCTGATCTGCCGACGGCAGCCCTGAATCCAGGCGATGCCAAATACCGAGGCTGCCTAGTCTATCCCATGCCTCTTTTATTCCCCGACATCCCTTTCATGTGTCTTTACCTCACACTTGCAGTCTCTCTTCATCATAGTTTTCTCCCACCCTCGCTGTTTACATTTCACTTAATTCCTCTGTTTTCCCCTTTCTTCTTGTTGGTCTAAAACACATTTGATTACAAAAAAAGTAAGACCTTTCCCCAAAAAAGTGTTGCATTGAGTTCGAGCTGTCTTGTCCTGTTTTACTGTCGCTCCCTGTGCGCCAGGTCACAACTCCGAGTCAATTGTCATTGTTATCTGAGTGCCAAGTAGCAAACTATGGCTCCTATCTGTTTCTAAGCTCTTCCTGCTCTCGGCAAATTCTGCAACTGAGGCGTGGGGAAAAAAAGGAATTCGCCCCAGGACCACACAAAGCGGGAAAATAGGAGAAATCGACTAAAACAAAGTTACTTTATACTCACTAAGTGAGATTCCATCTCCTGAAGGGAGATGCAGCCATAATGATAAATTTGTAATAATAACAGTAATATCATAATGCATAGGAATCTGCAATACCTGTATAAATGAACGTCTCTAATTTGTTTATAATCGGTGACTAAAAAGACGTCAGCGTTTGATTATTATAGGTTATTGCAGTCGAGATCTGACGGCACAATGCCTGCGGCCAGAGCCAGCAGGTGAAGAGCAATGCAAGTCAGGTCACAAAGCATAATTGAAGCATCTGTTTAAAGCAATGGCAATGGAATGTTATTTTTCTTCTGGTATATTTTAATAGTGTACAATGACAAGCAAAACTATTATGTTTATTTTACCACTCCTTTGAGAGAGAAAAGCTTGAATCTTTCTGCATGTTTCTAAGCATTCCGAGCTACAGCAGCTTTTTGAATTGTTTCTAATATCCGTTTTGCAAAAAATTTCTAACAGGTTTTTGATGTGTTGAATTTTGCACTAGAGGTTTTCTTTTTTTCTTCATGTTTGCAAACATGCTCGCTCTTTCATATAAAAGCGATACACACCAACGTTTTAAGTTGTTTGTGGGAAAGGTGCTGATGTGACCATATATTATATGGGTAAAGTAGCACTCAGCATACATGATAAGGATATTGAAAATCACCTTGGAGTTCCTTAACCTTGTAAAGAAACTCAGCCTTAGGCTTCTTTCCTCTATATGATTATGGACTTCTCTGTGACCTGCAATATCCTCATAATGTATATTGAGGGGTCCTTTGCCCTTATTTTATAGTAGTATTGATAATAACACCTACAATAACAATACCACTATGCTACTGATACTTACATTAGTTAGTAGTAGTATAATTGTCATGCATTAGGTTACTTTCAAGCTACACATTACAAGTTAGAGTAAGACAAATGATATTTGCAAACTTTACTTTCATTCATCCATACTCCACTGTGCAGACTTATATTGGCTATATAAAAAAAGGTCTCGCTGACAGTGAGTTCACCCACAAAAGGAAGACAGAACAGTGCATTCTAGGACCTGGATTTTCCCTTTAGCCCATTATAAGCATGGACTATCTGCTTCCTGTAGGCAGAACAATGGTGGATGAATAAGGCAGGGCTTTTTTCAAGGTGAAACCTGATGCGTGAAACAGTATGTGTCTTCACCAACAAGGATGCACCCTGGAACCTGCTGTATAACTGGGAATTCCAGTTTTCTGTTTTTACTGATTTATATAAATGAATACAGACACTAAACAGTGTAGTACCTATCTGTATTGAAATTTAACATTGGAAAAGTACAGAAAATTGTGCTTTTTGTGAGTGATTCTCCATGACGTCCTTCATGAATTCCAGGACAGCAACTGAGCAGATAGACACTATAGATTGTTAAGAACTGAATGTGATTTCCCGAAATACAGGCGTATGTTCATATATAATTGTATATAATGGTAATTGTTACTTGGGGTGTACTGTTTTGTTATACTTAGCTGCTTAATTTGCTGAGATGATAGGCATTAAAGTTTGAGCGCATGTTTATCAGTTAAATAAATGTGAACTTTTACTGTTTAAGTATGGCATACGTATAAGTGAATCATGCTGGCTTTAAAAGGCAAGCCTTTCTGAAAGTGTTGGTGAAAATTAGCAGGTTATTTATTGCTGCCAATTGTTGCTGCTTGGACCCACCTTTTTATATAGCGCTAACTCAACCCAAAGCTATTGGATCACCCTACACGGGCACCAGTTACATCACACAACAACAGGTTAATTTGGTTTTTAGGGAGAGGGAGATAAAGTGAGCTCCTTCCCTCACATTTTTGCTTCACCCTCCCTTCTTCCCCTCACCTCCCACCTATTGCTTTCACCCACCTAGTGCTTGCTGCTCTGAAACATGTCTAAAAAAAATGTCAAAGACAACATATTTTGCATAGACAAAACCTATTGGCTTTGCCATTGTTTGTTATTTACTACCAGGTCTCAGACTAGGAGGCACCTGGTCCAGTTATAGCCCTTCCAAAATCCAAAACTCTGCATAGAAGCCTGAGTTCAGAACGTTTAAACAAATAACAAGGTTGTGTAGTCTTGAGTTCACCTCAGCCCTCTTTAATTCACTACTGAACCCTGCCTGCCTCTTTCTCACACATTTGTTGGTCCATGCTTTTTCCATTTGTGATGATTTTCCATCTTTTTTGGCTCCTCCCTTGCTCTCGGTAAATGGATTTATTGAGTGTATTAAAAAATATGCTTACACATACACCCACCTACAACGAGCAGCCAGTGGGGAGCAAATTAATGCAATGGTAAAGGCAAGGTGCATGTCGAATAATAGAACACATATTATGCCCCACAAGACCCCCCATCAACATCCATACTACTCCCCCCGGTTACTCCTGCTGTCTATGAACCTCAACCTGTGCTTTGGCATGGTATGAGTATTGATAACTAAATCTCTTTGACCTTGGGGGTCTGAGTCATACTTCCAGAAGGCGGAGGAGCCACAAGTATTTGGGATAGGTCAGTTCACGAACATCTTTCGATAAAAGCGTCATGTAGGGTTTCAGAGAGAGAGAAAAGCTGATGAAGCCTCCCGTCGACCCAGAAGATAAGACGAAAGGGATGGGCCCATGAATACAAGACATTGTGTTCCTGTAAGTCTGTGGTTATAGGGCAGACGTTTTTGCATTTTGTAGGTTTAAAACAGAAAGGTCTTGATATAGTAATATGGAGTGGCCCCGAAAAGGGAAAGGATGTTGTTCTCGGGCCGTGCAGAGGATCAGTTCTTTCACTGGGAATTCATACACACATGTCAAGAACCCAACTGGAGGAGCATTCCCAGACCGCGGGGGTTCGACCCTATGTGTGCGATCCAGTTGGATGGTAGAGCCTGGCCTTGCCTCTATGAGGTACACAAAGAGAGCTTGGACATAGGCTTCCAGAGTGTTCCCTACCGACCTAGTGGTAACTCCGCAGATGCAGATATTATTCCTCCTGGACTGATTCTCCAAGTCCTCTGCCTGTGCTTGGAGGTCTTTTGTTGGTCCCTAAAGCGTAAGGAACTCCTGCTGTAACTGCTTGATTTTTTTCACCTCTGTTTGTCTCTTGGTTCTCCAAGCCAGAGACCCTGTCCTCGAGGTCAACCATGTCCTTGCAAACCGTTTTCAATTCTTGGGAGAGGTCCTTTTTGACCATTTGAAGGTCGTTCCTCAAGGAAGCAAACAGCACCTCCTAGAAGGATCAGATGATGGGGCCCTTCGGCTCCCCGCTGTTCAGGCTTGCTTCATGGTTTGCTGGGGAGGTGCTGTTTCCAACCGGCATTGGGGGCTGTTTCGTCAGCATGTCCTTGACAGTCCTGGCTTTTTTGGTTCATGCAGCTGATATACGTCTTCCATGAGTTGCCTGTGGCCTTGGTCAAGGTTGGGATTGGAGATGGCTGTCAGCGTCTGCTACCAGGGAAGGGCTCCTTATGGAAGGTGCAAGCTCCACTTCTATGCAGGGTACTCTGCTGCACTGGAGGATAGAACTAGGCTGCCGGAGACTCAGAAGTGACCTGGTCAGTTTTGGCCTGTCAGACGCCCCGGTTGATGTTGGGGTAATGTTGTAAGGGTAGACAAGGCATAGAAGTCTCACAGGCCCCGGTGGCACCATATATTTTGCATGCGCTCTTCCCCACCGCTGGGTGAAGTTCTGATGGCAGGCTTGTGTCTTATAATGGGGCCGAGTGCTTTGCTGCATTCGTGTGGTTGCTCTTGGGTGCTCTGTCCATGCCTCTTAGGGCCCGAAGCCCCCACCACTGTGGCAGCTCCCAACTTCTTCTGGGATCCTGGGGCCTACGGACCGCAGGGTATAGGGTGACAGGTGACCTCTTCTCTGTAGGGGGTGTGTAATTAGCACGGGAGGCCTCGGTCACTGAGTGCAAGAAAAGAGTCTCATGCAGTGGTTGCCAGCATCGCTTTATCGGTTCCAGAACTATAGGGCTGTGCTGGTCAGGCTTGCTGCACCCAAGGGACATATTGCGCCAAGCTCACTTTTGTTCCATACTTGGGGCCTACAAAAAGGCCTGGGTGCCCCCAGCCATTCCCACACTCCTGCTCCTGCTCCATCCCGCTTTGGCTGCTGGCCCCTCGAGGCATCTTCATTATCTACTTGGGTGCTGGGTTGGCCCTCTGTATTGCCATCAGAGAGTGCGTGCAATTCCCAGGGCCGCTCCCCATCCCTGGCAGCGGCCTTACTCGCGAAAGGCACCTGCAGAATCTACCGCTGTTCAATGCAAGTCTTGTTAGGCTACAACCTCTGCTCAACCTCTTTGCCCTAAGCCTGAACTGTACATCTATATTGTCAACAGATTTTGTATCTATTGACCCCTATCCTGTAGTATGATGGTCGCCCCAGGTGTTATGTGCAATGCATCACATAATTTACAACTTCAACCTGCGGTCTGTAACATGTCACTGAGTCACTGAGCCTCCAGTAGCAAGTAAATGATGAGCCATGTCAACAGCCACCACAATTAAAGATTGATATTTCACTATCGCAATGCAGAGGATGATGCCTTACCTCCTCCCGTCCTTCCTGTCCTGATTTTACAGATGACATGGATGATCAGCGGCCAACTATCAATGAAGAGACTATCCAGGATGTCCTAGGTTCCATCCAGACAACACCTCTAGTCTCAGGGAGGACATACAGCATTGCAGGGTTTTCACATGAACCACCAACCTACCAACACAGAGCACCAACCATTCCTGATACAGCCCTGGACTCCGATGATGCAGACATCACCTTTCAGAGGATAGTGGTAGGAGTCCAGTGGAAGCTGGCCAATCAGGTGCAGGTGGGAATGGAGACCATGGCAGGCAGCCTAGAGGGAGTGCAGAGGTGCCTCAGTCCAAATAAGAACAACTCAGCTGCCATTAGTGGTACCCACTCCCCGCTACGTGGACTCCAGCAGTCCCTGGCTGACACAGCTGCTGTCACTAGGCAGAGGCTTCAACAATTGTCCTCCTAAAGTGGCAGCAGCATGATAGACAACAGGCTGGGGACTATAGAGAATACCCTGGAGTCCATACAACGCGAAGTGGCATCCCTCCGGGAAAACATGGCTGCCTGCCACCGTGGTGTTGAGAAATGAGCAGTTCATCCTTGCTGCAATGATGCATTATGTGTTTCCACAAATGGCAGCTGTCAGGACCTTTGACTCCACATCTCGATCCCTTGATGTGTGTGTGCCCCCCTCAACCTGAACAACAGCACCAACCATGGCACAAGAGGCACCAAGCACATCAGAGGATGAAGATGTGGAAGGAACAACATTCACAAGAACAACCACCTGGTAGCACCAGTCTGTGTCACATGGACATTATCTCCGTAGTTCTGTGCTTACAATCATGCCAGTGTTGTGACAGCTGGCAATGTGCACTCTTCTCTCAACCACAGTTAACCTTCTGCCATGTACTGTCATTGTCTCAGTTCCTACCTACTGCCAATTTGTACACCTCCTCACTAATGCATACTTCCCCTACCCATGCCTCATGACATGTCCCTGACCCTTGGACTCTGAATGTACAACAAATGGTTCAGGATCTTTCATGTGGTCTGTGAACCAGACATTGTATTGCATAGAAATATACACTTGTGTAGGAGGCTGGCCTGGCTTATAGTGGGTACCTTGTGGTACTTACACCATGTGCCAGGTCCAATTATCCCTTATTAGTAGATTAGAGGTGTTCTAGCTGCGTAGGCTGATAGAGGTAGCTATAGCAGAGAAGCTTGGGCTGAACTAGGAGTCATGCAAAGCTCCTACCATACCACTTATATCACTTAGCACTATATCATAAGAAACACAATACTCAGAGTTACTAAAAATAAAATTACTTTATTTTAGTGACAATATGCCAAAAGTATCTCAGAGGATATACTCCCTTAGGAGGTAAGTAAAATACACAAAATATACACACAAACCAAAATCAGGTAAGTAAACAGTTAGAAAAGTAGTGCAAACACTGTAGGACACAATAGAATGCAATAGGAGACAATAGGCCTAGTGGCAACACAAACCATATACTCCAAAAGTGGAATGCGAACCACTAATGGACCCCAGGCCTAGTGTAGTGTGTAGAGGGTTGCTGGGAGTGTAAGAAAACACAAAGGGTGTCCAAGATACCCCACCCCAAGACCCTGAAAAGTAGGAGTAAAGTTACCCTACTACCCCAGAAAGACAGTAAAGTTGAGATAGGGGATTCTGCAAAGACAACAAATGACTGCAAAGCACTGAAGACGGATTCCTGGACCTGAGGACCTGTAAAGGAAGGGGACCAAGTGCAAGAGTCACAAAAGTGTCCAGGGGGGGCAGGAGCCCACTTATCCCTGGATGAAGGTGCAGAAGGGCTGCCTCTGGGTGGAATAAGCCAAAGATTCTGCAACAACGGAAGGTGCCAGGAACTTCTCCTTTGGTCAGAAGATGTCCCAGGGCGTGCTGGAGGATGCAGAGTTGTTTCCATGCAGAAAGACCGCAAACAGTCCTTTCTAGCTGCAAGAGTCACAGTTGAGGATGTTTGGTGCTGCCAGGGCCCAGGAAGGGCCAGTAGATTGACCCTTGGAGGAGGAGACAGGGGAGGTGCTCAGCAATAGAGAGAGCCCACACAGAAGCAGGCAACTCCCAAAGAAGTACCTGAACAGACATTCAGAAGATCTGTGCATGGCAGTCATCTCAGCACAACAAAGGAGGGTCCCACGAAGTCGGAGGCAGTTGGGCAATGCAGGGCGGAGTGCTGGGGACCTAGGCTGTGCTGTGCACAAAGGAAGTCTTGCAAAAGTGCACAGAAGCCCTAGCAGATGCAGTTCACGCAGTGCACAGGATTACTGTCTGGCGTGGGGAGGCAAGGACTTACCTCCACCAAATTCAGACAGAAGGGCCACTGGACTGTCGGGGACACTTGGATCCAGCTCCTGTGTTCCAGGGACCACACTTGTCAGGATGAGAGGGGACCCAGAGGACAGGTGATGCAGAAGTTTGGTGCCTGCGTTGGCAGGGGGAAGATTCCGTCGACCCACTGAAGATTTCTTCTTGGCTTCCAGTGCAGGGTGAAGGCAGACAGCCCTCATAGCATGCACCACCAGGAAACAGTTGAGAAAGCCGGCAGGATGAGGCGCTACAATGTTGCTGGTAGTATTCTTGCTACTTTGTTGTGGTTTTGCAGGCTTCTTGGAGCAGTCGGCGGTCGATCCTTGGCAGAAGTCGAAAAGAGAAGTGCAGAGGATCTCTGGTGATCTCTTGCATTCATTATCTGAAGAGAAACCCACAAGAGAGACCCTAAATAGCCCTCAGAGGAGGATTGGCTACAGAGAAAGGTAAGCACCTATCAGGAGGGGTCTCGACATCACCTGCTGGCACTGGCCACTCAGAGGTCTCCACTGTGCCCTCACACCTCTGCATTCAAGATGGCAGAGGTCTGGGACACACTGGAGGAGCTCTGGGCACCTCCCCTGGGGAGGTGCTGGTCAGGGGAATGGTCACTCCCCTTTTCTTTGTCCAGTTTTGCACCAGAGCAGGGCTGGGGGGATCCCTGCACTTAACTGCAAAGGAAAGCGCACCAGAAATAATAATAAACTACCCCACCAAACGCTAAATACCCCAACAGACTATGCTACCCTTAGACAAACACCCCACAACACAATAACAGGACAAAAACCCTACACCTGCTCAGATCATGTATTTCGAGGGGGCACACCATTACTTACAATAGGCCCTTTTGTACAGTTCAGCGTTAGTGCCCATATAGTTTGCCCTAAGCCTGAACTGTACATCTATATTGTCAACAGATTTTGTATCTATTGACCCCTACCCTGTAGTATGATGTGCAAAATGTGTAATTCAGCGCACACATAGTGGTGTATGGGTGCCCTAAGGGGCACAGGAAGATTGGCACTGCAAGGGGTGCAGCTACAGTATTCCTACTTATTGAGCTACCTGTGCACATGCATGCCAAACGTCTCCTAAGTACCAGCTATGCACTTAGCATTCACATTCTATGCACACATGATGTGACCAAGATCACTCACAAATATCATGATGAGTAGGTTGGTAAATCTGCACACATCTTGTTTGCTGCAATCCGTAGATATGTCCCACATCCATCTGGAACAGAGTTATTCTCATTGTGTAGTCAACTGACAGCACAATAAGGGTCGTTGCACATCTGCTGCCTCACTTAAAGTCTGAAGAGCAGTGAGGCACCGGTGGTGCGAGTGTTTCCTATATAAGCCCCCTAGAGAAATCAACACATGTACATCATCTGTACCATTTCCTGAGTAACTGAATGCTACGTGTGGCCGACAGTGCTGTGACAAATATGATGGCAACAGGCATGCTATTCAGATAAACAGCTCTTCTGACACATATCTTGACTGACATCACTGTGTATGTGGGCATGCTTTCCTTTTCGTAACACCCACAATTCCATAGCAGCACACGTTGGCACTTGTGCAAAAATTCAACTCATTCTCCATCCTCAACATAGCATCAGACATGATGTCCACATCCTAGCTCAAATGACATCATCTCATTGGTCACACATTACGTTTCGTCATTGCATTGCACACATCATACCCTCTCACACAAAACCCTGGAATGACACATATGATACACAAGGTGACACTTATTGGCTGCATGGGGGTTTTCAAATAGGGACACTTCTCCAATGGTGTAGGGTGGAGGCCTACATCCAAGACATGACAGGAACACATAGCTTGGTGATTTTTTTACATTTCTGTGCATAGACAACTGTTACACATTCAACTTGTTAAGCTGAGTAAGCAAGTCAACTTAGTGGTAGAACAGAATAGCTGCCAAACATTAAAATTCCATCTGTAAAGCAAAGGGCCAGATAATGGAGGCATTGGCACCACCAAAGCGACACTTTCTCTGACGCTCCTCTGTATTTCACTGCACCATATGTACATGGATTAGTCATGCAGCTTTTTGTAGCGTTACACTTCCACGTACATATGGGGCAGTATGATACAGTATTCTGCATCCGAGGGGCATCCAATGGTTGTTTCAGTGGCCATCCCATTGTAATACCCATTGCTTTTGACGCTGTTGACGACATCTTATTCAGTATCAGCGCCAAAAGACTAACAACTGCCCAGGGGTGGTGTAAGCATAGCAAAGTGTTGAGGAATGCATTGATACATCCTTGTTTCTTGCTTCTTATATGTGTGCACCATTTAAAGGCACATGTAGTAGAGCTAAAATGCCATGGATGTTTCCTTAGGTGCACGTAGTTGTCCCTCTCTGCACAGTAACAGAATAGCATTACAGATGTCTTGCCACTACTATGTGGGAAGCCATTGTAGCCATTGTAGACTGTCTATGTTCAGGAAGGGATACCAACCTGCACATAGACACTCCCCTCAACACAGACACACTTGCACTGGGGTTGAAGTATGCTTGCATTGGTGCAAGCTGCTGAGTAATGTGCCAGTGCTGTTGCAGATGCTGGCCTGTCCCGCACTGGCCTGTGGTAGAAAATCAGCACGTGTGTCTGATATTTGACACTTTATAGGGGAAATGTGATACACAATGTACACAAAGAGCAATGTGCAAGTACTCTCGACCCAGTGCATAGCTAATCTTCCTTAAAAGCTGTTGCCTAAAGACACAAAGGGGCAGATGTAAGAAAAGTGGCACTGTACGTAGTGCAGGACCCATTTCCTTGTGCCCCTTAGTGCCCCCTACCCCCACCATGTGTGCGCCGTATTTAAAATATGGAGCAGCATGGCTCAGGGTAGGAGGCAATAGAGTATTTTTTTATGCTATTGATGTACTCTGCAGGAGTAGCACCAAAATGCTGAGTACATAGGGACCCATTATATATAATGGTGTGTCCCCTGTTAATGCCTGCGCTGAGCAGGCGTTAAAAGTGCTGAAAAAATGGTGCACGGAAATCTTTAAGATTTCCGTGTGCCATTTTTTTCCCCCTCTAATGGAGGAGCACCCCCCCTTGTATACATTATGTCTGGCGAATGCCTGCTGCAGATTGTTGCACAAGGGTTAATAAAGTGGAGCTATGCATGCCTTGAGTCACTTTGTAAACATGGCGCAGGGAAATTACGACTTTAGCGCTGCCTTAGCACCAACAATTACATTTGCTATTGCGGTGCTAAGGTGGTGCCAGGGTCTCTTAAATCAGCCCCAAATCTTCCTGTCCAGACCCTTGACCAAACATGCTGCAGTCAACCTCATGTCTGCCTGTCATGCACATGCAAATTAGGATGTTGCAATGCAAATGGGGTACTTACCACCTGGTCCATCTAACTGAATCCCCAGGAGATCGAGTAGATCTTGTTCCCATACAATGAGGTCTGTCCAATGGTGTTTAATCTGGTGGTCAGTGTGTACAACTCTGAAAATTCTGCGTAGGTGGTAGAGCACCTTTCCACACAGCACATTATATGCCTCTGATGGTAGCCCTGTATGACCCGCCACCCAAAGTTAACATCATAGGGAGGTGATGTCTCACCAGACAGATGATCCCTCCCAGTTCATCTCCACTCATCCAGACATTTTGTAGTTTCACTTAACCTCAAATGAAAGAGTACCAAAAATAATAATAAACTACCCCACCAAACGCTAAATACCCCAACAGACTATGCTACCCTTAGACAAACACCACACAATACAATAACAATAACAGGACAAAAACCCTACACAAGACTAAGTAAAATGACAAAAAGCACAGAACAGCAACAAGATTCGACACAAAACTCTCCAAAACCACCACACCTCGACCAGCACCTGCTCCACACACCCTCTCACTATCACCGGCAAAAAGAATGTAGAGTTAAATTAATAGTGAAAGTAAAATCACTGTACCATGTATGCATCAAGGAAGTCTTGTGTTGTAACACATATTTGTGGGTCTACCACATTGTCATGTCTGATTTTCCAAATGTACACTTGACAAAACACACAATAGATAGGATGAGATATGTCCAATACACGGTCATGCATTTGATACCCTTGACAAATTGTACTTAGAAGATGCAGTGGACTACACCTGGGTCGATCTACTGTAACCCATGGCAATGTGAGTGCATGTGTGTCCACACTGTGGTGTGTTTTATGGTTCCGGGTTTATGATGCTATGCTACATTTGTAACATATGGTTTCCCATGCATCTATGATGCAGGATATGGTGCACTCACATGTTTCACTGAAGGTTAGTATGTGATGTGTGTGTAGAATGATTTGTAGTGTCATTTGTGTAAAGAATGTCACAGCAGTGTGTTCATGTGATATGAAACCTCACAAATCTATCTTCCTGAATGGATGTATGTTGGACATTGTTAAATGACTGTGTAGTCATACAGTTCCACCTATGTTTCCGTATGTGGGAACACATTTGAAGGTCATTTAAGTCTATCTATGATCACGTGATAGAAATACATTTTCATTAGTGGGACGTTTTGTCCATACTCCAATACACAATACCAGGCTTGTACCATTGAAGTCGTACATGTGTCCGAGGGACAAGCTAGGTACATACAATCAACCACAACATGTTTGTTATGACTGGCACATACAATGGCATACAATTTTCTAGCAGGGTTGCAGTCAGGGGATATCGCACCCTAGTCATCATTGCTACTGTGGGACTCTTTGTGCCCACACAGAACCATGAATGCATGTTTTAATGCAGGTTGATGGTGCTCTACTCAGCTTAGTCCACTGTGCACATGCATCAGGCCCTTGACTGTGTCAAGAGTCAATGTAGCCTCTGTATGGGAGTAAGGGGGTGTTGGCCGATGATCCACCCTCATCATGATAGTTCTTTAGCAGAGCAATGTGCAGCCCCCTGCAGACAGACACCTGCACAGATTTGATCACATACCTGGGATTTTCAAGTTCCTTTGGGGTACTTGATGTCATGCTTGCCCTATCATATACAATGGACTGGCTGCTTATATGTGTAGGACATGTCTCATCATTTGTCATGGTCTTGCAGAAATGGTTCTACATTGTTAGTATTTTCCATATGCAGTTTGGTTATGGCATGTATCTCTAGTATAACTTGTCTATGTTTTAAAACCCTGGGGACAGATGATGCCACCTGTCATTGTCTTCTGTCATAATAGTATGGGATGGGCAACTAGAAATATTTTGTTGTAGCAAACATGAATGGGTTATGTACTGACCTAGACATCACATGGTAACATTGTTGTGTTGCACAGTCAGTATTGGTCTATGTGTGCACCTTCTCCAACATTAACAGCATATCCTGTTTGGAATAAATGTGGTCCTACATTGCTGGCATTATTTAGGCTACTTACACTTTGTACACATCTTCTACTGAAACATTGTCCGGTCATACATGGACAGGATGCTGCCTGTGACTTGTGTAATTTGAAGATATACACATCTTCTACTTCTGACTATGTGATAGTTTCCCACCCATTTCCTGGCTTTGGAAGATTACAAGACTTCCACACACACATGACAGTACACCAGCCACAGCACTTGTGTGGTGTCCAAATGACCTTCCCATGTTGTTTCTACAAGTGATGTGGGAGTCTCTCAGCTGTTCATCCACATCCTTTGGTGTACATGAAGATGTACTCACATCTGTATTTCACAACCTATGTCACTGTCACCATGACTGTATCTTGTTAGTGTCTGAAATCATCTCAGCTCTGGATTTTTGATTTTCCAAACGCATATATCTGTCTCCTTTTTCAGCCATATAATTTAGGATGGGTCTTTGACAAGTTTGGACATTGCTAGACTTACATGCACATCCCAAACGAGATTGGCATGTTGGAGACCTAGACATTTGAGGGGTTTAGTCCCTGTAGGTAACTTTCTCTAGGTCAGGCATGTGAGTGTCAATGAGAGGTGTGTTTTCATATGTGGTGTGTGATGGTATCATACAGACTATACTGGGTTACCTCGCTGACATATATCAACCATTGTAGGTAATTGTAAACCCTTTCCTACCTAGGCCATACACCAGTACATAGGTTTTACCATGTATGATCAAATTAGCTGCAGGTATGTGTCAAGACAGCAGAATTGTGTGATATGTGTGTTATAATGTCTATAGGAAGTGCTGCAGACTCTACCAACATTCCACCCACACATTCATGTGGTGGTGCATTTTCCCATGTTATTGTTAATTCCTGGCCAAGGGGCATCTGTGTGGAGAGTGGAAGCTCCCATTGCTGCTTCACTTGTCTAGAAACCTTAGCGCTCCACAAAACCAACAAGTGTGTGCTAAATTGGAGGTACAGCACACCATGTGGTAGGGTTGGGCCCATTGTGCTGATGGTACATAAACCATTATTATACGGTGCAGGGTTAGGCTCAAACTTTTTTTCTAACTCTGAACAGTCCATGAAGGTTCATTGATACCAATAGTGTTCCCCTCATCACGCATGCTCAGTGCTGGTGTTACAGCTAACTTCCAGAGATGTGACACAGTTTAGTCCCTTATTTTCAAATACACCATTTGGAAACAGCCCCTACCATATGTACACCCCCCTTGCATACATCTTGTGGGCATGATGTGGGTAAAGGTATAGGATTTGCACTATGCCTACTTAACGCCACTTAGGCCCTCATTATGTCCTAGGTGGTAAATGCCACCTACCGCCATGGCGACAGCCTCCAAAAGACCATCGCCACGGTTACCTACCGTCTACCCTATTATGATCACAGCTGAAATTCCGCCAGTAGGCTGGCAGAATTCCAGCTACAGTCATGGCGGCAGATGGCAGTAAGGTGGCGCTGCTGCCAGCAGCAGCACCACGCCAGTAGAATGCCGCTGACCTGTATCATGACATATGATACGGCCTGGCGGTGTTCAGCTGGCGGACACTGCTGCTGGCAGCAGCGCTGCATCCTGTCTCCTTCCAGAGGACCCCCTGCAAGCAGGTAAGTTGGGTGGTCCGACAGGGGAGGGGTTGTGGGGTGTTTGTGGGTGGGGGTGTATGTGTCGGTTTTTGTGTGCATGCATGCAGGTGTGAGGCGTGTGGCATGCATGTGTGCATGAATGGTGTGAGTGTGTGTGTATGTTGCGTGGTGTGAATGCTTGTGTGCTAGGATGTATGTCAGAGTGTGTTGCTGTGGGTGTAATGAATGTATGCATGCATGGGTGAATGTGGGTATAGGTGTATGAATTTGTGTGAATGTCTGTGCGTGTAGGTGTGTGTATGTCGGGGGATCGGGAGGGTCAGGGTGGGGAAGGACTCTAGGGGGGTTGAGGGGAGGAGACCCAGATCAGTGTCAGCGAAGGAATACCCTGGCACTGATAGTGCCTACCACCATGGTTTTCATGGCGGTAGGATTGCCAGACTCCAGCCTGGCAGCTGTTACCACCCTCGCAGACAGAGAGGTACATTGGTGGTTTGGATTGAGCCAAACCTCCAATGTTATATTTTGAAGAACGGTACCGCCAGCCTGTAGGCAGTACCTCTCTCCAAAATAACACTGCCCACCAGGGTCAGAATGAGGGCCTTAGTTTTTCTGGTGCATGGATCTATGTCTAAGAGAGCCACATAAGCGTGAGTTATGTGACACTGATGTGTGGCATGGAGGCGCTAGACCGTCTTACATCACAACCTATGTTACAACCATCTTTATAACTGTTGTGTTTCTTGCCTGCTCTCTGAGGTATGAGCAACATTCCAATGGTATGTGTAGTGGAGAATGAATACACGATGGACATTCAGGTGCAAAGTGATTTATTGGTGATATTTACAATGTGATATTAGTTGTACAGTGTGTAGTTGTAGAAGTTCTGTACAATTTGTTGTCTCCTGCCATCCTACTTCTCATTGGGGACATCTACCAGTTCATCCCAGGGAACATTAGTCCGAATAGATATGTTATGCAAGATAGCACTTACAAGGATCATCCTGCATACCGGGGGTGGTGCATACAACCGGCTTCCTCCTGTCAGGACCAGGCACCTGGACCTTGACTTCAGGAGCCCAAAGTTCCCCTCCACAACATTTCAGGTACTTATGTGCCCTTAATCATATACCAGTTCTTCCAACGCTCTTAGGTTGCAAAAAGAAGTCTTCACACATGGCTATATGGCATTACCTTTGTCGTTTGCGAAGGAATGAGAGAACATGTGTCTGTCATGCATATTTGTGGTTTCATATGTGCCATGGAAGATGTTTGTTTTAGGTGGAGTGGTGACTCAGACTTCCTTCTGGTATAGTGTGTGTTCCTATTTTGTGGAATGGTTGCATTGGTGTGTGGTGATGGGCATTACTATCATGGGTCGTGGCTCAGGGACCTGGTGATTGTCATATTAAATCTGGACTGACAGTTTGACCATGCCAAATATATGTTGTGTTGTCCATATTTGTGGCTGTGTCCTAATGTTAGTGGAATCTACCACCTCCTTGCACCACAAAGGTACCTTTTGTATTGTCCCCATGGTAGCCCTTTAAGGTCAAACTCAGACCTCCATGTTACCATGTGGCACTATGCATGCAGTGCAACACTTAGTGACCCTTTGTGGCAGATTATACCTCTGCCAGCAATCATGTGTACAAGGGTAAAATTTGCACAATTGGAAGAGTTGCAAAATTGGTGCAGAGGAATCTCCAAGGTTCTTTTACATGATTTATCACAGATACTTTAAATTTCTGCACAGACCAGGCGTTAGAAAGGAGCACACAGTAGTTTAGAATAAGTCCCTAAGTATTGTGCATGAAAGGTCAGGTATTTTCTCAATACTCCTAAAGAGTCATCCTATAGCATCCATTATATTGACAGTATTGCACCTATGCAGCACCATGGTGTGCCATTTCTTGCATCTGGTGCAGACATGGTAACATTAGGGGGGCTAAGGGGCACAAGTAAAGTGGCGCTGGACTAGGTGCTGCACCACTTTTTATTAATGTGCCTTATGGTCTTTCATGGCTGGTGATGTTGTATTCCTATGTGTGTAGCACAATGTACCAGACAGGTGAAGGTGCACACCACAGGTACTTCTGGTGTGTTTAGGTGATATTTAGTTGGTAATAGCAACACTTGGATGGCATTTGATATTGGTGCCGCCAGGGGCTTCGACACCATGACAAATGTGGGGCTGTGCCTATATGTGACTTTCTTTACATTGGCATGGCCAATGCCATTCACATAGCTGAGCTATTTATTCTTAGGTGTTATGTATGTGGGATCTCTATTTAGTTGTCAACCAGTGGACACTTGTAGTGGTTTGGGCCCAGTTTCTGGATGCTCCACCTGTCCTTCACGTGGTGTGCCAATCAGGTTCTGGCTGTATTAAGTCATATGGGTGAATGTGTGTGTGATATGCAATGAATGAAGTGTAGTGTGGCATGTGGCATATGTGTTGTTGTCTGTACATCTGTGTTACCCTGTCCATGTGCGTTTAGTGTGGAATATGTATTGTTTGTCCTACAAGGTTGGTATGTTGTCTGTGCAATGATTGGTATGGTAGCTTACCTACAAATAGCCCATTGCCATATTGCCCATACTGGAACCGCTCGTTGATGTTGGAATGACAGAATATGTAGGCATCATGGACGCTGCCTGGATATTTGGCGAGGATGTTTGTGAAGAGCCCATGGTGGTCCACAATGGCCTGCACATTTATGGAATGGGTGTGTTTGCAGTTCCCGTAGAGGTGTTCCGTTGCAGCATGTGGCACAAGTTGGACATGGGTGCAGTCCATTGCACCCAGCACATGTAGGAGCCCAGCAAATAGGTAGAAACCTGGCTTGGTCTCCTTCTGCAATTGCTGGGTGTTGGGGAATCAGATGTGGTGGGTTGTGAGGTGGATGATTGCATCCAGAATCTGTGGTAGAAAGGCCGAGTAGGATGGCTGGGAGAAACCAGCCACTTGAACGTCCGTTGTCTGGAATGATTTTGATGCCAGCATAGGGAGGACAGCCAGGAGTTTGGTCATGGGTGTAATAGTTGTTGGAGTTTCCACCCTTGCAGTGATGTCTGGCGCAATGTGATGCAGCCGGCGTACAATTAACTCCTGCTTCAGACTGTAGGTTCTGATGAAATCTTGTTCCCTGAGCACAAGGATGGTTGTGTGCTGTCAAAATATCCTCTCCCGCCTTTTGCGCTGTCTCTGTGGCTGCTGTGGTGGAGTTTGGGGTTGCTGCAGTAGTGCTGGAGGGGCCTGTTGTCGTTGGTGTTGCCTGCGGTGTGTGTCACGCTGGAGCATTAATGGTTCCATGTTGTCCAGGAGGTTGCCAAAGCTCCTTCTGTGTGTTTTCCTTAAGTAGTGTGCGGCCCTCATTTTAACCCTGGCCTGACCAGGTGTTAAAATTTGATGCTAATCAGACTTTGCCTCATTTTTTCTGGGACAAGTTTCTTAAGGTGAGTCACTTTAGCGCTGAGCTGTACGTATGGAGCTTGAGGGCTAGCATCATTTTTTGGAAGAGAACGCCTACCTTGCATATCATTGTCCAAAATGATGTACTGTGGGGCTCCCAAAAAATGATGCTAACTCTGAAATTTTGTCACTAAATGGGTCTAGCAACAAAATTTCAATATTGTGCTATGTTGGTGCCACTTTTGGCTCAACAAAATGGCTCAAAGACGGCGCAAGCTTTTCTTAAATATGGGACCTGGATTTCATGCTTATTTTGGGTATGACTTCCTTAGGCAATATTCAGCACCTTATCCGAGCTCACTGGAAGTAGACAAAAAAGTCAAAGTTCCACTTTTATCCAACTGCTGGAAAACTTTTTTATAGTCAGTCTTCATACTCCCGGGTGTTCGGAGCAAACTTTTAAACATTGAATCTTCTACAGCACCTTAAGGATCCATTCATCCCAGGTCAGCTAGGGTTTGTGGAGTTGAGTCCCTCTGCTTTTTGTGTTCCTGGAGTAGACAAACAAGAGGCTATCCTCTTGACCCTTGGAGAGCAGTTCCAATATCTTGTTGCCAGTAGAAATTAGGAGTCCATGAGCCCTTCTGTCCTAGTTCCAGCAAGATTCAGGAGTCTTCTTTCTTTTACAAGGCATTCTTCCTCTGAGGTAGTCTTCCCATGTCCAGGAATGATCTGCAGAGGGATGGTGAATTGTCAGTCTAATCTTGTACAGTAGATAATGATTGGACAATTTCCCCTTTTATTTAACTGAGAAAGTTGCCAGAAGCCCTATATTATTTGATGTGATTTACCCAACGGCCTGGGGATACTGAAACCACAACCCCCAGAATAGAGCACTGCAGGAGCCACTTTGTTACCACCATGTCAAATGCCAGGAGGTGCATAAACTACAGATGCTTGAACCATAGCGCGGGATTCACCGAACAGCCTGGGGAGACTGGAACTACAACCCACAGAACAAAATGTGTCAGGACCCACTTTGTGACTTCCACGTCAGATGCCAGGAGGTGCATAATCTACAGGTGCTTGACACGCAGCACAGGATGCTCGCGGGACATGCCTGTCTGTACCCGTCTATGCCCAAACGAGGCCCATCCAGGTCCCCCCTCTTGGACCCTGTAGTTGGAAATAGTTGTTTATGTGTGGTAAGGCTACCTGGTGTCAGTGTCCTTCATAATAGTGAAGAGAAAACAATCCCAAAATGGATTAGATAAAATTAAGACATCTAATAATTGCTAATGTGATTACTAATTATTTGACAGATGCAAGGAGTAGATTAAATGAAGAAATTGTTAGTGCAGAAGCTAGACTGGTGGCCACAAAAAATGCTTTGTCGGAAGTTATTGACAAAGTCAATGTTAAGTCCATCAATTTAACTAATGTTACAGATGTATTCAGTACTCTTGGCGTAAAGCCTAAGTCAGCTTCTTCGCCATCGGTGTATACGGGGTCATTGGAAATAATTGAACAATATGCTAGCAGTGATGATTTAACACCATCTCCACCTAAGAACAAGAGATGTAGAAAGTCAGCAAAAGCCAATTTAAAAACTTCATCCATGTCACCCAATACTAGAGAAATGAGAACAGCCCCAGGAGATAAAGGAACAAAGCATTAGACCAGCCTCTAGCTCATGATCTGCCAGTCCCCAAAGTCTTGGAGCTATTATTAAAGAGTGTACACAGTAAATTGGATAATACTGAATCTAATATTCTGGCAGATCTCAGAGAGGTTAAAGAAAGTATGACACTGATTGAAGAATCAGTGGACCATGTTTTGGGTAAAACACAATACCTCCACCGTTGGCTTTGTAGCTTTAAATGGAAACCTAAATGGCAGGGCCCCTTCTAAACAAATGTGTACTACTGATAGAGTGAGCATAAGTACCAACACTAAGGAGACTATAAAGGAATCTGACAGAGTAGACATGAAAAATAATATGACTGTATGGCAGGAATCATAGCAAGTGATGGTACCCAATAGCCAGCGGGAAAACTGGATTGACTCGGACAAGGCCTTGATTGAGATTTCGCATTTGCCTCTGAAGTGACTCCATATGTAATTATTTTGAAGAATATACCTAAATTTAGACCAGGGGCCTCAGAGTCCTGGTTAGATGTACGCAACAGTTGTACAATGCTTGTCAAAGATTATTTGTATCCCTAACGTTTTGTATCAGTAAATCTTTATGGTGAGACGTGTTCACTGGTTGGGTTATTCTAGGAAGCAAGAAGAAGGATACTGCATAGGCAGCAAAACAACTTAAACAGGAGAGGGGATATTACTGCTGTACCCCTGGGTTTTTTAAGTAGACCAACAAATACATTTAATTCAAGACAAGGAAAAGGTGAAAAGGGTTCAAACCAAGAACACCAATATTATCTATTAAGTATTAATCGGTTTGACCCCTTTAGTGGCAGGTATACCACCAGGGAACCACCAGCTTCACCAGGGAACTGCCAGCTCTGCCAGGATCATGGATGCCGGTGGCCTGGCAGTGGTGGAGGTCATAATCCACCAGGGCAGTGCTGTAAGCAGCAATGCCCTGTGGATTACAACTTCGTTCTCCACCAGCGGTTACACCGCAATGAAAAGGCTGGTGTAGAACAGGTACAGGGAGCCTCCCTGCCCAGCACCATTGCAATGTTCACAGTCTGCTTTGCAGACTCTTAAGCAGGGACTGAGAAAAAAGAAGGAGTTCCAAAACACGTTTTCTCCATTATTTGTTTCCATAGGAACTTTGGACAATGCTATAGCCAAAACTGTTGAATGGATTTTCACCAAACTTGACATTGGTAAAAAAAGAGTGTTTTTTGTGTTTTGGTGTAAATCCATTCAGTAATTTTAGAGAAATTAAGGTTAAAAAAAATGGTATATATCACAGTGTGGAGGATTCACGGAGCGACTGCTCTCAAACTGGGATATGATTGGGTGCCCCAATCTGCCAGGAGCTGAAGTATTTTTAAGAAGGGGGTTTTAGACCTGGCATCCTGGGTGTGATTTCCCCTGTCTTTTTTGCCTCTGCTTCCTGTTTTTTCGACTGTGTGGTGGACTTTGTTTTTGCTGGTTTTCAGTACTCTGAACACTTTAGCACTGCTGACCAGTGCTAAAGTGCAAGTGCTCCCTGTATAAATTATAATGATGATTGGTTATCCCTGATTGGCATATTTGATTTACTAGTAAGTCACTAGTAAAGTACACTAGAGGTGCCCAGGGCCTGTAAATCAAATGCTATGAGTGGGCCTCCAGTACTGATTGTGTTCCACCCACATGAGTAGCCCTGTAAGCAGGTCTCAGACCTGCCACTGCAGTGTCTGTGCGTCCAGTTTTTCACTGTCAATCTGACCTGGCAAGTGTATTCACTTGCCAGGCCCAAACCTTCCCTTTTACTACTTGTAAGTCACGCCTAAGGTAGGTCCTAGGTGGCCCCATAGGTAGGGTGCAGTGTATTTAAAAGGAAGGACATGTACTGGTGTGCTTTACATGTCCTGACAGTGAAATCCTGCCAAATTCTGTTTTCACTATTTTAAGTCTTATCTCACCCATGGGTTAAAATAGGGAATGCCTATAAATATCTTGTAAGTGCTGCTTCCCATAGGGAGCAGATGGAGATATGGATTTTGGGGTCTCTGAACTCACAATTTAAAAATACATCTTTTGGTAGAGTTGTTTTTTAGATTGTCTGTTCGGAAATGCCACTTTTAGAAAGTGAGCATTTTCTTGCTTAACCCTTCTGTGCCACTGACTGCCTATGGAATCCATGTCTGGGTCAGATTGATATTTGGGATGTTTGAGAATTCCCTCTACACAGTGACACAAAGGGAGCTGAGTAGTTCCGTGCACATCCTGATGAGTCTCCTATGCTAGAGTGGGGAGGGAGGAGCTGACACTTACACCTGAAAGGACTGTGCCTGTCCTCACACAATGCATTTTCCAACCCCCTGGTGTGTGTCTGGGGCAAGGACTGGGCAAAGCAAGGTCTTGTGAACAACAAAATCTTTTCTTTGAAGTTTACCTACTTCAAAGGCAGAAATGAGTATAAGTAGTGGACCCAAACCCCCAGACTTTTAGAATACATGTGAATCAAGAAGAACCTCTGCCAAGGAGAAGATCTGAAGAGGTGGAGGAGGAGTACTGCCCCTTTGCTTTACAGAAGAAAACAACTGCACTTTGCTGTGTATCCTGCTTGTGAAGATTCTCCAAGGGCTTGGACTGAGCTTACCCGATGTTCTGAAGTCTCACGGCCATCAAAGACTTCATCAGCCAGAGCCTGGGATCTCTTGCTTAGACCCGTACCCTGTTAAGTTGTGCCACATCCAGTCCCTGGGCCCTTCAAAGGAGAAGTTGGTGAACCCAAGGTGAAAATCTACGCACCGGAGCGGAGCAGCAGAAAAAGTGATGCAGCACCTGCACTGCAGCTGAAAAATTGATGCACCGCCAGCTCAACGCAGATTCATCACTGCTGCGCATCTGGATTTTCCACGCATTGTCCCTAGGCATCAAAATCTATAACAACACATCACCGCACAGACCTAAAGCTACTTGTCTGGAAATCAGCGCATCTCTTTCCTGCAAGGAAAGAATCAATGCATTGCTTGCCCGGCAGGGAAAGAATCAATGCACGGCCTCTCTTGAGAGTTAGGAATGGACACATCACTTGCTTTTCTGGCACACGCTCGCCTGTGCAGCTTTATTTTTAACGCATACCAGGTACTTTGTGCTAAAACAAAGCATTCATTTATTTCAATGGATTAAGACTCTTTTTACTTTAAACATTCATTTGCTTGTGTATGTTAGGTTTTTGTTGTTGAATTTGGTTAAAAAAAAATCAAAACTGGTATGGAGTCCTTTTGTGGTGTTTTCATTGTGTTACTTTGTGTGTTGGTACAAATACTATACACATTGTCTCTGAGGTAAGCCTGCCAGCTTGTGCCAAGCTACCAAAGGGGGCGAGCAGGGATTTTCCTAGGTGTGTGTCTCCTTTACCCTTACTAAAGTGAGGGTCCCTGCTTGGACAGAGTGCACACTAATTACCAGTCAGAGACACCATTTCTAGCAGGGGGGCATGCGCCCTCTCTCTATGAGGAGCATTCGGCCCACGTGGTGAGACCTGAGACCCCAGGGGATGGAGTTCCTTAAGCTAAAAGAGGATCATGGCAGGGGAGAACACACCCACTCCCCTTAACAAAAAGGCCCTGAAGGATGGGGTCCCTAGGGCCTTTTTAAAACTTGGGGAGCAGGGCTGCAATGTATACTGACCTTGATGGACTTGTAATAAAAAAAAAACAAATGATAATATTTGTTATTTACAATCTGAAAATGTAATACATTTACATCCATTTACAGCGCATGCTCAACAACCATGTGCAAACATACAACAGTTGCCACCCCGTACTCATGTTGCAGATATGTCCAGCCACCGGCCCAAGGAAGATGGCAGAGTATGCATCAACTGAATGATGCACATACCATGTGCCAGTTTGAAAACCATGCGAGAAAGGCAAATCATTAAGAAGTACAAATTAAACTGTGTCACCATTAACTCCATAGTACTATAATTTCAATCTGAGCTGTTGCCAGACATCATAACTCAGAATACTATCTCACCTATAGTGAACATCATAGCATACTACATTTCTGTGCTGCTGACTCCTTCAAGTACACAGATTGCAACTCACACACACCATTTTCAACTGTCTTTAGCCAGGCCATGTCGCTATGTTCAGAAATATGAATTACTAAATATAATTTCCAAACACATAATGTTACACCAACAAATTGAAAGCCACGTTCTATGGCTTAGGAGGCATAACGGATTTTGGTGCCATTTATGTAACTCATTATGTTTGTGCCACCTCATGACCAGGAGCAAGTGTACTGCATTTGTATGCATTTCCACTCATCAATGTCCAAGTGGGTTACATAGCTGAACTTTACTTCACCAGTGTGTGCAAGATTTCCAGGCCCAATCCATTACTCACTAGTGGTACACAACAGCTCCATCCAACACAGCTAGCACCAATTTTGGCCTGAGCTGTTAGTGTTACCCTTTCTGTTGGTGTGATGTCTTTGGAAAGTTTCACTTTAATTTCACTTACAAGTACTTTTTTTATTACATGTTCAACTTACTCAGCTTATCATAGCCGCAAAAGGCTCTAAGACACCCAACAGACTTAGGGAAAATCTGCTTCAATGACTGGAAGGGCTCTCCGCTACTCTTCTAGGAACGTCTGCAAGATTGTTGGGTTATGTGGAATACCTCACAGTATTTCCATGTAGAAAAATATACTTCTCATTCCTAATAATGATTGCCAGTGGGAAATCCAGGGTGATGTTGGTGAGATGTATCAGCAAGATGACCGAGATAAGGTTGAACACAGTGATCTCTGGTGTGTACTTATTGATAACATCTTTACATGCTGGTCCATGAAAATGTAATTTAAAAAAATCCAATAAGGACATATCTTTCTATAGAAGCTATGCAACTATTCCACTAACATTGAATTTAAGTCTTTGCTTTTTGCACTTTCAGCAATACAACCCCTATATTTCTTAGACATTAGATTTAGCCCTACATCCCCTCTAGGATTCTTATGTCTGACATCCTAAGGCTATTGTTTGTACCCAGGATCAGAAGAGATAGACAGGCCATACACTCATTCAGGTTTCTGGCATCCAAACTTTAGAATACCATACCACTTCCATTAGAACGGAGTTCTAGTGAAATGATCTTCAAGGAGCAACTGAAGAGATGGTTTTTATAACCTTGGTTACAGTTAGATTTATGTAGGTAGTTCATGAGCACTGGAAAGTCCTGATCAAGCAGCCATGCACTATATGAATATAAAACATTTTTCAGGTTGATTTTGACCATTTATATTCAAAGTGTGTTTTTATTTATGAAACATTTTTTGAAAATAAACTACTATATTATGTAAACCTTACATAAAATGATAGTCATCTTGCATAGCAGATTGTATTTATTATAGCTCTTGATATTTTTTCCTTAGAAACAAGTTATATATTTGAATGGAAAATGAAAATGTTACTCATGCTACAAATGTTTAAATGTCTGCTTAATTCTTCCTGGGTGATGTCATCTCGTCATCTGTTGGACCGTTTACAAATCAATCATGCATACTTGGGAGTCTTGCACAGATGCTGGTGCTGGAGAGATCTGCAGTGCAAGTTGATTAGTCATTGGTGGGATGTCCCTGGAAAGAATATTGATACACAACCTCTCAGTCACAATCTGGTGCCAATGTAACTGAGTTTCATATAAGGTATGTGAAATATTTTGTGTGAGTCTCCAGGCCTAAAACTTGTACTTGATGACTCATTTGTACCTTATTTGTTCACAATTTATTTTTCATAATACTTCATAATACACTTCTGTTGATTGCGTACTTCATCATATTGCATCTTCTCTGTATGGTTTCGAAGTAGACACATTTTTGTACACATTTATCCTTTCTTCTTGATGGGCTCATATAAAATTGAATAGAACATTTACATTAGGCATAAAATGAAACAATTCATATAGATTAACTTGTTCTTAGTGACGTTATATTTATTTAGGTTTTGCATTTTGAAACATGTTTTGTGTGTATTCTATAAAAGTGTGTACTTTATTACGTACTGAGAATGTTTTCTTCACAAAGCAATGCATCATTTAATACATTTTATGTGAACAAAGTCACAACACTGAATATTTTATTTCATTTTTGATTTTGTTCTAAAATATATTACAGATTCTTGGAAAATGAGATAACTTATATGTTGTTTGAGAAATGAAAGACGATTCCACAAATCCTTAGAGTACTTTTCCAGGTAACAGTTCATGAGTGGATTGGAAACTTGTGAACAGAAGGTGGATAAAGTAAATAGTCTAGATGCTCATATTAGGACATCACTCGGGTCTCTTGGTGGTAGCTTGTTAGGTGCTGCCGAGGGTGGAAGAGTTCCACCAATGGGTCGAACTATGCATGTCTCTCTGTTCATGCTGATTTTTAGCAACAGTAGTGCGAGCAGCGCTGACAAATCAGCATAGATAGTACCATGGTGTGTACAAGAGGACGCAAGCCATTTGAGTTGATTTTGTTGCCACTCGAGTAGAAAATTCACTTGAGTGTCAGCAAATGTACTCAAGAAGCAGCCCTCAAACCCCAACCACCCATGCCCACCACACTAGAAAATGGCACTTGGGGATGCCAAATATGACTTGCTTTTCTGGATACTCACAGGAAAAAAATCACCCACATGCTGCCAATTCTAACCCCTAGTGTTGTCCTCAACTAATGCCAGCTATTTGACCCTTCCTAAAAGCCTCTAAAGCGGCCTGATTATCCACAGAGGAGGTGATGATAGGTGACTCAGTGTGCAAGCTATAAGTGTGTCTGGTTCCAAACTGGGGGATAGTTGGTACTTGACGACAAAAGAAGCAACTTAACTAGGCACTGCTGCAGACAAACCTCTGAAGATATCTAGTACCACCTCAGAATGTTAAATATGGTTCTCAAGCGATTCTCCACAAGATCATTTTGGGACACTGGATCCCATTTTAGGCCCTCATTAGATCATTCTTGGCCCTTACGAGTTCAATAATCTGGCTCATCTGTCCCTCCTGCCACACAGCTTCACCCATCATGTTTTGACCCATGTTGTTTACATTAGTGACCATAGCCTGAGCCTCCCTCCCTGTAGCAGATCCTTTCCCAACCCTTTCAAAAGACCCTGTGGTCTTGACTGGGGGGAGCGCATGTGTTGAGTGTCCTGTCTGGACACCAGATGGTATGCCTGAGGTTGTCGCAAGAGCCAGGACATGGGTGACCATTGTTGTTGGGGGTGTGGGGCCACAGGTGCTTGTGAGGGTAATGATGTGTTTAATGGGGACTAGAAACTGCTTGATGTAATAGGTCTAGTGTCCGACCCCACTGAAGGTTGCTTTCCTCAGGCAGAGTGACAAATGCAGCTGACACTGATGACTCATATCTTGCTACTTGTCCTTGGAAACATGAAAAATACAATTATTTATACAATGATAATGGATATTCTTTTTAATTATTATATTAGCTCTGAAAATTTGGGGCCTGATTTAGAGTTGAGAAGATAGGTTAATATTGCAAATGGAATGGAAAACCTGTCCGCTTTATTACAAATGTAATATATTCAATGACAAATGGTACTTTTGTGGCAGAATAATCTGTACACCAATTTCTAAATCAGGCCATTCATATTTATACAGTCAAAAAACTCTTTACTATATCTGTTTACCATACGTGATGCAATTTAGTGTCTTTAAAGATTTTATTCTTCATATTAGTCTACAACATTTGGGAAAAAAGTGGTATAAATGAAGTGGGGATGATTCTGGTTTCAGATTTCAGGACTGTGATAGTATGTGGGAGCTGTCAAACCTAGGTTTGGCCTATGTTTCCTTCCAAATGTCCATCATACTATGCCTGGAGTATTCCACTAGTAAAAACCATTGCTGTAGATTTCCATTGCATTCTTTGAGTACATGTGGAAGGTATTTGAAAGGAAGTATCATATTCTCTTTCTGGATAATGAGTTGCTGATTTTTAAACAGGATCACCAAGACATAATATGCTACATACCTAGCCCTATACTTTAGAAGATGAGAATGATTGGCATGAAGAGAAAAGATCTACATTATTCTATCAGGGTTAATGATGTGAAATAAAAAATGTACTGGCAGATGTTGCATGGACGTCATTTAGGGGTTGCCAGGGGTAGCAGCTTCAACCCTTGGCTTGTCCCTTGTGACGCCTATCACTGCATTTGCGACCCCTGGCCTCAGAAGTGAAAAAATCAGCATCAGGCACACCAGAGCAGCTCCACTTTCCTTGTTTTTTGTCAATTCGTTATTATAATATTCGTGAATAATCATCTATTTTTCAAAATCAGTGTAATAAAGGATGAATTACAATTTGCTGGAATAAAACCCTCCCTGTCAGCTGAGATAAGTATAAAATTAATTTAAATGTTTTTTTGTGTGGGGGCATACAGGGGAGAGTATGTTTATGTGAGAGAAAGTGTGTGTATGTGTAAGCATGCGTGTGTGTGTTAATAAAAGTTGAGTTTAAATGGTGTGTGATGTCATGTTTACTATCCCTGGCATTGTGGTGAATTGATTTTCATGAGACATTGTCAAGCTTCCCAAGTGTACTGAGCTTAAAGATTTGGTGATGAAAAGTGTTTTTAGCGGGCTGAAGATTAGATTTGTATTGATATTCAGAATTTTCTAAGTTAATGCATTTATGTAATGTGAGAGGTCCTTGTTTGTCAGAAAGAAAGAGAAAGAAGATTATGCACAAAGTTTGGTAATTCTGGACATATCTTTAAAGACTGGCAAAGTAAACCTAACATTCCCAAAGATATGTATAAGAAATTGGGTTAGTAGCTGAGCCGGGTGGAAGCCTCATTCAGGCAACAACCACAATCCTTGTCAGAGTGAACTACAAAAGTCACTACATTAACTTGCACTTAACCCTCATGTAATTTCGCACGAAACTAGTCATGCTTAACGTAGAAGAAAAATCCCAAGAAAAATCCAAAAACAATTTATAACAATAGAGAAAATTGTATTAAATGAAAAGATAACAGAACAACAATAATTCAATCAGTAGAATTAGGGACAATGATTTTTAAAGTGTTGAAAATAGAACTAAGAAGCACACAGAGACACTTTCAGTTACCTGGTCGCACTAGACTGGAGGAAAGTCACATGTTCAGAATGACTGCAATGCAGTGTGGGTCAGATACAGATACCAGGTTAGTCCAGTTTAAGAGTTAACTTCTCAAGTTTGGCAAAAAACGTTCTGTTCACGTTGAAGGAGGCTTTCACCGCGAGGAGCGGGTCGAGAGTGTCCCAAACGGTCATTGCTGTAGCTGGAAGATCCGGTCATTGCTGTAGTGCCCTGCTGGTTGATCGCAATGGACGATTGCTGTCTCTGCAAAGTGCAGATCTTGTGTTGCTGGTCATTGCAGACAATTCCTGTCAGCACAAAGAGCAGGTCATTCTGGAGCTGTGCATTGGCGGTTTTTGCGGGTGGTGTAATATTGATGCGAAGAAGTCATTTTGTCATTGTAAGGAGACCAAAGATTAGAATTTTCACCTTTTCTCCCCTCACACATCGGCCTTCTTTCATTCCATGTGTGGTAGAAAAATAAAATCCAAAGCACAAGAGCCATTCACAGTCATGTGACCCGGGATCCTGGCAACAAGGCACATTTAAGGTTTCTTTACGAGCGTGGCGGTCCAAGGACTGCCACTCTCCTGGTGATGGTCAGACCGCCACACTCCAGGTGGTCTGACTGCCACATTACAACCCACCAAGGGACCGCTGTCGCCACCAGGAACATTGTTCCCAACATGCTGATGGCAGTCTAAGTTTTACTCAGCCACAGTGGTGCTAAACTCAGCACTGCCGTGCTGATTACATTTCAGAATTCTGCCAGCCTTTCCAAGGCTGTCAGAAAACCAGTATCTGGGGCCACAGGGGAGCCCCTGCACTGCAAATGACCAGGGCATGGGCAGTGCAGGGACCCCCCTGCCCAGCACCGTTGGAATGTGCAATGTCTGCTGTGCAGACAGAGCGCATTCTGACGGTGCTGGTGTGCTATAGTATTGGCCTCGGCTCCCTTAATACTGTATGGAGTAATACAATGTTAGGCAGCCCGGCGGGAACCTTGATGGGGATCCCGTAAGAAGGACCTAAGTTTGGGCAAGAAAACACAAACTTTCTAAAAAGTGGCACTTTCAAAATTTGAACTTAAAATCTAACTGTATTATTAGGACAATTCATTTGAGTCTAAACAGCATATCTCAATCTTACTAGATGTAATAATGTAACCCAGTGTTAGTCTAAGGGAGTGATAACAATAGTATCAGGACATGTAAAACTTAAAAACCCATGTCCTACTTTATAAATAGGGGGTGGTTAGGGCCTACCTTAGGGGTCACTTACATGATTTAATAAAGGTTTAAAAAGGAAGGCTTTGGCCTGGCAAAGGGTCAATTTTGCTAGGTCGAAATGGCAGTTTAGGAAGGCTGTAGTGGCAGGCCCGAGACATAATTTAAAGTGGCTGGCGTAATCAGTGCTACGCAATGCGTTTCTAGGGATTAATAGTCCACCTTCGATTGTGCTTACTGAAAAAAATGGGAAGTCCGTTTTTAGTATTATGGTAAATTAGGATTTAAATACATCAGCATATGGCGTGTTTTCATTCACGTACTCGCGTACGGTCAAAGGCCTCGATACACTGTCACTATTGATTTTTCATACAATAAAGACGGCACGAAACAAGGTAAGACATGTATTTGAATACTATTGGGGTCATTACAACATTGGCGGTAAATGCCGCTTACCGCCGTGCAGGAGACCGCCAACACGCCGCCGCAACCGTGGAATTCCGCCACAGCTATTATAACCCACAGCTCGGAATCCGCCAAAATTTAGACACCCACACAAGTCCGCCACACCAAAGGTCAGTGATAAGCTGGTAATAACAAAACCTCCACCGTCACGCCAACAGGAATACGCCCACACTATCACGACCCACGAATCCACACAGCGGTCTTTCAACCGTGGTATTCCATTGGCGGTACACACCGCTGCGCTCAAAATACACCCACTCTTACAAAACACATCCACATTGGACAAATCGAAATACACACACCTGATACACATACACACACCACTCCCACACACTCAAAGCAATATAAAACACACACACACATCACCCACAAACCCCTACGACAAACATTGCGACAGAAGGCCAGAGAGAGACTTCACCAGAAACAACACTAGCATCCACAGGCACTCAACACCATCACTCACACAACATCCATGCACCTCACACAACACACCCCTAAATATCACCCCACACATCACAACACACACCACCCCACACATCACCCACATCACCCCATGGCACTGCAAAGACACCCCAGGTTTTCTGAGGAGGAGCTCAGGGTCATGGTGGAGGAAATCATCCGGGTAGAGCCACAGCTATTCAGATCACAGGTGCATTACACCACCATAGCTAGGAAGATGGAGCTATGGCGGAGAATCGTGGACAGGGTAAATGCAGTGGGACAGCACCCAAGAACACGGAATGACATCAGGAAGAGGTGGAACAACCTACGGGGGAAGGTACGTTCCGTGGTCTCAAGACACCAGATTGCAGTTCAGAGGACTGGCGGCGGATCCCCACCTCCTCCCCACAACTAACAACATGGGAGGAGCAAGTCTTGGCTATACTGCATCCTGAGGGCCTCGCAGGAGTAGTTGAAGGAATGGACTCTGGTAAGTCAAATCTTAACTACTTCATCCCCCACCCTACCTGCATGCTATCACATACCCCACCCTCGCCCTCACCCCATCACTCCAACTCCTCACACATGTCGCACTATCACAAACCACACATCCCAAACCCATGCCCTGCATGCAACACTAAAGCATGGACACCCATCACCAAGGCATGGGCACTGCACATACCAATACACCCCCCTAAACCATTATCACACAAAGTCCCACACAAGAATGCAAGCACTGGGGTACAGGGTCACCCACCCATTGCACACCATGGCACATACAGATGCACTAAACATGCCTTTACTCCCCTGCAGGACCCCTAACCAACGTCACTGGACAGGAGGGTCCAGACATGTCCACTCCACCCACAGAAGAGGCCCACAGTGATGACAGCAGCTCTTTCCAACTGGATCTAGATGACCAGCCCGGCCCATCTGGGACCTCGGGACAGTCTGTTCCCCTCACCCTGGCACAGGCCACTACAGAGCTTCCCCCCTCTGGAAACACCAGCACAGCACCCACCCAGAGGGCCCATACCTCTGTCCCCAGGAAACGTCAAGCAGCAGTGTGTCCACCACTATAGGGAACCCAGGCTTACCCACCACCCGAACAACACCAGGGACCTGGGGGCAGTGGCAGTGGGCACATGGTTCAGGGGACAGAGGCCCAGGAACACAGGGGAACTGGGAGGGCTACTGTGCGAAAGGGGGAGGACAGGCCCAGAGAACCCACTCTCCACGAGGCCCTCTCCAACATCAGGGGAGCCTACCACCATTCCCAGGAGACAATGGCAACGGTACTGGCCAAGTTTCAGGAGTCCCAGCGGCTGCAGGAGGAACAGTATTTGGGGTTTAGGGAGGAACTCAAATCCATCAACACCACCCTGGGAACCATTGTAGGGATGCTGAAGGAACTCGTCTACACCAGGAGGGACACTGTGGCACAACAAGGGGCCCCTGACACTAGCCTGGACGATGAACTGCCCACCACCTCTGCCGGCGCTAGTGGACAGGAGGCCCCACCACAGGACCACGATACCAGCACCCCACCCCCTGCAGATGGAGAACCACACCGCAAGCGGTCCCTGAGATCCAGGACAAAGACAGAGAACAATGCCAAGACCCCCGCCAAGAAATTAGACCACCCTGAATTTCATCCTTCTGTCCCACTTTGTCACCCTGTCCATACTCTAACTATCCTAGCTCCACTTCCTATGCCCCTTTGGACAATGCACCTGTGAGACTAATAGACTGGACTCTGCCATGGACATTCCTCCACCATCACCCCTGACCAATTTACAACCCCCTCCACTATTTTGCACTTAAATAAACACCCTTAAATCACAAAACAATCTGGAGTCAGTCTGTGCTTTCGAAAATGTGTATTTGCAATAACTGTGGAAAAATTCTATATCCAATGTATTGTCAACATACCTATATCACACAGCTTTAGTCCATGCGGAATCAAAGCAGATGTCACACAGTGGGACCCACATCTGTGAAATTGAAAGGGAAAGTGACAAATCAGGGTCCATACACTTGGTGAAAGTGACAGACAGATGAGAGGTAGAAGAATTAAATCAGATGTAGCAGGCAGTGCTGTCTTCTTACCTGTGTCTCACTGGAAGTATTGATGAATCACCGTGTTCCTGTTGTCTATGTCCTCTTCCTCTGCTTCCTTATCTTCACTGTCCACAGGCTCCACAGCTCCCACAACACCTCCATGTGGACCATTCTCCTGCAGAAAAGGCACCTGTCATCACAAAGCCATGTTGTGAAGCATACAGCAGGCCACGATAATCTGGCACACCTTCTTTGGTGAGTAGAATAGGGATCCACCTGTCATATAGAGGCACCTCAACCTGGCCTTCAGGAGGCTGAAGGTCCTCTCTATAATACTCCTAGTTCGCCCATGGGCCTCATTGTAGCGTTCCTCTGCCCTTGTCCTGGGATTCCTCACTGGGGTCAGTAGCCATGACAGGTTGGGGTAGCCAGAGTCACCTGCAAATGTTGAGGGACAACTGTTAGACACACACTAACTCTTAGGGACATCCCGAGACCCAGACACCTAGTCACACTGTATTGGGTCCATGTCCTCACCTAATAACCAGACACTGTGCCTCTGGAGTTGCCCCATCACAAAAGGGATGCTGCTATTCCACAGAATGTAAGTGACATGCACACCTGTTCACTCCTGCGGGGGGGACCAATGCCACATGTGTCCCATCAATGGCACCTATGATGTTGGGGATATGTCCCAGGGCATAGAAGTCACCTTTCACTGTAGGCACATCCTCCACCTGAGGGAACACGATGTAGCTGCGCATGTGTTTCAGCAGGGCAGACAACACTCTGAACAACACGTTTGAGAACATAGGCTGGGACATCCCTGATGGTATGGCCACTGTTGTTTGAAAAGACCCACTTGCCAGGAAATGAAGTACTGACAGGACCTGCACTAGAGGGGGGATTCCTGTCAGATGGCGGATAGCTGACATCAAGTCTGGCTCCAACTGGGCACACAGTTCCAGGATTGTGGTACGATCAAGTCTGTATGTGACAATTACATGTCGCTCCTCCATTGTCGACAGGTCCACCAGCGGCCTGTACCCCGGAGGATGCCGCCATCTCCTCACCTGCCCCAGTGGACGTGCTCTATGGAGGAGAACAGCGAGCAGAGAGTCAGCCAACACTGAGGTACGTAAACACAACTTTATTCCATAATTTTTTTAAATCGATATATGCCTGTATTAGTCTTTATGCAAGGCCTAGATATGTGTGACGCAGTCAAAATTAATGCCATGTGGCCCCCTGAAGTGGCAGCTGCCTGACCTGTAAGGTGGGACAAGGGGATGTGATGTAACTGCGCTGGCATTGTACACCGTCTCAGTAGGCGGTCGAAGACCGCGGCACAAACCTGCATTAGTTAACATTGGACCCTATGGGTTCCAGGAGCCAATGACGATGTACGCCGGCAGTGACGGTACGCACCACCGCAGACGTGACTGCCATTTTCTGTCTGTTCACTCACTTGATACCTGATCTTCGATAGGAGAGGACCTACACTGCAAGTGCTTCTGTGACCTCAGTCTGGAAGAGACAATGGCTCATGTGTCTGGGGAAAGGGCCCCTGCCTTCAGCAGGGAGAAGTTGGAGGAACTAGTGGATGGGGTCCTCCCCCAGTACACGCTACTCTACGGTCCTCCAGACAAACAGGTAAGTACACTGTGAGCATGCCGAATGGGCAATGCCTGTGGGGAGTGGTGTTGATGAAAGATGGGGGGGGGGAGAATGAGGCATGCATGAAACGACGGTGAGTGCATGTGCGTCATGGCAAGGGTAGGGATGCGGGCCAATGACTGTGACAGTGCAGACGGTTATATCTTCTCCTTTTCCCCTGTACTATTCCTTTAGGTCAGCGCCCACCAGAAGAAGGATATTTGGCGTGCCATCGCCAAGGAAGTCCGGACCCTGGTGGTCCACCACAGACGGAGCACCTGCTGCCAAAAAAGATGGGAGGACATTCGCCGATGGAGCAAGAAGACAGCGGAGTCCCAGCTGGGGATGGCCTCCCAACGTGGGAGGGGTGCCCGTCGCACCATGACCCCCCTGATGTTCCGGATCCTGGCGGTGGCATATCCGGCATTGGATGGGCACTTGAGGGCATCACAGCAGCCACAAGGGGGTAAGTACACTCTCATTCTGCTGATTCAGTGCGCAGTGGAGGTGTATGGGTGGGAGAGGTGGGCTTTGGGTTCCCCTTGGCCAGGGCGAGTTTAGTAGGCAAGGCCCCTTCTTGAGGCAGGCTATGTGGCACCCCACCCCACCTGTATTCAGAGGCAACTACACCTGGTCAGGCTCCTGTGACTTCCATGTGTGCAGCAATCGGGCATAGGCCTTGTACCCCTTGTCCCTGTGATTAATGAGGGAACTCAAAGTGCACGGCGTAGTGCAGGGGGCTTCTGTGTCTGTAGTGTCTGCCAACGGTAGCGGTATTGCATGCACTCAACATGTCTTTCTTCTGTCTCCCCCCCTTTTTGTGGTCTCCCTGTTCTTGTGTGCATTGGCATCATCAGGTTGAGGAGCAGTGGCACCGGAGCAGGCGGGAGTTGCATCCCACATGGCCCTGGAGGGTGACACAACAGAGTCAGAAGCCACCAGTGGGACAGAGGGCGGTGGGAGCTCCACGGCGGGGACAGGAGCTGAAACCAGCGACACGGACTCCTCCTCTGATGGGAGCTCCCTTGCGGTGGCGGGCCCCTCTGTGCCCCCCACATCTACAGGTACAGCCCCCCTACCAGCACCGCCCTCCCAGCAGCCCTTCAGCGTGTGCCCCGTGGCCGCTCACCCAGGAGGGTGAGCATCTCTTTCGCCCCAGGCACCTCAGCCCCTTCCCATGTCAGCCCTGCTGCCCTCAGTGAGGAGGCCATTGACCTCCTCAGGTCCCTCACTGTTGGCCAGTCTACCATTTTGAATGCCATCCAGGGTGTAGAGAGGCATTTACAACAGACCAATGCATACCTGGAGGGCATTAATTCTGGTCAGGCAGCCCAACAGCGAGCTTTTCAGATTCTGGCCTCAGCACTGATGGCAGCCATTGTCCCTGTGTCCAGCCTACCCCCTCCAACTTCCTCCACCCAGACCCAATCCCCTGTACCTCAGTGTATCCCAAGCACACCATCAGACCAGCATGCACGCACCTCAACACACAAGGGTGGCTCAGGCAAACATAAGCACCACACATCCCACAGGCACTCACGCAAGCATCATACACATGCAGACATAGCAACATCCACTGCATCCATTGTGTCCCCCTCTTCATTGTCTCCCTCCTCCCTCCTCCATCCTCCCTCCTAGTCTCATCTCCACTTACAGCTGCATGCACTACATCTTCATCGACTATGTCCATCACCAGCACACCCACCACCACACCCCGCTCACTTGCACTCACCACCCCGACTACCATTCACACATCCCCTGTGTCCTCTCCCAGTGTGTCTGTGAGCCCACCTCCCAAGGTACACAAATGCAGCCACACACCCACCCAGCAGCCATCCACCTCATGACAGCCTGCAGTCCATGAACCTTCACCCAAAGTCAGCAAAAGTATACCGCCTACAACCACTACCTCTTCCTCCACTCCCAAACCCCCTCCATCTACCCGTCCCAGTGTGTCCAAAAATCTTTTCCTGTCCAACCTTGACCTCTTCCCCTCACCTCCCCCACCCCTTCAGTCCCCTAGGGCCCGCCTTTCCAAGTCCCAAACCAGCACCTCAGCCACAACATCTGAGGGAACAGTGGTGCCAGTAGTATCCGGCTTCTGGAGTGCGCCAGGCAGCAGGGCAGCCAGTGTGCCAAGGAGCCAGACCACGGACAGTCCCCCACCTCAAAAGCACAAAAAGTTGGCCAGTGCCCGGCGGGAGAGAGGCAAAACATCTACCACCAAAGCCTCTCCCAGGAGTACAGTTGGGAGTGGGAAGACAGCTGCGCCACCATCCAAGGTGGGGAAGGGGAACAGAAAAACAGGCAAGTCGCGGAAAACCTGCATGGCGGACAAGACCGCCACCTGCACCGCTGAACCGCTGAACAGGACACCGCCGCCACCAGCACCGCTGCCAAGGACACCGCCGCCACCAGCACCGCTGCCAAGGACACCACCGCCACCAGCACCGCTGCCAAGGACACTGCCGCCACCAGCACCCCTGAACAAGACACCGCTGCCACCAGCACCGCTGCCAAGGACACCGCCGCCACCAGCACCGCTGCCAAGTACACCGCCGCCACCAGCACCGCTGAACAGGACACCACCACCACCAGCACCGCTGAACAGGGCACCGCCGCCACCTACACTGCTCAACACGCCACCGCCGCCACCAGCACCGCTGAACAGGACACCGCCGCCACAAGCACCGCAGGCCAATGAGCGCCAAAAGCTCTGACGCTACTGAGGCCGCCACGAGCAGGATGAAGCACTCTGGGCACAAAGCCCCCTCCAGAACCAGTGGAGAAAGGCATCCACTACCTCAGTCCTTGGCAGGATGAAGCACTCTGGGCACAAAGCCCCCTCCAGAACCAGTGGAGAAAGGCATCCACTACCTCAGTCCTTGGCAGGATGAAGTACTCTTGGCACCAAGCCCCCTCCAGAACCTTTGGAGAATCACATCCACTACCTCAGTCCTTGGCAGGATGAAGCACTCTGGGCACAAAGCCCCCTCCAGAACCAGTGGAGAAAGGCATCCACGACCTCAGTCCTTGGCAGGATGAAGCACTCTGGGCCAAAGCCCCCTCCAGAACCAGTGGAGTATCATATCCACTACCTCAGTCCTAGGCAGGATGAAGCACTCTGTGCACAAAGCCCCCTCCAGAACCAGTGGAGAAAGGCATCCACTTGTGAGACTGTGGCGTTGCACTCCCCAGGATGCAGCAGTGGGCAAACCACCCACTTGAGAGACCTGTGAGACTGTGGCTTTGCACTCCCCAGGATGCAGCAGTGGGCAAACCCCCAACTGTAAAGACTTGTGAGACTGTGGCTTTGCACTCCCCAGGATGCAGCAGTGGGCAACCCACCCACTTGAAAGACTTGAGAGGCTGTGGCTTTGCACTCCCCAGGATGCAGCAGTGGGCAAACCACCCACTGTAAAGACTTGTGAGACTTTGGCTTTGCACTCCCCAGGATACATCAATGGGCATGGAGCCCCCTCATGGATCTGGCGTTGTGTACTCATCCGGCTGAGGTGCCCCCCCTTCCCTTCCCCCTGAGGTGCCTGTTGTATTTCTATCTGATGCCCCTGCAGTGTTCTCTCCGTTTTGATCAGGTATTGAGTGTGGGCCTCCCCCTTGCATTTTGGGCCCAGTGGTCCACAGACTTTAGTGGTGGAATACCTTGGACTTGTATTCTTGGTGTATATATTTGTTTATAGTGTAAATATATATATATATATATTTGATTACTGTATTTTAATAGATTACAAACGTTCAACTCATTTCCTTTTGTTCTTGCATTCTTCCAGGTGGAGTTGGGGGTTGTAAATGTAATGTATCAACATGTACTTGTGTGTGTGTTGTAGTGGGTGAGGGTGGGGATGGGAGTGTTGCGTGTTGCGTGTGTGTGTCGCTCTTTTTTCCCTCCCCCTCCCCTGTGTCATAGGTGCAGTACTCACCGTGGTCTTCGCTGCCGTCTTTGATGTTCCTGGTAGAGGAGCAGGAAGACAAAGGCAGGGAGTATCTGGAGCTCAGGTTCCATGGCGTCCTGGTTCCTCATGGGGTGTGTAGAGGTGAGCGTTTTCCCTTCCAAGTCGTGTTTCCGCCATGTTTTTGTTCGCGGCTAATCCGCCCCGAAAAGGTGGCGGATTGGACTGTTGTAATACAGTGGGCGGAACCTTGTCTTCTGCCTGTCTGTTGGCGGTGACCGCCTCAGTGTTTGTTTCTACCGCCGTGGCGGTCGGAGTGTTAAAGTGGCTGTCTATGTTTGCGGTTTCCGCCACGGTCGTAATTCCATTTTTTTTACCGCCGGCCTCTTGGCGGTTTTACCGCCACTTTAACACCGACTGCCAGGGTTGTAATGACAACCTATGTCTCTAAAGATTAATAGACCTCTTTCTATTGCGAGAATGGAATGTCCGCTTTCAGAGTTAATGAACTATTAGGATATAAATAAATTAGCCTACGGCGCTGCTTTTCTTCACGTACTCGCGTGTAATTACAGACCCCAATACTTTGTTACTACTGTTTTCTCATACAACAAAGGAGGTGCGACGGGGCATACGGCACATTAAAGGTTACAGGTAACTTTATACCTTGGGGATATGATATCGCAAAGCGAAGAGATATATTTTTACTTTAGTTAATTACTTAAGGAAGCTTTTCTTTCTGTTTATAGAGGGAAGAAGGAGACACGTATGCAATGACTGTACAACATTCGTTTTCAATACTTTAGTGTGAGTATAGTTACAGATACATATTATATATAGTATTAAATTTAACAAAAAAAGGAGAAAGTGGTTGAATCTTCCTCATTTCTATTATATCTGTATTTACAGATGACCTAAATTTAGGCAACATACGAGGATAATAACATCAGGTAAAAATAGCATCTTTATTTATCTTAGTCCGATTAGATGGACACACTTTGCTGTTTCTGATGTGGAGTGTATCACTCGTTGGTGCATGTGGGTCTATTCACAAATATAATAAGGATAAAATAGTTACTATTTGGTAAACAGGATAACACACTGTTTAATGGATTTTATCATGTGAATGACAATTATATATCACTGGGTATATATATATAAACAAGCATTTGCAATGCAATAGGTCTCGCGTTTGTTCAAGTTAGAGCTATTAGCGTTGCAAATTCCTCACTGGACTTTTCTTGCCACACAAATTGAAAAAGTAAAGTAAAATAGTTGACATAAGCAAGTCAATTCAGAGTGCCACGGCTGCCAAGAGCATGAACGCGAAGGAGAGACACAAAAGGAAAAAGAAGTTCGCTCACAGTCAAACATATCTGCAAATGTGCAACTATCCATGTAACAGGGTCGGTCACTAAGAAAGTAACAAAACCGCCCCAAGGCAGCACAAACGTAAAGCATATACGAGTGTCATCAAAGGATTTTTGAAAAGCAAGCCTATGAACGAGTGAAAGTTATGAGCGTGATGTGGGTGTGGGTTAAAGCCCACACAGATACCAACATGTCGGAATAGCAACGCTTGCATGCTGCTGTGCTCGACCTAAAAAGTGGCCCTGCACTGCAGCGGAAAACTTCCTGTTGCTGTGCAGTGTTAGAATTGTGCACTTCCGCAACCACTTACCATCTTAGAAGCAACACAATGTTCCACTCAATTCCTTGCTGCTGTAATTCTCAGGATGGGAGTCTGGCAGTGGGGACAGGAAATTACGTTTTTAACTATTATGTTTCCTGCGCTGCCACTCGGGAGTAAGGAGCCCTGAGTGACAGGCGGGAATCACAATACTGTGTACTCTGTTGTGTTGTGTACCTTGGGTTAGTTGTCCTGCTGCATGGAATGGGTCATATAAAATGAGACTTCACCCTGTATGAAGTTACAGGACTTCTTATTTCTTTCAGAAAAGTAAAATTCACTACATTTACCGGAGTAGTGTTTTACTGAGCCTAACCATACTTGTAAAATATAGGTCATGGGAGATTAGGGAAACCTCAACATATATCCTGATGTAGCAAACCATTAACTGGCACTCGATCTGAAACAAGGGCTAAATATAAATTGAAGAGTGTTGGGAGAAATGGAAAAGCCTGGCCGGACACCACGTGAGATGTTGATACTGTTGAAAAGAAACAATTTTCAGTTTTTGCATGATCCTGAAAGACAGGTGGTAGTAGGAGTCATGATTGCCAGCATAGACTGCCTCTCGTCCTCTATTCAAAGGACATAATTCAAGAAGTTAATAAAAGCTTTCTGGGTTCCTTGTTTGGGTCGAAACCAAAACTTGAAGGAAAATAAACGTGGTGGAATCTAGAAGGTTTTGCAGATGTACTCCGAGTACTTTTTAGACATATTGTAATACCAGGCTGTGCTGTCAAAGGCACATAATTGTAAAGGATGGCAAAATCAACTTTACTTTCTTTGGGAGAAACACACCCTGACCATCAATTAGAACGGATTGGACTACGCCATCAGTAATGGGCAGATTGATGAGAGTAATAATGATGGACTCATTGCAGTCCTCTGAATGTGTGTGTTTTTTTTTTCTTCAGAAAACATGCACAGACCAGGCCTTGAGAAATAGAAGTTGGGATAAAATTGGTAAACAAAGAGACAAATGTGGCTTCTGATATAGTATTTAGTTTAAAAAATGGTGATGTATTGGTAGACACAAAGTAAGGAAAAAAAAAATTATGGGTACATGTTCAGGTATGTGTGTTTAACTGTTGCACCCAATCCTTTACCCGCATGCTCTTTGATAGGTGTAGTGGAGAAATGGAAGATGTAGTCAGTTTCAGAAAAGCTATCTCTGTGAAGAAATTCCCAGCCTTGTTTGAGGACCTGTACAACATTTCAGTCAAGTGTGTTGGATTATTATAGGCAGTGATTGAAGCCGAGATACTGGCAAAGTTTGATACCCTCTTTTAAACAGTTTCTTTTAACTCTGTCATACCAGCAGCTGCTCAAGTGGCCTTTCTCTTGTCCGACCCTTTTGGCCAAGTGCTATGACGGTGTTCTCCATTTTGAAGTATAAAGAATACTATGAGCTCATGGTGCAAGTCACTAGGCCACGGATGTTCCTACATACACAATGTTAGTGAGATAGAAAAGCTCACTCTTCCCCGCTGGTGATGATGCCATTGCACCCAGCTTGAAAACTGTGGTGGTTCCTTAATGACGTGCTCTCTCTATCTTTCCTTCCAACAAGTATAGTTAGAAAGAGCAGATCTAGAAGGATTTCACATTAATATCTATTACACATACTTTGAGTCGTTCAAGGTATAAATGGCCAGTAGTTAGGATTCTCTGCTGCTTGCTCTCTTTCGTTACCAATCAAGTGTTTTAAAGTGCCACATGTGCTGAAGAAGGTATAGATTTCTGTAGTTGCAGATGCCACTAATTATTGCAGCCTTGCAGTCCTACTATGAGCACTCCAGTTATATTGACATTTTCAGACGAACCTGTGAGACGATTACTTAGTGTTAATACAATTTATAAAATATGCTAAAGTAGGTTTTCAAAAAGATCTTCTTGGAAGTAAATCATACTTATCTAAATGCTATGGTGTATGATAATGAAAACGGCATGTCACATAGCGTTAACCAAGTAAAATGCTTAATATTTAATTTAATTTTGTATTTTATATAGCACAAACCTAGCACCACAAACGCTTTCTAAAGAACATGTTATTGCAGCATGTGTTGTGCATAATGCAGGTGTGCGTGCCTGTGCACGCTTGTGTGCATGCTTGAATTTTAAACAAGAATATTTTCTAGAGTAGGATTCTTTATGTCTTTCTCTAAACTTCTTGTTGGCCTCATGGTTCTGTTGCATAGAATTCTACATCAAGCTTAGCCTGGCTCTCTGACTTTCTTCACATTCTGCTTTTTCGGCTAAGGGATTGTGCCATTTATTTATTATTTATTTCTTTCATCCAACCACCGCTGTCCAACAGTTTGGTATGAGTAACGTGTATTTCTCGGGTTAGGAATATGATGTGCTGCATATCCCTATTGGGTTCTCTCAGAGAACTGAAGAGCATGTTGGAAAAGTCTAGTTCGATGAAGCATGCAGGATGCTAGTCTGATTAGTAAGGTTCAATGCTCTTCATTTGTGGACACCTATCTGTGTGGAGTTTCTAGCTATAAGCAAGTTTACTTTTCACGTGACTTTGAACAGTATGTGGTTTGACTCTGCTCTCAGGTTTTGGTTCAGGGCATTCTGTAGTCCAGGTCCCTGAGCCCCCATGTATCTTCCTCTTTGTTTTAGCCATTTGTACTTCCATTGCTTAATTTAGTGTCTCTCAGTTGTAGATTTGTGGTTGGTGTTCAGTGGAGCTACAGTGTTAATAAGCATTTTGGGCCATTCTCCCCCCCCCCAGGCTTTGTGACCAATGCAGTGGACCGTGTAATTGACCCTTGAATTCAGCAGGAATCATTGCAGTGATTTTATGGCTGATTTAACATGATCATGTTTACAGTGGCACATGTACATTCTGGCTGCCTGGTTTTGTAACCGTTTGAGCCTGTCACTGAATTTATTTAGGAGCCCATTGTAAATGTTACAGTAGTCCAGATGTTCTTTGATCAGGGTTCTTAAAGGTAAACTATTGACTGTCAACTATAACTTTTGACTAAATGAAGCCAGCATGGATTCCGTGTTTTGAAAGTGTTTCAACTGTACCTTTAGTGAATTGATGGGGATGAGTAGACGCTGTTTTACAGTCAGACATGGAATTCGTTTCTGCTTCTTATCTCCCAACCCTCGGGTAGTCCTTGTTTTCAATATTTTTCTGATCATTCTGTCATGTTTCGGTGAAATCTATCTGGTGTGTACTCATACTTTAATCATCTGTGTATGTTTATATGGACTATTGCCAGAAAAAGAATGTGTGTGTTAATGTAAGCCTTGTCTGCAGATGCATTTTATCTTGGCATTTTGACAAGTATGGCTTTCTGCTTTCTTCTGAAACCTCATGCCGGTATTACGTCCACAGTTTGAGGGTAATATGGCTTCTAATTGCTTATAGGCATAGTCCTAAGTATAATGTGTAACGCTTTATACCACATGCTAGAAATCTTAATGGCTGCCTTCAACTTACTGATGGCAAGAAACGTCATAAATAAATGCCTACCTTCCACAATATGGAATATTGCACTCTCCTCACCCACCACACTCACTGCACCAAAATTAGGTGAGTCACCTTCAACAGCAATGTCAATACATGAGACACCTTCCTTGACTCGGAAATATATGTCCAGATGCAATCTGTAGTCAGCACATCCAACTATAGCCCATGTCTTCACGAGTGTCTTACCACCACCTCCAATGAGCTCAAACAACAGCATCAGCAGCTTTCATTCACTTTCACTATAGATAGCTATCTCCCCCTCCTCCTGACTGTAAAAATGTAATAGCGTGTGCCTTCCAATCATCCAATACTCCGTAGCAGCCTCACCAGTCCCACGTGCTTTAAGTGTGATGAAAAAAGTTGACAAGGTTTCTTAAAAGGTAACAGCCAAAGAAGCTTAACTAGGAATCCTCTTCAAGAGGAGTGGCCTATGTGAAAAAAGGGCATGGTCTAAAATATTTGAAATAGCATCTTGTGTTTGACAATGCATGCCATCTGACCAGTTTGGATGCCTCTTTATGAGTTGTTTTTGGTAGTGTGTCTAGGCACATCATGGAGCAAACACCTAAAATAAGCCAAACATGTTGGCCTTTCCATTGCTCGTCAGCAAGTGATTTAGATTCCTTATAAGGTAAATAAGTAATAATAATGGAATTGTGACTAATCTGGATTGAAAATGAGTTATGGAAATATGAGACTGTGAATTAAACCTTAGAAAGGTCTGTGTAAGGGAGGATGGTTTGCTCAATGTCTGTCCCTGGTGTTGCCCATATCACAGCTCTTTCCTCTGCAATATTTCACTATAATGTAGTCCCACACACTTTTCTCCCCACATCTCTTTCTGAAATCCCCCATCTGCACACAGTTGATACATATGTGACCATTACTTTGTACTATTTGCAGAGAGGTCAAAGATTAAACTGACAAGCGCTGAGAGAAACTGGCATTGCGTTTATAGCCTCTCAGTTTTGCTCGGTCACAAATCACTGACAACCTGAACTCACCCAGACACCAAGAGGAGACTCCGTTCACAGTAAGTGCTGTACAAGACTGCATCACTGTCATGGATTACCTTAAGGGTTTTTAGAGTCATTGTTGAGCAATCAGCCAGTGGTTCTGCATTTAAAGTTACGTGCATGATTATAGGGAACTGTCTCAAAGTAAATTTTTTAACTACTGTTGGTGCTGAGCACTGACAGACCCGACACCACTTAAAGCCCTGCCAGTATCTTTATGGATGTCCTAGACCATCATCAGCCCAAACTGTAAATGGCCCGACTGACTCTCTGTCCACACCGGTTCATTAAGTTCTCTTCGTCTTCCTCATATGCATTGTTGGAAGAATATCATTGTACCGCTTCTTATTTTATCTGCCCAGAGAATACTTGAGAACCCCAAATACACTGCCTCACTGTGTTCACACAACCATTTCTACAACTGCTAGGTCTTTACTCCCGACTTGTCAGGAGTAAACATCCCACTATATGAAAGGAAGTGAGAAAAGGCTCTGAAAAGGTTTGCGTTCAGTTACATGACATCTTCACCGTGCAATGAGCAGTGAACGCTGTTCATACGAGCATGAGCTCACTCTCTAGTAACTAGGACATGCACCTTGTGGTACTGGTGTAAAGTATTTCGTAAAGACGTTGTGCTGGGTTAAACTGTTCATAGAGCCTTGCGCAGCAGTTTGCAGGTGACAAGGGTAAACGTGCAGTTTAGTCTGCATTGGATTAAGGTGTGGGGAACGTTATTGCAGACGGTCCTTAAGGTCTGGGGAACGTTATTGCCGACGGTCCTGTTAATTTTTCATCATTCTAGTTTTATGTATGTTGAAGTTTGCTATTAACAGGCAAAATATACCCTGAAACTGAGCGCACCTGCCGGTTCAGAGAAAGTTTAAGTTAATCTCTGCACTCTGTTGCTACACGTTTCAACGCAACTTCTTTTAGTGGAATAATTGAATCATGTGCTGTGTGCAGTCACCATTTTATGTGAAGAAAGGATCCGATTCCCACATCTTCAAGTACCAGAAGTTTTGCTGGGGGTGGGTTCTCTTCTGATCGTGTGGTACAAGAACATCTACTTTAATCCTGGCCCGCGACTATACTCAGTTTTTATCGAATCCGACCCTATTAATTGATTGTTTGGAAGAATCTTGAATCATTGCGATTTCACCCCAACGCGAAGAACGCTGGCTACTTTGGGAACAGCTGTTCTGGCTGTATTATCCACCCTCTGTATGTGTGCCACTGAACTTTTTCTGAATTGTAAGGAACTTTACAACGCCACTGAAACTTTTTATTGGATTTGCGCTCTTTACTGTGCACCGAAATTATTCAGTCTTCTATTTTGAGGTCTCTGTTTCAGGGCTAGTGCCACATTAAGACCTGCGTGGAAGGTGCCTTAAAATAACACTACTATTGGTCGCACTTGAGGAACAGGTTGCAAAAAAGGACGAAGTTGCTCTTTATCACAGAGGAAAATTAGCACATCGTTTTGCCCCTGGCTCCGAAATTTATTGCACCTGAAACTATTTTGTGGTTATGACCTGCTGCCTTGCCTTCGTGCACTATTAAATAAATAGATATGTTTTCAGTCCGCTCCAACTAGAGAACACGAGTCTGGCCTGTTGATGGTTGCGTGTTCAAGAAGCAGCCATGTGCGGCCCGAGCACTCTAGTAAATGTAAACAATACAAGCATTTACAATGCAACGGGTCTCGCGTTTGCTCATGTTAGAGCTGATCCCGTTGTAAACTAACCCGACTTTTCACCTATCGGGCAAAAGTGCATTTATGTACATAACCCGTAAAAGTGAAAATAACTATGTAAAGCGCTCGACTTCTGCCAAGCGAGATCGCGCTCCTACATTAGAGAAAAAGAAGTCCACGAGCCCGATGGAAAACAGCGAGCCTCGCATGTTTTCTGTACTTGGTCGCTGCGCTCGAGGAGGGCTAGCCAACGGAAAAGGAATGAGTTATGCGTGCCTTCGACTAATGAAAGCAAGCAGATTTTATTAAGCAAGCCCACGAACCAATAAAAAACACTGACGTGAAGTTGACAGGGCTCCGAGCCTGTTGTGTTTGGAACCTGGTGTGTGGAATGCGGGGCTCGTGGGAGAATGACGGGAGGTTGGAATGTTGGGGGAATGACGAGGCGGACGGAGTGAAGAGTTGAGAAGACGGCGGTTGGGGCGGATGTCAGCACTCTTTTGAGGTGCCTCTGTATCGTGAAGAAATAAACGCATAGTGAACACATTCATCGTGTGGAAAATTCTTCGTTTGATCATAACATATTTTGGCGACGAGTGGTACTTGAAGAGCCACCTCGGAACTCACGTTCGGATTTTCGGCCATTTTCGGGCTGGACACTTCACCATCTGTTAGCGTTTCTTCTCCCATTAAGGTGAGATATGTGCTGACGCAGCGAACGTCCTGGTGTCTATATTTTCAGAAATTGGTATGTGCGGCCCCCAACTGAACGCAGCCTGCGCGCAAGTTGAGACCTCAGAAATTGGTTGTGCGGCCCCCAACTGAATACAGCCTGCGCGCGAGTCGAGATCTCAGTCTGTTCAGCGCTGGAATTGCCTCACGTCTCAGTACTTCACGAGCAAGGTGTGCGTGTGCACAATATCTCTGTTGGAGATTTTCCGGATGAGTCTGTTCAAGCGCGTTACATAGTAACCTGGTTAACGAGGGTATTTGTGTGAAACACACTTGTAAGTGACTACTCCTCTGCGCCTGTACGTGTTTGTTATCTTTGATACCAATTTTTGGTTGGCAGCAAGTTTTATCATTCTCCAATCCAGGCAATTTTTGGGATATTTTTGTACTGAACGCTATGCAATCTGTGGCTGCCCCCCCTCCATTTCTTGACACACCTGGTGAACCACCGGTGTCTTGGCCTCAATGGTTTGATGCGTTTGAAACTTATTTAGGAGCTATTGGAGCATCACGTTTTAGACCAGAGAGGAAAACATTTCTATTACTACACTCATTGGGTTTTGAAGGACGAGAGACTTTGAAACACCTTCCGGATGTCGAAGTGGTGGATGGAGAGGAACTGGACGAATATCAAGAGACAGTAAAAAAACTTATTTTGAGATTTGATAAACTGCCGAGTATTGTAGTATTACGCCACAAATTTTTTAAGAGAGTTCAGCTACAGAGTGAATCAATTGATGAGTTTGTCAGCGCTCTCCGTAAATTGTGTGCACAATGTCAATTTGGTACATTTCGTGATCAGTTGATAAGAGACCAGCTCATAGGGAATTGTTTTGATAAACACATCCAACAAAGACTTCTTACCATGGGTGATCCGTTGCTTGATGATGTAATTAAGCAAGCAAAGAGTATTGAACTGGCTCAAGCCTCTCTTAAGGAACTTTCGGCTCAATCCAAGGAAGAAGAGAAACCTTGTATCAATGTTGTTTCTTCTCGAAAGGATCTTAGGACCAGCAATAATCAATTTTTCAAACGTAGCAATATATGTTTTAGATGTGGGAATTTTCCACATCCAAAAGACTCTAAAGGTTGTCCTGCCAAGAATGTGGTGTGTCACAAATGTGGCAGGACAGGACATTTCGCTAGGGTGTGTCAGAATCCTGGAAATAAGAATGCTAAAATCAGCAGTGTGTGTGATGACAAAGAAATGACTGTTCAATGTTTGGAGAATGAATTTCGTGACATGATTGTGGTAGTCACAGATGAACAAGTGCTTTCGGGAGATTCGGAGGAGTGTGTGGATCCGTATGTGGATATTCGTGTGGGGGGTAAAACACTCCATCTTCTGGTGGATTCTGGGGCACGCATCACAATGATAACCTCAGACCTGTTTAAGAAAACGTGGGGTACTAGGAAGTTGTTTCCTCCTGACAGAGCACCAGTTTCCTATGAGGGAAGGAAGATTGAGTTGGAGGGTTTCATCGATGATGTGTTGGAGTTTAAGGGGCGCAAAATTTGTGGAAAGGTATATGTGGCGGTCAAGGGTCTTAATATTTTAGGTTGGTTCCACCAAGGTCTTTTTGGTATGGTACTGAGACCAGGTACTTCGGAACAGGTGATGGTAGTTAAAGATCATAGTGATTTTGATTTATCGACTCTTCATAAGATGTTCCCTTGTGTTTTTGAGAAAAAATTAGGGTGTATCAAAGGTTTTAAACATAGTATCAAAATCAAATGTGATGCCATACCCATTAAGCACAAATATGGAGCAGTAGCTTTCAGTTTGAGGGATGACCTGAAGTCAGAAATAGAGAAATTACAAGTGTCAGGTGTAATTGAGCCGATTGAGTCTAGCTTATGGTTATCTCCCATTGTCGTCGCACGCAAACGCAATGGCGAGATGCGTTTGTGTGTTGATTTGAGGAGTCTCAACAAAGAGATTTGGGTCGACTCCTTTCCGCTACCCAGAATCAATGATTTGCTTGAGAAATTGAATGGGGCAGTATGGTTTTCTAAAATTGATTTAGCGTCGGCTTATCACCAAGTTGTCCTTGATGAAGATTCCAGACATCTCACGGCCTTTAACACACCTTTTGGTACTTTTCAATTTCGTAGGATGCCGTTTGGTCTGGCCTCGGCGGCTGCAGTTTTCCAGCGTATCATGTCACATCTCCTTAGAGATATTGACGGGGTCCTGGTATTTCAGGACGATGTGTTGATTTTTGCCAAACAGCTATTTGAACATGACACTGTGCTTAAGTCTGTTTTATGGATTTTTGAGGAGAATGGGGTGGTGGTTAAAGAGGACAAGTGTGAATTTTGGAAAAAAGAGATTGAATTTTTGGGACATGTGGTTTCTGCGGAAGGGGTGAAGCCGAGACCTGGGTTGGTGGATGCTATTCGAGAGTGTCCTCAGCCAAAGAACAAGGACGAGCTTCGCTCTTTTGTTGGGTTGTGCGAATTTTATTCTAGGTTTATTCCTAATTACGCTTCCAAAATGAAATCTTTATCCAATATGTTGAAGGAAAGGGTTGAATTTATGTGGGATGCGGGGTGTCAGGACACGTTTGATTTGGTAAAATCTGAAATGATTAAGGCTAAGGCATTACGTCCATATGATCCAGCATTGAGGTGTAAAATAATGGTTGACGCTAGTAAGTACGGTTTGGGTGCTGTCCTTGTGCAGGACACTGAATGTGGTGAAGCTATTATCAGTTATGCCTCTAGAGTATTGAGAGAAGCTGAGTTGAACTACTCGGTAATAGAGAAAGAGTTATTGGCTTTTGTCTGGGCGAGTGAAAAGTTTAGGAGTTATATATGGGGCAGAAGGTTTGTCATTGTGACAGATCATAAACCTCTAATTTATATTATTAGTGGAGATAAAACCAACTATACTACACCACGCATCGCCCGCCTAACTACTAAATTGTTACAATATGATGTGGAGGTCAAATTTTTGCCCGGGAAATTCAATGTGAGAGCGGATTTTCTATCTAGGTTTCCTGTAACGACTTTTGATGATTTTGACTCTGAAGATGATAGAGAGGATTGTTTTGTTGCCACTGTGGATCTTCCAGCGTCCAAAGCCTTTAGCAAAGCTGATTGGGAAGAGGCTTTTCGGAAGGATCCAGTGTTGGTCCAAGTTAGAGAATTTGTCGTCAATGGTTGGCCGAGAGAAAAGAATGTTGCTTTACCACTACAACCATTTTGTAAAGTTGCAAGTGAAATCTCAATAGAAGATCAGATTCTTTTGAGGGGTGAGAGGTGTATTCCTCCCTATGACATACGTTCGGGTCTGATAGAGTTGGCACATGAAGGACACTTTGGAGCGACTATGACCAAGAGGAGATTGAGGGAAAGTTATTGGTGGCCTTCCATGGATAAAGAGGTGGATGCTGTGGTCAAAAGGTGTGTGGTATGCAATTCTGTGGAAAAGGGTCTGAAAGTACGTACGCCACCTTTGCATCCCATTGAAGTGCCAGAAAGACCGTGGTCTAAGGTGGGAATAGACATGGTTGGGCCGTTTAATTTTCTTCCCCACAACTTACGATATGCTTTTGTTCTTATGGATTATCACAGTAGATGGCCTGAAGTTCGCTTTTGTGCTGTACCTTCAACGTCCAATGCTGTTTTGTTTCTTAAAGAAGTGTTTATGCATGAGGGATTTCCAGAAACTATTATCTCAGACAATGGGGTACAGTTCGTGAGTTCTGAGATGGAAGATTTCTTAAGACAATCTGGTATTATACATTTGAAGAGTTCTTTATATCACCCCCAAACTAATGGTTTGGTTGAGAGGATGAATAGAGTGGTTGGTGACTGTATAAAATGGGCGAGATGCAATAATTATGACGTTGCTAAGGCTGTGAGCACTATGTTGTGGGTATATCGTTCAACACCTCATTCATTGACTAATATCTCACCGTTTGAGGCACTAAGAGGTCGAAAACCTAATACTGTCCTGTTCCCGTCGTGGTTAGCGAGTAATTTGAAAAACAAAACATCCAGTGGAGGTATGAGTGTGGTTGAGTGGGAAAATGTGAGGTCAGGACAAGAGCGCATGAAAAGAAGATTTGATACTATTAAAGCCACCAAATTGTGTATGGTTAATCCTGGAGACTGGGTGCCTATAAAGATAAGTGTAACTGTTAAAAAAGGTGATGTTTGTTTCAGTAATCCAGTCAGAGTGAGAAAAGTTTATGGGAATGCAGTTATGGTTGGTGATGGTCGTTGGTGGAATCTATCCAAAGTTGTAAAACTTTCTGAAGATTCAGATTCGGGGGCTTGTAGTGAGCGTGATGACAGTGTGGATGGAGAAAGGAGCTATGGTGGGAATTTTAATTTATATGCCCAAGATTCACATAAAGTGGATTCTCATAAGGCTGCTTCAGATGGATTGGTAGACTTTCTACGCCGATCTTCCTGTGAAAGATTTTTACCATGGAAATTAAGACCTGAGAACTAGTTCTTTCGATTTTGTTGTACCTTTCGTGTTTGTGTGTTTTAGGGAGTATTTTGTTTTTTATTCTCTGTATTTTTTGTTTTAAAAAAAAAAAAAAAAAAAAAGGGAAGATGGTATGTTGTGTTTGGAACCTGGTGTGTGGAATGCGGGGCTCGTGGGAGAATGACGGGAGGTTGGAATGTTGGGGGAATGACGAGGCGGACGGAGTGAAGAGTTGAGAAGACGGCGGTTGGGGCGGATGTCAGCACTCTTTTGAGGTGGCTCTGTATCGTGAAGAAATAAACGCATAGTGAACACATTCATCGTGTGGAAAATTCTTCGTTTGATCATAACAGAGCCCTTTTCTAAATACAAAAGAGTCTCGCTGCGATAGGCATGCGCGAGCCCATGCAACGCAGACTCGACCCTAAAAATGAGGAAATTAGGTATAATTTGGATTTCTTAATATTCTTAGCACCAAACTGATTAGATATTGTACATTGTTGACAGCTGAGAGAAGCCTTGATGAAGTCCATGGGGAGATTTATTCCCGGACGAAACACGTGTTGGCTTGGCTGTGGCTGCTAAAAAGAAAGATTAAAGAAGAAGATGAACATTTCAAGTGGATATTGGACCTTTGTGATTTGATATGCATTGATATTAATAAAGGCTTGAGTTCTTCCATTGAAGAATTCCCCCTAACCAGGGGGGATTTACCCTCCTGGAGCCACTGCTGGAACACCCCCTCATAGAGGCTGTTCAATGAATCCAGCAGGTCACATGGTTCCTCTACGGGTTCTGTATGAAAACTCCCACTCTTTCCATTAACGGGTAACTGCTAAAATCTTCCTAGAATTGCCCTATTTTCAACTCATGAGTTTCACGAAGCAGGCTCCTGAGGGAAAATGTTGGGCTCATTGTCTAACCCAGTTCACCAACATCAGCACCTTATTCCAACTCCAGTGCCAGTTTTGAAAAATGACCTCTTCACTGAGACCCAGTCAGCAACATATTCACAGATAAACGCCTGACAAAATACCTTTACTCACTTTAGTGTTCCTAAACTACCCCGATCTGTTAGGGAAATTCACTGATAAATAAAGTGGTCCACTGCTTGTCAGGAAATGCAATAGAGTAATTCATTCAGACATTGGATGGGCCACTTGATTGTCATTCTCAGACACCTTATTCTGCATTAATCTGCAGTTTTTTTCACCCATCAGTTGTAAGTGGCCTACTGTCCTTACAGCTCACCGCTAAAAAAATCCCAGATACATTTTAAATTTAGGGTTCTTCCTTTTCAAAGAGAAAAGCAATTACAGCCCCTCTCTCCCCTATCCCGAGTGGATTGAGTGGATAACAATAATATCCGGACCCCCTCACTCAATATTGGCATGTGTAGTAGGCCCTTTCAGCTTTGGCACTTAAAAGCCGCCTTTGTTTTGCCCATGAGCCTAAAATGGACGATCCTCTTGGCTCGATTTGCCCTATTAACAATGACGCCCATATACTTCCCACTAGAAGCCAGCTGAGTTCTTCATATAAAAAAACAACTCCTTCTCTTATGGAAGCATGTGTTCCACCTACGAATGGCCATCTAAACCCACTCATCCTGGTCTCTTGGAATAAAGCAGGACGGGGAAGTAAGTGTGCACAAGGAAATTGGGGGCATTTATTGTAAGGCTGACATAACAATGTTTGAAAAGACTGGGGCAATTGTCCCCACTTACAGACAAGGATTTAAATCATTGTATTATGTGCCAGTTGCAAGTCCAAGTCAGGTAGACTTATCTATTTGGGTTAACCCCTTCGCTGCTAGGCCTGTTCCCCCTCAGATGCCAGGCCTTTTTTTTGGCTATTTGGGGCAGGGCGCACTTAGGCCCTCATAACTTTGTGTCCACATAAGCTACCAACACCAAATTTGTGTTCTTATTTTCCAATAGCCTAGGGATTCTAGAGGTACTCAGACTTTGTGGGTACCCCTGAAAGAGACCAAGAAATTAGCCAAAATACAGTGAAAATGTTGTTTTGTAAAACAAATGGGAAAAAAGGGCTGCAGAAGAAGGTTGGTGTTTTTTTCCCTGGAATTGGCATCAACAAAGGGTTTGCAGTGCTAAAATCACCAGCTTCCCAGCTTTCAGGAACAGGCAGACTTGAATCAGAAAACCCAATTTTTCAACACAATTTTGGCATTTTACTAGGACATACCCCTTTTTTTAACAATTTTTTGTGCTTTCAGCCTCCTTCCAGTCAGTGACAGAAATGAGTGTGAAACCAATGCTGGATCCCAGAAACCCAAACATTTCTGAAATGTAAACAACTTTCTGAATTCAGCAATTGGTAATCGGTGTAGATCCTACAAGAGTTTCCTACAGAAAATAACAACTGAAATAAAAAAATATTAAAATTGAGGTAAAAAAACAGCAATTTTTCTCTACGTTTTACTCTGTAACTTTTTCCTGCAATGTCAGAATTTTGAAAGCAATATACCGTTATGTCTGCTGGACTCTTCTGGTTGCAGGGATATATGTCTTGTAGGTTCATCAAGAACCCTAGGTACCCAGAGCCAATAAATGAGCTGCACCTTGCAGTGGGTTTTCATTCTATACCGGGTATACAGCAATTAATTTGCTGAAATATAAAGAGGGAAAAATAGGTATCAAGAAAACCTTTGTATTTCCAAAATGGGCACAAGATAAGGTGTTGAGGAGCAGTGGTTATTTTCACATCTCTGAATTTGGGAGTACACATACTAGCATGTGAATTACAGGGCATTTCTCAAATAGACGTCTTTTTTACACACTGTCTTATATTTGGAAGGAAAAAATGTAGAGAAAGACAAGGGGCAATAACACTTGTTTTGCTATTTTATGTTCCCCCAAGTCTCCCGATAAAAATGGTACCTCACTTGTGTGGGTAGGCCTAGTGCCTGCAACAGGAAATGCCCCAAAACACAAAGTGGACACATCACATTTTCACAAAGAAAACAGAGGTGGTTTTTGCGAAGTGCCTAACTGTGGATTTTGGCCTCTAGCTCAGCCGTCACCTAGGGAAACCTACCAAACCTGATCATTTTTTAAAACTAGAGGCCTAGGGGAATCCAAGATGGGGGAACTTGTGGGGCTCTCACCAGGTTCTGTTACCCAGAATCCTTTGAAAACCTCCAAATTTGGCTAAAAAACACTTTTTCCTCACATTTCGGTGATGGAAAGTTCTGGAATCTGAAAGGAGCCACAAATTTCCTTCCACTCAGCCTTTCCCCAAGTCTCCCAATAAAAATAGTACCTCACTTGCGTGGGTAGGTCTAGTGACCGTGACAGGAAATGCCCCAAAACTCAACATGGACACATCACATTTTCTGAAAGAAAACAGGTGTTTTTTACAAAGTGCCTACCTGTGGATTTTGGCCTCTAGCTCAGCCGGCACCTAGGGAAACCTACCAAACCTGTGTATTTTTGAAAATTAGATACCTAGGGGAATCCAAGACGGGGTGACTTGTGGGGCTCTCACCAGGTTCTTTTATCCAGAATCCTTTGCAAACCTCAGAATTTGCCTAAAAAAACACTTTTTGCTCACATTTCAGTGACAGAAAGTTCTGGAATCTGAGAGGAGCAACAAAGTTCCTTCCACCCAGCATTCCCTCAAGTCTCCTGAAAAAAATGGTACCTCACTTGTGTGGGTAGGCCTTGTGCTCGCAAAAGGAAATGCCCCAAAACACTATCTAGACACATCAAAATTATTAAATAGAAAAATACCAGTTTTTGCGGGGCACCTGCGTTTTTAGTCCTGGGCTCAGCAGCCATCTAGGGAAATCCATAAAACCCAGATATTTCTGAAAACTAGACACCCGAGGGAGTCAAGGGAGCTGTGACTTGCGTGGATCCCCCAATGTTTTCTTACCCAGATTCCTCAGCAAACCTTAAATTTAGCTAAAAAATCAAATTTTTCCCACATTTCTGTGTGGGATCAGCACTCCGGGACAAATTTCCTACCATCCAATGTTCCCCTCAGTCTCCCAGTAAAAATGATACCTCACTTGTGTAGGTGGGCCAAGTGTTTGTGACAGGGAAGAGCCAAAAACATGTTGAAATTGAGGGGGAACCAAAGTGGGTCCAAAAGGCAGTTCGAAAAAACAAATTTTTAGGCTGACAAGTGCAGCAGAAATTTTATCGGTATAGATGAGGCAATGCTGGGTGGTACCAATTTTGTGGATTCCTGCAGATTCCGGAAGGTTCCATCACAAAAATGTGTGAAAAATGTGTGCTTTCCAGCAAAGTTGCCGGTTTGCAGCGCAAGTACAAAAACAAAACAATAATCCCTGGTATCTAGTGGTTTGTGCCCCCCCGGGGGCAGATCGCAAGGCCGATCTGCCCCCGGGGGGGCAGAAATGGCCTAGAAATTATTTGTCCCCCGAGGAGTGGCCCTTGCCCAAGGGGCCGCTCCCCTTATTTCATATAACAAAAAGAAAAAAAATTCCCTGGTGTGTAGTGGCCATTTCTGCTGCCCGATCGCATCGGGATCGGGCAGCAGAAATGCTCAGAGAGACATGAAAGGAGAGGAAAAGCCTTTCCTTTCCTTTCATGCCTCTCTGCCCCCTCCATGTGATCGAAGGAGAAATTTTATTGTATTTCTCCTTCGATCGCCACTGGAAGCTGAGCTTCCAGCGCTGGGGGGAAAGCCTCTGATGAGGTCAGCGGGCAAAAGCGCGCTGATGTCATCGGACGCCATGGGGGGGCCATGGAGGTGGGTTGGAAGGGAAAGCGATTTCCCTTCCATCTCCGCCCAGGGGAGGGGGTACTCGGCCATCTGGGGGAGTGCTAGCGCTCCCCTGTGGGCCCATAGCAGGACGAGCTGGTCTCGTCCTCGGCACCGGGGCAACCGGTGCCGAAGGCGAGTGTCATGACCACACAAACTTGCCAAGTCAAATCAAAGAAGTGCATGAGAAAAGCAAAGAGATATCCTCAGTGGAGACAGCAAAGCCCAAACTGGAAGAAGGTTTGCAGAGTAATCTTGCGCTTATTTCAAATGAAGAATCAAGAAGAGAAGATCCAAGATGGCCGCTGTGAGTCCTGAAGGTTAGTTACAGTTCTAGTCTTGCAATCGGTTGGTTGCTAGGTTACGAGCTCTCCAGCTGGAAGCCTTGCACTTCAACTGAGGGCTGACAGGAATCAGCTGTGTGGAGAGAGAGCGCGCTTCAGAACAGAAACTCCTGTGAGGTAAAATTACATTTGAAGATTATATTACAGAAAACGGATAAATATTGTCAAGGTTTATTCGAAGAGTTTGATAGTAGACCGTTCCCGTGGAAGTCGGCAAGGCTACGGAGTTAATGTATGAATTAACCTTATGTTTACAAGGTTCTTGTTTAAGATATTAAAGTCAAAGAAAAAACGAACTTTAAAAGAGCAAGTATCTACAAATGTCAAGGTTATAAACAAAGGCCAAGTTTAAAGGAGAAACAAACTGTTAACAAATAAGCATTTACAAATTCAATGGTAATAAACCAAAATAGAGTTTAAAAGAGAAACGAACTTAAATAAACAAGCATTTACAACTAAAAGTTATCGACAGATGTCGAAGTAAGGAAGGAGAAACTAACTGTAATAAACAAGCATTTACAAATACAAGTTATCAACAAATGTCGAAGTAAGAAAGGAGAAACGAACTTTAATAAACAAGCATTTACAAATACAAGTATTGTCAGAAGTCACAATAAGACAGGAGAAATTAAATAACATCAGCTGATTTGAAGAACGCATTATCACCAACTATAAATATATATATATAGCAACATAAAACCAATCTCTAACAAAGGTTGAGAAGTTCTTCCAGAATCAGTAATAAGCATTTTTTTTAAGAAGAGCTATCATTTATAGAGAGAAGCAAGGCTACAGAGAACTCAGGGTGAGTGAAGAAATAATAGAATTAAAGAGAATTAAGTGTTGAGAGTAGAAAGTGAAAAACTGATGTTTTATGTCCCTAGTAATTGCGACTGTGACTCTTGCAGGTGCTGTATCCAATCTTAGATGTGAAGAGGCAGACTGAGTACTGGCGTTCATCATCTCTGTGGCAGTCTCTCTACCATCCCATTCCCCTTTCCCCCTCCGGGGTACTCAGCACGAAGGATTAATATTCGTTGTGAGTAGCTCAGGTCGGGACTGAGGAGTTATCTTCTGCTTCTGAGGAAATCGAATTGAAGTATCCTGACAGCGAGACCAGCTCGTCCAGGCCACCCTAGGGGTTAAAACATCCTTAGATTGTCATGTTAGTCAGCTATCCATTGATTAACCAGACCAGTTAGGCCTAGAGATCTCATGGAAAACTGCAAAGCTATTTCTTTTTAATGTTTATGGCAGGATGTCCCTAAAACAGTCCCCTATTCTACAATAGCTGAGTGATTTCATCAATGCTAAGGTCAAGAGAGAGACTGCTGTGATTGTTGCAGGGGATTTTTATACGTGTTCTGAACCCTCGTCATTCAAAAGATAAATATCAGATGATGAAGATCAATTCTGGGGTATTGGGCCCCTGCCTAAAGTTTTTTTTCTAAAGGTAGCTCTTCAGTTTTTGCACTTTTGCATGAGCTGCCACTTGAGAGTCTGTAATGGGAGCACAGAATCAGATGAAGATAGCGGTCCTACTTTCCAAAAGAACTCCTATCAGAGCCATATTGGCCAAATCCCATATTTTCCTGCAGGACCATTTCACATTCTTTTGTAGTTCCTCTCCGACATACCCTCCTCCCATGATTCCTGTTAACCTAAGCCTCCTGCTGGACTCAACAACCATTCTGGCCCCTTATAAGCCTTATCTTCCCATAGCTGAAGGCTTCTTTACCCTGGCAGAAATGCCTGCTATAATTAGACCACAGTCTGGGAAGTCTGGGAAGGCTCCTGGGTTAGATCAAATTCCAGTGGACCTTTTCAACTCTGAGCTCACTATTTGGGCACCCTACTTTCCTGCATTGCTACTTCCATGTTGGCAGACGCAGAGATTCCTCCATGATGGAAAGGTGTGGCAAACCTACTCATTTTAAGAAGCATTCTACATCAGAGCTGGCAAATTATTGGCTAACCAGCCTCATCATTCCAGCTAAAATGTTTTTTGTAAGCTAAACCTTGATCACCTGATTTCCTAAATTGATGAAAACATAATTTTGACCCATTTTCAAGCTGGTTTTGACTCCAAGACCAGCAAACTTGATCAGGTATTTAGATTTCAACTATTAAGATAGAAAGAGGTTGACCTACATAGGGATAGCTTATATTTTGCCTTTGTAGATCTAAAGGTAGCATTTGATATGTTTCCCAGAGACAAGCTATGGTGCACCCTTAGTGATTTAGGACTTCCTGGTACCCTCCTTAATAATATTAGTATGTTCCATTCTGACAAATTTGCACAAATGTGTTGGGAAGTAAATGGGGAAATCACTGATCCCTTTAGGATCGACAAAGGGTACAACAGTGTTGCATGCTTGCCCCCAAATCTTTTCTGTTATACATCAATTGTTGTATTGACTACCTATAGGACATTGACAACGATTCCCCAGCTCTTGTGGGAACTAAAGTACCAGCTTTGTTGTCTGCTGACGATGTTGGTATCCAAGACACCTAAAGGTCTTGAAAATCTTCTGAAAAAGTATAACTAATTTTCTTCAGACCATGTCCACTTAATGAAAGCAAAACTAAGTTTATGGCTATTCATCCACAGAGAGAATTTAGAGGGGCCCTTGCACTAAAAGGGGTAGAGCTCGAATGAGAGCTTGATTTTGATTGCCTTAATATTTGTTTATCTAGCACACATACCCAGGCAAATCAGGGTAAAAAAAAGTACCCTCTCACTGAATCATAGGGCAGCAATTTAAAATTTGCAAATAGGACCTACCTCCATCCAATTTCCCCCTCTCTTGAAGTTTTGAAGGCCCAAGCTGTAACATCTGCCGCATATTGAGCAGAACTGTGGGGCCAAGTTAATATAACTGCCATAGAAATAGCCATGAACAAATTCTCGAGAGCGGCACTCAAAAGTCCCCAAAGCTCTCCCATAGTCTAAAAACAAGATCTAACTATCTGGCCCATTGATCCGTTAAACCAACTGAAACTAATTCTGTACTGTTGCGATTATGATCTACCCTCGAGTTGGTAGAATATAGAGTGGACCTAGGAGATATTTTAGTCACATGGTGGGAAAACGCTCCAGGGGCTGAACTCTTTATGCTATTTTTTTTTACTTTTAGGCCATCATTATGTTCTCAATACAGAGTTGCCATCTAATGAGATTTAATTTTTTCAGTTATTACGTTACTTGCTTTTAATATATGTATCAACGAGATGTTTTACTATTGTTTGCTGTTTTGCCACTTTTATGGTCTATGACCAAAATAAAGAAAAGTAAAGAAAGGCAGGATGGCCAAGAGTAGTTGTGAGCCCAAAGGCGAGCTTTCAAGGGGCAGAAACCTTTGAAGGTCAAATGGTAATCACACACAGAAGTGGCATCCACAAGAATGCCCATCTATCAAATAACTTGTTGTGGCTAACACTAAACGGAAAGTTGCAGTAGATTTCAATGATTTATTGTATTTCACTGAAAAGCAGGGATTTAGGCCCTCATTACAACCCTGGCGATCGGTGATAAAGCGGCCGTAATACCGCCAACAGGCTGGTTGTAAAAAAAATAGAATTATGACCACGGCGGAACCCGCCAACACAGACAGCCACTTTAACACTCCGACCGCCACGCCGGTAGCAACAAGCACTGCGGCGGTAACTGCCAACAGCCAGGCGGAAGACAATGTACCGCCTACCCTATTACAACAAGCCAATCCACCAGCTTTTCTGGGGCAGTACCAACACCATCAAAAGCACAGCGGAAACAGTACACAGAAGGGAGATGACTCACCTCTGAACAATCAGGGAACAACCAAGACACTATGGAGTCAGAACTACAGGTGTTATCCATGCTGGTCTACCTCCTCCTACACCGGGAATACCAGCGCCTGCGAAGACGACCACAGTGACTACCGCACGTAGCACACAGGGGAGGGGGAGGAAAAGAGAGTGACACACACGCAACACCCCCACCCCCACCCCCAACACCATACAGACAAACAGATGCAATATCATTACATATCCACCCCGTATCCATCAGGAATAATGCATGGACAAAAGGAATTGAATAAAGTGAGTGTAATAAGATAAAATAGTATAAATATGTGATTCAAAATCAAAACTGATGGTCTGTGACATGATGTGGTACTGCCTTACCAACAACTTCTTCCTATTTGATGGCCAAATATACAAACAGACCCAAGGTACCGCGATGGGTACATGCTTTGCTCCCAGCTACGCGAACCTATTTATGGGCTGGTGGGAGGAGCAAATAGCGTCCAATGTAAGTAACTATGAGGATAATGTGGTACTTTGGTGCCGGTATATAGATGATATCTTTATCATCTGGAAAGGGGATGTTGATTCGGCACTCAATTTTGTTACAATTCTTAATGATAACCAATGTAACCTTAAGTTTAGCGAGCAACATAGCAGAACATCCATTCAGTTTTTGGATGTTGAACTAAATGTTGAGAACAACATGGTACACACTAAGCTTTACAGGAAAAGCACAGCAGGCAATAGTCTGCTGAATGCTAAGAGTGCACATCCCCCGAATTTGATTAAAAGCATTCCATATGGTGAACTTCTTAGAGCAAGACGTATTTGTAGTACCAATGAGAAATACCAGCAGGAATGTATGACCATGTGTATGAGATTCAGTGAAAGGGGATATAGTGCTGATGTTATACGTCAGGCGGTAGATAAAGTGGAAGTAATGACACGGCCAGAGCTACTATACCGTACACAGCACTGTACCACCAGGAATGAGAAGATCAGGTTTATTACGACCTATTCTAACCAAACATTTAATCTAAGAAAAGCACTCACTAGGAGTTGGCATATTCTTCAGACAGACCCTGACCTAGATGAGGCAGTGGGTGATAATCCAGCATTAACTTTCCGTAGAGGCAGATCGCTTAGGGATAGACTTAGCCCCAATATAGTATGTAGCAGTATCGATTCTGATAATGAGAGATCTAATATTTTCGGTTTCTTCTGCTGCCACCGGTGCAAAGCATGCAGATACAGCAATGACTGCAAAAATGTGACATGGGGTGGTGGGCAGAACCAATATGCTATAAAGGGACTCTTTACTTGTAACACTGAATTTTGTGTATACTGCCTACGTTGCCCATTTGATAAGATATATGTGGGTAGCACTATCCACAAGGCGAAAAAGAGAATGTTGGAGCACGTAAGAGCCATTCGTAACTTTGATCGTAATTACCCTGTGGCACGCCACTTTCACGAAGTACATCAAGGTGATGAGAAACAACTTACATATGTGGTTTGTGATCAAGTTAAATCCAACTTAAGAGGTGGTGATAGACAAAAAATGCTACGTGCCCTTGAATCCAAATATATCATCAAATTTATGACTCAGTCGCCCAATGGGTTAAATTTAAGTGAGGAGATGAATACTCACCTTGGTAGTTAATATGATTTGGATTTCAGTAATGTTCTAGTCTTCGAGCTTCTATTTTCACATTTTTGTAAGTGTTATGCAATTATGAGTGTCTAACCAGGATGAATGGAATAGGCTTAGGCGGTAATAACAAATGCATACTGAAATATCATTTACTTAATTAACATGACATTGAATATAGAAAATTTATAGTTATGTTTATATATTAGCCAAGATATTAATGATGTGTAAACTCACACGTATCGGTAAAAAATTGCTTTTTATACGTACATGATGTTTTCTTGGTTAACATTTCGCCTTACATACTTCTACAAGATGGCACTCATGGTTTCCTATAAGGACCTGCATATATACTTCTGATTTTGTGATTAGTCCTTCTTTTGTGTTTGTGATTATGTATTTATAGTTGCTGTTTGTCACACACCCCCACCCGTGAATAAGGCTACGGCTGAAACGCGTTGGGAGGAATACCATTTCTTTCTTCTTTTTTACAATATATTTTGGAACTATTCGTTTGGTGTCTTGATCTCTTGTTGGATTGAATGAGTGAACTTACAAATATATATATATATATATATATATATATATATATATATATATATATATATATATATATATATATTCAAATGGAGGGACACTGCCCAGTCCAAAATGTGGCCGTGGGCCACAGGGCCATATCACATAGGCCAAGGCCCCACTTGACTCCTGCCTCAATACAGAGAGAACACTGCTGGGACATCAGGTTGAAAATACACAGGCACCTGAGGGGGACTGGGAAAGGGGGGCTCCTCAGCAAGAAGATGGTACAACACCACTGCTCCTGGAAGGGGCTACATGCCCACTGACTGGTCCTGGGGAGTGCAAGGCCATAGTCTATCTAGTGGCTGGTTTGCCCACTGCTTGGTCCTGGGGAGTGCAATGCCACAGTCTCTCTAGTGGCTGGTTTGCCCACTGCTTGGTCCTGGGGAGTGCAATGCCACAGTCTCTCTAGTTGGTGGTTTGCCCACTGCTTGGTCCTGGGGAGTGCAATGCCACAGTCTCTCTAGTGGGTGGTTTGCCCACTGCGTGGTCCTGGGGAGTGCAAGGCCACAGTCTCTCTAGTGGGTGGTTTGCCCACTGCCTGGTCCTGGGAAGTGCAAAGCCACAGTCTCTCAAGTGGGTGGTTTGCCAACTTGAAGGTCCCGGGGAGTGCAAAGCCACAGTCTCTTAAGTGGGTGGTTTGTCCACTGCCTGGTCCTGGGGAGTGTAAGGCCACAGTCTCTGGATAGGATGGCTTCTCCACTGGTTCTGGAGGGGGCTTTGTGCCCAGTTTGCTTCATCTTGGCAAGGAGGGGGTGAGTGGATGGCTTCTTCTATTTGTTCTGGAGGGGCTATGTGCCCAGTGATGCAGCACTTGGGGTATGCCAGGTCACAGTCCCTCACCTGGGTGTCAGACCCATGAGATTTGCAGTGGGCAGGATGCATGACACTCCATGGAGGCAGGACTACAGTCCATCCGCCGGCGGCTACGGCTGCACAGTGGTGGTAGTGCCGTTGCATGTGGCGATGCTGGCAGTGGTGGGGGGAGGCTCCAGCCCTTCCCCTGCAGCCTCGGACGGCTGCCCACTGGGGCTGCTGCTGCTTGCAGTGGTGCTGACAGTGGTGCAAGTGGCGCTGCAGGTGGGGCTGCAGCTGGTGGCAGTGCTGGCAGTAGTGGGGGAGGCTCCAGCCCTTTCCCTGTGGCCTTGCACGGCTGCCCACTGGTGCTGCTGCTGCTGGCAGTGGTGCTGACAGTGGTGTAGATGGTGCTGCAGGTGGCAGTGCAGCTGGCAGTGCTGGTCGTGGTAGGGGGAGGCTCCAGCCCTTCCCCTGCAGCCTTTGACGGCTGCCCACTAGGGCTGCTGCTGCTGACAGTCATGCTGACAGTGGTGCATGTGATGCTGAAGGTGGCGGTGCAGCTGGCGGTGCTGGTGGTGGCTGTTGGCAGTGGTGGGGGAGGCTCCAGCACTTCCCCTGCAGCCTCAGACGGCTTCCCACTGGGGCTGCTGCTGCTGGCAGTGGTGTTGACAGTGGTCAGGTGGTGCTGTAGGTGGCAGGGCAAATGGCCGTGTTGGTGGTGGTGTTGGCAGTGGTGGCGGAGGCTCCAGCCCTTCCCTTGCAGCTTCGGATGGCTGAAGTGCCATGGTTGATGTTGTGTGCTCAGATCCAGCTCCAGCACAAGGCCAGCCCTTTTTCTTTGCCCTTGGCAGCTGGTGGTCGCTTCTTGCCCTTGCCATCTGGTGGTGCCTCCTTGCCCTTGGTAGCTGGTGGTCCCTTCTTGCCTTTGCCACCGGATGGTGCCTCCTTGCCCTTGCCACCTGGTGGTCCCCTTCTTGCCCTTGCCAGCTGGTGCAGGCACACTGTCATTGCTGACGGTGTCTCCTTGGAGCCTCTCACACCTGCAGTAGCCGCTGAATCTACAGTGGCAGTGGACTGGGTGGCTGCTGTGCTGGCCTGGGTTCGTCCTACCCTGGCCTGAAGTGAAGGACAGGGGTGCAGGGAAGAGGTCAAGGGTGGAGAGGAAAAGCTTTTTAGGGACACTGGGGTGGGAGGAGGGTGACGCTTTGGGAGTGGTGGTTGGAGGTGGCTGTCTGCTGTGTTTGGGTGCAGGCGCATGGGCTGGATTCTGTTGTGAGGTGGATGGCTGTTGGGTGTCTGAGGGCTTGTGTTTTTTCACTTTGGGAGGAGGGGGTACAGGCACAGTTGGAGAGGACACAGGGGACGTGTACATGGATGTGGTGACTGCCAATGAGGGGTGTGTAGTGATAGGCGTGATGGTGATGGGTGTAGTGGATGAGGATGTAGTGCATGCAGGTGTGAGTGGAGACGCTACTGGGAGGGAGGTGGACGAGGGGGTGGAGTGTGACACAGTGGAGGCAGTGGATGTTGGCATGTCTGATTCTGGATGGTGTTTGTGTGAGTGCCTGTGGGATGATGTGTGGTGCTTGTGTTTGCCTGAGCCACTCCTGTGTGTTGTCTTGGGTGCATGCTGGTCTGATGGTGTGCTTGGGATAGGCTGGGGTTGATGAGAATGGGACTGGGTAGAGGAAGTTGGAGGGGGTAAGCTAGAGACAGGGGCAATGGCTGCCATCAGGGAGGAGGCCAGAGCCTGGAATGATCTATGTGGGCTGTCACGCCAGACTGAATGCCCTCCAGGAGTGCATTTGTTTGTTGCAAATGCTCTGACAGCTCCTGGATGGCATTCACAATGGTTGACTACCGAACAGAGATCGATCACAGGAGTTCAATAGACTCCTCACTCAGGGAAGCAGGGCTGACTCGGCAGGGCCAGATGTGCCTGGGGCAAAGGAGATGCCCACCCTCCTGGGTGAGCAGGAACGGGAAACACGCTGAGGGGCTGCTGGGAGGGTAGTGCTGGTACGGGGGTGGTGGCTGTACCTGTAGTTGGGGTGGCCACAGAGCTTCCATCGGAGGAGGTATCACTTTCAGAATTGTCCCCTCCAGACTCCGCTGTGGTGTTCCCCTCACCCTCAAATCCCCTGGTCCCCTCACAGTTGGTGGATACAGCCTCCAGGCCCATGTGGGATGCAGCTCCCTCCATCCCCGGTGCTTCTGCTTCTCCACCAGATTATGCTAATACACAGAAGGACAGGGTGACAAAATAAAAATGGGGGGAAGAGACAGAGGATACACTTGGTCATTGCCAGCAACAACACCACCATTGGCATACACAACACACAGGGGACAGCCCTATGCATTAGGCGATGCACTACCAGTCACAATGCTAGTCACCAGGCCATGGAGAATAATGCCTGACCCCAATAGCAGCATAGCTGAGACCCACAGAACCCTGCTCAGTAGTAGATGCCCACTAGCATGTGTGGGGGTGGAGTGCCACGGACCCTGCCCAACATGGAACCTACAGTGCAATGTGTGACCTGGCCTAGGGACACCCACAGGCCCACATCGCCCGCCCAGATAACACCCCACCATGCACAATTTGCAGAATTGGAAACTGTACTGACCCCCTTGTGGCTGCTGTGATGCCCTCAAGCGCCCATCCAACTCTGGATAGGCACCGCCAGTATGCAGAACATCGGGGGGTCAGGGTTCGACAGGCACCCCTTCATCGTTGCGACGCCTTCCCCAGCTGGGCCTCCGCCGTCTTCCTTGCCCAGCGTCTCAAGTCCTCCCACCGTTTGTGACAGTGGGTGCTCCACCTATTGTAGACCCCCAGAGTCCGCACATCCTTGGCAATGGCACGCCACATACCCTTTTTCATATGGGCGCTGACCTACAGGGAGATAAACAAAGAATACTGCTATCAGTCATACCGTCTGGCTTGTTACACTCATGGCCCACCATGTCCCTCCTATCCCCTTTCGCACATACATAGCCCATACATGAAGTACTCTGCCCAGGACCAGCCCAGGGCCCAGGACCCCTCAACCAGCCCCCCCTTACACAAGGCCTTCGCACACAGCACTCCATGCATTCATGTCCATGAATCGTGCACACAGTGTACTCACCTGTTTGTCTGGAGGCCCATATAGCAATCGGTACTGGGGTAGGACCCCATCCACCAGCCTCTCCAACTTCTCTGAAGTGAAAGCTGGGGCCCTTTCCTCAGAGACTCGAGCCTTGGTCACTTCCAGACACAGGTCACAGCAGCACTTGCAGTGTAGGTCCTCTCCTGTTGAAGGTCAGGTAGCAAGTGACTGAACAGATAGAAAATGACAGTCACGTCCGCCTCCCGCAATGGCGCACAACGTCAGCGGAATGACCTAATTTCCGCATGTCCCTCCACACAGAACAGGCATCCACCATTTCAGCGGGGGGAAGGCTATGGCACCTAACTGCGTCACAGCTGGCATAAGCACATTTTGGGAATAAACATGAACACACTGTTTCTGTCACAACATGCAATGCATGGTACAATGACAAAATGTTGAAAAGTGACCAGATGCACATCGTTTTTACCCATAGAGTACAACTGCTGTGGATGATTACGAGATGGAGACATACCCCAGTGTACAGGCCCCTGGTGGACTTGGCAACAATGGAGGACAGGCACATTATCCTCACCTACAGACGTGATAGGGCCACAATCCAAGAGCTGTGTGCCCAATTGGAGCCAGACCTGATCTCATCTATCCGTCATCCCACTGGATCCCCCCTTGTGAGAAAACAGGGCTGATTGCAGAGGCCCCCTAACTTTTTGCCCCCAGTTTTCACATTTTTTGCTGGTGTTTTCCTGACTCTGATGGTGCCCTGGGTACTGCTAACCAGTCCCAGGGCCTGTGCTCTGTGTAAAATCAGTATGCAAATTAGGCTAATTATAATTGGCTAAGACAACCTACCTATAAGTTCCTAGTATATGATAGGGAACGTAGGTTTAGGGACCATAGCATAGGTAGTGCACCCATAGGTGCACTGCTGAGGTGCCCAGTGTCATTTTAAAGGCAGGCCTGCCTTTCTGGCTGCTTTGAAATTAAATTTACATGCAAATTCGACTTTGGAATTAAAAGTAGTTCCAAAGTCTTAAACTAACTTATTTTCACATATAAGTCACCCCTAAGGTGTGCTCTATGTGCTCCTAGGGCTGGGTGCCTTGTAATTATAAGCAGGGACCTTATAAAGACAGTTTTATAAGCCCTGGTGAGGTAAAACAGCCAAATTAGTTTTTACCTCATTGTAGTGAATGACCTCAATAGGCTAGAAAGGGGAAACTTTATTTTAATTTAAAAAGATCCCCTTAAGTAATAGATATTTCATGTTTGGTATCAAATTAATTGTTATAATAAATCCCACAACTTCCAGGTGTTGGATTTAATATAACTTGTTCAGGTAAAGAGTTTTAAACTTTACCTGAAAAGTTGCCAACTTCAGCCCTGCAGTGTTTTTGCTGCTTTGCTCTGATTGGCCAGCCTCTGGCAGACTGGCCAGGCTGCCTTGATGAGGTGTGAAATAGCGTGGCTCCACACAAAGAGATGGGCCTGGGGGAGGAGATCTCCCCTCAGCAGATGGGAAAGCAGAAAGAGGGAAGGGCTGCCAAACTGGTCTTCAAAGGCAGGAAAGGACGTTTGGAGCAACCCAGCAACACCCTCACATCCTTCAAACCCAGACAATTAGGTGCTCCCTTGGTTAGATTAGGAGAGGGCAGGAGAGGCGTATGTTTAGGATTTTTAGCCACACCAGTGGGTGGGCTCAGCCATATGTAACCTCCAAAAATCACTTTCAGCCATGATGGATTTTTGAGGAATGTTGCTCCCTGGGATTGATTTTTGCCACATCTCCCAGGAAGTGGTCATCACAGGGGGAAGGACCCTGCCACTGATTGGAAAACCTGCACCCCCCTGTTTTTCAACTAGGAGCAAGGATAAAACTGGCAGACCTGCACCCACACCTCAGTTCCTTACTAGATCTCTATCAGATTCCAACAAGGAAGAACTACAGGAGAAGAAGGACTGTCCTGCTGGACCCCTGACCTGCACCTGGACACAGCACTCTAAAGGACTGCACCAGCTGCACATTTGGACTTCACCACAAGAAGGACTTTGCCTGGCTTCAACTGGTTCAAGGAGGTACTCCCTGTTTGCTGCAGTTGAAAAATTGCTAACCAGAGTCCCCTGCACCAACTCCTGAAGAAACCAACCAATTGACCACTGCCCAGTGGCCAAAAAGGAGTTTGCACCAGGTGCATTCTGGGAGTTGTAGTCCATACCCCTCAAGGAGCATCTCAGAGCTTCTGGAATTTTGGGGTGAGCTGTGGACCTCAAAAGAACCTTAAGGTTAAAAGAACATCTGGAAGAAGATCCAGAAGTTTGGAGAGCTTTGGAAAATACCTCCATAGAAGGACTGACCTGCCGCGGCAACTCTAGCCGGCTTGCCTCAGCCGCGACCCAGCCTGACTTGGAGGTTCGTCCCGGTGAAGAAAAGCTCAAAAAAAGAGACTAAGGGGCATATTTAAACTTCGTTTGCGCCGAATTAGCGTCGTTTTTTTCGACGCAAATTCGGCTCAAAACTAACGCCATATTTATACTTTGGCGTTAGACGCGTCTAGCGCCAAAGTATGGGCAAATAGCGTCATTTTTTTGCGTGAACGCCTTCCTTGCGTTAATGAGATGCAAGGAAGGCATTCCCGTCTAAAAAAATGACGGCGACGCAAATGCGTCGTATTTATACTCCCGGGCAAAAATCACGCCCGGGAGTGGTCGGGTCAAAAAACCCCGCATTTGTGCCACTTTTTAACGCCTGGGTCAGGGTAGGCGTTAAGGGGCCTGTGGGCTCAAAATGAGCCCTCAGGTGCCCTCCCCTGCCCCCAGGGACCCCCCCTGCCACCCTTGCCCACCCCAGGAGGACACCCAAGGATGGAGGGACCCATCCCAGGGACATTCAGGTAAGTATAATTTTTTTTTTTTTTTTTTTTTTTTTGGGTGGCATAGGGGGGCCTTATTTGTGCCCCCCTACATGCCACTATGCCCAATGACCATGCCCAGGGGACATAAGTCCCCTGGGCATGGCCATTGGGCAAGGGGGCATGACTCCTGTCTTTACTAAGACAGGAGTCATTTAAATGGCGTCTGGGCGTCGAAAAAAATGGCGCAAATCGGGTTGAGGCGATTTTTTTGCCTCAACCTGACTTGCCCCATTTTAAGACGCCCTAACGCCATTTTCCCCCTACGCCGGCGCTGCCTGGTCTACGTGGTTTTTTTCCACGCACACCAGGCAGCGCCGGTCTGCTAGCGCCGGCTAACGCCATTCCATAAATACGGCGCCCGCATGGCGCTTCAGAATGGCGTTAGACGGCGCTAAATTTTTTGACGCTAAACTGCGTTAGCGCAGTTTAGCCTCAAAAAGTATAAATATGGGCCTAAGTCTGAACGTAGAAAGTTGACCTGGACCTCCGAGCCAGCCTATTCAAGGAGGGCTCCAAGGACATCGGATCAAGATTCAGGTTTGCAACGGTCGAAGAATTTTCACCTCAAAAAAACAACTAAGTCTGGAGGTAAAAATCTCCACAGAGGGCTGCCGCGACGCGTATCCGAGGACGAGTTCCAGGAGGTTGGATTGGACTGGCAGGTTCGTCCCGCAGAAGAAAATCTTCAGAAAAACGACAAAGTCCTAAGGTAAACTTTTGACCGATGCCTCCCGTGGGCTGTAGCCGAGTCGGGCTCCATGGCGGTCGGCCTTAAACTTTGACTTTGCCCCGCTCGAGGTTTGACCAGATGACCAGATTGGTGGTTTTTGTTTCTATGCGATAGAAAGCAATAATTCTTTAAAATTCATATCTCCGGTTCCCCTTATCTGATTGTATTAGTTCTGGTGTCATTTTAAAGCTAAAAATAATTCCTATTTTTATAAACTGATTTTGGATTTTTAAACTGTTACCTGTGTTTTATTTAATTACTGTTTTGTGATATTTGAATGCTTTACGCTTTGTCTCCTTAATTAAGCCTTGTCGCTCGTTGTCCAGCTACCAATGGTTGAGCTCGGTTTAATTTACTGAGACCTGATTGGACCTAACTGGAGGTTAGTGGCCTATTTCTAAGTGTAGGTACTTACCTGCCCTTACCAATAACCCATTTTCCAACACCCCTCTTGTGCAAGTTCTATCAGGGCTACATTTTTTGGCAAGTGGCTCCTTCCAAGCGACAGTGGCCATGGGAGCAGGGATGTCGCAGCCGATGTTCTCAAATGTGCTGACCAGAGTGTTGTCTGCCCTGATGAAACACATGCACAGCTACATCGTTTTCCCCAGGTGGAGGATTTGGCAACAGTGAAGGGTGACTTCTATGCACTGGGACATATCCCCAACATCATTGGGGCAATTGATGGTACACATATTGCCTTTGTCCTCCCCCCCGGAGAAATGAACAGGTGTTCAGAAATCGAAAAGAGCTTTTATTCTTTGAATGTGCAGATAGTGTGCCTGGTGGACCAGTACATCTCCCATGTGAATGCAAAGTATCCTGGGTCTGTGCATGATGTCTTCATCTTGAGGAATAGCAGCATTCCATATGTGATGACTCAACTCCAGAGGCACTGTGTGTGGCTAGTAGGTGAGCCCATGGTCCCCAAACAGTGTCTGTTGGTATATGGGTGTGGGGTTGGTTCTAAGGGTGAGTGTGTGGCTAACAGGTATCCCTCCATATTTGCAGGTGACTCTGGTTACCCCAACCTCTCATGGCTACTTACCCAAGTGAGGAAGGCTATGACAAGGGCAGAGGAACGTTACAATGAGGCACATGGGCGTGCAAGAAGAATTATTGAGCGCACCTTTGGCCTCCTGAAGGCCAGGTTCAGGTGCCTTCATCTGACAGGCGGATCCCTGTGCTACTCACCCAAGAAGGTGTGCCAGATAATCGTGGCATGTTGCACAACCTAGCCTTGAGATGCCAGGTGCCATTTCTGCAAGAGGATGGCGCTGGAGATAGGCGTGTGGCAGCTATGGAGCCTGTGGACAGTGACGAAGAGGAGGCTGAGGATGAAGATGTGGACAACAGAAGAACTATCATACAGCAATACTTCTAGTGACACACAGGTAAGACACTGCAACTTAACCTTTCATTGCAGTTTTGTGTAGGTAATGTTCTCTAGGCAGGCTGCTGTTCCCACTGCTCTGGCCACTTAGTGTACCCTTTGACTGTCTATTCACAGATCTTTTTGCCCTACTCTGGCTCATGGTGTATTGACTGCAGCACATTACAGGTCATACCTATGTATACATAACTGTACAGTCTAATTGTAATGTCTACAGATTGTTAAATAAATACATCCTTAAACAATTTGACAGACTCCATACTTGTATTTTTTAAGAGGGTGTTTATTTCAGTGCTGAGAAGTAAATGGGGATGTGCAATTGGTAGGGGTGATGATGGAGGAAAGTCCAGGATGGAGTTCAGTCTATTTGTATCACAGGTGCATTGTCCAAGGGGGCATAGGAAGTGGAGGAATGTCATTTCAAGGTGGACAGGGTAACAGAGTGGGACACAAGGGTGACAATCTGTAGAGTCTTATTTCCTTGCGGGGGTCTTGGCAATGTTCTCTGGCTTCTGCCTGGATCACAGGGACTGTTTGCGGGGTGGTTCTTCTTCTGCAGGGGGTGGGGTGTTGGTGGCCTGTCGTTCCTGGGGCGAGTCCTCCTGTCCACTAGCGTAGGCAGATGTGGAGGGCTGGTCATCATTGTGGCTAGTATCAGGGGCCTGTTGGTGTGCCACTGCCTCCATCATGGTGTTGGCCATGTCTGTCAGCACCCCTGCAATGGTGACCAGGGTGGTGTGGATGTCCCTCAGTTCCTCCCTGATCCCCATTTACTGTTCCTCCTGCAACCATTAGGGCTCCTGCAACTTGTACCATATCTGGCCCATCGTCTTCTGGGAATGGTGGTATGCTTGCAGGGTTGGTGAGTGCCTCCTGGAGAGTCGTTTCCCTGGCCCTGTCCTCAGACTGTTGCACAGCAGTCCTCCCACCTTCCCTGTTGTCATGTGCCTCTGTTCCCTGAACTGTGTGCACACTGCCACTGACCCCAGGTTCCTGGATCGTCCTGTGTTTGTGGGGAGGCTTGGGGGTCCCTATAGTGGTGGACACACTGCTGATTGACGTGTTCTGGGGACAGAGGTATGGGCCCGCTGGTTGGGTGCTGTGATGGGTTTTCCTGAGGAGGGAGGCTCTGTGGTGGTATGGGACTGTGGCTGTGTAACCAACTGTCCGGAGGTTCCTGATGGGCCAGGTAGGTCATTCTGATCCAGGTGTGCAGAGCTGCTGTCATCACTGTGGGCCTCTTCTGTGGGTGGACTGGATGTTGCTGGCACCTCCTCTCCGGTGACGTTGTGTGGGGGACCTGTAGGGATGTAAATGCGGTGTTATAGTTTCTGCGTGTGTCATCTTGTGCATGGATATGTTGCCCTCTATGGTTGATATTGCTATGGCAGATTGACCTTAGTGAGAGTTGTTATTTGGTGGGCCAGGTGATTGTCTCTAGTGTGCATGCAGTGGTGATGGCTGTCCCTGCAGGTCTGTGAGTGGTGTCCATGCATTGGTATATCATGCAGGGCTTGGCATTGGGATGAGTGGTTTGTGACGGTGGGGGTGTATGTAAGGTGGTGAAGTGATGGGAGTGAGGCTAGGGGTTTGTGATGGCATGCAGGTAGGGAGGGTGAAAGTAGTAATGATTTGACTTACCAGAGTCCAGTCCTCCAGCTACTCCTGCCAGGCCGTCAGGCTGCAGTATTGTCAAGACTCCTCCTATGTTGTTACTTGTGAGGGAGGAGGTAGGGGTCCACCACTAGTCCTCTGTACACCTATCTGGTGTCTTGCAACCAGAGAACGCACCTTCCCCCGTTGGTCCTTCCACCTCTTCCTGATGTCATCCCTTGTTCTGGGGTGCTGTGAAACGGCATTGGCCCTGTCCACGATCCTCCACCATAGCTCCATCATTCCTTGCGATGGATGTCTACTGCACCTGTGATCTGAATAGCTGTGGCTCTAACCGGATGATTTCCTCCACCATGACCCATAGCTCCTCCTCAGAGAACCAGGGGTGTCTTTGTGGTGCCACGGTGTAATGTGAGTGGTATGTGTGAGGGTGTATGGGTTGATGTTTTGGGGTGTGTGCTGTGAGGTGCGTAGGTGGTGTATGGGTGATGGTGTTCTGTGGCTCTGGTTCTGTGGGTGCTTTTGGTGTGTCTCTCTCTCAGTTGTCAATTTCTTTGAGTCATAAAGGGTTGCGGGTAATGTGGGTGTATGTTTTATAGTGGTGTGGGTGTGTGGGTGTGGTGTGTGTATGAGTGTCAGGTGTGTGTAGTTTGAATTGTCCAATGTGGTGTTGTTTTGTATGTGTGTGTGTGTATTTTGAGCGGTGATTCGTGGGTCATAATGCTGTGGGCTTAGTTCTGTTGGCGTAACGGTGTGGGTTTTGCTACCGCCAGTTTATCACTAACCTTAGGGCTGGTGGACTTGTGTGTCTGTATAGTGACGGATTTCTATGTGTGGGTCATAATGTGGGTAGCGGTATACCACCGCAATCACTGTATGTTGGCGGCAGATGGCATCGCGGTAAGCAGGACCTACCGCCAATGTAATAATGAGGGCCTTAATGTTTACATAAATATTTATATTTCTGAAACCCTCCAGTGGAGTTTTCTCATCTTATTTTTATAAATTGGTGTCAGATTTCTATTGCATTTTCTTCTTATCTGTTTTGGTACTTCTTAATGATGTGCACTTGTTACTTTGACAAAGCCTGACTGCTTTGAGCTACAACTCCCCAGGACTGAGCCTGATAAACAATTGTGTCATTATTACACAGTGAGGTTGCACAACCACACCATGTAATAATCCACATTCTCACACAAGGCGTGATGCAGCTTAGTTTGCAAACAAACTAGAGTATTGATTACACTCTAGTAATAAATATATAACATGAGCAACCTAAACAGAGAAACAAAAAGGAGATTAGAGGACATTAGGATGAGTAGATATTGCATCAAACTCAGACTTACACTGCGTGCCAGTTCCAATGCAAACATTGATTTTATGCAACAAAGACTTTTAAATGGTGCTTTGGGGTGAAAATATGAATACTCATCCAGTTACTGTATTCATACGGTAAAGGAATGCACTTGTCCCAAATCCATGTTGATAGAGGTTTTGAAATGCTTGTCAACCTGAATGAGTTTTCTACTATGATATATAGTCATGTTAATGGCAAAACATAAGAAAATTTGTGTCTCAAGTGCATTGTCGAATTTCCACGGTACACAAGATTATGTGCAGTAAATCTTTAGTCTTGCTCTTAGTGCTAAGTAACTAACACTGTTTCAGGGAACAGAAATGTATTTGCTAACTAATCCAAAGTCTGTTTGCTGAAGACATTCTAAAAACCGTCTTAATAATTCAAAAACAGAGATGAACCAACATCTAATAGCCTAATAAGTAACAAGGAACTGATCTGCTTCCATGACCTTCCCTCCCTTTTTGGTTGAGAATGTTTAAGGTCATTGGTGAATTGACAAATATTGAGACGATCAACAAAGATTGTGACTTTCAAATGAGATTAAGACTCCTCCCTGGCCAAAATACACAATTTGCCTACTTGCAATGCTGTAAGAGAATAGCAATTCTCCAAAGCAGGTGTAGAAACAATCTAGATTTCACAAAAGATATGGAGGGTTGCATTATGCTTAAGTCTTTTAATGTCAATCCCACAGCAGCTCCTCTAAATCAAACAGATTCTCATATAAATAATTCCAGAACTATAATCAAACAAACTATATAGTCCCATAGCCTAGAATCTTATCCCTCCTTTCAATCATTTTCTTGGATGACACCTGGGAACAGGTCCTCGTGCCAACTCCCCTTCTGCATGTCACTTCTACTGCTCAGTGTCTGCCACCATTGTACTTTATTTTGCTGTTATTTTTGCCTTTATTTTTTTCCTTTTTCCTCTTTCTTTGACTTTCCATTTTGCTACTTTCAGCCTCCTTTGTGGCCACCGATCCCCCAGAGCTGCCCTTTTTACTCCCATTTTTTTATGGCTGTTTTACTTCCTTCCCGCTTCTCATCCCCTAACTCTCCTCCATCCACCCAGGACCTACTTACTGGAGGCTGCAGCACAACCCCATTGAAAAGGTCCTCATGCCAGCTCCCCTTTTGCATGTTGCACCTGCCACTCCCTGTCTGCCAGCATTGTTGTTTTTTGGCTCTTATTTATCCTTTTTGCTTGGCTTGCCATTTTATAAGTCTGCCTCTTTTGTGCTGTCATTCCTCTGCTGCCACCTTTTCACCTGCTGTTTTTTCTCCTGCGGTCTTCCTTCCCTTCTGCCTCCTGCCTCTCAGCAGTACGATTTCCCTCCTCTCAGGACCTATTTAATGGGTGTGAGAAACTAGGGCTGATTGCAGAGGCCCCATAACTTTTTGCCCCCATTTTCTACTTTATGCTGGTGTTTTCCTGACTCTGATGGTGCCCTGGGTACTGCTTACCAGTCCCAGGGCCAGTGCTCTGTGTAAAATGGATATGCAAATTAGGCTAATTATAATTGGCTAAGTTAACCTACCTATAAGTCCCTAGTATATGGTAGGGCATGTAGGTTTAGGGACCACAGCATAGGTGGTGCACACCTAGGTGCATTGCTGAGGTGCCCAGTGTCATTTTAAAAGCAAGCCTGCCTTGCTGGCTGCTTTTAAATTAAAGTTATATGCAAATTCGACTTTGGAATTAAAGGTACTTCCAAAGTCTTAAACTACCTTATTTTTACATATAAGTCACCCCTAAGGTGTGCCCTATGTGCCCCTAGGGCTGGGTGCCATGTAACTATAAGCAGGGACTTTATAAAAATAGATTTATAAGCCCTGGTGAGGTAAAAACAGCCAAATTCGTTTTTCCCTCATTGAAGTAAATGGCCTTCATAGGCTAGAATGGGCAGACTTTATTTAAAATTTTAAAGTCTCCTTAAATGTTACATACCAAGAATTTGGTATCAAATTGATTGTTATAATAAATCCCACAACTTCCAGTTGTTGGATTTAATATAACTAGTGCAGGTAAAAAGTTTAGACTTTACCTAAAAAGTTGCCAATTTCAGCTCTGCATTGTTTTTGCTGCTGTGCTCTGATTGGCCAGCCTGCAGCAGCTTCTGCCAGGCTACTTTAATGAGGTGTGAAGTGGCCTGGCTTCACACAAAGGAATGTGCTTGGGGGAGAGAATCTCCCCTCAGCAGATGGTGAGGCAGGAAGGGGGAGGGCTGCCAAACTGGTCTTCAAAGGCAGAGAAGGACATCTGGAGCACCCAGCAACACCCCCACATCCTGCAACCCCAGACAGCTAGGTGCCCCCTTGATTATATTAGGAGAGGGCAGGAGAGGGGTGTGTTTATGATTTTTAGCCACACCAGTGGGTGGGCTCAGCCAGATCTCTCCTCCAAAAATCAGATTCATCCATTTTGGATTTTTAGAGACTGTTGCCTTCTGGGATGGATTTTTGCCACACTTCCCAGGAAGTGGTCATCACAGGGGGACGACCCTGTCCCTGATTGGAGGACCAGGGCCCCCCTGCTTTTCACCCAGGAGCAAGGATAAAACTGGCAGACCTGCACCCACGCCTCAGATCCCCACCAAATTTCAAGAAGAAGGAACTACAAGAAGAAGAAGGACTGCCCTGCTGGACCCCTGGCCTGCACCTGGACCCTGCACTCAGAAAGACTGCACCAGCTGCACACTTGGGCTTCACCACAAGAAGGACTTTGCCTGGCTTCCACTGGTTCAAGGAGGGACTCCCTGTTTGCTACAGGTGAAAAATTGCTAACCAGAGTCCCCTGCACCAACTCCTGAAAAAGTGACCAGCTGACCACTGTCCAGTGGCCAAAAAGGAGTTTGCTCCAGGTGCATTCTGGGAGTTGAAGTCCGCACTTCCCAAGGACCATCACAGAACTTCTGGACCCTTGGGGTGAGCTGTGGACCCCAAAAGAACCTTAAAAGAACATCTGGGTGAAGCCCCAGAAGTTTGGAAAAGATTGGAGAATTTTTGGAAAAAAGCTCCATAAAGTGACCGACCCGACGCGGAAATTCTAGCCGGCTTGCCTCAACCGTGACCCGGCCTGACTTCGTGGTTCGTCCCGGTAAAGAAAAACATCCAAAAAAGAGACTAAGTCCGAACGTAAAAAGTTGACCGGGACCTTCCAGCCATCGTATCCGAGAAGGGCTCCACGGACGTCGGATCAAGATCCAGGTTTACCCCGGTCGAAGGATTTTCATCTCGAAAAAACGACTAAGTCCGAAGGTAAAAATCACCACCGAGGAAACCGACTTCGCGTATCCGGACAAGGGCTCCAGGAGGTCGGATCCAACTGGCAGGTTCGTCCCGGTGAAGAAAAACTTCAAAATAAAGACTAAGTCAGAAGGTAACTTTTTAACCGAGGCTTCCCGCGACCTGTAGCCGAGCAGGGCTCCATCGCGGTCGGCCTGAAAGTTTGACTTTGTCCGGGTCCTGGTGCAACCAGATGACCCGATTGGCGCTTTTTGTTTCTAAGCGCTAGAAAATAATAATACTTTAAAAATTCATATCTCCGGTTCCCCTGAATCGATTTTAATCGTTTCTGTGTCATTTTAAAGATAAAAATATAAGCTATTTTTATAAATTGGTTTTGGATTTTTAAACTGTTTCCTGTGTTTTATTTAATTACTGTTTTGTGATATTTGAATGCTTTACACTTTGGCGGTCATTCTGACCCTGGCGGTCTTTGACCGCCAGGGCGGAGGACCGCGGGAGCACCGCCGACAGGCCGGCGGTGCTCCAATGGGGATTCCGACCGTGGCGGTAAAGCCGCGGTCGGACCGGCACCACTGGCGGGCTCCCGCCAGTGTACCGCCGCCCCATTGAATCCTCCACGGCGGCGCAGCTTGCTGCACCGCCGCGGGGATTCCGACCCCCCATACCGCCATCCAGATCCCGGCGGTCCGACCGCCGGGATCCGGATGGCGGTAGGGGGGGTCGCAGGGCCCCTGGGGGCCCCTGCAGTGCCCATGCCACTGGCATGGGCATTGCAGGGGCCCCCGTAAGAGGGCCCCTACATGTATTTCACTGTCTGCTGCGCAGACAGTGAAATACGTGACGGGTGCAACTGCACCCGTCGCACAGCTTCCACTCCGCCGGCTCGATTCCGAGCCGGCCTCATCGTGGAAGCCTCTTTCCCGCTGGGCTGGCGGGCGGTCTGAAGGCGACCGCCCGCCAGCCCAGCGGGAAAGTCAGAATTACCGCCGCGGTCTTTCGACCGCGGAACGGTAATCTGACGGCGGGACTTTGGCGGGCGGCCTCCGCCGCCCGCCAAGGTCAGAATGAGGGCCTTTGTCTCCTAAGTTAACCCTTAACGCTCGATGCCAAGCTACCAAGGGTAGAGCTGGGATTAATTTACTGAGACCTAACTGTACCTATGTGGAGGTTAGTGGCTTGTTGCTAGGTGTAGGTACCTACCTGCCCTACCAATAACCCATTTTCCAACATAATTGGAAGCAGCGACGGGATCCTGTACTTGTGTTCAATATCACGTTACAGTTTTAGATAAAACAAATTAAAAATCCTTTAAATTGTCCTAGTGCAAAAATTGTTTTTAATTTTTAATTTTAATTTTTTTTTTAATTAATTTGGATTAATTTCAATTATTGAATTTTTGTAATTTTTCTAAATTCTTGTTACCAATTTTTGCAAAAAGTTTTTGTTGACACAAAACTAGGGAACCATGGAGCTTGATCTGGCTAGCCTACCCACACTGACAGTAGTCCAGCTTAGGGGGTTGTGTACTGAGAGAGGGTTGCCTGCAACCCCTGATCTCAGGAAGCAAATCCTGATTAAATCCCTGACAGCATGGGCTGAGGCCCAAGAGGTAGAGACAGAGGAAGCTCCAGAGGAGGAAGAAAAAGAGGAAGATGCTAACTCTAACCACTCAGGGGAGGGAAGGCATCAGACCCCAAGTGAGGAAGAGGAGGAACGGTCCTCAATGGATACAGTCACTAGGGGCAGACCCAAAGCTAGTGGTAGGAAGAGGGTCCTTTCAGGAGGAGAGAACCCATCCATCAGGGAAAGAGAGCTGGAAGCCCAGCTAGCCTACATAGCTTTGGAAGCAGAGAAGCTGGCCCTAGAAAAGAAAAAGTGGGCATACAAAGAAAAAAGAGATGGAAGCAGCGATAAAGAAGCTGAGGTGTCCATGGGTGGGGGAGTTTGCCCCAGATTACCCAAGGGGGTGGTTCCTGCTTATGTAGAGGGGGATGACATAGATAAGTGGCTGGAGGCCTTTGAGAGGGCACTCCAAATGAGAAGGGTTAGGCCTCAATACTGGGGTTCCCTTTTGTGGGAGTTGGTCCCCAACTCAGGGAGGGATAGGCTTCTGACCTTAAGGGGGGAGGAGGCAGATTCATACCCTAGTATGAAAAGGTGCTTAGCCAAGAAGTTTGGTCTGACCCCAGAGCAATATAGAATGAAGTTCAGGGACACCCAGAAGGTCAGTACCCAGTCTTGGGTTGACTTTGTAGACACCTCACTAAAAGCACTGGAGGGCTGGATTATTGGCAACAAAGTTAATACTTATGAGGGGTTATACAATCTGATCATGAGAGAGCACATCTTGACCAATTGTATCCAAGAAAGGTTACGCCAGCATCTAGTGGACTCTAAGCTGGCCAACCCTAGAGAGCTAGGGGAGGCAGCTGATGAGTGGTTGAGAACCAGGGTGGTTGTCAAGTCCCAGGGGGGAGACTCCAAGAAGGGGGGGACAGGTCCCCAAAAACCTAAGGAGGGAGGTGGTAAGCCCACCACAGAGACTCCCTCTGTACCCCAGAACCCTAAGAAGGAGGAGAGTAAATCCCACTCCCACTCTGACAATCAGAGACAGGGAGACCCAGGGTTAAAAAAGCTCTTGGACAGTAGGGCTTGCTTTGACTGTCAGCAGACAGGTCACTTCAGAGGAGATGCAGCCTGTCCAAAGAAGGTGGTTAGCACTGGGCTGTCCAGTGTAGCCATAGAGGAGGACTCCTCAGATGATGAAGTCCTCCTAGCATTGTGCTGGGAGACAGGACCAGATGGTAAGCTGGTGATCCCTGAGGGTGGGAGTAGGCACTTCCACCACATTCAAGTGAATGGGATCCCTACCACTGGCCTGAGAGACACTGGTGCCAGTCACACTATAGTGAGTGACCGGTTAGTGACCCCAGACATGTATGTCCCAGGAAAGACAAAGAAAGTCAGGATAGCCACAGGGGAGGTCACCTCCAAACCTGTAGCCATAGTGCCCCTAGAGAGGGAGGGTATCCTTGACTGGATTAGGGTGGTAGTCAGTGCTGACCTTCCCCTAGATTGTATCCTGGGCAATGACCTCCCAGAGGTGAGTCTGGTCACAGATGGGGTGGTCGCCCAGGGCGCCCCCCCAACCCAAAGTCCTGGGGAGTCAGTCCCTACAGTTAGGAGACAGGGGTCCCCAAGAAAAGGAAAGAAGAAAAGGAAGGGTAGGCCACTCTTAAAGAGAGTTCCAGGGAGCCAAAGGCCTTCTGCCCCAGTAAGGGGGGAGTCCAGAGTTGGCACTGGTGAGGCCTCACCTGACCCCAAGGAAGTCCTGAGTAGTCAGGCAGCTGTCCAGATGCAAGGTGTTGCCCCTACACTGACAGAAGGGAGAGTAGAAGGAGGGTGTCTGCCACAGGAGGTGGTAGCCCCCCACTCTAGACAGCAAGAGGGGTGCCAGGACCCCAAAGTTGCTCCTAAAGCAGCTCAGCCACCTGTCAGTGGAGAGCTTAGGGTGTGGTTCTGGGTACTGACAGCTGTCAGTAGCCTCTGCTGGGTGCTAGCCTTCCTGGCAGCACTGTACTTGGCCTGGGAGGCAGACCCCAGGGCCAATAGCAAAGTAGGCCCCCTGACCCTATTGGTCATGGTGGGGTTGCTCAAGTGTTGGGTGACTTCTTTGGGTAAGCTAGGTGTTGCCCTAGCAAAGTTTGGAGTAGGGGAGGTGGGCACCTCACTACCCAAGTTGGCAGAGAGAGAGGAGGAAGACCCCCCTAGAGGGAAGTTTCAGTTTGAGTTGGGTCCTTTTACTGTTGGGATGGCTTCACTACCCATAGGGAGTGACCCTGTCAGGAGGATATAAGGCAGAGTAGGCCCTGCAAAGGGACAGCCAGTTTTCTTCACTGTCTTCCTCGCCTAACAAGCCAGGAAGACTCTCCCAGGGTTGGGCTGAGTCTCCTGGGCGTGTGGGCTGGGGGGGGGTTGTGTGAGAAACTAGGGCTGATTGCAGAGGCCCCATAACTTTTTGCCCCCATTTTCTACTTTATGCTGGTGTTTTCCTGACTCTGATGGTGCCCTGGGTACTGCTTACCAGTCCCAGGGCCAGTGCTCTGTGTATAATGGATATGCAAATTAGGCTAATTATAATTGGCTAAGTTAACCTACCTATAAGTCCCTAGTATATGGTAGGGCATGTAGGTTTAGGGACCACAGCATAGGTGGTGCACACCTAGGTGCATTGCTGAGGTGCCCAGTGTCATTTTAAAAGCAAGCCTGCCTTGCTGGCTGCTTTTAAATTAAAGTTATATGCAAATTCGACTTTGGAATTAAAGGTACTTCCAAAGTCTTAAACTACCTTATTTTTACATATAAGTCACCCCTAAGGTGTGCCCTATGTGCCCCTAGGGCTGGGTGCCATGTAACTATAAGCAGGGACTTTATAAAAATAGATTTATAAGCCCTGGTGAGGTAAAAACAGCCAAATTCGTTTTTCCCTCATTGAAGTAAATGGCCTTCATAGGCTAGAATGGGCAGACTTTATTTAAAATTTTAAAGTCTCCTTAAATGTTACATACCAAGAATTTGGTATCAAATTGATTGTTATAATAAATCCCACAACTTCCAGTTGTTGGATTTAATATAACTAGTGCAGGTAAAAAGTTTAGACTTTACCTAAAAAGTTGCCAATTTCAGCTCTGCATTGTTTTTGCTGCTGTGCTCTGATTGGCCAGCCTGCAGCAGCTTCTGCCAGGCTACTTTAATGAGGTGTGAAGTGGCCTGGCTTCACACAAAGGAATGTGCTTGGGGGAGAGAATCTCCCCTCAGCAGATGGTGAGGCAGGAAGGGGGAGGGCTGCCAAACTGGTCTTCAAAGGCAGAGAAGGACATCTGGAGCACCCAGCAACACCCCCACATCCTGCAACCCCAGACATCTAGGTGCCCCCTTGATTAGATTAGGAGAGGGCAGGAGAGGGGTGTGTTTATGATTTTTAGCCACACCAGTGGGTGGGCTCAGCCAGATCTCTCCTCCAAAAATCAGATTCATCCATTTTGGATTTTTAGAGACTGTTGCCTTCTGGGATGGATTTTTGCCACACTTCCCAGGAAGTGGTCATCACAGGGGGACGACCCTGTCCCTGATTGGAGGACCAGGGCCCCCCTGCTTTTCACCCAGGAGCAAGGATAAAACTGGCAGACCTGCACCCACGCCTCAGATCCCCACCAAATTTCAAGAAGAAGGAACTACAAGAAGAAGAAGGACTGCCCTGCTGGACCCCTGGCCTGCACCTGGACCCTGCACTCAGAAAGACTGCACCAGCTGCACACTTGGGCTTCACCACAAGAAGGACTTTGCCTGGCTTCCACTGGTTCAAGGAGGGACTCCCTGTTTGCTACAGGTGAAAAATTGCTAACCAGAGTCCCCTGCACCAACTCCTGAAAAAGTGACCAGCTGACCACTGTCCAGTGGCCAAAAAGGAGTTTGCGCCAGGTGCATTCTGGGAGTTGAAGTCCGCACTTCCCAAGGACCATCACAGAACTTCTGGACCCTTGGGGTGAGCTGTGGACCCCAAAAGAACCTTAAAAGAACATCTGGGTGAAGCCCCAGAAGTTTGGAAAAGATTGGAGAATTTTGGGAAAAAAGCTCCATAAAGTGACCGACCCGACGCGGAAATTCTAGCCGGCTTGCCTCAACCGCGACCCGGCCTGACTTCGTGGTTCGTCCCGGTAAAGAAAAACATCCAAAAAAGAGACTAAGTCCGAACGTAAAAAGTTGACCGGGACCTTCCAGCCATCGTATCCGAGAAGGGCTCCACGGACGTCGGATCAAGGTCCAGGTTTACCCCGGTCGAAGGATTTTCATCTCGAAAAAACGACTAAGTCCGAAGGTAAAAATCACCAGCGAGGAAACCGACTTCGCGTATCCGGACAAGGGCTCCAGGAGGTCGGATCCAACTGGCAGGTTCGTCCCGGTGAAGAAAAACTTCAAAATAAAGACTAAGTCAGAAGGTAACTTTTTAACCGAGGCTTCCCGCGACCTGTAGCCGAGCAGGGCTCCATCGCGGTCGGCCTGAAAGTTTGACTTTGTCCCGGTCCTGGTGCAACCAGATGACCCGATTGGCGCTTTTTGTTTCTAAGCGCTAGAAAATAATAATACTTTAAAAATTCATATCTCCGGTTCCCCTGAATCGATTTTAATCGTTTTTGTGTCATTTTAAAGATAAAAATATAAGCTATTATTATAAATTGGTTTTGGATTTTTAAACTGTTTCCTGTGTTTTATTTAATTACTGTTTTGTGATATTTGAATGCTTTACACTTTGTCTCCTAAGTTAAGCCTTAACGCTCGATGCCAAGCTACCAAGGGTAGAGCTGGGATTAATTTACTGAGACCTAACTGTACCTATGTGGAGGTTAGTGGCTTGTTGCTAGGTGTAGGTACCTACCTGCCCTACCAATAACCCATTTTCCAACAATGGGGACCACAGCAGAAGTTGCTCCTTCTCCTACTTCGGAGTCAGAACCTGGAACAACCTCCCTCTATATCTTTCTCATTCACCTCACTGAAACCTGGCTCAACTTTGCATCATCCCCCAATATTGTCTCAACCATCCCCAAAGGCTGCAAGAGAATTTATAGAGACCACGCAAACAAATACAGTAATAGGATTACCATCATCCACAAGGAAACAATCCACTGAAACACCACTACTGACGATGTAACTCTGATCATGGAGCATCTCAACTTCCAACTCCACTCCAATGGTAAAACCACCATCAAAGTCACATCACCTACAGACACCCAGGCCCCGTCCCACTTTTTTCAATATCACCCCAGACTTCTTCGCCCTGCTCAGCATCAACTCCAAGCACTACGGGACATATTTATACTTTTTGACGCAAAACTGCGCTAATGCAGTTTTGCGCCAAAAAAATTAGCGCTGGCTAACGCCATTCTGAAGCGCCATGCGGGCGCCGTATTTATTCAATGACGTTAGCCGGCGTTAGCCGGCGGCGCTGTCTGGTGTGTGTTAAAACAAACGACGTACACCAGGCAGCGCCGGCGTAGGGGGAAAATGGCGTATGGGCGTCCACAAATGGTGCAAGTTAGGCTGAGGCAAAAAAATCGCCACAACCCGATTTGCCCCATTTTTTTACGACGCCCATCCCCCATTGAAATGACTCCTGTCTTAGCAAAGACAGGAGTCATGCCCCCTTGCCCAATGGCCATGCCCAGGGGACTTCTGTCCCCTGGGCATGGTCATTGGGCATAGTGGCATGTAGGGAGGCACAAATCAGGCCCCCCTATGCCACAAAAAAAAATAAAAAAAAATACTTACCTGGACTTACCTTAATGTCCCTGGGGTGGGTCCCTCCATCCTTGGGTGTCCTCCTGGGGTGGGCAAGGGTGGCAGGGGGTGTCCCTGGGGGCAGGGGAGGGCACCTCTGGGCTCATTCTGAGCCCACAGGTCCCTTAACGCCTGCCCTGACCCAGGCGCTAAAATCCTGAGCTAATGCGGGTTTTTTAGACCCGCCCACTCCCGGGCGTCATTTTTGCCCGGGAGTATAAATACGACGCATATGCATCGGAGTCATTTTTTAAGACGGGAACGCCTACCTTGCATATCATTAACGCAAGGAAGGTGTTCACGCAAAAAAATGACGCTAACTCCATTAACTTTGGCGCTAGACGTGTCTAACGCCAAAGTATAAATATGGAGTTAGTTTTGCGTCGAATTTGTGTCGAAAAAAACGACGCTAATTCGGTGCAAATGGAGTATAAATATGCCCCTACATCTTCCTCAGAGACCTCAATTTCCACCTTGATGACCCCAACAACACCAACACCACAAATCTTCTTTAAAGCAGGAACACCCTTGGCCTTCCATCTCTTGTATCTACTCCTATTCCTTGCCAAGGTCCCCAAAAAGCCATGAGCTGCCAACTCATGGAACACCTGGAAAACAACAACCTTCACGACATCTCCCAGGCAGATTTTACACTAATCACAGCACCAATAGAACGCTCATCACCGCCACAGAAGACATCAGAGCCCTCCATGACCCAGGAGAATTGGTGGCTCTGATCCTCCTCAAACTTTCAGCAGCTTTTGACACCATGTCCCACCATACCCTTATCAGGAGACTACACCACATTGGAATTCAAGGAGGCGCTCTCACATGGATCGCCTCCTTCCTCATTGGAAGAAACCAGAGAAATCACCTTCCCACCTACACCGCTGATGGAAAGAGCATCATCTGTGGCATACCTCAAGGCTCTTCCCTCAGCCACACACTGTTCAACACCTACATGACCCTTATTGCCAAAATCGTCAGAGCCCATGGACTCAACATACTTTCATACACCAACAACACCCAGCTCATCCCCTCTCTATCAGAAGGGCCCTCCACCACAAGAGCCAACATCCACAGACGTATGAGGAATGTAACCGATAGGATGAAATCCAACTCCCTGAAACTCAACACAAACAAATCAGAAGTACTTATCTTCGGGAAAAACACCTCACCCTAGGAGAACTCCTAGTGGCCCTCAGAACTAGGGTCCAGATGTCGCAAAAATAAAAATTGCGACTCGCATTTTGCGAGTTGATGCGAGTCGCAAAATGCGATTCGCAAATTGGAATGCCAGAAAAAAAAGCGATCCGATTTTGCGACTCGCAGCCGGACTCGCAAGGCTGTGTGCGAGTCCGCAGTTTGAGAGGTCGCTGTTTGCGAGTGTGCAAAAAACGAACTCGCAATTAGCGAGTGGGTGTCGCAAATTGCGATTACCTTCAAAATTGCTTGCAGATGCAGCAGAACACTCCAGAAAGCATACCAGAACACTCTGGAAACACTTCCTGACACATGATGATGACATCACAGCCAGGAAGTTAACAAATACACCTGGGAGGAGGGCTCAACAGTGAGCAGTGTCTCTGCCACTCACAGTAGGGTGCTGAGGAGTGGTAGGCACAGCACCATGGACGCAGCAGGGACCAGCCAGGCTGGCAGGAGGGGCAGGAGATCATAGATAACAGCCAGGACAGATTAATGTGGCACATGTCGTTAATGTGCCACATGACTGGTTGGCATTTTCCTGCCCATGGACAATTTCAACTTGTATATAGTTTCTTCATGACATTAATAAAACAGTTATTTTTGTTCCACTTAACAAATGGTTAATAGGTGAGTATGGTGGGAGTTGACACGTACCGTCCAAAATATTGCATTGCAATGTGGTCCCGTCTCAGTCTGCCTTGATTAGCTAGACTCCTATCCCCATGATGGCGATGTGGTTGTTCTTGCTCTTCATCATCAGGATCTGGGTCTGCAGGGGTGAGAGGTAGCCCACGTCGGGTGGCTATGTTGTGGAGGATGGTGCATGCGACCACAATTTTGAAAGCGGTAATGGGGTTGTATTGGAGGGCGCCTCCACTGCGGTGGAGGCATCTGAATCTTGCCTTCAGCAGTCCGAAGGTGCGCTCGATCAGGTTCCTGGTCCTTTTATGGGCACTGTTGTATTGCCTCTCTGATTCAGTTCTGGGTGTTAAAAACGGAGTCATGATCCAAGGCCTGAGAGCATATGCACTGTCACCTGTTGGGCACAAAAGTACACGGTTAGGAAGTCCAGATTGTCGTGCACAGTGACCTGTGTGTATGTCTGCAAGTGTCTGTGGCTCTACCTAGGAGGTAACCGTCTCCAAAATCCCCACGTTCCAGGCGTTGATGTATCCCACTATGCCTAAAAATGTATGAGTCATGGGTACTGCCAGGAAACTTAGCTACGATGTCCGTGATGACATAATGGGCATCACAAACAACCTGTATGTTGAGTGAGTGGGTACACTTCCTGTTGCGGAAAATGTGTTCCAGATTAGCAGGGGGGCATATTTGAATGTGTGTCCCATCTACACACCCTATGACATGAGGAAAGTGGGCAATGCGGTAAAAGTCCAGCTTGGTGCTGTTAATTTCTGCCTCATTCCTTGGTAAGTATATGAAGTGAGACATGTGCGTGACTAAGGCATCTAGGAATGCCCTGAGGAACCTTGACACTGCACTTTGGAATACCCCACCTGCCACGGCAATGACCCCCTGATAGCTCCCTGAGGCCAAGAGGTGCAGTGCGCATAGTACTTGCACATGCGTTGGGATGGCGCAGCCACGCAGAGTCTTGTGTTCTAGCTGTGGTTTCAGTAAATCTATTAATTCTAGAATGGCTGCGCTGCTAAGGCGGTATTTGTCATAGATCTCCTCTTCAGTTTGCTGAAAAAGAGTCTGCCTGGTTCTATATATCTTCTCCTGTCTGTGGCCCCTCCTCCTCCTCTGCTGGGCTGCGTAGACTCTCCTCCTCACTGCTATCAGGTATATCTCCGCCATCTTGAGTAACCCAGATGCCTTCTGGGTCCCCTTTTATACTTTGGTAATGGTTACCACCTGCTCTGAGTTAGTGGTAAATGGGACATGGAAACTGGGCTTTTTGCGACTAGTCGCAATTTGCGAGTTGCAATTGCATAAGGTTTGCGACTCGCAAATTGCGACTTGCAATTTGCGGGTCGCAAAATGGGGTCGCACCGAATGCGACTCGCAAACGGGTCCCATCGCTTTTTGCGAGTCGGAAATGGGCTTTTTGCATCCCATTTCTGATTTTGCACTGTCGCAAATTGCGATTCGGCCCGTTTGCGAGTCGCAATCGTTTGCTACATCTGGCCCTAGGTCCCTCACCACACTGTCGGACCATTCCTTCAAACTCTGTATCATCCTGGAAAACAAGCTCACCATGAAAACCAGATGAACGCAGTCTTCACTGCCTGCTTCCTCATCCTCTGCATGCTCTACAGGATCTTTCAGTGACTCCTGATTAACACCAGCTACACCATCACCGAATCCCTAGTCACCAGTAGTCTTGACCACACCTTTGCACTGCATGCTGGAAGCACTTTACACCTCATAAAAGACTATAGAACATTCAGAACTCTGTGACCAGACTCATCCTTGATCTCCCCAAGTGACTCACATCACCCCCCACTTCGGGAAGCTCTGCTGGCTCCCCATTCACAAGAGATGCCACTTCAAGATGCTGATCCATGCCTAGAAGACCCTGCACAACCAAGGACTAGCATACAACAACCACCAACCCTACACATACCTGTGCTCAGCCACCCTTCTCCTCAACCATACCCCTCGCAAAAAAACTATAGTGACCCCCACCTCTTTAAACTAAATTACCCTGCCCCCACTCACCCTGAGCCCTAAAAAACAGTGACCCCCTCCATGTCTCTAAAATCTAAAGTACCCTGACACCCCCTACCCACCCAAAGCACTAAATCCACCCCACTGCTAAAATCTACCCACCAACACTACCCTAACCCCACTTACCTCATTGCGTCCTCTCCTGATCCTTCCTCTTTTTCTCTCCTCCCTCCCATCCTTAATCCTTCCCCCACCCCTTTAAAAATGAACTACCCCACCCCAACTGTAAGACCTAAATAAAACAAAAATACCCAACCCCCCACTCCCAGCTATTAAAAAATTTGCCCAACCATCCCCCACCCTAAGCCATAAAAAATACCCAAACTACCCACCCCCACCCCTTATAAAAATAGCCCAAACCCCGACCCCCCCACCCACCCCAATCCCTTAATCCACCCCACCCCTGCCCCAGTTTTCCCACCGCGACCTCCGCGTCATCTCCCGAACAACGCACAGCTGTTTCTGTGCCTTAGCCACGCATATGCGTAGTTTAGCACATGCATGGTTAAAGCATAAAAAAAGTCATGTGTTGTTCTGGAAAGCATGGTTACACTTGCGTGATAAAATGTCTGTGTTGTTTGCAATGAGTTGTTAAGGACGCTTCCCCTCTAAAATATGTCCCAGGCATGTCATTGCATCCTGAATAGTGTTCTACTGCCATGTTGTTAGAAATGGGGTTTCTGGTTGGAAAGGGTATGCACCTCAGCCAGGCAGAACTTACCCACTCTAGTCAGGGCAAGGGAGTTACACGTCCAAGATAACCCCTGCTCACCCCCTTGGTAGCTTGGCACGAGCAGTCAGGCTTAACCCGGAAGCAATGTGTAAAACGTTTGCACAACACACATGTGACACAATATCCCCACCACAAAGGAAACACAACACCAGATTATATGAAAATATACTGTATTGTACACAAGGCAATTATCAGACCAAACATCACATATCAGTACTATCCTGCTACCTTAGCAGTTGTCAGAACATTACACATTAGTTACTCTGTAACCTAGCAGTAGTCACACATAACACACAGGTTACTCAGTATTCTGCAACATAAGTAGTAGTCAGGAAAAATGTTATTACATCACAGCACTTGTCATAAGAATATCATAAAATGCCCATAGTAGGAACATTAGAAAACATATGGCAAGATAAAAAAACATATTAGCATGTCCATAAAAGGAACATTTGCATAAACATACGTAAAAACATCAAACGCAGGTAGGTAATATATGAATCAAACAAAAGTCTGTAGAAAGAACTTTGGATTGCAACAATATTGATCCTTTAAACAGTACCTGGTTGGATGAAGGCACCTCCAGTGCCTAGAAGGCAAACAATGGGGCCTCCGGCGCTCCTATGCGCAAAACGGGGGCCTCCCTTATGCTCTGGGGTCAGAGGAGGGCAACATGTACCTCCTCTCTTTTACAGACAGGCCCCTCCGGGGACAGTGATTACTGGGGGCCCCCCAGGGCCTCAACCGGCCCTCACGAGGGGGGCCAAAGCCAGAAAAAACCACTTAGGGCAGGAAGGGGGCACCACGCACCCCCTCCGGTTTAATGACAGGCCCCTCCCTGGACCCGCGATCTCTGGGGGCCCCCCCGGGCCTCCACTGGCCCTTCCACAATAATGCCCGTTTTACCTAACAGCAGAAAAGGAGTGTCCTGCTCCTAACGCAGAGGCCAGGGGCAAGGGGGCACTCCCCGCACCTTCCCCTGGTCCTGCCGTGAAGGCACAAGAAGATCAGACCCCTCCTGGGGCCCGAAAAAGACACTCGCCTGCACCCGATGTGGTGCGCGAGTGTTCTTCCAGCTTCCCGGGCCGCTGCGGTGATCTTATTTAAAGAGGCACAATGCAGAAAGGAGCCTAGGAGCTACGAAGTCTCCATAAGCACGCTATGGCAGCCGCAACCACAGAGAAGCACTCCTCGTGAAGAAATGGATGCAGGGGTCAGGGGCCACAGCACCCTGCCCCTGGGGAGCAGAATCTTAAGACAAGGTCCTCAGGTGGAGGGCCCAGCTACAGGCCAGCACAAGGGAAAGGCAGCAAGTGGCAAGTCCTTCACAGTGACCAGGCAGGTCACAGGTCAGCACAGCAGCAGCAGTCCGGGGCGGTTCCTGGTGAGTCCTTTCAGCCTTTGGTGTCCAGTTCCAAGATGATTCCAAGAGTCTCCAAATTGTGGGGAAAATTCCCCTGTACTTACAGTCAGTTCTTACAGTGTTTTACAATGGTAGGGAGAGGAGGTTCCAGCCAATTACAACTGGTTCTGGGAGTACCCCTCTCTCCTTTCAGCACAGGCTCCAAACATCAGTGGGGGGTTAACGACCCTATTGTGTGAGGCCAGGGCACAGTCTTTACAAATGCAGGTGTGCCCAGGCTCTCCCTTCTCTCAGCCCAGGAAGACTATTCAGTATGCAGATGCACCTCTGTGACACCTCCGCCCTCCCTGTGTACAGGCTGTCTGAAAAGTATGCACAAAGCCCCAACTGTCACTCTGCCCAGACGTGGATTGGAGTCAAGCTGCAAAACACCAGTGTCATAAGCACAGATAAATGCACACTTTCTAGAAGTGGCATTTCTGTGATAGTAATAAAAAATACACCCACACCAGTGAGCAGCATTTATAATCACCATCACAACCATACCAAACACGCCTACGCTACCCCTCATAAATCAGACAATACCCTTTACACATAAGGCAGGGCATTTCTAATGCAATCCTATGAGAAGGCAGCACTCACAGCAGTGAGACACCAGGTTAGGCTGTTTGTCACTACTAGGACAGGCCATGCAATATGGCACATGTCCTGCCTTTCTACATACATGGAGCCCCTGCCCATAGGGCTAGCTATGGCGTACCTTAGGGGTGACTTACATATAGTAAAAGGGGAGTTCTGGGCCTGGCAAGTAAATTTAGATGCCAGGTCCTTGTGGCAGAAAACTGCGCACACAGGCCCTGCGCTAGCAGGCCTGAGACAGGTTTTGAAAGTCTACTTCAGTAGGTGGCGCAAGCAGCGCTGCAGGCCCACTAGTAGTATTTAATTTACAGGCCCTGGGTATAGAGATACCACTGTACAAGGGACTTATAGGTAAATTAAATATGCCAATTAGGTATAAGCCAGTCATACCAACTTTAGATGGGAGAGCACCTAAACTTTAGCACTGGTCAGCAGTGATTAATTGCTCAGAGTCCTAGAGCCAACAGTGAGAGGCCAGAAAAACCAGGAGGAAGGAGGCAAAAAGACTGGGGATGACCCTGCGTAAGGCAAAAAGTCCAACACAACCCCCTACCAGCCAAAAGCCAGGGGAAAACAATCAATACCTTGATGTACTTCCCTGATTGGGGCGATAGAAGAAGGACCCAGGCCTACAACAGCAGGGGCATGTTCCAGTTCTACGCCTTCCTGACTCCACTTGGATCTCTCTGTCAATGCTTCCCAGGCAGCCTAGACCAACCCACGGGGGTTCTCTAGCTGCCAATGGCCAGAACCAGGCCCCAGGCCATGTAGGAGCCTCTGGTCTCTGAAACCATAACGAGTGGGGGGCGGGAGCCCCAGGTGCAAAGCAACCTGTCTCCACTCCACTTCCAATCTGTTCAGGGGCTCTACCCTGCCACTGATCCACCAACCTAGGGTCCGCACCCATAGGTTCTACAGGGGCTAGAGGCGAGGCTCTCCTCCCTCTACCCCTCCGTCTAGGATCCCGCCCTCCTCTCCTAGGAGGGGTATCACCAGAATCCACACATGCCAGGGTGCTGGTTACAGCAGCCCTGCACAACTCTCTCACCAGCCCAGGATCACTACCTGCTGACTGACGACCCAACCTAGGGACGACACCCTTGGGTTGCACCGGGGTCCGGGGTGGGCTTCCCCCTCCCTGAATCCCACTTGCAGAGTCCTGCGTCTCCCCACCTTGGAAGAAGCCACCAGAAGTTTCACACGGGGAGGTGTGCACACTAACCGCCCCCCCAACCAGGTCAGAGTTTACCCCCTGAAACTGTCTATCTAGTCCAGGGACGACACCCTTAGACTGGACCATTGCCCAGCGAACCAGGACTTCCTTGGGAGCACACCTACCCCCTACAAGATCAGAGCTTTCCCCCTGAATCTGGCAATCCAAACCAGAGTCACTACCCTGCGGTTGAACCACTGCCTGGCGCACCAGGACTTCCTTGGGAGCACACCTACTTCCCATCAGGTCAGAGTTTACCCCCTGAAACTGATCATCCAACCCAGAGTCACCACCCTGCGGTTGAATCATTGCCTGGCCCACCAAGACTTCCTGCGGGGCACACCTACCCCCCACTGGGAAAACACCTTCCCAAAGGGCCACACAAAAGTCTGGCTGGCGCAGGTCTCCCATCTGAAAGAGTCTGGATTCCCCCCAGCCCAGAAATTGTCTCACCAAGGTCATTCCTGGGGGGCTCTGCTCTCAGAGCTGACCCCTGACCTCCAGGTTCTCCACTGGGGCCCACAGCCCCCTCTCAACCCTATGCCTGGATTTCCGCCTCCTCCACTGTAGAGCGAGACTACCAGACACTAGGACCGGCGGAACGCTATCACCAGCAACCCGCCCAAGTCCTAATGACAAAATGGGATCCTTCTGAACAGCTGGCCCTACGGCACAGGCTAGGCTCACCTCCTGGCGTTCACTCATGGAACCCTCCAGGACCTGGGACTGGAGCTCGGATACCCTGGGCCTCAGCCCAACCCCATTCCCTCTCCTCTGAGACTGGACATGGGGTGCCTTACCCGCCCCAATACACTGGGACCTACCTGGGACACAAACCTTTCCCAACACACCTGGTTGGGAAACACCTAGACCACTCTCATTAGGAACACCCCCTAATGCCACACCAGACCCTCTGGTACGCAACCAGAAGTCTGCCTCCTTTGCAAGCTCCTTGGGGTCAGAGAGCTCACACACTGACAAGTGTTGGCGTAGCTCTGAAAAACAACAATGAAGCAGGTGCTCTCTGACAATCAGATTAAACCGCCCTTCAAAATTGTTTACTGTGATACCCTTCAACCATCCATCTAGTGCAATGCATCAATCCTCCACAAACACCTCCCAAGACTGGTGGGACAGTTTCTTACCGCCCCTAAACCTCTTTCTGTATTCCTCAGGGGAAAAACCATACTTCTCAATCAGTGCATTCTTCATAGTGGAGTACCCCTCCCTGTCACTCTCTTCTAGAGTCGGTAGGGCATCCCTCCCCTCCTCAGGAATAAAGCTCCTAGGCCAGTTCCCCAATCCTTCTCAGGGATCCTGCGCTCTACCAGAGCCCTCTCATATTCCTTTAACCACTGACGTATGTCGCCCCCCTCTTGGAACCTAGGTACCAGATCTATGGGTATGTGAGGAACATCTTTGCTACAGCACTCTACATTGCTGCCACCACTGGACTCCACCTGCAGCGCTGGTGAGTCCAGAACCTTCAGACTGCACTCTAGAGCAAGTCTTTCTCTGGCAAAGGCCCTCTCTGCCTCTGCCATCCTCTCCTGTGCTAAGGCCTTCTCTACCTCAGCCCTTCTCTCCTCAACAGCTAGGCGCGCTAACTGCAACTTCAGGTCCCTCTCTTCCTGCCTATCTCTTAGCTCGTCAGGCGTCAAGGAATGAGAGGTAGCCCTGCTTCTTACACTGGACCCAGCAAGGGACTCCCTATCACTGGGGCCTTCCCTGTCAACTGGCGTCCCCACCCGGTCATTCTCACCCTCCTGATCAGTCTCTCTATCACTCTCTAGGGATGAGGCCAGGGAGCCCTCCCATTGGGAACCCTTGCTACACTCAGGATCCTCTGGGTACCCCCTAAGCACACTCCCTCCCTGGGTATATGTTACAAACCTTTCAAAGAAATTCAGAGATCTCCTGAGGTCCCCTTCTACAGGCAGCCCTCTCTCTCTACAGAACCCCTCTAATTCCTCCTGTGTGTAAAACGGCAGGTCCTCTAAATCAAAGGTAAGCCCCATCTTGAAAAGGTACAAATAACTCAAATGTGACAACCACAATACCCAAGCGTGAGAACCGGAAACAGGAAAAATGACCAAAGAGAGAAAGTTAAGAGAAGCCAAACATGTGATGGTCTAAACAGAATCCTTGTAGTGAAATAATGAGTCACAATGGTATTGTGCAAGCGCAAGTCCTATCCCAGCGCTGCCACCAATGTTAGAAATGGGGTTTCTGGTTGGCTAGGGTATGCACCTCAGCCAGGCAGAACTTACCCACTCTAGTCAGGGCAAGGAAGTTACACCTCCAAGATAACCCCTGCTCACCCCCTTGGTAGCTTGGCACGAGCAGTCAGGCTTAACCCGGAGGAAATGTGTAAAGCGTTTGCACAACACACACAACACACGTGACACAATATCCCCACCACAAAAGAAACACAACACCAGATTATATGAAAATATACTGTATTGTACACAAGGCAATTATCAGACCAAACATCACATATCAGTACTATCCTGCTACCTTAGCAGTTGTCAGAACATTACACATTAGTTACTCTGCAACCTAGAAGTAGTCACACATAACACACAGGTTACTCAGTATTCTGCAACATAAGCAGTAGTCAGGAAAACATGTTATTACATCACAGCACTTGTCATAAGAATATCATAAAATGCCCATAGTAGGAACATTAGAAAACATATGGCAAGATAGAAAAACATATTAGCAAGCATGTCCATAAAAGGAACATTTGCATACACATATGTAAAAACCTCAAACGCAGGTAGGTAATATATGAATCAAACAAAAGTCTGTAGAAAGAACTTTGGATTGCAACTATATTGGTCCTTTAAACAGTACCTAGTTGGATGAAGGCACCTCCAGTGCCTAGAAGGCAAACAATGGGGCCTCCGGCGCTCCTATGCGCAAAACGGGGGCCTCACTTATAATCTGGGGTCAGAGGAGGGCAACATGCACCTCTTCTCTTTTATAGACAGGCCCCTCCGGGGACCATGATTACTGGGGGCCCCCCAGGGCCTCAATCGGCCCTCACGAGGGGGGCCAAAGCCAGCAAAATCAACTCAGGGCACGAGGGGGGCACCACACACCCCCTCCGGTTTAATGACAGGCCCCTCTCGGGACCCGCGATCTCTGGGGGCCCCCCTGGGCCTCCACTGGCCCTTCCACCAAGGGGGGGGGGCACAATAATGCACGTTTTACCTAACAGCAGAAAAGGAGCGGCCTGCTCCTAACGCACACGCCAGGGGGAAGGGGGCACTCCCCGCGCCTTCCCCTGGTCCTGCCGTGAAGCCACAAGAAGATCAGACCCCTCCTGGGGCCCGAGCAGACACTCGCCTGCACCCGATGTGGTGTGCAAGTGTTCTTCCAGCTTCCCGGGCCGCTGCGGTGATCTTATTTAAAGGGGCACAATGCAGCAAGGAGCCTAGGAGCTCCCAAGGCTTCATAAGCGCGCTACGATCAGCGCTATGGCAGCCGCAACCACGGAGAAGCACCCCTCATGAAGAAATGGATGCAGGGGTCAGGGGCCACAGCACCCTGCCCCTGGGGAGCAGAATCTTAAGACAAGGTCCGCAGGTGGAGGGCCCAGCTACAGGCCAGCACAAGGGAAAGGCAGCAAGTGGCAAGTCCTTCACAGTGACCAGGCAGGTCACAGGTCAGCACAGCAGCAGCAGTCCGGGGCGGTTCCTGGTGAGTCCTTTCAGCCTTTGGTGTCCAGTTCCTAGATTATTCCAAGAGTCTCCAAATTGTGGTGAAAATTCCCCTCTACTTATAGTCAGTTCTTACAGTGTTTTACAATGGTAGGGAGAGGAGGTTCCAGCCAGTTACAACTGGTTCTGGGAGTGTCCCCTCTCTCCTTTCAGCACAGGCTCCAAACATCAGTGGGGGGTTAACAACCCTATTGTGTGAGGCCAGGGCACAGTCTTTACAAATGCAGGTGTGCCCAGGCTCTCCCTTCTCTCAGCCCAGGAAGACTATTCAGTATGCAGATGCACCTCTGTGACACCTCCGCCCTCCCTGTTTACAGGCTGTCTGAAAAGTATGCACAAAGCCCCAACTGTCACTCTGCCCAGACGTGGATTGGAGTCAAGCTGCAAAACACCAGTGTCATAAGCACAGATAAATGCACACTTTCTAGAAGTGGCATTTCTGTGATAGTAATAAAAAATACACCCACACCAGTGAGCAGCATTTATAATCACCATCACAACCATACCAAACACGCCTACGCTACCCCTCATAAATCAGACAATACCCTTTACACATAAGGCAGGGCATTTCTAATGCAATCCTATGAGAAGGCAGCACTCACAGCAGTGAGACACCAAGTTAGGCTGTTTGTCACTACTAGGACAGGCCATGCAATATGGCACATGTCCTGCCTTTCTACATACATGGAGCCCCTGCCCATAGGGCTAGCTATGGCGTACCTTAGGGGTGACTTACATATAGTAAAAGGGGAGTTCTGGGCCTGGCAAGTAAATTTAGATGCCAGGTCCTTGAGGCAGAAAACTGCGCACACAGGCCCTGCGCTAGCAGGCCTGAGACAGGTTTTGAAAGTCTACTTCAGTAGGTGGCGCAAGCAGCGCTGCAGGCCCACAGGCCCTGGGTATAGAGATACCACTGTACAAGGGACTTATAGGTAAATTAAATATCCCAATTAGGTATAAGCCAATCATACCAACTTTAGATGGGAGAGCACCTGAACTTTAGCACTGGTCAGCAGTGATAAATTGCTCAGAGTCCTAGAGCCAACAGTGAGAGGTCAGAAAAACCAGGAGGAATGAGGCAAAAAGACTGGGGAAGACCCTGCGTAAGGCAAAAAGTCCAACACATGTCGACATTTAAGCTCCCTGGTCAAGTCTTAAACTCCCCTTTTATTATAAAAAAGTCACCTCTCAGGTAGGCCATAGGTAGCCCATAAGGCAGGGTGCAGTGTAAGTTAAGGTTGAATGTGTTCTTTTAAGTTTTACATGTCCTGTTAGTGAAAGTCTACCAAATTTGTTTTTCACTACTGTGAGGTCTATCCCTCAAATAGTTTAGTTTAGTTTTGTTTACTTTAGCTAACAGTTTGATATCATGCCAATAAGGCAATACAAACTTTCAGTGAAATAAGTAAAAATAAAAAGAACAGCATATCTCTTAAAACCTCCAATTATCATTAGTAACTTTCTGCAAAATGCTAAGCATGAATACAAAGTATTAAAAAAATCACAAACAGACGTTTCCCACTAGTATGACAGTAACTTTATTATTTGTGCAAAATTCAATTGTTTAGGCACAAAATACGCTGGTTATAAATACAGAATATTCTGAAAACCACAAACCTAAACTTACCTATGAATGGCCCATATTTAGTGCTGGTGGCACCTGTGCTACGATGTTTGGTGAGGTCTACCAATGACCACCTTCCCTTACCACCAACTTTAACAGAGCCCCTCAAGTCTCCATACCAATCTCTCTCAGATGCATTTAATTAGTTTCATAGTGCCACTCAAACCAGGGTATAGTGTCAGAGCACAGAGACAATCAATAGATCAGTGCAAAGGAAATGGTCCATACAATAGAGGACTGAAAGGTGTAGGAATCACATCATCCATACTGGTAGGCAACACAGTTGAGGAGTGCTTGTTCTGGAGAAACACAAACTGAATCGCCCCTCTGCAACAGCAGGTTAATGAAAGACTGCGGAAAAAATCATAAAAGCTCAAATATCTACCTTGCAGTTTTCATGCCTTAGTGACAGGTGATATAGCTCACCGTTCGTAATTAGGTTTTAACTTTCAACTTACAAACTCCCAGTGACAAAAGGATCTCTCTGACAAAAGCAGTAACCCAGTGGCCTATTGATTATAGGCACGGTGTGCTCTGCATGGTACAAGTTATTTGCAGTAAGACTCTTAACCCTCTGCGCTACCTTACACGAGCCAAAACTTCCACTGGACATATCTCTCCAGGAGGAACATTAATCACTGAGTTAACTTTACATTTTTATGGTTGCCTGAAATTGCTGGAGGCAAGGAACTGATAACAGGTGTGCTTTAAAACCATAATATACTTCCAAACAGGGCACCAGATTCAGCACCCGGTGCGACGGCGCTGGTCGCACCGCCCTAGAGCTGGCCCTGAAATATAATATAGTATTCTCATTATTTATGCAAAATACGATTGTCTAGATTCAAAATACAATTATAGCAGGGCTTCAACTTCTGTTATAGAGGGACAATACAGAAGGAGACACAACGCATCAAATAAGTGCAAAATATTCTTAAAACTGCAAGCAGGGATGTACCTATGATATGGCAATTTCATTAGCATTTGTGAAAAACATTTGTGTAAAACACAGTAGTGGATAGCCATGGTATAACAATATCATTATTATGTGAGCAAAATACAATTATTTTTGTACAAAATACAGTTATAGCACAGGATAGCGGATCTCAACTTCTCAATTTAACAGAGCAGAAATCAAATAAAAATCTGGCGAATAAATATAGTTCATGCTTCATATCTTCATATCTTATAATAACTTATTGTGACCCACTAACACTCTAATAAGTAAAATCAGTTTAACAAGGCTCACATTTTATAGATAGGTGGATCAAAACTCCACATTCCACAAGAATTAATCTATTGCTATGAACTACTTGAATCAGTTAGCCATTTGAGCAAATACAGATATAAATTTCCCTATGGCAAAATACAATTAGATATTATTACACTTTATTATTGCTTCCATTAAATCACTAATGTGACGAACTTGAAAACTTCTGAAAACAGGGAGTAGCAGTCTTCTTCTTGTAATCTTGAAGCTTGTGGAAAATACAATTATATGTGGAAAAGCCAACGGTGCATTTTAACAGAAGGAACAAATGCAACTTTCCGCTCCAACCTAGCGAACCAACTTCCACTTCCTAATAAAGTCACTTTTTATATCAGGCAAATATGAATAGATATGACCATCATAGTCTGACTCCATTAGATGTTGCATGTTTTCTCTGTTACCCACATCGTCTAAATCACTCATCCTGGAACACTCTTTTATCATGCATTTTATAATTTGCTTCTGTTCTGATAAAGGCACGTTTTGCTGGTCAAACACTATTGGAATATCCAAAGAGGCCTTAACATCTTCTAAATTAGCCAATCATTGACGTAAGCACTTCTGCAGATAGGATTTTATTGTGGCACTCAGAAACGCTCATTCGACCTGAGAGGACAGGCCCAATATTTAAATAATATATCTATCAGACCCAGCTCTAGCCTTTGGGCACTGTTCACAGAACCTCTAGGCAAGCCGTACCATCTTTTCCGGACATTAGTTTCAATATTCTGCAGCTGCTTTATATTCTTTGCTGGCCTAACCACGCAGCCATACAGTAATAAACCTACATTTTTTGCATTATACAACTCTCTTAAGACCTCGAAGGACTTATGTGGCAATGCTAAATCCAACCTATGCAATTGTTTTGGAGTGAAATTGCTGAAGATCTGTGTGGGCTTTAATATTTAGGTTATATCTGAAAAAGAGGCCTAAATATCTATATTCTTTTACCTCTTCCAATTGCACACCACTTAGCCACCACTTGTGCCTGATGGACTGCACACTTCCTTTTCAAAAGACATGGCCTACATTTTAGAAGTATTTATTTTTAGAACATTGTCCGTACAGTACTCTGAAAAAGCATTCAGTTTTGTCCGTAGACCTACCAGCATAAGAACCAATAGCACAGTGTTGTCAGCATAAAATATTACAGAAGTGACCTTAGTGCCTAGATTTGGCAGAAAAGACTGAGTCCAGATTAATATATCAAACATAGATCGAGAACAGGAGCAGAAACCATATGCACCCCTGTCCAAGATAATTGGGGGTAGGTATTTTTCTAGACAAATCTCTGTTGCCCCCTAGTTCAACCCTAGTGCATAAGCCCTCATGTCGTTGGATTATCAGCTTGGTGGACATTCCAATTTTAGCATTTTTTTCTCACAGTAACACCCTGTTTATTGTGCCAAACGCTGTTGACAAATCAATGTATGACACATAGAGAGGTTGTTTCCTATTAAAGGCACATTGGGCCAGATGTATCAAAGCTTTTTGCATTCGCAAACGGTGCAAATGCCCGTTCGCGAATGCAAAAAGCCATTTCAGAATGTATCAAAGGCATTCTGAAAGCAATTTTAAGGAATCGCTTAAATAGCGATTCCTTAAAATTGCGACCCTGTTTAGAGAGTTCCAAATTGCGACTCTCTAAATAAGAAATCGCAAATAAGGATTCCTTATTTGCGATTTCTAAGCACATGTAAGAAGCAATTCCTTAATGCGTATTGGGCATTAAGGAATCACTATTTACCACCAAGTTAAACTTGGTGGTAACCATGTGCAAATTAAAAAAATGCATTTAAAATGCATTTTTAAAATGTACATGTAAAGCACACATGCCCTTTTGGCATGTGTGCACCTTACATGTCCTAAAAAACTTTTTGGGGTACAGCAGAGGGGGCTTTAGGCTCCCAGCACCATGGGGTTTTGCATTTCCAAAATTGCGATTTCCAGTTAAGAAATTGCAATTTTGGAAATGCAAAAAATGTGCCAATATGGGCCTACAGGCCCATAGGTGCGAATAGGGCCGGTATCGCAATTTGCGATTTGGTAATAGCATTTGCGATTTTTAAGAAATCGCTATTACCGAATCGCTAATGTGATACATTGCATTTTGCGAATCAGAAATAGTGATTTCTTAAAATTGGTATTTCCAACTCGCAAACGGCATTCTTGATACATCTGGCCCATTCTTCGGCCAAAATAAGTAACATTAGACAGCCATCCATTGTTGAATACACTTTACCGAAACCCATTTGTACTTCAGGTAGGACAATGGTACTGCTTACCCAATCTTACAATAGACTCATCAGATGTTTCGTGTAAATCTTACTGGAGACGTCCAACACGGTAATCATAGGATAACTCGAGGGCAGATCCCGGTCACCTTTTTATATAATGGGACCCTAATACTTCCTTTCCGGGTTTCTGGTTGGTCATGCCACTTATTATCACTCCAAATACCAGGGGCAGGACCTGAGCACCAAGCTCGGATTAAGTTTGATTATGTCTGATGAAAGGCCATCAAGACCTTGTGCCCTAGAGCTTCTCAAGCCTTCTATTAAAGCATCAATACTACTTACTGAAGGAAACAGATACCTTTCCCCAGCCCCCTCTCAGATTGCCCTGTATATGTGCTCCCCATTGCTCTCTATTTTCTTCTTTTAAAACTATACAAATCAGATATATACCTCACCCATACTTCTTCAGGGATCAGCACTGCTACAATTCTTTTGTACAGCCCGAGAGCACTATTGACTGTTTTCCAAAATTCGTACGCGTTTCTCATATGGAGGGAGACAGTTGCCTTCGTCAACAGTCAATCAATCAATCATAAAGCGTGCTACTCACCCGCTAGGGTCTCAAGACACTTAAGGGGGGGGGAGAATCTGCTACTGCTCGAATAGCCAGGTCTTGAGGCACTTCCTGAAGGTCAGGAGGTCCTGGGTCTGTCTTAGGTGGACACGGTTGGTGCTCCAGGTCTTGGCGGCGAGGTGGGAAAAGGATCTGCCGCCGGCTGTAGTTCAATGGATGTGAGGGACGGCGGCGAGGGCAAGCTTGGTGGAGCGGAGCTGGCGGGTGGGTGTGTGGAAGGTGAGTCGCTTGTTGAGGTAGGCAGGGCCAATGTTGTGAAGATCTTTGTGGGCGTGGATGAGGAGTTTGAAGGAGATCCTCTTGGTGACTGGAAGCCAGTGTATGTCTATGAAGTGGGTTGAGATGTGGTTGCGGCGTGGGATGTTGAAGATGAGGTGCACAGAGGCATTCTGGATACGTTGAAGTTTCTTCTGGAGCTTGGCTGTGGTTCCTGCATAGAGAGCGTTGCCGTATTCCAGTCTGCTGCTGACGAGGGCATGGGTGACAGTCCTTCTTGTTTCGATGGGGATCCATCTGAAGATCTTGCGAAGCATGCAGAGGATGTTGAAGCAGGAAGATGAAAAAGCGTTGACTTGATGGGTTATGGTGAGCGATGAGTCCAGGATGAGGCCTAGATTGCGTGCGTGGGTGGTGGGTGTAGGTGCAGTTCCTAGGGTGGCTGGCCACCAGGAGACATCCCATACAGAACAGTTGAAGCAGAGGATGAGGATCTCTGTCTTGACCGAGTTAAGTTTGAGGCAGCTCTTCTCCATCCAGTTGGCGATGACATGCAGTCCGTCGTTGAGGTTGGTTTTGTCGGTGGCGAGGTCCTTGGTGAGTGAGAGTATCAGCTGGATGTCATTGGCATAGGAGACGATGTTGAGGTTGTAGGATCGGACTATGTTGGCGAGTGGTGCCATATACATGTTAAAAAGATTTGGGCTGAGGGATGACCCTTGGGGAACGCTGCAGATGGTCTTGGTGGCTTCCGATAGGAAGGGAGTGACGCGGACTCTCTGAGTTCTGCCGGAGTGGAAGGATGTGATCCAGTCCAGGGCCTTGTGGTGGATCCCGGCATTGTAGAGGCAAGTGCATAGGGTGTGGTGGCAGATAGTGTCAAAGGCAGCTGAGAGTTCCAGGAGGAGCAGGGCTGCAGTTTCGCCTTTTTCGAGAATGGTCCTGATGTCGTCGGTTGCAGCAATGAGGGTGGTCTTGGTGCTGTGGTTCCTACGGAATCCGGATTGGGAGATGTCCAGTGTGTTGTTGTCCTCTAGGAAGCGGGTCAGTTGGCCGTTGATGATTTTCTCGATGGCCCTCACCGGGAAGAGAAGGAGGGAGATGGGTTGGTAATTCTTGAGGTCTTCGGGGTCCTCTTTGTTTTTTTTAGCGGGGCGTTGACTTCGGCGTGCTTCCAGCTCTCCAGGAAGGTGGCGGTCTTGAAGGAGCTGTTGATGCTCATGCAGAGTTGGAACGCGATCATGGGGCTCGCTTTATTGAAGACATGGTGGGGGCAGGGGTCGGAGGGAGATCCGGAGTGGATGGTGCTCATGATTTTAGCAGTGTCCTCGTCACTGATGTGGGTCCAGGAGAGCAGGAGGTTGGTGTGGTTGGGCACGTTGGGGGTTGGTGGTGGGCATGGGGGGCGAGGAGTTGAAGCTGTCGTAGATTTCCTTGATCTTGCGATGGAAGAAGGTGGCGAGGGAGTCGCAGAGGTCTTGCAATTGAGGGGGGTTGATGGAGTATGACCTGGGGTTGGTGAGTTCTTTGACGATGCTGAAGAGCTCTTTGCTGTTGTGGGCGTTGCTGTTGATGCGATCTTTGTAGAAGGATCTTTTAGTGGTCCGGATGAGCTGGTGGTGCTTGCAGAGGGCTGTCTTGAGGGCTGCGTGGTTCCTCTCTGTTGGTTCATGGTGCCACTTCTTCTCAATTTTCCGGCACTCCCGTTTGGAGGTCTGAAGGTCAGCGGTGAACCAGATGGCCTTGGTGCTGGTGCGGTTGTTGGAGGATTACCTGAGCGGGGTGAAGGTGTTGGCCCAGTCATCTAACCAGTGTCTGAGGTTGAAGGTGGCTGTGTTGGGATTGGTGGTGCTGGGTGGCAGGGCCCGGGCGAGGATGTCTCCTTTTCTTTCCACAATAATTGTCTTAATTCTTTCCTATAGGTTTTCCTATGTAGTTTAGTTAGGTAATCCCTATTGACCCTTCCCCCTACACCTGCCTTATATTTGTATTTACTGTAGACTTTGCCCTAACCTTCTCAAGACAGTACATACCTTTTGTAGTATGGCTGCTGTTTGCTGCGCCCACCATCGCCATGTCTCTTTAGAGGTAATTAAGGGCCTGATTACAAGTTTGGCTGTCTGGAGACCACCATGGCAGCAGTGGGTCGACCGCTGCAGTGTTGGCAGTTCAACTGCTGTATTACGATACATGCGGTTACACAGACGAAAGACCGCAGAGGTCCTGCCCACACCGTCAGCAAATTGAAAACGCTGTGTTAGAGAGAAAGGCCAAAGTGGCTATTGGAGGGTGGAGTGCCAGTGCAACCACCTTCCCAATCACAATGTTGCTTACCACTGATGTGACCGTGGTGGGCCAAACACCGCATTTGATCTGGCGGAAATGGGGGGATATAAGTATGAAACTCACCTGCAGGGAGCCTCACACATCCAGTGCCGCCATGGAGCTAATTCTTCATGTCCTGCCACTGCTTGTGCTGCTCGACGGTGCACAGAATTGACAGCATTGAGGACGCAACCATGGTAATCCAAACACATACCCGTTCCTTCACACTCCACAGCAACTCAATGGGCCACCATTGACCTGGTATGTGGGCTGTGGTCCGTGATCCACAAGACTGTCTGTGCCCCGGTTGGGGGAGTCATTCCCAATGTAGGTCACAATTACAGCCTCAGGGCGCCCCCTTTGACCAGGTCACTGACACTGCACCTCCACACATCTTCCCAGTCACAGGAATAGTGATGTGTTAATAACATTGTGTCACACATCAGCAGACCCACATCAATCTCATACCTACAAATTGAAGTGACACCCTCACATTGTTCACATGCCATGGCCTGTCATGACATCACAGATACAGCTGTGTGAATGTGTCATTGAACCCAAACAGATCTCTCCTGCAACATCCTATTAATGGACTCACACATATCTCCCACATTACGAGAATATGTAAAGTAAATGGGATGCAGAAAATAATTGTGTAACAAACATCCAAAGCACACAATTTAAACAATCCCTGCAAAATAGGTATGCTGGCATCAGGGGGACCCCAGGAAGGCTGTTGCCCTTGGACACATTCCACTTTGCACATGTTTCTAAACTGCTTTTTGCACAGGGACTGGGCCTAATGAATATCACGGACAAACACTAGCATTACCAAGTGTCATGTCTATGTGACTAATGTGTAAGTGAACGTTTAGACAACAAATACGCCAGTAACAGCATGGGTCACACAGTTAGATAAAGTATGTGTGAAGTATAAGCATCCGAATGAACACATGACCATTCAATTGTATAGGAAGGTAGCACCATTGAACTCCCTCCATGTGTGGACAAACACACCTCTTGCCTGCACACATGATACAAATGTATCCTACATCAGGGGGAGAAATGAAACCAAATAGAAGTTGACAATGGCCAACTCAAAATGAACTACTTGCCATAGGAAACATCACCCAATGCAATGTCACCTCAATTGGATTACATCCCACACATCCATCCATCCAACATCTCCCCATGTCCTGGATGACTCCAGCACTGGTTCCAAAGTCAGATAATCATGACTAAATCAAACGAATCATCAATCAGGTTTAAACAAATACAACTGTAGTCATACATCAACAATTATACATGAACATTAAAAAGGTAGAAAAGAAATGGCAGGACCAATGTTTAGCGCAACAACCAAATGAACTTTATTGAAAGAACTCCAAAAATGGAATAAAGGCCAATGGCCAGTCCATGAAAACATGTGCATAGCACACTGCTCTGCCTCAAAGCTTGGCTACCTACTCACTGCCACAGGAACCTCAACAGGAAGGGGTATCTGATGGATAGTCCAGGCACCTCAGTGATCACCATTGGGTGGGGTGGGGTCGGGTTTAGGATGAGTGGTTTTGGATTTGGGAGCGATGGGCTTCACTTTGGGAGGGGTGCATTTCTTCTTGGGTGTGGGTAGGGTAGGCTAGGTCTGGGGGAGCAGATGTTACCGGGGAGGACTTTGATGTGCAGGGTGTGGTTTGAGTTGAGTGCAGGGTGCTTTTGGGATTGTAAGTAGAGGAGTTCACAGGGGTAAAGGCAACAACAAACAGGAAACTTTCCTTGGAAAAATGGGAAGGCTGTACAGGAGGGATTAGGGGTTGGGAGGTTGAAGAAGTGCCTGTGTCTGCTGTGGTTGTGTGTTTTGTTGGTGCTGGTGCATGTGTATCTTAAGTATGTTTGTGTTTTGTTGATGTCTGTTCCATGTGTGAGTGTGGGCATTTGTGTTTCTTGGTGGGGTGGTGTGTCTATGTGTGTTGAAGTGGTATCTGGGGGATTGGTGGGAGTGGTTGTTGTGTCCGTGTGTTTGGGGCGGTGTCTGGGGGTATGGTGGATGTGGTGGACATTCCAGGTGGGGTGAGTGACTCCTGAGTGCTTGCATGCTTGTGTGTTTTGTGGTGTTTGTGTTTATGTGTGCTGCTTGTGGCTGTGAAAGTCTTTGTGCTTGTGTATGTGTGTGTGCTTTGGACAAGTATGTGAAAAGGGAAATTGAGTTGGGGAAGATGAAGGTGGTGGGAGAAGATTGTGGAGTTAGAAGGCTGCCATGAGGGAGGATGCCAGGGCAGATATGACACTATGAATGCCTTCCAGGTATGCAACTATCTACTGGAGCTGGGTGCCCTGCACCTGGATGGCATTCAGAATGGCAGTCTTACCCACAGAGATGCTCCTCAGGAAGTCAATAGCCTCTTCACTCTGGGCAGCAGGAGTAACAGGGGGTGAGGAGCCTGGTGCGAAGGGGATGGCTACTCTCTTGGGAGAGTGGGCCTGGCCAACTGAGTAAGGAGCAACAGAAAGGGTGGAAATGGAACTGGGGGTGGTGGACAAGCATTGAACAGGAGCAGGACCTGAGTTTCTTGCCAGTACTAGGGAATCTCTACTGGAGGTCAACACTGAAGATGATGATGTAGAGCCAGTGTCCTCCATGGTCCTCCCCTCACCCTCTGGGCCACTGGGTCCCTCCGTGTCTCTTGTCTCTTGACTGGAGATAATGTGGCTAGATGCTTACCCACTGATGTTGGCCCTGTCTTCTCTGCTTGCCTAGGATGATGCTGAAATCGCAAATACAAATAGCATCATTCTATGTGCCTCAACACACTTTAACAACAGTTTTGATCACAAACCATTACCAAAATGGAGAGTAGCCCCAAGCCACAAGGTCCTCCGAAGTGCATCCAACATTTGCTACACCACATGCATGCATCCTACATGACCTGCAAACATGTACACATAGAACATTTAGGTTCACCTACAGTTTCAATTGCATGACTGAAGTTGTCCAATCACAATATCCATGAATCAAGTGGGAGACCTTGTCACGTTGAATGGTATGGCTCTTGTAGCACCCCTTACTAACATGTTGGCATCAATTATTATAGCAATGCCAACTTCATTCTCACAGATTCAACACAAGGTCCGGCAATCAATATATATATATATATATATATATATATATATATACTTGTTTAAAGTACACATGGCAATATTTATAGGGACACAAATACACACTTTTGGAGTCACTTGCTGACTAATCACAACCCTGGGCATGGCCTACACTGACTAAGCAAGAGCACAGACATCTTGTAGCCCTGGCCCAAGCAACCTGTACTGTGATGTGAGCCATAATGACACACAACATACCATTGTGACCTTCTGAAGTGTAAACTACTTGTGGCGGAGGCGTTCCAGAGGCAAGCCCGTCTGCGCCAGTCCACGCCTGGACCATGCCCAGCGCCACTCCCCCTGGCCTCCGAGATTCCCCCCAGCACCAGATGCCACTACGATGCCAACGCCCTCCACGCCCTCAACATCTTGACCACCTGCTTCCAGGCATCACCAAAGCTCGCCCACGGACCCTTCTCCTGCCGGAGCTGCAACTTCTCCACTCTCTGAGCCACGTCCTTACCTGCCAGAACAGGAAGCAACCACCTCAGGTGCAACCTTCTCAACACCAGCTCCGTCCACAAGCACGCCATCAAGCTCTGGGACCTTCTCATCTCTTCCTCTCTGGACATCGCAGACCTGGATGAACCCATCCTCAGCTCCCGACATCGCCATAGCCATCCCAGACGGTTACAAGATCACCCGCAGAGACCGCATTAACAGACCGGGAGGAGGGATCGCCATCGTCCACAGGAGCACCATCAGAATCTCAACCAACACAAAAGACACCCTCAGCACCGCAGAACACATGCACTTCCAAATCCACATCGACCCCAAGACCACCCTCAGGGGTACCTTCATCTACAGACCCCTCGGACCTCAACCTCAGTTCAGTGACTCCATCGCCGATGTCATCAGCATTCAAGCCCTTGCATCTACAAACTACATCCTCCTCGGGGACCTGAACTTCCACCTCAAAAACACCAATGACAGCAACTCTATTGCCCCGCTCGACAACCTCACCAACCTCGGACTCAATCAACTCCTCACATCTCCCACCCACTCCGCCGGACACACGCTCAACCCCATCTTCTCCGCCAGCAGACACATCACCTTTAGCCACACCACCGAACTCCACTGGACCGACCACCACTGCATCCACTTCATCTTCAATAAACCCACCACCCACTACCACCCTCAACTGATCCCCTGCCGCAGCTGGAACAAGAACATCAACGACCAGCTGTTCTCCACCCTCTCCCGAGCCCCAGCAGCTGACTCCACCGACGACGCCACAGCCGCTGCAACCTCAGGCAATGGATCGACGACTGCGCCAACTCTCACTCCGATCAAGAAACCCTCTCACAACCTTGCCATCAGAAAGGCCACCTGGTTCAACACCAACCTCTGGACCTCCAAACAGGCCTGCGGCAAATTCGAGAGGAAGTGGCGCCAGGAACAGACACCAGCCACCCAACACGGCCCTCAAGAACGCCTTCCGCAAGCACCACCAGCTCATCCAGGCCACCAAGAGATCCTCCTTCAAGGAACATATTGCCAACAACGTGCACAACAGCAAAGAGCTCTTCAACATTGTGAAGGAACTGTCCAGCCCCAACTCCAGCACCAACAACATCCAACCTTCGGCCAGACCTCTGCGACTCTCTCACCACCTTCTTTCACCACAAGATCACAGACATCCACGACAGCTTCATCAACAAGACCCAACCAGCAGCCACCAACACTTCCGACTCATCGCCCCCCAACCACACCAACCTCCTGCTCTCCTGGACACACGTCAATGATGCTGACACCATCAAAGTAATGACACCATTCATTCCGGCTCTCCATCTGACCCCTGCCCGCACTACATCTACAACAGAGCGAGCTCTATCATCGCCCCCCAACTCTGTATGATCTTCCATAGCTCCTTCGAGACCGCCACCTTCCTGGAAAGCTGGAAGCACACCGAGATCAAAGCCTTACTCAAGAAACCCCAGGTAAACCCTAAGGACCGAAAAAACTACAGGCCCATCTCCCTGCTTCCGTTCCCGCCAAAGGTTCTCGAGAAGATCATCAACAGGCAACTGTCCCACCACCTGGAGGAAAACAACACTCTGGACCCATCCAATCTGGCTTTTGCAGCAATCACAACACCGAGCCCGCCCTCATCGCTGCCACCGACGACATCCGGACCCCCCTAGACAAAGGCGAAACAGCTGCCCTCATCCTCCTGGACCTCTCAGATGCCTTTGACACCGTCTGCCACCACACCCTGTGCACACGTCTACACGGCGAAGGGATCCGCAACAAGGCCCTGAATTGGATCACCTCCTTCCTCTCTGACAGAACACAGAGATTCCGACTCCCTCCATTCCTATCCGAAGCCACCAAGACCATCTGCGGCGTACCACAGGGCTCCTCCCTTAGCCCGACACTCTTCAACGTTTACATGGCACCGCTCGCCAAAATCATCCGATCTCACAACTTCAACATCATCTCTTATGCCGACGACACCCAGCTGATCCTTTCCCTCACCAAGGACCCCGCCAAAGCCAACCTCCACTGAGGTATAAAGGCCGTCGCCAACAGGATGAAGGACAGTCAACTAAAACTAAACTCAGATAAGACAGTGGTCCTCATCCTCTGCCCCACCCCCTCCGCTTGGGACGCCTCCTGGTGGCCACCCTTCCTGGGAGCCGCACCAATGCCCACCAACCACGCCCGCAACCTGGGTTTCATCCTTGACTCATCGTTCTCCATGACCCAACAAGTCAACGCCGTCTCATCCTCCTGCTTCAACACCCCCGCATGCTCCACAAAATCTACAGATGGATCCCTACCGAAACCAGAAGGACAGCTGCCCAGGCCCTCGTCAGCAGCAGACTGGAGTATGGCAACGCTCTCTACACAGGAAGCACAGCAGCTCTCCAGACAAGACTGCAAGGGATGCAGAACACCGCCACACGCCTCATCCTCAACATCCCCTGCCACATCACAGCCCACCTGAAAGACCTACACTGGCTTCATGTCAACAAAGGATCATATTCAAACTCCTAACCCACGCCCACAAAGCACTCCACAACGCTGGAGCAGCATACCTCAATGATCGTCTCACCTTCTACACCCCGAATCATCAGCTCCGCTCCGCCGACCCCGCCCTTGCCACCGTCCCACACATCCACAGGACAACAACCGGTGGCAGATCTTTCTCATACCTCGCGGCCAAGACCTAGAACACCCTCCCCATCTACCTTCTGCAGACTAAGGACCTACTGATCTTCAGGAGATTCCTCAAGACCTGGCTGTTCGAGCAGCAGCAGCCTCCCCCCGCCTCAAGCGCCTTGAGACCCTCACAGGTAAGTAGCACACTATACAAATGCATTGATTGATAGATTGATTGCATGATTGTACAGCCACCTTAACATCCAGGCACAATGACTCGGTGCATACTGTTCATACAGGCAACTACCATGTAACCAACTACACTCTAAGATGGAGGTGGAAATGGAAGGGCTGGCATGGGTGTCACTGAAAGCTTCTTCTCTGGATGTGTCAACATGTTGTCGACCTAATGGAATCTCATACCACTTCTGAGTGGGTTTTTGTGGTATTTACTGGTATCACAGGAGACACCTCATGCATGGATAGAGTGTTGAAATTGACACACTTCTACAAATACAATGTTATATAAACAAAGGACTGAAACACACAAATAGTGTTGAGCTAAAACAAATGTAGCCATCATTTTAAAATGTCCATATTGGTAATACCAGTCCATGTGCCACAACCAATAATAATTATATTTAGCATCTTGCAAAGTTACTATTTATAAATATCAACAAATTTATCAAAAACACATCAAAAATATACATCACTTGCATGAGTACCACTGTAATAAAATAACACAATTTTATAATCACAACACTCTGTGACACATATGCATGCATTGGCATCATCAGTATAAACAAACCATCTCTTGTATGAAGACTATGGCCCTCATTCCGACCCTGGCGGTTTCAAACCGCCAGGGTGGAGGGCAGAGGAAGCACCGCCAACAGGCTGGCGGTGCTTCCCGGGCCATTCTGACCGCGGCGGTAAAGCTGCGGTCAGAAAATGGGAACCGGCGGTTTCCCGCCGGTTTTTCCCTGGCCCAGGGAATCCTCCATGGCGGCGCTGCTTGCAGCGCCGCCATTTGGATTCCGACCCCCTTCCCGCCAGCCTATTCCTGGCGATTTACACCGCCAGGAAGAGGCTGGCAGGAACGGGTGTCGTGGGGCCCCTGGGGGCCCCTGCACTGCCCATGCCACTGGCATGGGCAGTGCAGGGGCCCCCTAACAGGGCCCCACAAAGATTTTCACTGTCTGCTTGGCAGACAGTGAAAATTGCGACGGGTGCCACTGCACCCGTCGCACCCTTGCAAATCCGCCGGCTCCATTCGGAGCCGGCTTCCTCTTTGCAGGGGCTTTCCCGCTCGGCCGGCGGGCGATGTTTTGGAGATCGCCCGCCGGCCCAGCGGGAAAGTTGAAATGACCCCCGCGGTCATTTGACCGCGGTGCGGTCTTTGGGCGGTTTCCGCCCGGCGGGAGGCGCCCGACGCCCGCCGGGGTCGGAATGACCCCCTATATGATCACCACACTCTGTGGTGCATTTGCATGAAATAGCCAGTCTTGCACATCCTGTGGGGCACTTACTAACGGTACTAGTTTCAAAACTTCTATGAAGATTATTTTGATGGGATAACAGTCTAATTTTGCAGTAAGCAGGGATAAACATATGATCCTGGTTCTCTGAAATCATACAAGGGTGCCAAAACAACCTGTTAATTAACACCCCATACTCATGCCTCTGTGAGAAAACTAGGCTGATTTCAGAAGCCCTCTTACTTTTTTCCCATTTCTAAGTAGTACTGGTGTTTTCTGACCCTGATGGTGCCTGGGCACTGCTAACCAGTCCCAGGTTCTGTGCTTTGATTAAAATGCAATATGCAAATTAGGCATAATTATAATTGGCTCTGACAACCTTCATATAAATTCTTAGTATATGGTAGGGAATGTAGGTCCCCAGTATAGTTAGTTGACCCATTGGTGCACTGTTGTGGTGTTCTTTGTCATTTTAAAGGCAGGCCTGCATTGCTGGCTGCTTTTAAGATAAAGTTAACCCCAAATTTGACTTTGGAATTAAAAGTATGTCCAAAGTCCTAACCTACCTTTTTTCACATCTTGGTCACCCCCAAAATCTGCCCTAAGTGCCCCAAAGGGTTCTGTGCAGTGTAAATATAAGCAGTAACTTTATAAAAGATGCTTCATCAGCTCTGGTGAGGGAAAAACAGCCAAAGTCATTTTACCATATTTTAGAGCATTAGCTCTATTGGCTAACGTTGGGAGACGTTATTTAAAATTATTAAAGACTCATTTCCACTAGAAAAGAGCTAAATATGTCACGTTTGACACCAAATTAAAAGTTAGAATAAATCTCACAACTTAAAAAAGTTGGATTTAATATAACTAGCTCAGAGAAAGAGTTTTAGAACTCTGGCGGTCATTCTGACCCTGGCGGTCTTTGACCGCCAGGGCGGAGGACCGCGGGAGCACCGCCGACAGGCCGGCGGTGCTCCAATGGGGATTCCGACCGCGGCGGTAAAGCCGCGGTCGGACCGGCACCACTGGCGGGCTCCCGCCAGTGTACCGCCGCCCCATTGAATCCTCCACGGCGGCGCAGCTTGCTGCACCGCCGCGGGGATTCTGACCCCCCCTACCGCCATCCAGATCCCGGCGGTCCGACCACCGGGATCCGGATGGCGGTAGGGGGGGTCGCGGGGCCCCTGGGGGCCCCTGCAGTGCCCATGCCACTGGCATGGGCATTGCAGGGGCCCCCGTAAGAGGGCCCCTACATGTATTTCACTGTCTGCTGTGCAGACAGTGAAATACGCGACGGGTGCAACTGCACCCGTCGCACAGCTTCCACTCCGCCGGCTCGATTCCGAGCCGGCTTCATCGTGGAAGCCTCTTTCCCGCTGGGCTGGCGGGCGGTCAGAAGGTCAGAATGAGGGCCTCTGTCTGAAAGATACCAAAATCTGTGCTGTAGTGCCCTTGATTGTTCAGTCTGTGACAGCCTGAGCCAAGCTGCCTTAAGGAAGTGTGAAGTGACTTGGGCTGAAAATAAAGGAAGCATCTGGTGGGTGGACAACTGCTACAGCGGAAGGCAGAACAGGATGGGGGAAGAGTAGCCAAACAGGTCTTCAAAGGAGGAAAAGCCACTGTGCAGAAACTGGACCTCACCCATTTCCTGTAGCCCCAGACAGCTAGAGGCCCCATGATTTGATTAGGAGAGGGGCTTGAAAGGAGTGTGTCTTAGATCTAAACTCTAAGACTGAATTATTACCATCTTGGTTTTTTGAAGAATATTGCTCTCTGGGATTAATTTTTGCTACACTTCCCAGGAAGTGATCACTCAAGAGTGAGGTAGTCTGCACTCTATTGGATAGGAGCACTCCACTGTGTTCCACCCCAGGAGCAAGAATAAATATAGCAGAGCTGCCCCACAATTCAGATCCCTGCTGGAAGAAGATACTAGAAGAAGAAGGACTGCCCCTGTCCTGCACCTGCACTCAGAAGGACTGCACCAGCTGAACACTTTGGGCTTCATCAAGAAAGAACTTTGCTTTGCTTCTACAAATCCAGGAGTGGACTTCCTGTAAGCTACAGGTACAAAGGAGCTAACCAGATTCCCCTGCTTCAAGTACGGCACGAATAGCCCAGTTGACCAGCGTCTAGTGTCCATTTGAGGGTTCATGCCAAGTGCATTCTGGAAACTGTAGTCCCAACTTCCAAGAAGCAACTCAAAGCTTCTGGAACCTTGGATGAAGCTGGTGAGCACTTCAAGGACCTAGAAAGGACCTCTGGAAGAAGATACAGAAGTTTGGAGATGTTTGGAATGACTGTTGTAAAAAGCTCTACAAACTGAAGAGGTGCACTGTGGAAGTTGTAGTCCCAGACCCCAAGAGGGAAACCTGAGGCTCTGGACCTTTGGCTTGTGTTGTGGACCAATTTTCTGAATCAGGGAACACTTCTGTAACTAAGTGTAAACATGTTACATCATGGGTGGCCTGAATTCTGGAGTTTGACCCTGTCCAATGCAACCTTTTTTTAACCCTTTGAGCGCTCTTTGCTTCTAAGAGCTAGCTTTACTTTTAAACTTTAAAATTCATATCTCTGGTTCCCTACATTATATTTTTCTTGCTTTGGTGTCATTTTAAAGATACAAATATTTCCTATTTGTATAAACTGATGTCAAATTTTTATTGTGTGTTGTGTTTTACTTATTTACAGTTTTGTTGATATTAAATGCTTTATACACCTGTCTCCTAAGTTAAGCCTAACTGCTCGTGGTCTAAGCCACCAAGGGTTAAGCGTAGATTAATTTATTGAGACCTTGACTGGACATAATGGGGGATTGTGGGCTAGTGCTAAGTGTAGGTATGTATCTTCACTTACCAATAAACCACTTTCCAACAGCCTCCCTTAACTGTCTTTGTATAATACCTAACTACAGTGCTGTACAAACTGGGCACTGCTCGTAGGTCAATAAAGTGGACTGTAAACTGCAACTTCACCTGGAAAGAGTACAGGTGTAATGGCCCACTAGAAACATAAAAAGTGACCAATGCAAAAACAATCTTGATCCATTATGGGTATATTGTGCATCCTCATCCTGTGCACCTAAGCCCATGCAACGCGGCAATGGACTCTGTGCATACCTGCACCCTTCGTCACCTACATCCTATACCTAATTGTATCACCCCAATATTGAATCCCCCATAGTAAGAAGCAGAGTGCAGCAATGTCATTGAAATACGCCCATTGTTTTGAGTTTATCAGTCATGCAGCAGGAATCAAAGTGCTCCTCAAATACAATTCACACTGATGTTGGTAATGTAGTGACTGCTGACAGTTGTCACAAGGAGTGTCCTGGCATAACAAAACTTCAAAAAACTAAAGCGCCCAAGTAGGCTACTGTATTTGTCCAGTGGCAACATTGTGCGGAGAGGCTGATTCATAGGTGAGAGGTCATGCTGGACTTGTTACTCACATAATCAAAGCAGTGCCCATACCTAAGTGAAAAAGAGATAACAAGTGTGTCAGTTTGGTATTAACCCCTTCCCCGCCACGGACGTAATGGCTACGTCCATGGCAGCGCCCGTGTGGCGCCATGGACGTAACCATTACGTCCTGAATGCTTCCCTCGGGAGAAGCGCTAGCGCTCCTCCCGAGGGACGCCCCCCCCACCCCCCCCAGGTCAGGGCTGACCGGGGAATCCCTTCCCCTTCCACCCCCGACCCCCCCCACCCCCCCCTGTGACGTCAGCGCGCGAGCGCGCGCTGATTTGTCACAGGGGCCTCCCTAGTCGCGCTGGAAGCTCTGCTTCCAGCGCGATTGAAAAAGAAATGCAAAAGCATTTCTTTTTCAATCACTTGGGAGGCCCGGAGGGGCTTCAAAGGGAAGGAAAAGTATTTCCTTCCCTTTGAAGTCCCTCCGAGGGTTTCAAAAGCCGGATTGCTTGCAATCCGGCTTTTGAAACCCCACTAGACACCAGGGATTTTTTTTTTTCTTCATTGAAATTGACAAAAGGGAGCGACCCCTTGGGCAAGGGTCGCTCCCAGGGGGGGCATATTTTCGGGAAGGCCTTTTCTGCCCCCCCTGGGGGCAGATCGGCCTACTATTAGGCCGATCTGCCCCCAGGGGGGGCAGAAACCTCTAGGCACCAGGGACCTTTTTTTTTTTTTTTTGTTTCATTTTTTTTTTTTTTGGTGGGGAGCGACCCCTTAGGCAAGGGTCGCTCCCCTTGGGGGAAAATTATATTTTGGCCATTTCTGCCTCCCTTGGGGGCAGATTGGCCTATTTTGATGAGGCCAATCTGCCCCCAAGGGGGGTAGAAACCACTAGACACCCGGGAGTTTTTTCTTTGCGTGAATTTCACGCAAAGGGAGCGACCCCTTAGGCAAGGGTCGCTCCCTGGGGGGGAGGGCAATTTATTTTAGGCCATTTCTGCCCCCCCTGGGGGCAGATCGGCCTATTATTAGGCCGATCTGCCCCCAGGGGGGGAAGAAACCTCTAGGCGCCAGGGCAATTTTTTTTTTTGTGTTTTTTTTTTTTGTTCTTTCTTTTTTTTAGAGATGGGGAGCGACCCATCAGGCAAGGGTCGCTCCCCTGGGGGGCAAATTGTATTTAGACCATTTCTGCCCCCCTGGGGGCAGATTGGCCGATTTTAGGTCAATCTGCCCCCAAGGGGGCAGAAACCACTAGGCACTGGGGATTTGTTTTTTGGCGCCAATGTCACGCAGGGGGAGCGACCCCGTAGGCAAGGGTCGCTCCCGGGGGGCGGGGGGTGGGGGTTGGGGGGGCAAATTTATTTTAGGCCATTTCTGCCCCCCCGGGGGACAGATCGGCCTATTATTAGGCCGAACTGCCCCCGGGGGGGGGGCAGAACACTCTAGGCGCCAGGGCAATTTTTTTTTTGTGTGTTTTTTTTTTGTTGTTTCTTTTTTTAGAGATGGGGAGCGACCCATCAGGCAAGGGTCGCTCCCCTGGGGGGGCAAATTGTATTTAGACCATTTCTGCCCCCCTGGGGGCATATTGGCCAATTTTCGGTCAATCTGCCCCCAAGGGGGCAGAAACCACTAGGCACCGGGGATTTGTTTTTTGGCACCAATGTCACGCAGGGGGAGCGACCCCGTAGGCAAGGGTCGCTCCCGGGGGGGGGTGTGGGTTGGGGGGGCAAATTTATTTTAGGCCATTTCTGCCCCCCCGGGGGACAGATCGGCCTATTATTAGGCCGAACTGCCCCCGGGGGGGGGGCAGAACACTCTAGGCGCCAGGGCAATTTTTTTTTTGTGTGTTTTTTTTTTGTTGTTTCTTTTTTTAGAGATGGGGAGCGACCCATCAGGCAAGGGTCGCTCCCCTGGGGGGGCAAATTGTATTTAGACCATTTCTGCCCCCCTGGGGGCATATTGGCCAATTTTCGGTCAATCTGCCCCCAAGGGGGCAGAAACCACTAGGCACCGGGGATTTGTTTTTTGGCACCAATGTCACGCAGGGGGAGCGACCCCGTAGGCAAGGGTCGCTCCCGGGGGGGGGGTGTGGGTTGGGGGGGCAAATTTATTTTAGGCCATTTCTGCCCCCCCGGGGGACAGATCGGCCTATTATTAGGCCGAACTGCCCCCGGGGGGGGGGCAGAACACTCTAGGCGCCAGGGCAATTTTTTTTTTGTGTGTTTTTTTTTTGTTGTTTCTTTTTTTAGAGATGGGGAGCGACCCATCAGGCAAGGGTCGCTCCCCTGGGGGGGCAAATTGTATTTAGACCATTTCTGCCCCCCTGGGGGCAGATTGGCCAATTTTAGGTCAATCTGCCCCCAAGGGGGCAGAAACCACTAGGCACCGGGGATTTGTTTTTTGGCGCCAATGTCACGCAGGGGGAGCGACCCCGTAGGCAAGGGTCGCTCCCGGGGGGGGGTGGGGGTTGGGGGGGCAAATTTATTTTAGGCCATTTCTGCCCCCCCGGGGGACAGATCGGCCTATTATTAGGCCGAACTGCCCCCGGGGGGGGGGGCAGAACACTCTAGGCGCCAGGGCAATTTTTTTTTTGTGTGTTTTTTTTTGTTGTTTCTTTTTTTAGAGATGGGGAGTGACCCATCAGGCAAGGGTCGCTCCCCTGGGGGGGCAAATTGTATTTAGACCATTTCTGCCCCCCTGGGGGCAGATTGGCCAATTTTAGGTCAATCTGCCCCCAAGGGGGCAGAAACCACTAGGCACCGGGGATTTGTTTTTTGGCGCCAATGTCACGCAGGGGGAGCGACCCCGTAGGCAAGGGTCGCTCCCGGGGGGGGGTGGGGGTTGGGGGGGCAAATTTATTTTAGGCCATTTCTGCCCCCCCGGGGGACAGATCGGCCTATTATTAGGCCGAACTGCCCCCGGGGGGGGGGCAGAACACTCTAGGCGCCAGGGCAATTTTTTTTTTGTGTGTTTTTTTGTTGTTGTTTCTTTTTTTAGAGATGGGGAGCGTCCCATCAGGCAAGGGTCGCTCCCCTGGGGGGGCAAATTGTATTTAGACCATTTCTGCCCCCCTGGGGGCAGATTGGCCAATTTTAGGTCAATCTGCCCCCAAGGGGGCAGAAACCACTAGGCACCGGGGATTTGTTTTTTGGCGCCAATGTCACGCAGGGGGAGCGACCCCGTAGGCAAGGGTCGCTCCCGGGGGGGGGGGGGGTGGGGGGTTGAGGGGGCAAATTTATTTTAGGCCATTTCTGCCCCCCCGGGGGACAGATCGGCCTATTATTAGGCCGAACTGCCCCCCGGGGGGGGGGCAGAACACTCTAGGCGCCAGGGCAATTTTTTTTTTTGTGTTTTTTTTTTTTGTTGTTTCTTTTTTTAGAGATGCGGAGCGACCCATCAGGCAAGGGTCGCTCCCCTGGGGGGGCAAATTGTATTTAGACCATTTCTGTCCCCCTGGGGGCAGATTGGCCAATTTTAGGTCAATCTGCCCCCAAGGGGGCAGAAACCACTAGGCACCGGGGATTTGTTTTTTGGCGCCAATGTGACGCAGGGGGAGCGACCCCGTAGGCAAGGGTCGCTCCCGGGGGGGGTGGGTGTTGGGGGGGCAAATTTATTTTAGGCCATTTCTGCCCCCCCGGGGGGCAGATCGGCCTATTATTAGGCCGATCTGCCCCCGGGGGGGGGGGGGCAGAAACCTCTAGGCGCCAGGGGAATTTTTCTTTTTTTTCTTTGTTTTTTTTTTTTTAGAGATGGGGAGCGACCCATCAGGCAAAAGTCGCTCCCCTGGGGGACAAATTGTATTTCGGCCATTTCTGCCCCCCTTGGGGGCAGATTGGCTGAGTTTAGGTCAACCTGCCCCCAAGGGGGCAGAAACCACTAGGCACCGGGGATTTGTTTTTTGGTGCCAATGTCACGCAGGGGGAGCGACCCCGTAGGCAAGGGTCGCTCCCGGCGGGGGAGGGTGGGGGTTGGGGGGGCAAATTTATTTTAGGCCATTTCTGCCCCCCCCCCTGGGGCCGGCTGAGCTACAGGCCAAACACCACAGGTAGGCACCTTTCAAAAAACACCTCTGTTTTCTGTGAAAAAATATGTTGTGTCCACGTTGTGTTTTGGGCCATTTCCTTTTGTGGGCGCTAGGCCTACCCACAGAAGTGATGTACCATTTTTATCGAGAGACTTAGGGGAACGCTGAGTGGAAGGAAATTTGTGGCTCCTCTCAGATTCCAGAACTTTCTGTCACCGAAATGAGAGGAAAAAGTGTTTTTTGGGCCAAATTTTGATGTTTGCAAAGGATTCTGGGTAACATAACCTGGTCTGAGCCCCGCAAGTCACCCCATCTTGGATTCCCCTGGGTTTCTACTTTTCAAAAATGCACTGGTTTGCTAGGTTTCCTCAGGTGTCGGCTGAGCTACAGGCCAAAATCCACAGGTAGGCACTGCTTTTTATAAAAAAATGTGATGTGTCCACGTTGTGTTTTGGGCCCTTTCCTTTCGTGGGCGCTAGTCCTACCCACACAAGTGATGTATCATTTTTATCGGGAGACTTGGGGGAACGCTGGGTAGAAGGAAATTTGTGGCTCCTCTCAGATTCCAGAACTTTCTGCCACAGAAATGTGAGTAACATGTGTATTTTTAGCCAAATTTTGAGGTTTGCAAAGGATTCTGGGTAACAGAACCTGGTCCGAGCCCCGCAAGTCACCCCTCCTTGGATTCCCCTAGGTCTCTAGTTTTCAGAAATGCACAGGTTTGGTAGGTTTCCCTAGGTGCCGGCTGAGCTAGAGGCCAAAATCTACAGGTAGGCACTTCGCAAAAAACACCTCTGTTTTTTTCCAAAATTTAGGATGTGTCCACGTTGCGCTTTGGGGTGTTTCCTGTCGCCGGCGATAGGCCTACCCACGCAAGTGAGGTATCATTTTTATAGGGAGACTTGGGGGAACGCTGGGTGGAAGGAAATTTGTAGCTCCTCTCAGATTCCAGAACTTTCTGCCACAGAAATGTGAGTAACATGTGTATTTTTAGCCAAATTTTGAGGTTTGCAAAGGATTCTGGGTAACAGAACCTGGTCCGAGCCACACAAGTCACCCCTCCTTGGATTCCCCTACGTCTCTAGTTTTCAGAAATGCATAGGTTTGGTAGGTTTCCCTAGGTGGCGGCTGAGCTAGAGGCCAAAATCTACAGGTAGTCACTTTGCTAAAAACAGCTCTGTTTTCTGTGATATGTCCACGTTGTGTTTTGGGGCATATCCTGTCGCGGGCGCTAGGCCTACCCACACAAGTGAGGTATCATTTTTATCGGGAGATGTGGGGGAACGCTGGGTGGAAGGAAATTTGTGGCTCCTCTCAGATTCCAGAACTTTCTGCCACAGAAATTTGAGGAACATGTGTTTTTTTAGCCAAATTTTGAGGTTTGCAAAGGATTCTGGGTAACAGAACCTGGTCCGAGCCCTGCAAGTCACCCCTCCTTGGATCCCCCTAGGTCTCTAGTTTTCAGAAATGCATAGGTTTGGTAGGTTTCCCTAGGTGGCGGCTGAGCTAGAGGCCAAAATCTACAGGTAGTCACTTTGCTAAAAACAGCTCTGTTTTCTGTGATATGTCCACGTTGTGTTTTGGGGCATATCCTGTCGCGGGCGCTAGGCCTACCCACACAAGTGAGGTATCATTTTTATCGGGAGACGTGGGGGAACGCTAGGTGGAAGGAAATTTGTGGCTCCTCTCAGATTCCAGAACTTTCTGCCACAGAAATGTGAGTAACATGTGTATTTTTAGCCAAATTTTGAGGTTTGCAAAGGATTCTGGGTAACAGAACCTGGTCCGAGCCCCGCAAGTCACCCCTCCTTGGATTCCCCTAGGTCTCTAGTTTTCAGAAATGCACAGGTTTGGTAGCTTTCCCTAGGTGCCGGCTGAGCTAGAGGCCAAAATCTACAGGTAGGCACTTCGCAAAAAACACCTCTGATTTTTCCAAAATTTAGGATGTGTCCACGTTGCGCTTTGGGGTGTTTCCTGTCGCCGGCGCTAGGCCTACCCACGCAAGTGAGGTATCATTTTTATCGGGAGACTTGGGGGAACGCTGGGTGGAAGGAAATTTGTAGCTTCTCTCAGATTCCAGAACTTTCTGCCACAGAAATGTGAGGGACATGTGTTTTTTTAGCCACATTTTGAGGTTTGCAAAGGATTCTGGGTAACAGAACCTGGTCCGAGCCCCGCAAGTCACCCCTCCTTGGATTCCCCTAGGTCTCTAGTTTTCAGAAATGCACAGGTTTGGTAGGTTTCCCTAGGTGCCGGCTGAGCTAGAGGCCAAAATCTACAGGTAGGCACTTCGCAAAAAACACCTCTGTTTTTTTCCAAAATTTAGGATGTGTCCACGTTGCGCTTTGGGGTGTTTCCTGTCGCCGGCGCTAGGCCTACCCACGCAAGTGAGGTATCATTTTTATCGGGAGACTTGGGGGAATGCTGGGTGGAAGGAAATTTGTAGCTCCTCTCAGATTCCAGAACTTTCTGCCACAGAAATGTGAGGGACATGTGTTTTTTTAGCCAAATTTTGAGGTTTGCAAAGGATTCTGGGTAACAGAACCTGGTCCGAGCCCCGCAAGTCACCCCTCCTTGGATTCCCCTAGGTCTCTAGTTTTCAGAAATGCACAGGTTTGGTAGGTTTCCCTAGGTGGTGGCTGAGCTAGAGGCCAAAATCTACAGGTAGTCACTTTGCTAAAAACAGCTCTGTTTTCTGTGATATGTCCACGTTGTGTTTTGGGGCATATCCTGTCGCGGGCCCTAGGCCTACCCACACAAGTGAGGTATCATTTTTATCGGGAGACGTGGGGGAACGCTAGGTGGAAGGAAATTTGTGGCTCCTCTCAGATTCCAGAACTTTCTGCCACAGAAATATGAGGAACATGTGTTTTTTTAGCCAAATTTTGAGGTTTGCAAAGGATTCTGGGTAACCGAACCTGGTCCGAGCCACACAAGTCACCCCTCCTTGGATTCCCCTAGGTCTCTAGTTTTCAGAAATGCACAGGTTTGGTAGGTTTCCCTAGGTGGCGGCTGAGCTAGAGGCCAAAATCTACAGGTAGTCACTTTGCTAAAAACAGCTCTGTTTTCTGTGATGTGTCCAGGTTGTGTTTTGGGGCATATCCTGTCGCGGGCGCTAGGCCTACCCACACAAGTGAGGTATCATTTTTATCGGGAGACGTGGGGGAATGCTGGGTGGAAGGAAATTTGTCGCTCCTCTCAGATTCCAGAACTTTCTGCCACAGAAATGTGAGGAACATGTGTTTTTTTTGCCAAATTTTGAGGTTTGCAAAGGATTCTGGGTAACAGAACCTGGTCCGAGCCACACAAGTCACCCCTCCTTGGATTCCCCTAGGTCTCTAGTTTTCAGAAATGCACAGGTTTGGTAGGTTTCCCTAGGTGGCGGCTGAGCTAGAGGCCAAAATCTACAGGTAGTCACTTTGCTAAAAACAGCTCTGTTTTCTGTGATGTGTCCACGTTGTGTTTTGGGGCATATCCTGTCGCGGGCGCTAGGCCTACCCACACAAGTGAGGTATCATTTTTATCGGGAGACATGGGGGAATGCTGGGTGAAAGGAAATTTGTGGCTCCTATCAGATTCCTGAACTTTCTGCCACAGAAATGTGAGGAACATGTGTTTTTTTAGCCAAATTTTGAGGTTTGCAAAGGATTCTGGGTAACAGAACCTGGTCCGAGCCACACAAGTCACCCCTCCTTGGATTCCCCTAGGTCTCTAGTTTTCAGAAATGCACAGGCTTGGTAGGTTTCCCTAGGTGGCGGCTGAGCTAGAGGCCAAAATCTACAGGTAGTCACTTTGCTAAAAACAGCTCTGTTTTCTGTGATGTGTCCACGTTGTGTTTTGGGGCATATCCTGTCGCGGGTGCTAGGCCTACCCACACAAGTGAGGTACCATTTTTATCGGGAGACTTGGGGGAACATAGATTAGCAAAACAAGTTCTATTGCCCCTTGTCTTTCTCTAAATTTTTTCCTTCCAAATATAGGAGTGTGTGTAAAAAAGACATCTATTTGAGAAATTCCCTGTAATTCACGTGCTACTATGGTCACCCTGGAATTCAGAGATGTGCAAATAACCACTGCTCCTCAACACCTTATCTTGTGCCCTTTTTGGAAATGCAAAGGTTTTCTTGATAGCAATTTTTTACTCCTTATATTTCAGCAAATGAATTGCTGTATACCCGGTATAGAATGAAAACGCACTGCAGGGTGCAGCTCATTTATTGGCTCTGGGTTCCTCGGGTTCTTGATGAACCTACAAACCCTATATATCCCCGCAACCAGAGGAGTCCAGCAGACGTAACGGTATATTGCTTTCGATAATCTGACATTGCAGGGAAAAGTAACAGAGTAAAAAGTAGAGAAAAATTGATGTTTTTTTCACCTCAATTTCAATATTTTTCTTTTTCAGCTGTTATTTTCTGTAGGAAACCCTTGTAGGATCTACACAAATGACCCCTTGATGAATTCAGAATTTTGTCTACTTTTCAGAAATGTTTAGGTTTCTGGGATCCAGCATTGGTTTCATGACCATTCCGGTCACTGACTGGAAGGAGGCTGAAAGCACAAAAAATTGCCCAAATGGGGTATGCCCCAGTACAATGCCAAAATTGTGTTGAAAAATTGGGTTTTCGGATTCAAGTCTGCCTGTTCCTGAAAGCTGGGAAGCTGCTGAGTTTAGCACCGCAAACCCTTTGTTGATGCCATTTTCAGGGGAAAAACCACAAGCCTTCTTCTGCAGCCCCTTTTTCCAATTTTTTTGAAAAAAACGAAATTTTCACTGTATTTTGGCCAATTTCTTGGCCTCCTTCAGGGGAACCCACAAAGTCTGGGTACCTTTAGAATCGCTAGGATGTTGGAAAAAAAGGACGCAAATTTGGCTTGGTTAGCTTATGTGGACAAAAAGTTATGAGGGCCTAAGCGCGAACTGCCCCAAATAGGCAAAAAAAGGCCTGGCACAGGAGGGGGAAAAGGCCTGGCAGCGAAGTGGTTAAAAGCAAACTCTAAAAGCAATGATTCCTATAGGAGCTAAACAAATTATTTATCCAATGCACCATGTTAAACTCTACACACTAACCCAACTGCACATCCATCTCTGTACTACAACTTAATCCCAGCTGAACTCAAAATCCACAATGTAGCTTGATTCCAAGATTCTTCATTTCTGTTCTCAGTTCCCACCCCATGCAGCTGGTTCCAATTCATCAACAACAACAATTTTTAACATCTTTCATTGCCAAAATGCAATTTGTTAAAGTGTCTTTCAAACTGATACTGGTGGTCAATGCTCTATTATGTTCCAGTATTCTTTTCTTTGCTTTGTGTATAGTACTCATTATGTTGCGTTTCTCACAGGGATGGATGAGACAACAAAAACAGTACTCTTTGTTACAATTATCTCTTCCTCATATGGAGTATTTTCATTTTCTTGTTGTGTTCCCAATCTTCAAACTTTTACAATGTCATTATTGACTCATGCTTTACAGTGCATACAACAGAAAAAAACGTTCAGTGACTTCCCCTGTTTTGTCACCTTTTCCTGTTCTGTGATTATGTTCTGACTTAAGTTATCAGACAAAGATTTAGGGCCAGATGTAGGAAACAATTTGCGAGTCGCAAACGGCAAAAAATGCCGTTTGCGAGTCGCAAATGTGAGTTTCAAATGCATTTCCGAATCGCAAATAGGAAGGGGTGTTCCCTTCCTATTTGCGATTCGCAGTGGTATGCAATACCATTTGTGACTGCATATGCGGTCGCAAATGGTGTCGCAGTTACCATCCACTTGAAGTGGATGGTAACCCACTTGCAAATTGGAAGGGGTCCCCATGGGACCCCTTCCCCTTTGTGAATGGACCACAAATTATTTTTTCAGGGTAGGTAGTGGTCCAAGGGACCACTACCTGCCCTGAAAAAATACCGAAACTAAAGGTTTCGGATTTTTTTTTAAGTGCAGCTCGTTTTCCTTTAAGGAAAACGGGCTACACTTAAAAAAAAAAACTGCTTTATTTATAAGCAGTCACAAACATGGAGGTCTGCTGACTACAGCAGGCCTCCATGTTTGCGAGTGCCCATGGTCTCTATGGGGCCGCAATTTGCGACCCACCTCATTAATATTAATGAGGTGGGTCTTTGCGACCCCATACCGACTCGCAGACGGTGTCTGAGATACAGTTCTGCATACCAAATAGCGAGTTGCAATTTGCGAGTCGGAAGGACTCGCAAATTGCAACTCGCTATTTGGTTTGTTGCTACATCTGGCCCTAACTTTTTTTAAAAGTAAACTGGGGTGTATTGTGTAAGTACTTAATCAATATTGGAGCGTATATTAACAAGTTGTTGTGGCACACTTTTATGATTTCAACAATCTAGGGTCATATGTTTTTACCGGGTACTGCAACAGTGGACTGTTATTCAATACAATCATCATAAAAGTCTTGAAACTAGTACAGTTAGTAATTGCCCCACGGGATGTGCAAGGTTGGCTTTTTCATGCAAATACACCACAGAGTCTGGTGATCATATAATCTTATTATTTTATTACAATCATGCAAGAGATGATTTTTTATATATATGTGGGCTAATTCATGCATATGTGCCACAGAGTGTCATAATTATTGAATCTCATTATTTTATTACAGTGATACTCATGAAAGTGATGTATATTTTTTATGTATTTTTGACATATTTGTTGATATTTATGAAAAGTGATTTGGCAAGATGCTAAATAGAATTATCAATGGTTGTGGCACATGGACTGTTATTACCAATATGGACATTTCAAAATAGCGGCTATATTTTCTTTAGGCAAACGCTATTTGGGTGTTTTAGTCCTTTGTTTATGTCACATAGTATTTGTAGAAAGATGTCAGTTTCAACACTCTAATTGTGAGCAAGGCTCAGGTTGAAGAACGTTGGGAGTGAAAACTTACTACCTCAATAAACCATTTGGTGAAACATCTGAATAATATATATATATATATATATATATATATATATATGTATGTGTATATTTCCTAGTGGCAATCATGTTTCCATAGGAAAAGCATTTATTTGACTTGCCCTTATTTTTGGTACCATTTGACGAATCTTCACAACATTTTCCCAAAAGAGTGCCCCAGTGATTCTTGATGTGCATGAAAGGGGTGATCCGTCAAGCGGGGGAGGAGGGGCAAAGAAAAAGAGGCAGTCTATAAAAGTGCATTTCACATATTAATTCCCATAGGATCTTTAGACATTACTACAGCACGCACCACTGGACATAATTACACCCAATTTGACAGAAAGCTATGTTTCAATATGCAGATTGTTCTTTTGCTTGTTTGATGCAAATATGTTCAGTAGTTTTTGAGAAATGAAAGGGAAAATAAATTTCAATATCTGTGGCCGCAAACATTTCACAATGATCACTGCAAATTCGCAAATATATGTGACAAGAGGAATTATGTGATTGGCTGGCCGCAACCTGACTAGAAAGTTGTGGCTGCCATTTTAGGAAATGGGTAAGGTCCCCAGCACTGAAAATAGTTACAAGAAGTGGCATTAGGGCTCAGGGTGGAGTTACCCTGACCCTAGGGGTGTCATTTAATAGTGTTTGTAAGTTATAATTTGAACTTACAATGTTTTTTTCCACTGCTAGCGGTATTCAGGAATACATTGCAGCGCTCAGTGCAGGACCTGTGTAACATTGCAATGTATTCTTGAATACTCAATTGTAGACCAAGTCAGACCCTTATGCACCCACTCAAAAATCCAGTCACACCTTGATGCACCTATTTACAGATCAAAGTCACATCCTGATGTTACCACTCACAGACCCAGTTATAATATGATGCACCAATTGAGAGACCTTGTCACACCCTAATGCACCCATTCATAGATCTACTCACGCTGTGATGCACAGATTGCAGAGCCAGTTACAGTCTTACACACCTATTTGGAAATTCACTCATGGCCTGATGCACTGATTCATAGACCCACTCACACTCTCATGTTCCTATTTACAGACCTACTCACACCCTCATGCACCCATTCACAGATCTAGTTACACACTTACGCATCCAGATGCACCTATTTGCACACCCAATCACACCCTGATGCTCCCATTTGCAGATCCAATTATTATCTAATGCACCCATTCACAGACCCAGGCACAACCTCATGCAGATATTTGTAGATACGGTCATACACTGACACACCCACTCACAAATCAGCTGACACCCTGAAGCATCTAATTGCAGATCCACTCACACACTGATGCACCCATTTGCAGACCCAATCACACTTTGGCGCACCCATTTGCATACTCAGTTATAATCTCATGCACTCATTTGCAGACTCACTCACACCCTGATGCACCCATTCACATATCCATTGACACCCTAAAGCACGCATTTAGAGACCAACTGACACTGTAATGCACCCATTCAGGCTCATAGTGGAAATTGCTTATATATTTAGTTGTGTATTTTGAATGAGTTGGTATGTATTGAAAGACTGCTTTAGTTTTGCGTTTTCGCAGCACAGTCATGAATATTGCGACGTTGTAGCAGTTATGTTGAAAATAAACTTCTAAAAATTTAGAGAAAAAATTAACATGAATTGGGGGCTAAAGGTGGACCCTTACAAGAGCCTTTGAGTTCATTGTTATTATGACATAGTTACATTTAATACTGAAAGCAGAGTTTCAGGTTTGTAAAAAAAACTCTGCCCTCATCTGTAAAGTGCACACCATCACTTCTGTATATCCCAGTCATGTTAAAGCCTATGTTGTTGTTGTATATACAACCTATGTTATGGTCCCAGAGAAGTGCAGAAACAGTTTTATTAACATGTTTCCTGGCTTTGTCAATCCTTGGGTAAACTACTTCCATTTCTGCCTTTGGCATATGTTGGAGTATACCAAGACAGTGTGAGGGAAAAGCCTCATCAATTGTGCAGAGGTATCTTTAAGTAGGATTTCCTAGGTCATTACCACCACAGTGCACAATCATGAGGTCAGGGGGATTGCAATCTCTAAAGCTTTTAACCAAAGCAAGCCATTAATGCACTTTAACCCTCTCCGGCCAATCCAATTAATGACTACATTAGGCAAACTCAAGTCCCTGTCAATTGTACTCTTTCTAACAGTCTCCCTAACCCAGAAGACATAGCTCTGCCCAACAATCTACACTCTAACCAGTTTGATATGCAGCAGGAGTAGTAGTGAGAAGGCTGGATCTGAATGAGGCAGTGTTGGAAATGGGATGCAGTTAAAATGGAGGTGTGGTACTGCTTTAAAACTGTTTTCATTCATTACTGTGAATATGCAGGTGAGTGAAATTAGGTTGTATATTGAAAGGATAAGTAACTAGTTATTTGATTGGGTGTAGAAAAACTACAATTTGTACTGCTGTACTCTAACCCACATCTGCTACAGCTCCTTTTTTACCCTGTATGCCCCTTCTAGAATGTGACCTGAACTTGTGAACTACTGGTTCTAGTGGGTTGCTATGCAGATTGCGTTCAGAGTGTTTTGTGGGAAGGCTCTTAAAGGGACGGTACTGTCTTTGTCACGATAATCGCAACAATCCCGCTGTTACAAATAAAAAGCCTTCCATACTGGGCTGCTTCGGGAAAGTGCATAAAACGGTTAATGAATACTGACTATTGAGATTTGGCCTTAAAAAAGTAAAAAAATGCAACATATGTTTTTATTTGTTTGTATTTCCAGTATCAGACAGGGCAAAGTTGAAAAGGTTGCCATTTATGGTTGCTATGTGTAAGAGTGCAAATCCATTATTATGCTTAGATTTCACTATTCTAGAGAGTATTGACTCTCTCTGATAAGAGCAAAAACAATAATATTTCAGCAACATACTCAATTACCAGGTATGTGAAGTTAGTTTGATAGTGAGGTAAGGAACTTAAAAATACACATCTATATGTTAATTTGTTGAAACAGAGTATGACATATGTAGTATTTGATTGAAAAAAGGTCAGATTATCTATTAGGAGTAGTCTCAATAATTTGCTATATTTATTAATAGGTAACATGCACTTTGTGTGAGGTAAAAAGGAGCTTTGTTACAAGTTCTTTTACCATATATTGCCAATGAACGGTCTATACTAAATATTATAATTCATTGCATGCAGCAATTCCTAGAAAGACAGTCCACACAAAGGGCCTCATTACAAGTTTGGCAGTCAGACCGCCATGGAGGCAGCGGCCAAAAGACAGCCATGTTTCTCAGGCCACCATAATATGAGTTACACACAGGCAGACCCTCCAAAAGCCAGCCAAAAATCTGACCCTGCAGGACTCTAGAGGGCGGGAAATAGGCGGTCTGACCACTGGCACCACCAGCCCATTAATCAACCATCAAATCCATTACAAGTCGAAAATCCCGATGGCTGTCTTGTCATGGCAGTGTTCTAATGGCAATCACCACAGTAAAAAACAACACAGCTGACACACATTCACATATTCAACACACCTACAAAGCACACTATAAAACACCACCCCTTCACACACCACAATCCTTTGCATCTCCATGCCAAACACAAGCCAGGGCACTGCCCAAAAAGTTCACTAACCATAGATTAGGCACCCCTCTAACTTGCACTAAGCACATATCCCACACCCTCAACACACCTCCACCACACATATTTGCACCTCTATACTCCATTTATTCCCCGTCACCTCCTCATTACAAAGCACTTAACCATTATATTCTTTTTCGTATATATTTTTTTCATGATATTTGTTTTTTCACAATTTTCTTGTTTTCCACCATGAAACCACAGAAAAATCTCAGTTTCACAGATGACGAGTTAAGACTCATGGTGGATGAAATTATTAGAGTAGAACCACAACTATTTGGTGCCCAAGTCCAGAAAACTACTATTGTTTGAAAAAGTGGAAATGAGGCAAAGGGTAATCAACAGAGTGAATTCTGAAGGCAGCTACCTGCACACTGGGGACATTAGGGAGAGATAGAGCTACATTGGGGGAAGGTTAGTCCCATGGCGTCCAGGAACCAGCTTGCGGTCCTGAAGACTGGCGGTGGTCCCCCACCTCCTCCCCTACAACTAACATCTTGGGAGGAGAAGGTTTTGGCCATTCTGCATCCTGAGGGCTTAACAGCAATACCTGGGGGAGTGGAGTTGGGTAAGTCACAACAACAAAAATTGCACCAAAATGTATTGGCATGCATGCTCACTAATCACCTCTTGTGACCTACAATGTCACTCCACTTAACAGCCCAATGTCCACTTGTCCATAGATCCCTGTCTGGCCGCCAGCATATCAAGTAGACTAACTTAGGTGAAAAACATATTTGTATAGTGGGTGTGGTACAGGTATTGACAGCACCACAAGTCCCAGCAGGTACTGTTCGACTAACACTTAAACCATAACAGTATAGCATGATCAAAATTACCTTGTTTGCCAACTCCTCATTGAGTATCTCAACTGTATAGTGTGTGGGTAGGACAGGCAAATGCAGGAATGCTAAGCCCAGGAGGCACTGGGACTCTCACTACATTCAGCCACAACTATGTTCTCTGCTACTATGACCATTCACCCTCTACTAAGCCTTTGACCTGTACTCACCTGACAGGAGGACAAGTCAACAGTGTGTGGAATACAGGTAGTGAAATGGTTAGTATTCATGGGATGATCCCTTACTTACACTGCAAGCAACAGTACACTGTACCCCTGCCAAAATACATTTACATGGAAATACACTCATAACAAGTATACTCCTGGGAGAGTCAAAATGAAAAACCGCATGTAGTACAAGGAGTCACATGACTGCTGAGGCCAGGACGCTCTGTCTCCCCAATACAATTGCCTAGTCCACTCTGTATATGGTTGCATATGCCTGTTGGTATACTTGCTATGAAAGTCCACTCACCTCAGAGGACAGCCAATGTGAACTGTGAGTTGTGATAAGAGTAATGTCTGAAAAAAATCAAGGCGGACCAGGCCATGCAACCCCAAACACCAGGCCACTGTTCATATGATATTGTGCTACAGTCTCTGAACCCACAATTAATATGATACACCTCGGAGAGCCAGGGATACAGGTCATGGTACACTCTGTGATGTGGCAACACACCCAGATGCATCCACAGCTGACATGCCAAGATGAAAATAGTGTAGACATGAAGAACAGCTCAAATTGTCTGGAAAGGACTGCCTATAAGGATCAAAAGCCCAAAAATGTGTCTGCTGTATGGAATTGGCAGCTGTGACACACATAAGGTGTTAAGAATGTCTGCACAGTCATAGGCAAAAACGTTCTAGCCATATCGAGTTAGGCCAAATATCCTATCACTACCGTGCACCAGACCACACCAGAAAGGACCTGTAAGACCTTATCCTGTAGATTATGCAAAGAGAGTATGTGATGTTGTCTCCAGTTTGACCCATATCATAAACCAAAACCGGGCCTGCGTACTTAACATACGCCATGGAATTGAGAGAGGGCAGTTCAACAGAGCCTGAGCCGAGGCCCTTCCCATAACAATCAGCAAGCACCTGGTGGAATGTCACAAACCTGTTTCAGTGTTGTGGCACAGTCACACTGGCCTGAAATTAGGAAACACATTGACAGCCACTAAGAGGTCAGACAGGATCAATGTCATCACAATGTGAAGTTGGAAGGAATGGATTGCACAGGATGACATGTCACAAGGCCACATGAGACCATTGAACCAACACACCACGACAAACAGGTCTATTGTGTAGCTCAGATTCCTGCCCTCCCACTGTCCAGGCAGCCTGGGCATAGGACTCAGGCACCCCAAATCTGCGACCAGCAGTACCTGGATCAATCCATGTCAACCTTACGTCAGACCAGCAACAGCCACCTGCCAATGGCACAACTCTGAAATGCCCACATGAGGATGGCATGGTGAAGAGCCCTGCAAAGAATAAGTAATATAAAGGGAGTTATAGTAGGTGAAGGCATACATAAGACACAAATCTCATTTCAAACTTCAGTTGCTTCAGTGACAGTGCAATGCAACTGCCCCAAACAAAGGAGATCCTCAAGCCTTATGTAGCCAGCAAACCTTGGCTCTATGATGCATAGCATGAGATGCCCTGGCTCATGGTGACAGATGTACCCTTCTCAACAAATCCTGACCCCTACACGACCCCATGCAGTCACAGTAATCGCAGAACATCACATACTTACACTCAAGTGAAGTACTGATTCATGAGATCTGTCCCATGTTTCCACCTTCATCCTCATCACGGTCATCCTCACTTGGCATTTCCAGAGTTTTACCCGATGGTACTGCCAGCTCCCCTGCTTCAGGTATGTATGGGATGCTTCTCATCAGGACAAGGTTGTGAGTCCATATTGTCCATGGATATTTCCATGACAGCTAATCCAGATAAGGCATGTTTGTACCAGTGTTGTCTGCATTTCCTTAGCAACATCCGTTATTGTTGATACAGTACACTAGTGTACGTTAGATGTATACATAGGCTTGTGTCTGTGTAATTGGTAGGGTACCTTACAATGGGATCCAATTGTTGGCTACTGGTTCACTGGGGTGTGTTGCATGTGGCACAGGTTTGGGGTGGAGTGATCACCTAATTGTGGTATGGTTAGTGTGGTAGCTAGACTTCATCCATGCTATTGTAGTTGTCTGAGACCAAGATTTGCTCATCTGTTACCTTTGTAATTCCATATGGCATGCATGGTTTTACATCGGCACATGATGGTGCCACTTTGCTTGCTCTTCATGCAGGGGCCCACTTGACATGATGGTATGTTTTGTCTCTCAGACTTGTGACTGAAGTGTTTTCATGTCCATGTTATGACCCTGCTTCACTTTCTGTTGGCAGCATCAGCACCAGCAGGTGAAGGAGATGGGGCTGTGCCGAATGGGAAAACTTCTAGCCACAGGAACTCGGGTCAAGACAACACTGCCACAGAGGGACCCAGTGTCCAGGAGGGTGAGGGGAGTGCCACAGGGAGAACGGATCTGCATTCTCAGATTTCTTCTCCAGTAACCACTTCCTAGAGGTGGAGGACCTATCATGGACTCCCCATTGCCATCTTTGTCTGCCACCCCCCAATGTATCACCGCCCGCAATGTTGCTCCTCACCCAGTTGGCCATGCCTGCTCACGCAAGAGGGAGGATGTATCCTTTGCCACAGGCACCTCTGCCCCAGCCTCTTTTACCGCTGCTGCCCTGAATGAGGAAGCTATTGACCTCCTGAGGTCGATCTCTGTGGGTCAGTCCACCATCGCGAATGCCATCCAGGGAATTGCAAACCAACTCCAGCACAACAATGCGTTCCTGGAGGGCATTAAAGGTGCAGAGGCCGGCCTTCAGAGATCTTTTCAGGCTCTGGCATCCACACTAATGGCAGCCAGTCACCCCTTGTCTTCAGTCCCCCCTCCACCGTCATCTTCCCAGTCCAAATTTCCACTTCCCCAACCCATCCAAAGCACACAGATAGACTTGCATGCATCCACCTCAACAGACACACAAACACAAGCACCACAAGACACACCAGCATGCACACAAACAACATCCACCCTCAGATACAGCAACGGTCATGACTTGCCCTGGCACCCCCACCACTCCCAGCATCACACACATAACATTTGGCACACCTACAGACACCACATCAACAGTCACTGATATAGTCACCACACCCATCCTACCCACAGAGACCACTACAGCAGACCCTCAGACATCCACCCCAGTCACCACACCCATAGACACCACAACCACAGACACACCTACATGCAGCTTATCCATCATACCTGCAATCACCACCCCAACAGACACCCACCCATCACCACAGCATCTCCCTGCAATGTCACCCCCCTCAGCCCAAATCACATAAAAGGCATCACTCACCCACCCAACAGACACCCACCACACACATGCACACCTCCCACAAACATGCACCCAAGACATCCACACCTACACATCAGACAACCATTCTCTCAATCTCCAAATCCCAATTCCCTTCTGATGACCGTCCCCATGTGTCTAATAAAGTGTTCCTTTGTGAACTTGACCTCATCCCTGTTTGGCCCCTTACCACCTCCAAAAGGATGGTTTCCCTCCCAAAGGCCATCCCTTCTTCCTCCACGGTTTCCACTGCCAACCCCCAAAAGCACCCATGCCCCTCCCAAGCCTAAACCTCCCCCCTCTACCCACACCAGAACATCCCTGAGGTGCCTGCCTGTCCCCTTGAAGCCCCTACCTGTGGAGTTTACATCGCAGTCAGGGGTTAAGTAGGGGCCCACCATTGTGCCTTTTGGCCCAAAATGTTGCCTGGACTATGGTCTTGGACTTTAGTGACAAAAATGTATTTATAATAAATCCAACCAGTTGTTGGTTTGTTGGATACACCTTTGTGCTGCGTTTCCCTCCCTAGCTTTCAGTTGTTCCTGAGTGACATTGATTGTGTGTCTGTAGTTGTGTGTGTTCGGGCTGCTTGCTGCTCCATGCGGCTTTTGTTTGCAGTATGTGAGTTTGTGTGCAGTGCTGTTGTCCCCCAAGGGAAGGGTGTATGTTGTGTGATGGGTATGTGTATATAGATTGAATGTTTGTGTCATGGCATTGTGTTGTGTTTGTTGTGGTATGTGTTTTTGTTTTGTGTTTTGAGAGATGGGCATGTATGGTGTAGGACCTGTCCCCCTGATTTGGCTATTGTCTAAATGTGGTGTGTGTGTTCTTGAGTTTTGTCAGTGCAGACCTGCAGTGTGATGATTTGTGCTAGTTTTCTTTGCATTTGAGTGTGCATATGTCCATTTAGGTGTGTGTCCCTGGCAGCTGGTTGTTGTCGGGGAATGTCCCATGAGTGTGAGTTGTATGTGCTTTGTTGACATGCCCTTCTCCATTGTGTGACTGTGCATGACAATTTTATTGGTATTGCTTTTCCCAAGAATCCAATTGTGGTCAATTCCTGTGTGCATGTTTTTTGTGGCCCTATTCAACGTGATATGTGTCCCAGCGCAGCCTCCTTCCATGTATGGTCCTGACGCTCCCATCCCAGCTGGGCAGGTATTGTTGTCATGGTGTGCTTTGTGTCTTTTGTCTATTTGTCTCTGTGTATTTTGGGCATGGCATTCTGCTTCCAGTGTGCTGTGTTTGTATGATGTGTGTGTCGTTTGCAGGGTTGTTTGATGTTGGTGGTGTGCTTGCGCCATGGCACATGGATTTATATGTGAGTTGTATGTGTGGCCAGTCCCTGGCCAGTGTTGGGTGTGAGTATGCAGAATGTATTTGTATACCTGCAGTAGTTGTTTTGTTCTTGCTTTGTGTGTGAATGTCATGTGGCATTCTGTGTCCCTGAGCCTGTGCTGTGTAGCCATGAGCAAATGTGAAGGATTGCTGTGCAGTGTGTGTGGGCTGGCTGAATTGTACGTGTTGCGAATGTGTGGGTGTTCAAGTATGTGAGAGTGTGCATCTCGAATGTTAGGAGTAGCGGCTGCCCGTGGCATCCCCCTAGGATGTGTTTGCTAGCAGTATAGGTTTTTTGGTAATATCAATAATACAGGTAGGTGTGTACTTGTGGTTGCTGTCGTCCATGTTGGCGTTGATTTCATTGTCTTTCAGTGAGCAGGAGCAGTGGCTCCATGGCAGCTCCGACATCTATGGCTTAATGCAGGTGAGTGTCTCCATTTATACTGTCTTTTTCTGCCTCCTGATACGTGGTGGTTCGACTGCCAAGTCACACTGGGGGTGTGTAACCTCTGAATAAGTCCGGTGGAAACATGGTCTCTACTGGCCTTTTTGTGCTTCAGGAGACTGTGGCGGTCTGTGCTGCCTGGCGGTAGCAGCGGACCGCTGGTGGTCTTCTATTTGCGCGACTGCCAAACTCATAATATGGTGGTCGATTTTGCCAGCTGTTGATGGTCAGACCATCACCCCCCAAGGACTGCCAAACTTGTAATTAGCCCCTAAGTGCCAAAGTCAAACTTTGCAATATATTACAAGCTATGATAGTTGTAAAAGTCTATAGATGATATGCTACTTACAAAGAATGTATTGCTTGGAAATCCAGGAATTGTGTCCTATTTATTATTTTTGAAAAGAGGTCTACAAAACTGAAAATTGAAAGTAAAAATATTTTTTACAACAGGTGCATGTGAAGCATTATTGTGTCAATGTTCAGATGCTTGTATTACAAGCCTGGTAGGATAGATGTTGGTAAATTATAGAGTATTCTTGGATGGAAATAATTATTTTTTAAATATTTTTCCAAATAATGTCAAGGGCAAATGGAGACACACTCTCACAGGGGGTGATTCCAAGCTTAGCGGGCGGCGGGAGCCGCCCGCCAAGCGGGAACCGCCAGAAGACCGTACCGCGGTCAAAAGACCGCGGCGGTCATTCTGGGTTTCCCACTGGGCTGATGGGCGACCGCCAAAAGGCCGCCCGCCAGCCCAGCGGGAAACACCCTTCCACGAGGAAGCCGGCTCCGAATGGAGCTGGCGGAGTGGAAGGGGTGCAACGGGTGCAGTAGCACCTGTCACGAATTTCAGTGTCTGCTAAGCAGACACTAAAATTCTAAGTGGGGCCCTCTTACGGGGGCCCCATGACACCCTATACCGCCATCCTGTTCCTGGCGGCCGAAACTGCCAGGAACAGGATGGCGGTATGGGGGTCGGAATCCCCATGGTGGCGCAGCAAGCTGCGCCGCCATGGAGGATTCCCCTGGGCAGCGGAAAGCCGGCGGTACACCGCCGACTTTCCGCTTCTGGCAGCGGCTGTACCGCCGCGGTCAGAATGCCCAAAGGAGCACCGCCAGCCTGTTGGCGATGCTCCCGCAGACCACGGCCCTGGTGGTTTTTACCGCCAGGATCAGAATGACCGCCACAGTCCTGTATTCTCTAACAGAGGTACTGACGTATATTATTAGCAGATATTTAGAGACCTACAGACTCATACTAGTCATAAATCAGGGAGTAACATACTGGCAGATGCACTTAAATATGTGATAACGCTACTAGTGGTAGACACCTGCATTCACTCAGAAATATATCACATTACTCACATAATCTACTCAGGTATGCTCAGAAATGGTGCTTCAATCATGGATAATGCCAATTAGTGCAGTGTCTGTCCTTCATTTGCCACTGCTGACTGAAATTGGCTTAAAACACCTCTTTATGAATTCTCAAACTACCATGTCAAACATGTAATTTCTCTCTTATGTTGTAGGGATGCCATTAAGCATAGTGCATTAGGCATTGTGCTTCAGTACTTTACAAACATACTCTTCAGTTTCACAAACTTAGTTCAGCACTTTCAGACCACTGAAACAAGTACTATATACACTATGCAAATCACCAAGGTCCAAACATTCATGTTTCAAATCCATGAATGCTGTGACTCAGGCATTACAACACAGAGACAGTTCTTCATTTAGTGACATACTCAGAAACGATTTACCTATGCATTAATATCAAAGGGAATTGGAGACATGTTGACATAGTTCTATATTCTCTAACAGAGGTACTGACATGTATGAACAGCACCTACGTAGAGATTTACAGGATGATACTAGTCACAAAAGAGGATGTCATACACTGGCAGATGCACTAACATATCTGATAACACTATTAGCGGGACACACCTGCATTCACTTAGAAATATTAGCCAAGTACTCATATGATCTACTCATGTATGCAGAGAAATGCTGCTTCAAACATAGATGAACACTTTCACAGCACTAAGCCAAGCACTACATACACTACCCTAATCACCAAGGATCTGATATTCATGTTTCCAAAGCATGCATGTTGTGACACAGGCAGTAAAAGACATACAGAAACATTTGTGCATTTAGTGAGATACTTTGAAACAATTTAGATATGCAGCAAGATAAAAGTCAAATGGAGACACACTCACATACTCCTGTATTCTCTAACAGAGGCATTGACATATATGATTAGCAGTTATGTAAAGATTTACAGAGTCATACTAGTTATAAAAAAGATAGAGACATAGGGCGAGATTTTCAAGGCCCTTGCACCTCCTTGCTCCTCCTTGTGCCACACTTGCGTAGTTTCTTTATTCACTCAGACATAGGGGCAATAGTAAGATTACCTACTGAGGTAGGCAGAAAAATGCTGCTTTAATCGTAGATGAGGCCTATTAGTCCAGACATTGGGGGTTATTACGACCACGGCGGTCGGCGTTAATATGGCGGTAAGTACCGCCAACAGGCTGAAGACAACCCGCCAATGTACCACTCGGACCACCACAACGGAAACAGCTGCAGGGCTGGAGATATCCATCTCCAGCCCGGCGGCCACCATTACACCGCCTGCGAGATTATGACCCCACCTACCACCACGGTTTCCGTGGCGTTTGTAGCACCACAAAAACCATGGCGGTAGGCCATATCAGTGACAGGGAATTTCTTCCCTGTCACTGATAGGGGTCTTCCTCCTTCCTCTCCAGTTACCCCCATCACCCCACCTCTCCAGACCTCCCTAACACCCCTTACATTCACGCCCCCTTACACATGCATAAACACACCATTTCACACATGCTTATACACATGCATACATCCATTCACACACACATCCGCACACACTTTCAAACATGCACGCAGGCACGCATTCACATAACACAACATACACATACTCACACCTCCATACATGCACATATGCATTTAACACACACACACACCCGCATCCACGCACAGATAGATATTTACACACCCCACACACACACACAACACCCCCACCCCTCTCCCTTGTTGGAGACCCGATTTACCTGGATCCAGGGGGTCCTCCAGCAGGAGACGGGACGGGGAGCTGCTACTGCCTGCAGCACCCAACAGCAGAAAACCACCAGGCCGTATTATTGGTCATAATACAGCTGGCGGCGGTCTACTGGCGTGGAGCTGCTAGTGGCAGCAGCACCACCTTATTGCTATCCGCCGGCATGGCCACAGATGGATTGCTGTCATTCTTGTAGCAGAAATCCGGCTGTGGTCATATTATGGCAGACGGCTGGTAGCCGCGGCGACAGTCTTTTGGCGGCCGACGCCACAGCGGTAGGCAGTTTTTACAGCCGATGTTAAAATGGGGGCCTTTGTCTCTCATTTGTCACTGGTGACTGAAAGTGGCTTGTAAAACCTCCTTATGAACCCTCAAACTCACATTAATGTGGAAATATCTCATCTCTGTCATATGTTGTAGTTATGCCATTAAACATGGTAGTTGTGATTTAGCGATTTAGAATCATACTTTCCAGTTTTACAAGGTTACTTCAATACTTTCGGAGCACTAAGCCAAACACAACATACACTATCCTAATGACCAAGGATCTCACATTCATGTTTTCAAAGCATGCATAGTATAACTCAAGCAGTAAAGACAAACTGTGACAGCTGTGCATTTAGTGCAATACTCAGAAGCCATTTAGAAATGCTGCAATATGAAAGACAAATGGAGATACACTCACATACTCCAATATTCATCAACACAGGTACTAATGTATATGAATAGCAGTTACAAAGAGGTTTACATAATGGCAGATGCACCAAAGTATCTGATAGATCTAGTATACCTACAACTTTTTTTACTTGCCAACTACTGACATGATCTATTCGGATATGGAAAGCAATATTGCTTCAAAGAAGAATGAGGGCTCTTAGTCTAGACTAACTAGTCACTAAAATTGGCCTGTGAAACTCCTTTCTGAACTCTGAAGCTCACATTTAAGTAGAAATATGTCACCTCTTTGATATGTTGTGTGTATTCCATTAAGTATGGTGCATTGTGGTATAGTGATTGTCAAACATAATGTTTGTTAGACTTGGCATCCTTAGCGTGGTCTCCCTAACTTTTTGCCTCTGCTTCCCAGGTTGTTGGTGTGTGCTGGACCTGTCACTACAGTGTGGGTGTATGCAGTTTTAAACTGCCTATTCGACTTGGCAAGCACATCCACTTGCCAGGCCTAAACCTTCCCTTTTTCTACATGTAAGGCATCCCAAAGATAGGCCCTAGGTAGCCTCATGAGCAGGGTGCAGTGTATGTGTAAGGTAGGCGATAAATACAGATGTGTTTTATATATCCTAACAGTGATATACAGCCAAATCCGTTTTTCACTGTTACAAGGTTTATCTCTCTCATAGGTTAACATAGGGTTTGCTTTTACATATTATTAAAATGTAGATTCCCTTTGGGAGCAGTTAGGAATATGGAATTTAGGGTCTCTTAGCTCACAATTTAATAATACATCTTTTAGTAAAGGTCATTTTTAGATCATGTTTGAAAATGCCACTTTTACAAAGTAGGTATTTTCTTGCTTAAGCCATTCTGTGACTCTGCCTGTGACTCTGCCTGTTTGTGTACTCTCTGTCTAGGTCATTTTGACAGTTGGGCTGTTTGCACCTCTTCTCTAGAAAGTGACACAAATGGAGCTGGGGTGTAGTTGCCTTGCATGATGAGTCATCTTGGTTTGAGCGGAAGGGAGAAGTGATCACTCACTCCTGAATGGATTGTGCCTGCCCTCACAAAATGCAGTGGTCAACCTACTGGTGTATGTCTGGGGTCTGGCCTGGGCAAGGCAGGACCTTACGAACAAGAGATACTTTTCTTTGAAGTTGCTTACCTCAAAGGCAGAAAGGGGTATAAGTATTGAACAGAAAACCCCTGAAGATTAGACCATTTCTGGATTCAAGAGGATTCTCTGCCAAGGAGAAGAGCTGAAGAGCTGAGGAGAAGTGCTGCCCCTGCCTGTGCTTTATTGGGCTATCCTGCAGTTGTTGCTTCTGACTGTGAAAGGAAACAAAGACTGGACTTTGTGGTATATTCCTGATTGAGAAGAATCTCCAGGGGCTTGAACTGAGCTTGCCCCCTGTTCTGAAGTCTCCGGTCTATCAATGACTTTCTCTGCCAGCACCTGGACTTTCTGCTGAGACTCCTGCTCTACCAAGTGGTGCCCTATCCAGTCCCTGGGCGCTTGAAAGAAGAAGCTGGTGAAAAACCAAGGAAACCGACTTTGGACGACTCCTGACCGACGCAACTGCCGAATCCTGTGACGGCGCCTGCAAACTGAAGCCGTGGTCCTCGTTGGAGTGCGACGACCCTGCAGGCCCAAGGCCGCTGCAGCCCTGTCGAAGTCCGCACCTCAGTAGAAGTCACCTCACCACATCATGACCACTAGATATCAACCCCATCCGAAGTATGCGGATTCAACACTTCGCACCGATGCTGCCTCACCTCTTCTGCTCTCCAGCAAGGACCCGACGCCTCTTCGCTACACCTCTGGTCCTTTGTCCTGCAGCACCGGAACCTACACCTCCTTGGATCAAGTGACACCACAATCCCCAACTCCATTTCACTAAGGAACTGTACCTGGGGGTCTGCGACACTCCGTGACCAGCACCATTGGCATCGGATTGTTGGGAATGACTCCGGCATGACTCCGTGATATCACTTCATCAAACCATTTGTGTTTCTAAGCGCTGTTTTTTAGTTTAATCTTTAAAAATTCATACCTTGACTTGTGTATGTTGGATTTTTGTCATTTTGGTCTTGTTTTGTTTAGATAAATATTGGCTATTTATCTAAACCTGTGTGAGTTATTTTGTGGTATTTTTACTGCATTATTGTGTGTGTTGATACAAATATTTTACACATTGTCTCTGAAGTTAAGCCTACCTGCTCGTACCAAGCTACCAAGGGGATGAGAGGGGGTTAACTGATTGTGATTCTCCTTTACCCTGACTAGAGTGAGGGTCCTTGCTTGGACAGGGGGCAACCTGACTGCCAACCACAGACATTTCTAACAGTGTTCATTTTGAAAAGTTTACTTAAATCAAATCAAATCATAAATATTTATAAAGCGCGCTACTCACCCGTGCGGGTCTCAAGGCGCTAGGGGGAAGGAGTTACTACTGCTCGAAGAGCCAGGTCTTGAGTAGTCTCCAGAAAGCGGAGTGGTCCTGGGTGGTCCTGAGGGTGGTGGGGAGGGAGTTCCATATCTTGGCCGCCAGGTAGGAGAAGGACCTCCCACCAGCCGTGGTGCGGCGGATGCGAGGGACGGCGGCGAGAGCGAGGTTGGCGGAGCGAAGAGGACGGGTGGGTGTGTAGAAGCTGAGGCGGCGGTTGAGGAATTCGGGTCCCTTGTTGTGGAGGGCTTTGTGTGCATGGGTGAGGAGTCGGAAGGTGATCCTTTTGTTGACAGGAAGCCAGTGCAGGTGTCTCAGGTGGGCGGAGATGTGGCTGTTGCGGGATATGTTGAGGATGAGGCGGGCAGTGGCGTTTTGGATTCGTTGCAAACGTTTCTGGAGTTTAGCGGTGGTTCCTGCGTATAGGGTGTTGCCGTAGTCCAGGCGGCTCGTGACGAGGGCGTGGGTCACGGTCTTTCTGGTGTCGGCGGGGATCCATCGGAAGATCTTTCGGAGCATGCGGAGGGTGAGGAAGCAGGAGGATGATACGGCGTTGACTTGTTTGGTCATGGTGAGAAGTGGGTCCAAGATGAAACCGAGGTTGCGTGCGTGGTCTGAGGGGGTCGGTGCGGTGCCAAGGGCCGTGGGCCACCAGGAGTCGTCCCAGGCGGTCGAGGTGTTTCCGAGGATGAGGACTTCCGTTTTGTCTGAGTTCAGTTTCAGACGGCTGAGTTTCATCCAATCTGCGATGTCTTTCATTCCATCTTGCAGGTTGGTCTTGGCGCTGGTGGGGTCCTTGGTGAGGGAAAGTATCAGTTGAGTGTCGTCGGCGTAGGAGGTGATGATGATTCTGTGTTTGCGTACGATGTCGGTGAGGGGGCTCATGTAGACATTGAAGAGAGTCGGGCTGAGCGAGGAGCCTTGTGGGATGCCGCAGATGATCTTAAGTGCTACTTAAGTGATACTTAAGTGCTTTCAGAGCACTAAGCTGATCACTAGATAGAGTATGGTAATCAACAGATAACTATTATGCATACATGGTGTGTCTCGGCCAGTGAAAGATAAATAAAGACACTTCTACATTCACTGACAGACTCCGAACATATGTACATATGCAGCAATATCTAAGGGAATTAGAGACTCACTCACTTACCCTGTATTCTCTAGCAGAGGTACTTATATTTAATGTATCATGAATGAGGTCTCTTACTGTACACTGTCTCTGGCCTCTCTCACTAATGAATGACATTGGCCTGTGTTGGACTTTTCATCCTTGGCGTGGTCTCCCTTAACTTTTTGCCTCTATTCCCCAGGTTGTTGAAGTGTGCTCGACTCGGATTTTGCTGTTTTTTTGTTACTCTGGACACTTTACCACTGCTAATTAGTGCTAATTTGCAAGTGCTCCTTAAATTTTTTTGCATGTAATTGGCTTATCCATGATTGGCGTATTTGATTCCCTGAAAGGAGAAGCGGGCAGCCTAAGAGAAGGAAATCCACACACAAAGCGGGGAAAAGATTGACGAAACTACAATCTGCGGCTGAAAAATTGATGTGCCACCGGATTCACAGCTGAATATCGACGCTCGCCTGTAATGTGACTGACGAATCGATGCACGTAGCTGGAGAAACGACACGCAGCATCGCTGGGAGATCGCAACCCGCGATGCGTGGTTTCCAGATCATCGTGCTGCTGGATTTCTTACGCAAACACCACTGGGTGTGCAAACACAACGCAAGGCCTGCCCAGACCTTCAAGTGTTGACCTGATCGACGCATCACTCTCCTGCAGAGAGAAGAAACGACGTGCCCTGACTTGACGAAAGGAAAAACGACGCAAGGTCCCACTGTTGAGTGCAATCGACGCATGCACAATCACCTGTGCGGGGTTATTTTTGATGCTCCCAAGGTCCATTTTCACGCTAACAGTGTTAGTGTGTGTTTTAAACTACATAAAGACTCTTTTTGCTTTTTAATTGATAACCTGACTTGTGTATTGTGGATTTTTGTCGTCTTGGTTTTGTTTTGCTTAGATAAATATTTCCTATTTTTCTAAACCTGCGTTGTGTCACTTTGTAGTGTTTTCATCAAGTTACTGTATGTGTTGGTACACATACTTTACACCTAGCACTCTGAAGTTAAGCCTACTGCTCTGCCAAGCTACCAAGGGGGTAAGCAGGGGTTAGCTGAGGGTGATTCTCTTTTTCCCTGACTAGAGTGAGGGTCTTTGCTTGAACAGGGGGTAACCTGGCTGTCAACCAAAGACCCCATTTCTAACAGCCTGTAAAACAACTTTCTAACCTATCAATGTGTTATTTAAATAGAAATGTGTGTGCTCTTTGAAATATTGTAAATATCTCATTGAGCATGATTTATTGTGGTCCTCTTTAATATATTAGTGCATTTCTGAATTTGCTTTCTAAAACTTATTTCTCAGAAAAAAGAGATAGAAGTGTAAAGTTCTTAATTAATAGAATAATGTTATTCTAGATATTTAATTCAAATACATTTTTTCTTTATTTTCAGGTATTAATTTCTTCTTAAGTGGACACAGTTACCATGCCATTAAAAACATTTTGAGGCGTTTTGAGGCCAAATTGTGAAGAAAGAAACAATAATACTACTTCCTCACAACTGAGAAACAAAAGGGGAAAAATGAAAAGAAATTACAGAAAGAAAAAAAAAAGCTGTTGATAAGAGAACAAAGACATTTCTTAAAATAGTTTGTGGTCAACTCGAGAGACAGAAAATGTAAGTGGAAAAGAAATGAACTTCAACATAAAATAAGAAAGGATTAAAAGTATATAATGTTAGAAGTAAAAAAACAATCTGCACTGTACTAGAAACTTTAACTAGAAGGCAACATCAGCTCAAGGAAATAAGACTCAGAATGTTTAGTACAAGAGTAATCAACAATATAATTAGAAATATGAAGAAGTATAAAATAAGAAGAACAGCTGTGAGACTAAATTAATATGTTGAGAGTATAGTTGAAAAGGCATTTATACTGAAAATGAAGATATTTATCTTGATTTCGAAAAGAATGAAAACACTGAATAAAATAGTGTTGAGTATAATGAAAAAAACTCCAAAGAAAAGACTTATAAACAGAACCAACTTTTGTAAAGTTTTTAGTGTAGAATGGATATATACTTCTAGTACTGAGCCCTTCTTTAATGAAGAAAGCTGCTTGCAAGAGAACAGACTACTGCATGAAGTTAATGAATCTGGACCCTGTTAAGAGATAAAAGATGGTTCTCCTATTGAGAATGAGATAATGGTACCTAGAAATGTAGAACAAGACATAGCTGATGAGGTTCGGAGAAGGCGTACACAAGGCCAAATGTATAAATAGAATTGTAATAGTATTTTTATTTTTTGACAAAAATCAATTGATATACTCAGAAATTCCTTATTAAACTTTCCATACAAAAGTTTTACTTTTACAAAGACTACATTCATGCAAAGTAAGAAAATATACAAGTCTACAGGGACATTCACTAGCATGTTTATCAAAGAAAGTGAGTGTGCCAAAGCACCTTTCACCAATTTAGAATGTTAGCTGTGCACTACTAAGAAACACGTACTCAAGTTAGGAGGCTTTACCATGTGAAGAGTCCTGCAGTATGTTTAGTGGAAGTGAATAGAGTTCTTTTGTATTAAACAGTGGCAGAGTTAGAAATGATTTGTGATGATGTGGTTTTGTTATTTTGGACCTCAAGAGCAGTGCACAGAAAATGACCAGTTGGAACCTGCAGCAGTAGCAGAACAGTAGATATCTATTACCGTTGATAACTTTCAAGAAGAAATTAGAAAGTTTACAATAGTCTGTTCAGAGAAACCATATTGTGTTTGCATATGCTGTAGATTCACTCACTACAAAACCCAAACTTGATATGTTATTGTGTCTTTGAAAACTGAAGAAAACAACAGCAATAAATGGAGAGATTTAGCATCTTATTTATTTGTAGAAAAACGATCTGCTTGTTGCAAACAAAAAGTTATATGTAAGTACTGTTATAATAAGTTAGAGGAGTATAAAATGCCAGCTAGAGCAGTCTATAACAACTCAGAACTTGTATCTGTTCCACAAGAAGCACAAAACTTAAATGTTTATGAGTCCATACTTATACAGTGTGTACATTCATTCCAAGCAATAGCCCGTAGGGAGCCAAAGACAGGAAAGTTACTTTCAACTGAGCTACAGAAGGGTATAAAAGGTAGAATTGTTTATTTGCCATAATATATTAAGGAGAATGATGAAACTATTGGTGCGGAAAGAGATTTTGAAGATGAACTAGTGATTATAGTGAATGGTGTGCCTTCTAAGAGTAAAATGATATGGCAAGAGTTTTGTTTTCCAAATCTCTTTCCTACTGAAATTGGCAGTAGGTATGATTCCAGACAGTACAAATACCAGCAGCGGAGCACAGATCTACCAGACTTTATTCAGAGGACACTAGATTTTGTCAGAATATACCTTATATATTTCACCTACTATTTGAGAGCAACCTCTCAGCCTTATCCTATGCAGTAAATGACATTCTTAAAAAAAGGAGAAATCCTCCAGAATCCGACAGCAAGGGAATTTGTTGATAAAGTTCAAGAAAAAGATGAACGCCTGGAATACAACTTAATCAACTTGATGGCATTTCAACATAGTACAAATGAATATTGATATCAACGTCATGGTGAATTGAAATGCATGTTAAAAATGTAGGACTACCTGCTTGGTTTGTGACACTGAGTTGTGCTGAATATGCATGAGATGACCTTCTTGAATTTTTACATGAAGCAAACTCAAACATAAAATATATCCATATGAAAACAGCAGGAAAACTCTATTCATTGTATCCTGCAAACGTTTGCAGATATTTTAACCACCAATTTCAGGCAATGATGGCTTTCATCTATAACAAAACTGATCTCCCTCATGGTGAAGTTAATGATTTATTCTGGTGGAAAGAGTACCAAGCTAGAGGTGCTCCACAAGTTCATACGCTCCTATGGGTAGAAGATGCCCCAAAGTTTTGAACAGACAGTGATGACTCTATCTTGTCTTTCGTAGAGCAGTATGTGAAATGTGCCACTCCAATTGAAAATGCTGACAAGGGAGTGAGACAACAAGTCTTACGATTTCAAAATCACAGGTGTGGCAAATATTGTCATCTGAAATACAAATCAAAAGTTACATTTTATATAAAATGTCACTTTGGATTTCCATGTCCTGTTATCTCAAAAGGAAGAGTGATTAGCTTTTTGTCTGCAGTAAGACACAACTTGACACATAAATTACCACAAAATGCCTATAATATCAGAAGACAACCCTATTATTCTAAAGATGTGGAATTCAAACATGAACATACAATTTGTTGCTGATAATTAGGTTGTTGTAGCTCATTACATCACTTCTTACACAACAAAGGCAGAAGAGACAGAAATGAAGGAGATGTGGGAAGAAATTTCAGCAGAGAAAAGTCTCTGCAAAAAATTGTACAGTTGTAGCTTGAAAATGCTTTCACATGGGGAAATTGGATCTTATGAATGCGCTGATAGGTTGAGCTCCACGAGTTTCTGTTCTAAATCAGGAGGAATTATGTGGGTAAGCCAGGCCTTGCAAGCAGTCATAAAAGAGTGTTAAAGTATTTTCCCGAAATAGAGTATCTTGCAGAAGTTGATCCCAAGACTAGAGGCATTCTGAAGTCTAACATGCTGGATACATACCACCTAAGAAGTAGTGCCCATCTTGGAAATATGTGTCTCTACGAAGTAATACATCATTATACATGTAGAACTAATGTCTCAGAAAATGCTGAAGAAGAAAGATTTGCAGTTACTGGATGTGATCATTGTCTGGTAAGACACAACAAAGAAAATCTCATTAATCATGGAAAGCTGAGATGCCAAACTCCAGATAGAAGAGATTTCTTCTACTTGGCACTATTGCAACTCTTTGAACCACGGTGATTTGAATTAGATCTAATTGGACAGTATGACAGTTATAAAGATTCAGTCAATGCTTTAAAAGATACTATTCATTTTTACAAATTACATATGTTGAAAGTTGAGATTGAACGAGAAGAAACTATTGCAGCTGAAATAGTCAGGGACAGTTCACAGAGCAGCCAAGGTTCTACACCAGCAAGTCAAGATCATTTTGGAGAACCAATAATTCAAAATGAGGTAGCTATAGCTATGGATGAAGTGGAGATTGCAATGCAGCATCTCAGACAGGAAATTGAGGATTTAGAATATTTAGTGGAATAACTAAACAAAGAACAGAGAGAAATTTTCAATGATGTTAAAACAAAAATAGAACATGGATGTCTTTATGACTACAAACTTTGTGACTGTTCTACATATAAATCATCATTACTGTATATCAGTGGATAGGCTGGTACTGGGAAAAGTTTCCTAATTAAAGTTCTTACCAGTTACTTACAAAAGACTACTGATACTAATTTGTCATGCATCATGACAGCACCAACAGGATTAGCTGCTCGTAATCTTAAAATAATTACTCTGTATTGGCTTTTAATGCTACCTGTTGAACATGATAATAAATTTGAATATCAAAAGCTATCTGGTTACACTTTCCATGAAGTATTAAAAAAGATGACTCTTCTAATCATTGATGAAGTAGCATGGAATCAAACATAATGTTTGGTTTCATACATTTAAGTTTGCAGCTAGTTTTAAGAACAAACTGTGATGTACTATTTGGAGGAAAATATGCAATAGTCTTTGGTGACCCTCTCCAACTTACCTCTGTAAAAGGACAACCAATTTTCAAGACTCTTCTCCATAATGAAACAATAAATTCACTAGGAAGTATTGTTAATGTAAATATGTGGTTAAACATTGAGTACAATGAATTAGTAAAACATATGTGTCAAGCATCTGATAGAGAATACAGAGGCATACTGAAAGACATTACAGTAGGAGTTCCTACAGAACAAATGAATTGTGCTTTGCAAAGTCATCTAATCAAACTCTCTTCTCATCCACCATAACAGCAGCAGAACTAATGTTCAATTTCTCAAAGAAGAGAAATTTATAGTTTGTTTATTACCAACACACCAAGATTGCTCAAACTTCAATGAAAAGTTATTTTAACTGGAGAAAGCTGGAGTCACAATATTACTGTCAGATAAACTATGAGCAAAATTGGATTGTTTGGAAAAATCCGTATGAAAAACACCAGAACTAGAAAAGCATTTACGTGTCTGTCAAAACTGTCAAGTTATTTTACGACGCATTTCAAATGTTGAGAAATGCTTAGTAAATGGTGCAATGGGTAACATTGTAGATTTCATTAATTTTCCAAATAGAGGTGAGGTAGAATATTTGGCTATAAAATGTGATCAGTTTGATGATGTTAAGAAGATTGGCTGGTATCTTGAACGCTTTTTGCTTGTAAAAGACAGTTTCCTTTGTCTTTATCCTATGCAGTAACAATCAATAAATTGCAAGGTCTAAGTCTAGATACAGCTTTGGTTAACATTATAAGCTCAGTTGTCAAGGCAGGCATGTCATATGTAGCATTGTCATGGATTAGAAGCTTGTGTGGCTTGTTTTTAATTGACTTTGATGGAAGTAAGGTTAGTGGTGGCATAAACTGTGTATGAGTGTATAATCGGCTAAGAAATCTTTACACTCCTCATTTAGGGCCATATCCTTATGAGAAATGTGTACTGTGTGCAAAGCAAAAGATTACAAAACAGTCCAAAGACATTCAAGAAAAGAAAGGACAAAAGGTCAAGACAGACCTCACTAAGAAGAGAAAACTGGAAGGTGATCGTAAAATTGTTGCATACTAATTATTAAACAGTTCATGTGTCAACTGCTATGCCAATGTTGTTGTCAACATAATATTGTATTTACCTCATGTAGCAAACCAAATTGATTGAACAGAAGTCAGGTAAGAGAATGTGTTCTGCTCTATATAGTTTGCTACAACATCTAATGAATGACAGATCTATAACACATTCTGTTTCATGGATCCGAGTTTTTAGATATATATACTGAATCTACATTATTTACTCTGACACTCAACAAGATGCATACAAGTGTATTATGGTGATACTTGGCATCTTAGAACAAGAAGAAATAAATATTGATGATCTTTTTCGACTCAGTTACAAATGGATCCATGAGTGTGAAGATTGCACTCATACATGTACCTCTGACATCAACTCTGAACGATTTCTTTACTTAATGTTAGCAGATTTTAAAACTGTGCAGTTCGACAAACTGTATAGAAAAGCTTGCCAAAATATGACCTGCCCAAACTGCAGATCACACCTTGCCTCTACATTATGTCTAGGAAAATATGTTATTGTAATAGTGCAATGATGCAGAGCAGTTTGTTCTTAATTGAAAACTGAATTTACAAACTTCAAAGAAGTGCAAATATAATTTTCAGGAAGAACTTTCACTACTTTGACTATCATCTTCACAAAGAAGTTAATATAATCTCTGGACACTACACTCTACATTTGAAAGCAAAGGCTTAGACAGAATACAATGACATTAACCTAAAGTACAAACAAAATCTTCCCTTCCAAAAAGGAAATTCATATCTTCTATTTCTCCAACCCAGGTTCTAATGAAAAATAATGATTAAATGGTGGAACGTGGATTAGTGATAAGGGCAGGTAAGTATCTACACTTAGCAATAGGGCAATAACCCCGACTAGGTCCAGTTAGGTCTCAATAAACTAACCTCAGCTCAACCCTTGGTAGCTTGGCAATTAGCAACAAAGCTTAACTTAGGAGACAAGGGGGTATATTTAAGAGCCCCCTAGTGGAGAGTCACTTTTAGTGACGCTGCAATGGTGCAATACCCTGCACCATATTTACAAAGTGGCGTTAAGCTTAACGCCACCTTGTAAATATGGCCCTTCACACGCAGCCCTTCGCTTGGATGGGGCGTGCAATGGGGGCGTTGCTGTGGGCATGCCACAGCAGCACCCATTGTATTTTTACGCTGCCTCAGATTTACGATATTTTGTAAACCTAAGGAAGCGCCAAAATCTAATGCCACCCTAGGGGTAGCGTTAGCAAGGCACAGCAAGGAGAAATACTTTTATTCCTCCTCGTTTTTTTGCTTTTTCTATGCGTGTTGCATTCTGCAGAATGCATAGAAAGAGCAAAATACCAGACATGATTGTTTATGTGCAGGAAGGTGTCCCTTCCTGTACATAAACAATCATTTCAAAATGACGCTTTGGTACTTCTGAGTGCCAAATTGTCATTAGTGATGGTTTAGGTGCAGGAAGGGACACTATCCCACACATCAACAATCAAACCCTTCAACGCAGACATACTTACACGATTGTGAAAGGATGCCTGCGTTACTGCCAGGCAGCTCAATTTAGCACCAGCAGAAGGGAACAACACAGGGGTGCACCATATTCGATTAAATACGGCGCAATTTCTGCAATGTGAAAATGCAGGAGTGTGGCGCTGCCAATTTTGGTGTAGCGTTGCGCTTCCTCATTTTCTTTTTAAATATGGGCCAAAGTGTGTAAAGCATTCAAATATCACAAATAAATAATTAAATAAAACACAGGAAACATTTTAAAAATCCAAAACCAATTTATAAAAGAAGAAAATAGGTTTATCGTTAATTTGACACCATAACAATTAAAATTGGATAAGGGGAACCAAAGAGATGAATTTTTAAAGAATAAATAGTTTTTAGCACAAAGAAACTAAAAGGGCAAATATGGACATCTGGTCGCACTCGACCAGGGCAAATTCAAAATTTGAAGCCAACCACAATGGGGCCTGCTCAGCTACAGCAAGTAGAGCAAGCGAGAGGCCTCAGTCAAAGTTTACCTTCGGACTTAGGGGCAGATTCAAGAAAAGTGTCACTGCACACAGTGCAGGGCCACTTTTCTTGCACTCCTTAGCACCCCCCTACTCCCACCATGTGTGTGCCATATTTAAAATACAGCACACCATGGCGCAAGGTAGTGGGCAATAGTTTCAAAACATTTTACACTATTGATGTACTGTTCAGGGTTAGTGCCAAACTGTTGGAGCTAACCCTCAATAATAGTACATATGGGCCCATTGTCACCAATAGTGGGCCTCCTTTTAACACCTGCTCTGAGCTGGAGTAAAAAACGCCCAAAAATGGTGAAAGGAAATCTTTTAGATTTCTCTGTGCCTTTTTTTAGGCCCCCCTAATGGGGGAACGCCCCCCTTGCCACATTATGCCAGGCACAGACATAATGTGGCACAAGGAGTTACAAAGAGGTACAATGCGTATATTGTGGCACTTTGTAAATATGGTGCAGTTGCCATAATATCGCCACATTAATGTGAAAAAAATGATGCTAATATGACTATATATGGTGCAAGGGGCACTTAAATCTGCCCATTAGTCTTTTTCTTGAAGATTTTCTTCACCTGGATGAAGACACAGATTGGATCCGACCTCCCTGGAGCCCTCTTTGGATACGCATGGCAGGAGACCTTGGTGATGAATCCTACAGTCTGTATTAGTTGATTTTTCAGGATGGAAATCTTCATCCGGCCGAACTTAAAATTAGATCCAACGTCCCTGGAGCCTTCCTTGGATACAATGCGTGGGAAGCCTGAGTCAACTTTTTACATTCAGGCTTTTTCACTTTTTGGAGCTTTTTCTCTGTGATGTTAGACGACCCTCCATAGCAAGTTGATTTTGAGTCGAGATTGTTGGATTACCTTATCAGGACTCCCCATCGTAATCCTGGAAATCTCAGGCTCTGGAACTTTTCAGTGGGACAAACCTGCAAGTGAGGCCAGGTTGCAGCCGAGTAAGCTGGCTTGACTCACAACGTTGAGTCGGTCCCTGTTTGGAGCTTTTTTACAAAAGTTCTCCAATCTTCTCCAAACCTCTGGATTTTCTCCCAGAAGGTCTTTGAATGTTCTTTAGGAGTCCACAACACACCCCAAGGTTCCAGAAGTTCTGAGTTGCTCCTTGAGGGTTAGGACTTCAACTCCCAGAAAGCACCTGGCTCAAATCCAGAAATGACTACTGGACAGTGGTCAGGTGGTCAGTTTCTCGAGCTTTTGATGCAGTGGACTCTGGTTAGCTATTTTCTACCTGTAGCAAAGAGGGAGTCCCTTCTTGAACCAGTTGAAGCCGTCCTTTTTGTGGTGAAGCTTAAGTGTGCAGCTGGTGCAGTCCTTAAGAGTGTGGTATCCAGGTCAGGGGCCCAGTAGGGCAGTTCTTCTTCTTTTTGTCTTGTTCCTGGTAGGGATCTGAGGAGTAAGAGCAGCTCTGCCAGATATATCCTTGCTCCTGGGGTAGAAAGCAGGGGGGCAACTGTTCAATTGCAGGCAGGTCACCACTGATTGATGACTACTTTCTGTGAGGTATGGCAAAAATCAATCTCAGGGAGCAGCATTTCTTAAAAATCCAAAATGGCAGAAATTCAATTTTGGAGGTTAGGTCTGGCTGAGTCCACCCATTGGTGCAGCTAAAATTCCTTAACACACCCCTTTCCTAATCTAATCAAGGGGGCACCTGGTTGTTTGGGTTTGCAGAAATGGGGGAGGCCCTGAGCTGCTCCAAATGTCCTTCCTTCCATTGAAATTCAGTTTGGCTGCTCTCCCTCCATCCTGTTTCACCATCTGCTGACAGATCTCCTCCCCCAGGCACTTTCTTTGTATCAGCCCAGTCCACTTCACACCTCATCAAGGCAGTCTGGACAGGCTTCCAGAGGCTGGCCAATCACAGAAGGGCACAACAGAGCAGAAATTGGCAACTTTCATGTAGAGTTCTAAAACTCTATCCCTGAACTAGTTATATGTAATTCAACAATGGCAAGTTGTTGGATCTGTTGTAACAATTAGTTCAATACCATCCTTAAAATGTTTAGCTTCTTTTGAGACTTTATTATTTAAAATTAAATTCTTGTATGTTAGCCTATGGAGCCCATTAACTAAAGTGATAGAAAAACTAATTTGGCTATTTTTCCCTCACCAGGGTTTATAAAACATCTTTTATGAGGTCCTTGCTTATAGTTACATAGCACATAGCCCTGGGACACTTAGGGCACACCTTAGGGGTGACATATGTAAAATTAAGGTAGTTTAAGACTTTGGAAGTACTTTTAATTCTAAAGTTGAAATTGAAGGTAACTTTAATTTAAAAGCAGCCAGCAACACAGGGCTGCCTTTACAATGACACTGGACACCTCAGGAGGGCACTCACGGCTGCACTACCTATGCTGGGGTCACTAAACCTACATGCTCTACCATATACTAGGGACTTGTAGGTAGGTTGACATAGCCAATCATAATTAGCCTAATTTGCATATAAACTTTACACAGAGTATTGGCCCTGGTCAGCAACCACCAGTATCTGTTCAAAAAGTTTGGAGTGACCAGGGCAAAAAGTATGACTTTCCTACATTAATAAGTGGACACACTGTTTGCTGTACATGTTTTGTCTGTATTATAGATATTATAAAGCCTAGTAAGGGTAATATCTTTCAAAAACATCTTCAAAATTCTAAACTAAATAAAAAGTCCCCTTTTGTTTCTCCAAACAAACTTCTACATGCTAACTAATAAAAAAGAGTCCTGTGCATGTTTCTTTGAACATGGATTATGAGCATTGTAGACATCATTTGGCCTAACAGGAATATGTTTTCAATTGGATCTGTGAAATTGAACAGTACTTCATATTATTTTCAGATATTATACCAGATATAGGGGGTCATTCTGACCTCGGCGGTAAATGGCGCTTACCGCCGGCCAGAAGGCCGCCATAACACCACCGCGGCCGCGGTAAACCGCCACGGTCATTCTGACCCGCAACTGCCAAACCGCCGAAAACCCGACATCCTCAATAATCCGCCACACCAAAGGTCAGCGAAAAAATGGCGCTGACCAAACCTCCACCGTCACGCCAACAGAAATATGCCCATACCATTCCGACCCACAAATCCACGCGGCGGTCTTTCAAACGCGGTATTCCATTGGCGGTACACACCGCCGCGGTCAAAATACACACACCCATAGAAAACTCAGCCACATTGGTCAGTCCGATATACACACACCTGATACACATACTAACACCACTCCCACACACCCAACACAATATAAAACACACACCCACATCACCCACAAGCCCCTATGACCCGAAATCATTGACGAAGCCTAGAGACAGAGCACAGAATAGAGAATCCCACAACACAGAGGCACACAACACCATCACCCACACAGAATCCACGCACCAAACACCACACACCACCACACGCACCACACTCATCATCACAAACGCCACCCCACACCTCAACCACACCACCCCATGGCACCCCAAGACACCCCAGGTTCAGTGACGCCGAACTCAGGGTCATGGTGGAGGAAATAGTCCGTGTAGAGCCCCAGCTCTTCGGGGCACAGTTGCAGCACACCACAATTGCCAGGAAGATGGAGCTATGGCAAAGGATAGTGGACAGGGTTAACGCGGTGGGACAGCATCCACGCAATCGGGAGGACATCAGGAAGAGATGGAACGACCTACGGGGGAAGATGCGTTCCATGGTATCAAGGCACAACATAGCGGTGCAGAAGACTGGCGGCGGACCCCCACCTACTCCCCCAGAATTTACCGCGTGGGAGGAAGAAGACTTGCACATCCTGCATCCTGAGGGCCTCGCTGGAGTAGGCGGAGGAATGGACTCTGGTAAGGCAAATCTTCACTACTGCTTCCCACCCCAACCCCACCTGAATGCCAAATCATACCCCCACCCTCACCCCCTCCCCCATCACACCAACCCCTAGCAAAAGCCTCACCATCAAAACCCACCCATCCCAACACCAAGCCCTGCATGCGACCACAAAGCATGGACACCCATCACCAAAGCATGCCCAATGCACACACACATCACCCCCACAAACCACTCAGACAAAAGCCCCCACACGGAAATGCCTGCACAAGGGTACACGGACACCCACCCATCACACGAAATCCCACACACAGAAGCAATAACCATACCTTTATACCCCTGCAGGACCCGAACGCCACCACACCGCCACGGAGGGTCCAGAGATGTCCATCCCACCCCCAGAAGAGGCCCCCAGCGATGACAGCAGCTCTGTCTCCCTGGAGCCAAACGACCAGCCCGGCCCATCGGGGACCTCTGGACAGTCGGTTCCCCACAGACAGCCACAGGCTACACCAGACCCAACCCCCTCTGGGAACACCAGCACAGCTCCCACCCAGCGGGCCCATGCCTCTGTCTCCAGGGCACATAAATCAGCGGTGTGTCCACCACTACAGGGCACCCAGATTGACCCACCACCCCAACAACAACAGGGACCTGGGGGCAGTGGTAGTGGGCACACCGGCCAGGGGACAATGGCCCAGGAACACAGGGGAACTGGGAGGGCTGCTGTGCGACGGGGGGGACAGGCCCGGGGAACCAACTCTCCAAGAGGCCCTCTCCTCCATCATGGGAGCATACCACCGCTCCCAGGAGACGATGGCGACAGTACTGGCCCGGTTGCAGGAACTGCAGGAGGAACGTTACATGGGGTTCAGGGAGGAACTGAGGAAGATCGGTTCCGCAATGGGGACCATCGTCCTGGCCCTTACCCAGATCGTCACCACATTGCGGGACCATGTGGCACCCCAAAGGGCCCCTGTCACTAGCCCAGGCCAGGAACAGCCTACCACCTCCGCCGGCGCCAGTGGACAGGAGGCCCCCACACAACGACAGGCCCCCAGAACCCCACCTCCTGCAGAAGAAGAACCACCCCGCAAGCGGAACCGGAGATCTCACAAGAAGACAGAGTAGGATTGCAAGACCCCCGCCAGCCTAAGATACCCCCTGATGTCATCCCACTGTCCCACATTGTCACCCTGTCCAACCTTGAACTGCCCCTGCTCCATCCTTCCACAGGCATATGGACAATGCACCTGTGCGACTGAGAACTGGACTCTGCCATGGACATTACTCCACCCCCACCCATCCCCGCTTCCCAATCATTTACCTATATCTAAATCACTTATTCCACTTAAATAAACAGGAGTCTGCTTGTATTCTTAACAAATGTATTACACATAACGGTTCAATAATGTCCAGTTACTTTGTGATGACAACATACCAATTTCAATAAGCTTTAGTCCATGGGCAAACAAAGCTGAAGTCAGGCAGTGGGTCATACAGCTCTGAAAAGGGAAGGGAAAGTCACAAATCAGTTAACAGGAACTGGGGGGAAACACAGACAGTGGAGACGCATGAGGCCTTCAGTAAATGTAAATTGGGGTGGCTGTTTCTTACCTGTGTGCTACTGAAAGTATTGTTGTATGACTGTATCTCTGTTGTCCGTGTCGTCCCCGTCGTCTTCCTCCTCTTCACTCTCCACAGGCTCCACAGCTGCAACAGCACCACAATCTGGACCATCCTCATGCAGAAAACGCACCTGGCGTCGCAATGCAAGATTGTGAAGCATACAGCAGGCCACGATGGTCTGGCACACCTTCTTTGGTGAGTACATGAGGGATGCCCCTGTCATATGCAGGCACCTAAACCTGGCCTTCAGGACCCCGAAGGTCCTTTCTATGATCCTCCTAGATCGCCCATGGGCCTCATTGTACCGTTCCTCTGCCCTGGTCCGGAGATTCCTCACTGGGGTCAGTAGCCACAACAGGTTGGGGTAACCAGAGTCACCAATTAGCCACACACGGTGTCTCTGTAGCTGTTCCATCACATAAGGGATGCTGCTATTTCGCATGACATACGCGTCATGCACTGACCCAGGGAACTTGGCATTTACATGGGAGATGTACTGGTCAGCCAAATAGACCACCTGGACATTCATCGAATGATAACTTTTTCTGTTTCGGTACACCTGCTCACTGTCTTTGGGGGGAACCAAAGCCACATGGGTCCCATCAATGGCACCAATGATGTTGGGGATATGTCCAAGGGCATAGAAATCACCCTTCACTGTAGCCAATTCGCCCACCTCAGGGAAAATAATGTAGCTCCGCATGTATTTCATCAGGGCAGACAACACTCTGGATAAAACCTTAGAAAACATAGGCTGAGACATCACAGAGGATATGGCCACTGTTGTCTGAAACGACCCACTTGCCAAAAAATGGAGTACTGACAGAACCTGCACCAGAGATGGGGGACATCAGGTCTGGCTCCAGCCGGGCACATAGTTCATGTATAGTTGCTCTGTCAAGCCGGTATGTAAGTATGATATGTCGTTTTTCCATTGTCGACAGGTCCACCAGCGGTCGGTACACAGGAGGATTCATCCTTCTCCTCGCAAGTCCCAGCGGACGGTGCCTAGGAAGGACAACATGGAGCACAGAGTCAAGCAGCCCACAGGTTCGTTCACACAGCTTGCACAGTACACGAATCGCTATGCATGGAACGGCTTGTATGAGTGGCAATGCAAGGCCTAGGCCTGTGTGACGCAGTAGAAATCATGCCATGTGGGCCCTTGAAATGGCGGCTGCCTGACCTGTGAAGTGTGACAGTGGGATGTGAGGTCACTGCGCTGGCGTGTCACACCGTGGTGGTAGGCGGTCGAAGACCGCGGCGCAAAGCAGCATTGGTTAACATTGAACCCTATGGGTCTCAGGAGCCAATGACGATGTGCGCAGGCGGTCGCGGTACGCACCGCCGCGGTACGCACCGCCGCGGGCGTGACCGCCATTTTCTATCTGATTAATCACTCGAGACCTGATCATCCACAGGAGAGGACCTATAGTGCAAGTGCTGCTGTGACCTCGGTCTGGGAGATACAATGGCTGCTGCGACTGGGGAAAGGGCCCCTGCCTTCACTTCCGAAGAATTGGAGAAACTTGTTGATGGGGTCCTCCCCCAGTATGCGCTACTCTACGGTCCTCCAGACCAACAGGTTAGTACACAGGGTGCACGCTGAATGGGCTATGCCTGTGTTGAGTAGGGTGTATGTAAGATGGTGGGGAGGGGAGCGAATGAGGAGTGGGAACATGTGCCACATGGCAAGGTTGGGGAGGGGGGGGCCACTCACATCTACCATGCAGAAAAGTGATGATATTTCCTTTCCCACCCTGTACATGTCAAATAGGTCAGCGCCCATCAGAAGATCGACATTTGGCGTGCCATCGCCAAGGACGTCCGGGCCCTGGGGGTCCACAACAGATGGGGCACCCACTGCCGAAAGAGGTGGGAGGACATCTGCCGCGGGACCAGAAAGACCGCCGAGTCTCTGCTGGGGATGGCCTCCCAACGTAGGAGGGGTGCCAGCTGCCAATTGACCCCCCTGATGTCCCGGATCCTGGCGGTGGCCTACCCTGATTTGGATGGGCATGTGAGGACATCACAGCAGACACAAGGGGGTGAATATCAGCACATTCTGCTATCTTTGCGCGCAGTGGAGGTGTCTGGGTTGGGGAGGAGGGCTGTCGGTGACTCAAGGCCAGGGCGCTTTCTGTAGGCTAGTCCCCTCCGTTAGGCATGGCCCTGTGCCCCCGCCCCCCACCTCTGTAGGGTGCCAAGTACAGCTATCCATGGTCCTGCATCACCCATGTGTGCATTTGTCGTCCATAGACCTGTAGGCCTAGTCACAAGAACTGAGTAGTGTACCCCGATTGCGCAGCGTAGTGCAGGGGGATTCTGTGTCTGTCCTCTCCGCCAACGGTGTTGCCAATGCATGCACTCAACCTGTCTTCATTTCTCTCCCCCACCCATTTTCTTTTTCTTCCTGTGTATGTGTGCATTAGTATCATCAGGCGGAGGAGAAGTGGCATCGGCGCACAAGGGAGCTGCATCTCACATGGCCTCGGAGGGCCATGCAACCGACTCCGAGTTCACCAGTGAGACGGAGGGCGAGGGGAGCTCCACAACGGGGACCCGTGGAGATGTCAGCGACACCGACACGTCCTCGGAAGGGAGCTCCCTTGCGGTGGTGGCAACATCCGTGCCCACCGCCACAACAGGTACAGCCGCCACCCAGCGCACCAGCCCCGCCCTCCCAACAGCCCCTCAGCCTTCGCTCCGTGCCCGCTCACTCAGGAAGGTGGGCATCTCCTTCGCCCCAGGCACCTCAGGCCCTGCCCCAGTTACCCCTGCTGCCCTCAGTGAGGAGGTCATTGACCTCCTCCAGACCATCATTGTTGGGCAGTCTACCCTTTTGAATGCCATCCAGGGTGTAGAAAGGGAGGTGCATCGGAGCAATGCATACCTGGAGGGCATTCATTCAGGTCAGGCTGACCATCAGCGATCGTTCAACGCTCTGGCTTCAGCACTGACGGCAGCCATTGTCCCTGTCTCCAGCCTCCCTCTTCTAACTCCCTCCACCCAGTCCCAGTCTCCTGTTCCTCAGCCTATCCCATCCACACCATCAGACCAGCCTGCACACACCTCAACACCCAAGGGCATCTCATCCAGACATAAGCGCCACAGATCCCACAAGCATTCACACAAACAACATCCAGATGCAGACATGCCAACAGTCACTACCACCTCTGTGTCCCCCTCCTCCTCATCTCCCTCCTCCCTCCCTGTGACGTCTCCACTCACGCCTGCATGCACACCACCATCAGCCAGTACTTCCATCACCAGCACACCCTCCATTACAGTCAGCACACGTGCAGTCACCACCCCCACTGCCATTTACACGTCCCCTGTGTCCTCTCCCACTGTGTCTGTCATCCCCTCTTCCAAACCACACAAACGCAAGCAGCCACCCACCCAACAGCCATCCACCTCACGACAGCCTCCAGCCCAAGCACCTGCACCCAAATAAAGCACACTTGACTCTCCTACAACCACATCCTCTTCCTCCACTCCCATACCCACTGCACCTACCCTTCCCATTGCTCCTAAAAAACTTTTCCTCTCCAAAATTAACCTCTTTGCATCACCTGACCCACCCCCTCCATCTGGTAAGAGTCCAAAGAGCACCTCAGCCGCCACCAGCCCTGCATCTAGTATCACCATAGTGCAGGGCTATTGGAGTCCACCAGCTCCTAGGGAAGGAACATCGGCCAGCAGCAAGGGGACAGCCAGCCCACCCCCTGGGAAGAGGACAAGAAAAATTAAGGGCCGGCGCGAAAAGCCTGAGACGGCTGCCACCAAGGAGAGTGGCCTTGCCACGTCACCTGCCACATCATCTAAGGGAGGCAAGGGCCAGAGAGCTGCAGCGAAGGATGGCAAGGGCAGCAGGGCGGAGAAGACATGCAGCAGCCGAGCGCACCAGGAGGGCCCCACCAGCCCCATACCGGGTGTGACGGACGACACCCACGGGCCCAAGACTCCATCACAGGAGGGCTCCGCTACCACAAGGTCGGAGGGCGACTAAGCGGGGAGTCTTGGCCAGGTCTGGCTCCCTTGAAAGACAGGACAAGCACTGCTGAAGAGGGCCCCGCCAAGACAGGCACCGCTGAACAGGGCCCCGCCGTGAAGAGCACTGCTGAAGAGGGCCCCGCCAAGATAGGCACCGCTGAACAGGGCCCCGCCAAGACAGGCACCGCGGAACAGGGCCCCGCCGTGAAGAGCACTGCTGAAGAGGGCCCCGCCAAGACAGGCACCGCTGAACAGGGCCCCGCCGTGAAGAGCACCGCTGAAGAGGGCCCAGCCGTGAAGAGCACCGCTGAACAGGGCCCCGCCAAGACAGGCACCGCTGAACAGGGCCCCGCCAAGACAGGCCCCGCTGAACAGGGCCCCGCCGTGAAGAGCACCGCTGAAGAGGGCCCCGCCAAGACAGGCACCGCTGAACAGGGGCCCGCCGTGTAGAGCACCGCTGAACAGGGCCCCGCCAAGACAGGCACCGCTGAACAGGGCCCGCCGTGAAGAGCACCGCTGAACAGGGCCCCACCAAGACAGGCACCGCTGAATAGGGCCCCGCCGTGAAGAGCACCGCTCCGCTGGGCCCTTCCTGTCAAGCACCGCTCCGCTGGGCCCTTCCTGTCAAGCACCGCTCCGCTGGGCCCTTCATCTCAAGCACCGCTCCGCTGGGCACCGCCGTCTCAAGCACCGCTCCGCTGGGGCCTTCCTCTTAAGCACCGCTCCGCTGGGCCCTTCATCTCAAGCACCGCTCCGCTGGGCACCGCCGTCTCAAGCACCGCTCCGCTGGGCCCTTCCTGTCAAGCACCGCTCAGCTGGGCCCTTCATCTCAAGCACCGCTCCGCTGGGCCCTTCCTGTCAAGCACCGCTCCGCTGGGCCCTTCATCTCAAGCAACGCTCCGCTGGGGCCTTCCTCTCAAGCACCGCTCCGCTGGGCCCTTCATCTCAAGCACCGCTCCGCTGGGCACCGCCGTCTCAAGCACCGCTCCGCTGGGCCCTTCCTGTCAAGCACCGCTCCGCTGGGCCCTTCATCTCAAGCACCGCTCCGCTGGGCACCGCCGTCTCAAGCACCACTCCGCTGGGCCCTTCCTGTCAAGCACCGCTCCGCTGGGCCCTTCATCTCAAGCACCGCTCCGCTGTGGCCTTCCTCTCAAGCACCGCTTCGCTGGGGCCTTCCTCTCAAGCACTGCTCCGCTGGGCCCTTCATCTCAAGCAACGCTCCGCTGGGGCCTTCCTCTCAAGCACCGCTCCGCTGGGCCCTTCCTCTCAAGCACCGCTCCGCTGGGGCCTTCCTCTCAAGCACTGCTCCGCTGGGGCCTTCCTCTCAAGCACCGCTCCGCTGGGGCCTTCCTCTCAAGCACCGCTCCGCTGGGCCCATCATCTCAAGCACCGCTCCGCTGGGACCTTCCTCTCAAGCACCGCTCCGCTGGGCACCGCCGTCTCAAGCACCGCTCCGCTGGGCACCGCCGTCTCAAGCACCGCTGGTCCATTGACAGTGCCGGTTCTGTGTCGAGCAGGTGTTCACTAAGCACTCTGGGCACCATGCCTCCTCCAATACCAGTGGAGTCGGTTATCCATCTGATGGACTGTGGCTTTGCACTCCCCAGGATGGTACAGTGGGCATGGAGGCCCCTCGTGGATCTGGCGTTGTGGACTCATGTGGCTGAGGTGCCCCCCTTTCCCTTCCCCCTGAGGTGCCTGTTGTTTTATCATCTGATGCCCCTGCAGTGTTCTCTCCAATGGTATCCGGTCTCCTGTGTGGGCTTTGCCCATGTGTTTGTACACATTGGCCCACGGACTATGGATATTTAACGGACTGTGCAGGACTTATTGACTATGTTTATACTTTGCACTATGTTCATTATTTCTTTTGTATATTTCATATGGCATATTTACCATGACTTCAATGAACCTATTTCATACATAAATTTTAAACTTCATTTTAATTATGTCTTCGCATTCTTCCGGGGGATATGGAGGGTGTCACTCTGACTTGTTGCTCTGCATTGGTGTGTAGGTATTGGGGGGGTGGGTTGGAGGGGTGGGTGTATCGCGTATGTGTGTGCACGTAACCTTTCCTCCTCCCCCCTCCCCTGTGTCGTAGGTGCAGTACTCACCGTTGTCGTCTGCGCCGGCGTTCGTACTCCTGGTAGATGAGCAGGTAGACAATTGCCGGTAGGATGTGTAATTCGGGCTCCATGCTGTCCTCCTTCCTCATGGAGTGTGTATAGGTGAGCGTTTTCCCGTTCGTAGTCCGTTTCCGCCGTGTTTTTATCGACGGGGCTCCCGCCCCGGAAAAGGTGGCGGATTGGTGAGTTGTGATAGGGTGGGTGGTACACTGTCTGCCGCCTGCCTGTTGGCGGTGACCGCCGCGCTGTTTGTCGGTCCCGCCGTGGCGGTCAGAGTGTTAAAGTGGCGGGCTGTGTTGGCGGTTCCCGCCAGGGTCAGAATTCCATTTTTTGGACCGCCTGCCTGTTGGCGGGTTGGCCGCCGCTTTATTACCGACCGCCAGGGTTAGAATGACCCCCATAATAACTAAAGATACATTTTTAAAAAAGTGTGTTTAGATTACTTTAGTAAAAAGAGCGAAAGGTAGTAATTAATGAAATGTAGTGAGTGCGAAGTATAGTATCACTTATTTGTAGTGATCTATTCTCCAGCTTTGTTTTTTTTCACAACCCACTGTTAAAAGATGATGCTTTATACAAAGCATTGTTTAAGATGAAGGAGTATTGAAGCTGAGAACAGTAAAACAACTAAATGTATATAGGTAGTATAGTCCAATGTATTCTTACAGTATAAGTGATGACTATTGTAATATTTGTCTATGGTTGAACATTAAATAATAATACATCTTTATCTTCTTTATCTTTTCCAATACCAGATGTAGTTGAACAAAGTTTTATGAACAGAGTTCTTCAAACATAAACATATGAATAAAAGAGCTGTATGGAGAGTGTTTAGAAATATATAGTATTCTTGCTATGCTTTCCTATTAGTTTCCTCTCTCTGTATTGTATTTCAATGTTCTGTGTAATATTAAAAACCTTCAAATAGTCAAGACTCACTCACTCAACCTTCAATGCACCATCCACTCACTAACCTATACTTACACTCATATACACAGTCACTCATGCACCATTCCTACCTTTGCTCACTCATACACCAACTATACATTCATTCAGTCACCAGTACACCAGTCATGCACTCACTGTTTCATTCATAGACCTCTTATACACTCACTCTCTCACCCATGCAGTACTGTTGCACTCAGTCACTCACCCATATAAGCACTCATCCCCCAAAAACTTCTCAGGCACTCACTTACTCAAACATTCATACACTCATACAATCACCCATACCCCACTCATGCATTCAGTAACTTACTCATTGATATACTGATGCACTCAGTCAACCTCCCATACTCCACTGATGCACTCTCTGACTTACCTATACAGACTGTCAGTCATGCACACAATCCCTCACTCATGTACCTCACTTTCATGCATTCACTCACCCACAAATCTAGTCATTCACTCAGTAAACCTCTCATATACCACTAATGTACTCACTCACGCACCCACCCAATCACAAATGCACTTATTGACTCACCCATACACCACTAAAGCAGTCAATCACACATTCACCACTGATGCACTCAACCACTAATCCATAGATGCACTCATCCATTCAGTCAATCTGCAAAAAAACACTTATGCACTCACTTACTTACCCATACAAGCACTCATACACTTAGATGATGACCCACACTCTACTCATGCACTCACTCATTAACCCATACACACACTCATGCAGTCACTCAATCACCCATGCACCACTCATTCACTCATTCAATCATTCATACGAACCTCCCTTGCATGCATTTACTCACCCGTAAATCCACTCATCGACTCACTAAACCTCTCATATACCACCAATGCACTCACTCTTTCACCCACCCAATCACACATGCACCTCCTGACTCACTCATATACCACTAAAGCACTCACCCATTCACCACTCATGCACTCACTCACTCAAAGATGCACTCATCAACTCTATCGATCTCCCAAAAAGCATTGATGAACTCACTTACTTACCCATACAAGCACTTGTACACTCAAATGATGACTCAAATGCCGGTGGCACTGCCTCCTTCTGCCATTTGGGACAGGTACTGGGAGGGAGTCGGACTCTGTTGGAGAGGGAAACAGGAGGACAGAGAGCAGGGTAGGGAAGGAAAACAAAAACAAGGTACAAAAAGTCACAAAAACAGAACCATAAATACACACAGAGAAAATCATAAAGTGACAAATACAGTAAAGAAAAGGTGGGAGTGATTAATAAAAGTGATCAAATGGGTAGATTGGATGGGATGGAGCAGGACAGAGTCAGAAAAAAATAGCAGAAACAGGCTAGATAAAACAAAATGACTAACCGCTTTTGCATTGCCTGGTACCATTTATGCTCATTTTGTAGCGCAAACCACACTACCGGCACTAAGGGCCAGATGCAGGAAACACTTTGCGAGTCGCAAACGGCAAAATCTGCCGTTTGCGACTCGCAAATGCGTGTTTCCAATGCAGAAATGCATTCTGCGAGTCGGGACCGACTCGCAAAATGAATTTCAGAATCGCAAATAGGAAGGGGTGTTCCCTTCCTATTTGCGATTCCTAGTGGTATGCAATACCATTTGCGAACGCATATGCGGTCGCAAATGGTGTCGCAGTTACCATCCACTTCAAGTGGATGGTAACCCACTCGCAAATTGGAAGGGGTCCCCATGGGACCCCTTCCTCTTTGTGAATGGACCCAAATTATTTTTTCAGGGCAGGTAGTGGTCCAAAGGACCACTACCTACCCTGAAAAAATACCGAAACTTCGGATTTTTTTTAAAGTGCAGCTCGTTTTCCTTTAAGGAAAACGGGCTACACTTAAAAAAAAAAAACTGCTTTATTTAAAAGCAGTCACGAACATGGAGGTCTGCTGACTACAGCAGGCCTCCATGTTTGCAAGTGCCTATAGTCGGTATGGGGCCGCAATTTACGACCCGCCTCATTAATATTAATGAGGTGGGTCTCTGCGACCCCATACCGACTCGCAGACGGTGTCTGCATTGCAAATTGCGACTTGTAATTTGCGAGTCGGAACACTCGCAAATTGCAAGTCGCAATTTGCAATTTTCCTACATCTGGCCCTAAATCATAGCATAATCGAAGTGACATGCATTTTCTCCTAATTTGCGGAAGTCTGAGAAATCTCACTGAGTTTCTTTAACTCCACAGATCTCTGCGGTGGGAAATTCTGCGAGTTCCACCTAGGCCTAATCAATTTCACCACCTGAGGCTGCTGCTTGTATGCCACTAAGGACACCTTTTGCTTGTGTGCTGTTTAAAACACAGTGCTCTTTTTGCCTCTTTGGGCAGTCTTCTCCTGAAAATAATCAACGACCACAGTCTCTGTGGAAGCATTAAAACTAGCTTTCTATTTTCTATTCTTCTGGAAATTGTCCAAATGTTTCAATTTTCTCAGGTCTTTCCTCTCTTTTCTGAGTCTTCATCACATACATTGTAATTGTCATCTTTCCTTTCTTGATTCATCAACTATTAAATATTTCCTTCTTGGCAGACCTCATCTCACTTTGGTTGAATCTCATCAAAATCTCCTGACTGACTATACCCTCAGGAAAGTCAACCTCACACCGATCTGGTTCCCCAGATATTTTCTCTGGTTACAAAAACAATTCATCCTCAAAACGTGCGAAAAATCTTACACCAGCAATTCCTGTTGAAAACGACAGTTTTTTTCCTTAAATTAAAGCTGTTTCAAAATGCCTAAAATCATATTCTAAATCGGTCTTTAGTTACTGGCATGCATCTCCTATGCACGAACATGTTTTCATGTATTTCAATTACCATCTGACCGTTTAAAGATGGCCACAAGAACTCGCAAGACTTGACGTGAGAAACCTTCTGAACAGTCAATTGAAGTTATTTTTCAAATGTGAGCTGACATCTTTATTTCCCTTGCCGATACATGGGAAAATCATGCTAATTGGCGTCATTAGAAAACAGATTTTGAGATGTGATGTCAATTGTATGCATAACATTGATTTCAGGTCCTACCATCAACTTAAAAAAAAAACAAGAGAATCACCTACAACTACAATGTCCACTGCCCTTGTCCAGACTGGAGTGTGACATCCTTAGGCCCATATTTATACTTTTTGACGCTAAACTGCGCTAACGCAGTTTAGCGTCAAAAAGTTTTGCGCCGGCTAACGCCATTCTGAAGCGCCATGCGGGCGCCGTATTTATTGAATGGCGTTAGCCGGCTCAAGCAGACCGGCGCTGCCTGGTGTGCGCGAGAAAAACCACGTACACCAGGCAGCGCCGGCGTAGGGGGAAAATGGCGCATGGGCATCTTAAAATGGGGCAAGTCAGGTTACGTCGAAAAAATCGTCTTAACCCGACTTGCGCCATTTTTTAACGACGCCCATCCCCCATCAACATGACTCCTATCATTGTAAAGATAGGAGTCATGCCCCCTTGCCCAATGGCCATGCCCAGGGGACTTCTGTCCCCTGGGCATGGTCATTGGGCATAGTGGCATGTAGGGGGGCACAAATCAGGCCCCCCTATGCCAAAAAAAATTATTAAAAAAAAATAAAAAAATACTTACCTGAACTTACCTGAATGTCCCTGGGGTGGGTCCCTCCAGCCTTGTGTGTCCTCCTGGGGTGGGCAAGGGTGGCAGGGGGGGTCCCTGGGGCCAGGGGAGGGCACTCTGGGCTCATTTTGAGCCCACTTGTCCCTTAACGCCATGCCTGACCCAGGCGTTAAAAAGCGGCGCAAATGCGCCGTTTTTAGCCACGCCCACTCCCGGGCGTCTCTTTTGCCCGGGAGTATAAATACCACGTAAAGGCCTGGGAGTCATTTTTTAGACGGGAACGCCTCCTTGCATATCATTAACGCAAGGAAGGGGTTCACGCTAAAAAATGACGCACATTCCGGGAACTTTGGCGCTATACGCCTCTAACGCCATAGTATAAATATGGCGTTAGTTGGCGTTAGTTTAGCGTCGAATTTGCGTCGAAAAAAACGACGCAAATTCGGCGCAAACGGAGTATAAATACGGCCCTTAGTGTTTGTAAAACCTTCAACTCTGCAATATGCATTTACATCAGGCCAGTGACATTTCAAGAATATTCTTCTAACTACATTCCAGCCCACACCACTGCAACAGACAATGACATAGTTCTGAATATTAATTTACATGTGAGAATATAAATAGATAGCAGTTCACCCTAACTTTTCTCAAGAAACATGCTCAGCAACATTTTAATAAGTGCCTGGGTAAAGGTACCCTTCTCTTACAAATTCTTGTGGGTACTAAAAGTCATAAGGATCGCATGCACTGGATGTGTATCGTATACTACCGCATACAAGCAATGCGCTTTTTAAAATAAACATTTTTCCCTCATTTTATGCCTACTTCAGGTAAGTGCTAGTTTTTGATGCAAAGCAAGGATATGTCCCTCTTATAAATTTGGAAATCCCATTTGACACAAAGTGACAGAAAGGTTTTGAGCTGAGACAACGGTACCTTTGCAGCACAAATCATCTTTTGCACTAAAGAGTAAATAATACCATGTGCCAAATTGCAAATTGATTTGCACTGGTGTGAAGCCTTAGTTAAGTATGGATCCAAGTTTACACTCAGGCATCGCCAAAACGTCTGACAGACTTGAAAAGAATACAAGAAAACAACTGGACAGGCCTGAGTGAGCTAATAATTCATGAAATCGGGAGGCATAAGCATTCACTGGCTTTCCAGATTTTCAAGTGTAGACTTGAATACTCATTTTAAAAGGCATTAGGCCAAGGAGTCTGGTCTTGGCAAGCCTTTGATGTCTTTAGTCTATTTTTGTAAAGCACTTTAAATACACATTAAAAGTGTAAAAGTAAGAAAAAGTAAAAAATCCACTATCAAAATGTGGTTCATATAAGTTTACAAAAAAATAGAAAAAAAACACTCATTACAATTTAAAAATGAAATAATGTAAGTTGATTTAGCATACCAGCCCTGCAGCTGCAATGGACTACTAGTTATATGAATGTGCATATGTGCAAGAACGAAATTCCATCATTCACAATGAAGATATGCTGAAGTCGGTGTCTATTGTGGTGGGTACAAGAAAATGCGAAGGTCACTTGATCAAACCACAGGTTGAAGATGGCTGATTTTTGGAAAACATGAGGCTGGCGAGACAACTAATCAGACGTAGAAATAAATATAATAAGGTGTATGCCTTTAGGCAAGACGTGTCCAAGCTTCACTCTCAGTACTATATTCTCAGTTTCACATCCAAAATGTCAACCAAATACGGGCGTAATGCAATGGACGAGGAGGGTAGATTTCTTAAAACCCTTCGACCATCTGACTGCAGATACATTTTATAGCCATGACCGAAATTAAAATAAATAAAGCAACTGCTCCCGATCTAATCTCTCTGCTTCCACAATGGTTAAATGAAAGTATTTTGATTTTATAAAATGTTGCTACTCTGTAATGTTTGTTGAGTTATCCAATAGATATACACAAGTGTGATTGAAAAGGCAAACTGTTTCTGCAATAAACAGTAACTGTCATGCGTTAATTAAATCTAGAAAAAACATTGCTAAATGTGTTTCTGTACATGAAAGCGAATGCTTAGAAACAAGAAAACACTTACTTCACTGGCAAGCTGTGTCCTGTTCTGGATAAACTAAATTAGTTTTGCCTTTTTGTCTCTAATCTGACTGACAGAATACATTTGTCATAGTTTATCAGAGTGCCCATAAAAGTATGCTAGTTAAATTGGCAACCGTAACATTATGGAATACTTTGATTGAGAAAAACCTGCTCTCAATGCACAATACTGCTGGCAGTACTTTTATCTAGATAGAAAATATAGAAAAAAAATACTGCAAACAGTCATCTTTGGTAACTCATCATTACATGCAAAATGAAGATGTGCATGCCTATTTGTCGGCAGGTTTGGCGAAAATAATCTTCCCTTTTCAGGCATTTAAAATACCCTTTAATGGTATATGGTCTACAGCAAACCTTACAGAACTCGTCAACAATTAATTTGAACAATAGTAAACGTCTAAGTCCTGTATAACCTTGTGCAGGTTTTTTATACGTAATTATCTCGGTCACACAGTGTTAAAACCTGAAAAACTACACTGTGATTGTTTGGTAGTTTTCCTAATTTCCCGACAACCAGCACAAATGTTTGTTTCATTTTTTTGGGTGTTGTGATGGAAGGAGACAGACTTGTTATCTGAATTCTTCTACTGGCTTTCCGCAACTTTAGGCATAAACATACACACGCACCCATAAACAGTCATTCTTTGCAGAGTTCAACATCCACATTACCCAGAAAATGTAGGTGCCTTGATCACAAAGACTCTTTAGTTAAAGCACACACTTAAGACAACATTAAACCCTTACTGGGGTTGTTGACCAAGATGAAGCAAAGGGTTATGCCTACTGCATGACAGCAATGGGAAACACTGTTCTCCTATAACGAGATAAACATATTATTTCTGGACTGCTGCACCGAATTTTATAGGGAAGCAAATACAGATACAGAGTTGGTTGTTACCTCATATTTCAGGGAAATGTCATTTCCTGTGTTCCATGTGACTACCTTGAAATAATAAAACAGCCAGTGACTGATACAGCAGAGAAGGAAGCCATTTAGGCTTTTGGGAAAGCTCCAATAGCCACACACTTATGCCCTCATTACGACTTTGGCGTTCTTTTCACAAGACCGCCGAAGTCGCGGGCACCAGAGGACTGCTACTGTTGTCAGTCCGAAGACCTACACATTACAAGTTATGTCGGATTTCCGCCCATTTACTGGTGGAATTCTGACACCGTCGGCCTGGCCGATGGCAGAAGAGAGGCGTTTCTACCGCCAGCACCGCACTCCAACAGGATACCACCTGCCATATTATGATCCGTAATACAACGCAGCAGTTTCCTGAATGGCGGTGCTGGTGGTGGAAATGTTGACACTCATCCCTTCCTGGATGACTGCCTCGCCGAGACAGGTATGTGGACTGTCTGAAAAGTGAGGGAGGTGTTGTGTGCATGTGTATGAGTATATGTGCATGTGTAGCGCTATGGGTGTGCATGAGTACGTGTGTGTATGTAGGTGTTTGTCAAGGGTGTATCTCTCCGAATAGAAGCGGAGGGAAAGGGTGTGTGTCGGGGTGTGAGTGCATGTCTGTTTGTATGCAGAGGGTTGGGGGTATCTGTCTGAGTACGTGTATGTGTGAGAATGGGGATGTCTGAGTGGTGTTTGTGAGCAAGTGTGTGGGGGTGTCTGTGTGTATGCGTGTGAGTGAGTGGGGGTGTCTGTGTGTACGCGTGTGGTCGGATAGGGGTGTTTGTATGGAAGTGTGAGGATGGGGGTGTTTGTATGGATGCGTGCAAATGGGGGTGAATGTATGTGTGTGTGGAGGGGGTGAGGGTGTGGGTGATTGCAGAGGGAATGTGTATGTGTGAGTGGGGGTGTGTGTATTTCAGTGTGAGAGCATGTGGAGTGTTAGTATGGATGTGCGTGGTGTGTGTATGAATGCGTGGGAAGGGTGTGTCTGTGTGTGCATTTGTGACTGTGTGTATACCAAGGGGGTGTTGTGTGTGTGTGTATGTAGTGCATGTTTGTTTGCGTGTATGCCGAGAAGGGTGCTGTGTGTGTGTGAGTGCGTGTATGTTTGTGTGCAATGCACATGCGGGGAGGAGGTGTCTAGTTGAGTGCGTGTGTGCTAGTGTATGTGTCTGAGTGCGTGTGTTTGAGTGAATGGGTGTATCTGAATGCGTGTTTGGGTGTGAGTGTATGGGGTGTATGTAAATGAATGCATGGGTGAGTGGGGGGTGTGGTCATGTGGGGGTGTGTCTGCTGGCAACAGGAATGGAGATTACTGTTGCTGGGTGCATGACCGCCAGCATTTTTGTAGCATGTGGCTGCTACAAAAATGCTAGCGGACTGCTGAGTTGTGATACCAATGACGGTATTATGGCTACCACCTGGCTGGAGGTGTTTATTTCTGGCCCAGTGGTCCGACCATCCTGGCAGGACAGGCAGCGTTTCGGTGGAAAGTCGTAACATGGCAATCTTTACTGCCGGCCTGGCAGCAGTAAGACCACCACCTCGAGTCTGGCGGTCCAAGGACTGCCAGACCCTTAATGAGGGATGTTGAACCTGGCACCTTTACAGGGTCAGTCCCCAGTCTTTTTGCTTTTTGCCTCCTTATTTGTCTTACCTTTGTTGGCTGACATTTTGACTCTGAGCACTTTTCAACTGCTAACCAGTGCAGAAGTGCATGTGTTCTCCCTTGTAAAATTGGTATGATTGCCTTATACCTAATTGGCATATTTAATTTACCTATAAGTCCCTTGTAAAGTGGTATCCCTACAGCCAGGGCCTGTAAATTAAATGCTACCAGTAGGCCTGCAGCGCTGCTTGCACCACCCACTCAATTAGCCTGTCAAACCAATCTCAGGCCTGCTAGCATAGGGCCTGTGTGCGCAGTTTTCTGCCACAGGGACCTGGCATCTAAATTTACTTGCCAGGCCAAGAACTCCCCTTTTACCACATGTAACTCACCCCTAAGGTACTCCCTAGCTAGCCATATGGGCAGGGTGCCATGTATGTAGAAGGCAGGACATGTGCCAGGTTGCGTGGCCTGTCCTGGTAGTGACAAACAGCCTAACTTGGTGTCTCACTGCTGTGAGTGTTGCCTTCTCATAGGATTGCATTGGAAATGCAATGCCTTATGTGTAAGGGCTATTGTCTGATTTATGAGGGGTAGCGTAGGCATGTTTGATATGGTTGTGATAGTGATAAGAAATGCTGCTTACTGGTGTAGGTGTCTTTTTTATTTCTATTACAGAAATGCCAATTCTAGAAAGTGCACATTTATCTGTACTTATGACTCTGGTGTTTTTGAAGCTTGCCTCCAATCCACGTCTGGGCAGACTGACAGTTGGGGCTTTGTGCACACTTTTCAGACTGCCTAAACACAGGGAGGGTGGAGGTGTCACAGAGGTGCATCTACATATTGTATAGCCTTCCTGGGCTGAGAGAAGGGAGAGACAGACACACCTGCATTTGTAAAGGCTGTGTCCTGGCCTTGCACAATAGGGTCGTTTACTCCCCACTGATGTTTGGAGCCTGTGCTGGAGGAGAGAAAGGGCAGTCTCAGAACCAGTTGTAACTGGTTGGAACCCCCTCCTCTCCCATTGTGAAACACACTGTAAACTTAGTATAAGTATAGGGGAATTTTCCCCACAATTTAGACATCCTTTGGACATTCGTGAGACTCCAAAAACCTTACCTGGAGCTGGACGCAGGACGCTGTTAAGAGGACTCACCGGGACCACCTTGGACTGCTGTTGCTGTGCAGAGGTGTGACTTGCATAGTCACAAGGAGAAATTTACATCCACTTGTGTGCTGGCCTGTAGCTGGGTTCGCCAGCCCTGTACCCCTTCTTCATTGATTTTGCCTCCAGAGGCAGGGTGCTGTGGCACCTGACCTCATCAAACTTATTTTATCACAAGGAGGGTTGTTTTGATGATGCAGCACTGGGAGAGCGCTCTGGAGTGCCCTGCACGCTTTTAAAGCGTTTTTCCTGGCCCAAAATTACCACCGCAGCCTGGGATCACCGGCGTGCTCCTCGCGCTGTTTGGAGCGCTCTTTGTACCGCGGCCGGGCCGAATCAAAGTGCCTTTCACGCTTGGGAGATCACTTTGTCACTGCCGGAGTTCACCGCTCCGGCCCGGCTTGTTTGATACTAAGCGTGCTGGAGCAGCGCTTCTCCTGGACCCCCGGGGCACACAGAACCAAAGAGTGGAGCCTCTGAGCTCCTACCCGTACCCCTGGGGCGACGCACTGCCTGAGGAGCGCCCCTGGGGCACAAACCAGCACCTCTTGTGGTGCGCTTGCCGCTCCATGGCTGAGCCGAATCAGAACCGGGCGTGCACCATGTTGGGTGCGCCGCCTTGTGGAGCAGTAGGGAAGCCTCATTGGAGGCCCCTGCTTCACTCCTCATTTTTAGGCAGCCGCACCGAGGATGAGGACGGCAGCCTACTAACCACGCAGGACCCGAGCTGGAAAGGGAGTTCCCTCCCACCCCCGGTCACTGCCTTAGAGGCATGAACGCCCCAGTAACCCTTTTGGCATCTGTTGGTGGTGGCCCTCCCCACCCCCAGGAGGGTCAGTTGCGACCCGTGGGGGGGCCCATCCAGCGTGCTGGTGCCAGGATTCCAGCGCAGGCCCCAGAGGGGCCCCAACACCCAGCCTCAGAGGGGGTGTAGACCGCCCCCTCCCACCAGAACCAACACGTGGCCCCCTTTTAGTGCATAGGAGCACCAGGGCTATATCTTCCGCTTCTAGACACTAGGAGTGCCTCTTCTTCAGGAAAACAGGTAATTTCTAGGAAATATTAGCTCAGTGAGCCTAGTATGAACCTTGTGGGGGTTTATATGTGCCTACCTGATTTCATGACATTACATATATGTGCTGGTGTTTCTTTTATGGGCATGACATGCTGATGTGTATTTTTTATGACGTGATATATTCTCTAATGTTCCTTTTACGGGTATTTACGAAGTATTCATGACAAGTGCATAGAATTCTTACTGAAATTCCTGACTACTGCTTATGTTGCAGAATCCTGAGTACTTGCGTGTTCTAATGTGACAACTGCTTATTCCTGCAGAGCATTAGTAACTTGTGTAACGTTCTGACAACTGCTAATGTAGCAGGGTATTACTAATGTGTAATGTTGGTCTAATTATGTGTGGTGCAATACAGTTTATTTTACCTCGCTCAGTGTTGTGTTTACTTTGTGGTGTACATTTTACGTCATGTGTGTTGTGTGTGTTGTGCAAACGCTTTACACATTGCCTCCGGGTTAGGCCTGACTGCTCGTGGCAAGCTTCCAAGGGGGTGAGCAGGGGTTATCTTGGACGTTTGACTCCCTTACCCTGACTCGAGTGGGTGGGTTTTGCCTGGCTAAGGTGCATACCCTAGACAACCAGAAACCCCATTTCTAGCAAGGGCCCTAGTCTAGATGCATTCTTCATCACTGACTAAGGGATACCTTCCTACCACAACTTAAAAGGGTGTCATTGTTTCTCTCCTCAAACCTTAATGCATTTCCCCACAGTAGGTTCTCCTACTGATCTATATTGATTTTAAACTCAGACTGCAATATTCTTAGCAGATGTTGGAAAGGACACAGACTCCAATGTTAGGCCTGTCAGTTCTCCCAGACCAGAATGGGTTTATGCCAAAGAGCATTATGACTCTGAATATTAGGGTCTTGATTAGAGTGCTGTGTGAAACACCACATCAACAGGGGTGTCCTATAAGAAAGTCAGTTAACTTGAAAAAATATGATTGATGTGCAGATCCTGACAATGGTTTTAGGCAATATGGGTTTGGTAATCCCATCCTTTGCTGGCTATTCCTGTTATGTTTGCTCTACAGCCAGAATCCATATGGGCAACTCAATCTCTGGGGTGCACAGTGGCACAAAACAAATGTGCTATCTTATTCTTATGATAGTCACCCTGACAATAGAGCCTCTATGCTGTCATCAGGGTTTTAAAAACATTATTTGGAGGTTTTCACTTTACAGATTCTGTCATGACATACATTCAGTGGTGATCTGAAATCACATTTGAAATTTCTTACATGTGCAAATTATACAAGTCTTGTATATTAGGAGTGCTGATGATGATCCAGTTTTCAACAGGATTCGAAATACCACAGACTAATTAGGTGAACCTAATGAAATTCACATCTAAAATTGTTCTCTTGGTAGTCTACTAAAAAAGCTTTGTGATACATAATAGTGGCCCTCATTACAACCCTGGTGGTCAGTGATAAAGCGGCAGTAATACCGCCAACAGGCCGGCTGTAAAAAAGATGGAATCACAACCATGGCGGAAACCGCCAGCACAGACAGCCACCTTAACACTCTGACCACCGCGGCAGTAGCAACAAACACTGCAGCGGTCACTACCAACAGACAGGCGGAAGACAATGTACCGCCCACACTATTACAAGGCACCAATCCGCCAGCTTTTCTGGGGCGGTACCAACGCATACAAAAAGCACAGCGGAAAGTCTTTGGAAGGGAAACCACTCACCTCTCGACATCCAAAGAGGACCCAGGACGCCATGGAGCCGGAGTTACAGGTTCTTCCCATGTTGGTTTACCTCCTCATCTACCAGAAAGATCAAAGACGGCGGCGACGACGACGGTGAGTACTGCACCTAGTACACAGGGGAGGGGGAGAGGAAAAAGAGAGTGACACACACACGCAACAACCCCACCCACAACAACATACACACACACATCCAATAACATCATAGATACACCCCGTCACCCCCTGAAAGAACGCAAGGACCAAATGAAATTAGTTTAACGAGTTTAATAATTAAACAATCAGATAGCCCAAGATAACTTTAAATCATCAGTATATACAAATATTTACAGCAAGTACACAAGTCGGTACACTGTCCCATTAAATGTCCCTGGACCAGTGGTCCCAAAAAGCATTGGCGAAGCCCACACTTGACACCTGCCTCAAAATGGAGAGAACACTGCAGGGGCATCAGGTCGAAAAAACACCAGACACCTCGAGGGGACTCAGTGCCCACTGTCTGGTCCTGGGGAGTGCAAAGCCACAGTCTCTCAAATCTCTCAAGTGGGTGCACTGCCCACTGCTTGGTCCTGGGGAGTGCAAAGCCACAGTCTCTCAAGTCCCTCAAGTGGGGAGTGCAAAGCCAGAGTCTCTCAAGTGGGTGGGCTGCCCACTGCTTGCTCCTGGGGAGTGCAAAGCCACAGTCTCTCTAGCGGATGCTGTTCTCCACTGGTTCTGGAGGGGACATGGTGCCCAGAGTGCTTCATCCTGCCAAGGACTGGGGTAGTGGATGCTGTTATCCACTTGTTCTGGAGGGGGCATGGTGCCCAGAGATGCTGCACCAGCGGTGTGGCAGTTCCCATTTCCTCACATGGGAGTCTGAGCCACGAGATTTACCGGTAACAGGTAGCACGATACTCCATGGAGGCAGAGCCACACTCCTCCTTGCGACGACTAAGGCTGCAAACTGCTGATACTGCCTGTGTTGGTGGTGGTGCCTCATGTAGTGTGTGCAGGGTCCAGGACGTCTTCTGCAGCCTTGGATGCCTGCTCACTGGGGATGCTGCTGATGTCCGCTGTAGTGGCACTGGCTGGGCACGTCGCGGGGCAGGTGGCGGTGGGTGCGGCGGTGTCTGAGGCGGAGATGCTGCCAGTGGTGCAGGTGTCTGCACTTGTGGAGGGAGACACCAGGCCGTCTCCTGCAGCCTTGGAAGGCTGTCCACTGGGAATGATGCTGGTGACTGTAGTTGAGGCAGCAGCCGTGCAGGTGGTGGTCGTAGAGGCAGTGTTACCAAGGTACAGGTTGCTGGTCTTGCGAAAGGGGTGACACCAGTCCCTTACCCAGAGGCTCCGTGCCCTGAGCTGACTTCCCTTTGCTCTTGTGTCCCTTCCCCACCTTGGAAGTCACTGCTGGGACCTTGGCACTGTCCTCTTTGGTTCTGAAAGAGGCCTTGCTGGGTGGTTGTTGCAGCTTTTCTCTTCTGCATGCTGGCCCCTTATTTACCTTGGCAGGTGGCAGAATTGGGTGGTCCCTGGCTTCACTAGGTGGCACACTGGCAGCCCTGATGGGTGTCCCCTTCGATGTTCGCAGACTTGCAGGGACCACACTGGACGAGGATTTGGTGGCTGAGGTGCTGGTCAGGGCTCGAAACAACCTGGCCCTAGGGGAAGGAAGGGGGGGAGGTGTAGGGAAGAGGTCAATGCTAGCCAGAAAAAGTTTCTTAGACACACTGGGACGGGAAGATGGAGAGGGTTTGGGAATGGAGGAAGAGGTAGTGGTTGTAGGAGGTGTACGTCTGCTGAGTTTGGGTGAAGGTGCATAGGTTGGAGGCTGTTGTGAGGTGGATGGCTGTTGAGTGTGTGTGTGCCGGCGTTTGTGTACTTTGGGAGGAGGGCTCACAGACACATTGGGAGAGGAACAGGGGACGTGTGCATGGTAGTGGGGTGGTGATTGCACACGAGCGGTGTGGTGATGGACGTGCTGGTGATGGAGGTAGAGGCGGAGGATGTAGTGCATGCAGGTGTGAGTGGAGACGAGACTGGGAGGGATGTGGAGGAGGGGGACACAGTGGAGGCAGTGGATGTTGGTGTGTCTGCATGGGTATGGTGCTTGTGTCAGTGCCTGTGGGATGTGTGGTGCTGATGTTTGCCTGAGCCACTTTTGTGTGTTGATGTGTGTGCATGCTGGTCTGATGGTGTGCTTGGGATAGGCTGTGGTAGAGGGGATTGGATCTGGGTAGTGGAAGTTAGAGGGTGGAGGCTGGACACAGGGACAATGGGTGCCATCAGTGCTGAGGCCAGAGCCTGAAATGCTCTCTGTTGGGCCGCCACGCCGGAAAGAATACCCTCCAGGTATGCATTTGTTTGCTGCAAATGCCTCTCGACACCGAGTATGGCATTCAAAATGGTTGACTGCCCAACACTGAGGGATCTCAGGAGGTCAATAGCCTCCTCACTGAGCGCAGCAGGGCTGACTGTGGCAGGGCCTGAGGTGCCTGGGGTGAAGGAGATGCCTACCTTCCTGGGTGATCGGGCACGGGAAACTCGCTGAGGGGCTGCTAGCAGGGCGGTGTTGGTAGGGGGGTGGCTGCTGTACCTATTGTTGCGGTGGGCACAGATGTGCCCGCCACCGCAAGGGAGCTCCCATCAGAGGAGGAGGAGTCACTGTCGCTGGTGTCCCCTCCTGTCCCCATCGTGGAGCTCCCCTCGCCCTCAGTCCCACTGGTGCCTTCAGACTCCGTACGTTCACCCTGCTGGGCCATGTGGGTTGCAGTTCCCTCTTGCTCCAGGGCCACTGCTCCTCCGCCAGATGATGCTATTGCACACAAGGACAGGGTGACAAAACAAAAAGGGGGGAAAGACAGAGGAGACACATGGTCAATGCCAGCAACACCACTACCGTTTGCGGACACAACACACAGGGAGCAGCCCTATGCACTAGCCCATGCACTAACAGTTCTTGGGAAAATCACCTCCCCATTGGGTACTATGCCTAACCCCATTTGCTGCCCACCTGGAACCCACAGGAGCCTGACTAGTTGTAGATGGCCACTACCACTATTGGGGTTGGAGCGGCACAGAGCCTGCCTAACAAGGGACCAACCCTACCACGTTCGCCCTGCCCTAGGGGAACCCATAGCCCACATCCCTCACCCAGACACCTCATAAAGCATGCAGAATCAGCTGAATGAGACTGTACTCACCCCCTTGTGGCTGCTGTGATGTTCTCAAGCGCCCATCCAACTTCGGATATGCCACCGCCAGGATCCGGAACATCATGGGGGTCATGGTGCGACGGGCACCCCTTCCACATTGGGAGGCCATCCCCAGCTGGGCCTCCGCCGTCTTCTTGCTCCAGCGGTGCAGGTCCTCCCATCTCTTGCGGCAGTGGGTGCTCCGTCTGTGATAGACCCCCAGGGTCCGCACTTCCTTGGTGATGGCACGCCAAATACCCTTGTTCTGGTGGGCGCTGACCTAGAGGAAAGGTAAAGAATGGAACTTACTCCCCCATCCGGTTCTTCTTACTCAATGGCCACCAGTTCCCTCACATGCCTTGAAACACATACACTGACTATCCTCACATGCAGGCCACAGCCCCCCAACATGTATCTTCCATTCAGACCACTCCATACATTCATATCCCATCCACCATGCTCACAGTGTACTCACCTGTTTGTCTGGAGGACCTTAGAGTAGCGTGTACTGGGGGAGGACCCCAACCACCAGTTTGTCCAACTCCTCCACGGTGAAGGCAGGGGCCCTTTCCCTAGACACTGTAGCCATTGTCGCTTCCAGACTCAGGTCACAGCAGCTCTTGCAGTGTAGGTCCTCTCCTGTTGAAGGTCAGGTATCAAGTGATTGAACAGATAGAAAATGGCGGTCACGTCCGCGGCGGTGCGTACCGTCACCGCCGGCATACATCATCATTGGCTCCTGGAACCCATAGGGCTTAATGATAACCAATGCAGAAATGCGCAGCGGTCTTCGACTGCTTACCGCGGAGCTGCACAACGCCAGCGCAGTTACCTCATTTCCCCTTGTCCCTCCTTACAGGTCAGGCAGCCGCCATTTCAGGGGGGCACATGGCAGGGCACCTAACTGCGTCACAGCACATTTAAGCACAAATACGTACAGACATTAGTGCAAAACACCCTTGTGCAACCTATTTGGTATATGACCCTCTGCTCACCATTCTCCTCCATAGGCCACATCCGCTGGGGCAGATGATTAGATGTCATCATCCTCCGGTGTACAGACCTCTGGTGGACCTGTCGACAATGGAAGACAGACACATCATTTTTACCTTCAGACTTGATCGTGCCACAATTCAAGAACTGTGTGCCCAACTGGAGCCTGACCTGATGTCAGCTATGCGCCATCCCACAGGTATCCCCCTCTAGTGCAGGTCCTGTCAGTGCTCCATTTCCTGGCAAGTGGTTCCTTTCCAACTACAGTGGCCATGGCATCAGGGATGTCACAGCCAATGTTCTCTAACGTGTTGACCAGAGTGTTGTGTGCCCTGCTGAAATACATGTGCAGCGACATCGTTTTCCCCAGATGGAGGATTTGCCCACAGTGAAAGGTGACTTCTATGCCCTGGGACATATCCCCAACATCATTGGTGCCATTGATGGTACACATGTGGCATTTATCCCCTCCCGCAGGAATGAACAGGTGTACAGAAATCGCAAAAGCTACCATTCAATGCATGTGCAGATGGTGTGTTTGGCAGACCAGTACATCTCTTATGTGAATGCCAAGTATCCTGGCTCTGTGCATGATGCTTACATTTTGAGGAACAGCAGCATCCCTTATGTGATGGGGCAACTCCAGAGGCACTGTGTGTGGCTAATAGGTGAGCCCAAGGTCCCCACACAGCATGAATAGGTGTCTGGGTATGGGTAGTCCCTAAGGGTTGGTGTATGTCTAACAGATATTCCTCTACATTTTCAGGTGACTCTGGTTACCCCAACCTGTCATGGCTACTGACCCCAGTGAGGAATCCCAGGACAAGGGCAGAGGAACGCTACAATGAGGCACATGGGTGAACTAGGAGGATTTTAGAGTGGACTTTCGGCCTTCTGGAGGCCACATTCCGGTGCCTCCATTTAACAGGTGGCTCCCTATACTACTCACTGAAGAAGGTGTGCCAGATAATCGAGGCATGCTGTATGTTGCACAACCTGGCCTTGCGAAGCCAGGTGACCTTTCTGCAGGAGGATGGGCCTGATGTTGGTCTTGTGGCAGCTGTGGAGCCTGTGGACAGTGAAGAAGAGGAGGCAGAAGAAGAAGATATTGACAACCGAAACAACATCATCATGCAGTACTTCCAGTGAGACACAGGTAAGAGACTGGCACTGCTCCTCTCATATCAGATTACTGTAGGACATTGTAGTAGTCTGCCTTTTTACCTCTGTGTATGGACACTGACAGTTCACTTTGGCTTTCCTTTTCACAGATCTGGGTACCACATTCTGCCTTCTGCTATGTTCACTGCTGCCCAACAACTGTCATACTTTGGTATGTGCAAATGAACATTAACATTGATATGTGTCAAAGATGTTGTAATAATACATTTGTGAAAGTACAGACTGACTCCAGATTGTTTTGTGATTCAAGGGTGTTTATTTCAGTGCTAATAAGTGGAGGGGGATGTGCAATGGGCTGGGGTGATGGTGGAGGAATATCCATGGTAGAGTCCAGTCTCTTTGTATCACAGGTGCATTGTCCAAGGGGGCATAGGAAGTGGAGCAATGGCAGTTCAAGGTGGTCAGGGTGACATAGTGCGACAGAAGTGTGACAATCAGGAGAGTCTTATTTCCTGGCGGGGTCTGGGCAATGTTCTCTGTTTTGTGCCTGGATCGCAGGGACCGTTTGCGGGGTGGTTCTCCTTCTGCAGGGGGAGGATGCGGGTGGCCTGTTGGTCCTGTGGTGGGACCTCCTGTCCACTAGTGCCGGCGGGCGTAGAGGGCTGTTCATCGTTTGCGCTGGTGTCAGTGGCCCGGTGGTATGCCACTGTCTCCCTCATGGTGTTGGCCATGTCTGCCAGCACCCCTGCTATGGTGACCAGGTGGTGTTAATGGACTTCAAGTCCTCCCTAATCCCCAGGTAGTGTTCATCCTACAGCCGCTGGGTCTCCTGAAACTTGGCCAGTACCGTGCCCATGGTCTCCTGTGAATGGTGGTATGATCCCATGATGTTGGAGAGTGCCTCGTGGAGAGTGGGTTCCCTGGGCCTGTCCTCCCCCTGTCGCACAGCAGTCCTCCCAGCTTCCCTGTTGTCCTGTGCCTCTGTTCCCTGAACCGTGTGCCCACTCCCACTGACCCCAGGTCCCTGATTGTCCTGGGTTGGCAGGTTTGCCTGAGTTCCCTGTAGTGGTGGACACACTGTTGATGTGTCCTAGGGACAGTGGCATGGCTGGGTGGGTGCTGTGGTGATGTTTCCTGAGGGGGGAGGTTCAGTGGTGGTTTGGGACTGTAGCAGGGGAACCGACTGTCCAGAGGTCCCTGATGGTCCGGGCTGGTCATCTTGATCCAGGCGTGCAGAGCTGCTATTGTCACGGTGGGCCTCTTCTGTGGGGCGGACTGGATATGGCAGGCACCTCTTGTCCGGTGACGTTGGGTAGGGGTCCTATTAGGGTGTAAATGCATAGTTATTGTATCTGTGTGTGACATCTTTTGCAATGGGTGAGTTTTCCTCTACTCCTGTGCTAGCATTTTCACCTTGGCCCTTGTGTGAGTGGTTTTTGTGTGCCCTGGCTGAGTCTCTCTACTGGACATGCTTTGGTGATGGGTGTCCATGCAGGTCTGTGATGGGTGTCCATGCATTGTTGTCACATGCAGGGCTTGGTATTGGAATGTGTGGGTTGTAATAGTGGTTTATCTGTGATGTGTTGGGGTGATGGGTGTGAGGGTAGGGGTAGGTGTTTGTAATGGCATGCAGGTAGGGTGGGGAATATAAAAGTAAAGATTTGACTTACCAGAGTCCAGTCCTCCTGCTACTCCTGCGAGGCCCTCAGGATGCATGATTGCCAAGACTTGCTCCTCCCATGTTGTTAGTTGTGGGGGAGGAGGTGGGGGTCCTCCGCCAGTCCTCTGTATGGCTACCTGGTGTCTGGATACCACGGAACACACCTTCGCCGTAGGTCGTTCCACCTCTTCCTGATGTCATCCCGTGTTCTTGGATGCTGTCCCACTGCGTTGACCCTGTCGACAATTCTCCGCCATAGCTCCATCTTCCTTGCAATGGATGTCTGCTTCACCTGTGATCCGAATAGCTGTGGCTCTACCCAGATGATTTCCTCCACCATGACCCTGAGCTCCTCCTCAGAAAACCTGGGGTGTCTTTGAGGTGTCATGATGTGGTGTGGGTGATGTGTGAGGTGATGGTTGATGTGATGTGTGGGGTGATGTGTTGGGGAGTGTTTTTTGAGGTGCCTGGATGGTTTATGAGTGATGGTGTTGTGTGCCTGTGGATGCTGGTGTTGCCTTTGCTATTCTCTCTCTCTGCTTCTTCCAAAAATGTTGTTGTAAGGGGTTGTGGGTAATGTGGGCGTGTGTTTTATAGTGGTGTGAGTGTGTGGGTGTGGTGTGTGTATGTGTGTCAGGTGGGTGTATTTTGAATTGTCCAATGTGGTGTAGTTTTGTAAATGTGTGTGTATTTGGAGTGCGGCATTGTGTACCGCCAATGGATTACTGCGGTTGAAAGACCGCAGCGTTGATTTGTGTGTTGTGATACTGTGGGCGTATTCCTGCTGGCGTAACAATGTGGGTTTGGAAATCGCCTTTGGTGTGGCCGGCTTGCGTGGGTGTCTTTATTGTGGCGGATTTCTAGATGTCGGTCATAATACCTGTAGTGGATTTCCGCCATTGCCACGGTATGTTGGAGGCCGTCAGCACGGCGGTCAGTGGCCATTTACGCCAGGGTTGTAATGAGGGCCTATGTCTGTATATCACATGAGTGTGTCACACTTCTGAGCATGGAGCGCAGACATATTTGCATCTCACTGTACAATATGATTTATTGTTGAATAAAATTTGTAAATATATCAGATCATCATACAAAGTATTGACCATTTGATTTCCATGACATTTTGTTCTTTTTAGGGACCATTGTTCTTCAACGTCTTTAACTAATTGAAACACCAGCATCATTTAAGAGAAGAGAGATTAGATAGGTGCCATTGATAACGATGAGGACTACACAGCTATGTAGACATTCAGATGGATGTTTTATAATTACTGGTAATAAGCATAGATAAAGAACATATTCAAGTCATGAAATAGCAACACTGTACTCACTCACTACCTTCTTTAGATCTCTGTGAAGTGCCCTTCTTCATAGTGCAGTAAAATACCAAATTCTACATGTTATGTCAAAGTGGTATGCGAGTTACAGCTCACTACAATGTGTTCTCAAAGCAGTGATATTCTCGTAAAACACAGTCCCACAATGCCTCACTTGATAATTTGCAGAACAGCATGAAAGTTGAGACATAGTATGTAACCTTAAGAACTGTAGTGAATATGTGTAGTAGTAGCATAGCAAATAAAGATGAATCTTAATCATCTAGCCGGAAGGTATCTATGAAAGTTAAAGGTTGAAAGGTATGAATTCCTTGGAAAAATCTGTGCTGTGTTGATGAGAAAGGCCTTCTAAGTCATGACCCGTACTTCTTCCCATGGGAAGTGTAGGAAAGTGCCCCTTTTGGCATGGTTACCCCCCCACAGACACACCTTTTACCTGATATTGATGCTGACTTGACTCATAGTGTGCTGTGATGGTGCTAACCAGGTCCCAGTCCCAGTATTCTTTCCCAAAACTGTACACTTGTTCCCACAAGTGGCACCCCCTGGCAAACAGCTAAGTCCTATGTAAAAAGTGCCCATGGTACTAAGGGATCTGTGGTCAGGGAAGGTCTTCAAGGGCTGCAGCATGTATTATGTCACCCTAGGGGGTCCCTAACCAAGCACATGCACTCTGCCATTGCACCTTGTGTGTGTTGGTGTGGAGAATAAGACAAAGTCGACATGGCACCCCTTTCAGGGTGCCATGCCCACATACCGCTGCCTGTTGCATAGGTAAGTAATCTCTCTAGCAAGCCTTACAGCGCTAAGGTAGGGTGCACTATACCAAATGTGAGGGCATAGCTGCATGGGCAATAAGCCCCTACAGAGTCTAAGTTCATTCTTAGACATTGTTAGTGCAGTGTGGCCATATTAAGACCATGGGCTGGGAGTTTGTCAATATGAACTTTGCAGCTCCATGATGGCTTTAGTGAAGTCTGATAAGTTTGGTACCAAACGTCTCAGCACAATAAACCCACACTGATGCCAATGTTGGATTTATTGAAAAATGCTCCCAGACGGCATCGTATAGATGTCCCCTGTATTTTAACCAATTTTCTAGTGCAGTATTGACCTGTCTGTGCCAGCTTGCCACTTCCAGACAAGTTTCTGACATCATGTGGTGAGAGCCTTTGTGCTATCTGAGGCCAGAAACAAAGCCTGCACTGGGTAGAAGTGCTTCACACCTCCCCATGCAGGAACTGTAACACCTGGTGGTGAGCCTGAAATGTGCAGGCCTCCTGTCGCAGTGCCCCAGGGCACTCCAGCTAGTGGAGATGCCAACCCACTGGACAAAGTCCCACTTTTGGCTGCAAGTCTGGTGGGAAAATTAGGAAAAACAAGGAGGAGTGACCACTTCAGCTGGGACCACCCCTAAGGTGTCCAGAGATGAAGTGACCCCCTCCCTGCAGAATCCTCCATCTTGGTTTGGAGAACAGGGACCAATAGGGTTAGGTCTGTGTCCTCCTCCCCAATGGGAGTGGACACCGGAAGGGTGAAGTCAGCCTCATGGACAGTAGCCATTGGCAACTGCCCCCTGGCCCGTGTAACACTCATAAATCTAGGATTTAGGGGCACCGCTGAATCTATCTCACCAGATTCCTGGTGACCTCAATAAGACAACAAGAAGTAAGAAGAAGGACTTCTAAGCTGATCCCCAGCAGAGAAGACAGCAGACACTAACTGATTTGGCCCAGCCCTACCGACCTGTCTACAGCTTCTGAAGCCCCTGCTACAAAAAGGCAACACATCCTACAGGACCAGTGACCTCTTCAAACCCCCAGGAGGACTGCCTGCCCACTAGAGGACCAAGATCTCACGAGGACAGCGGCCCTATCCACAATGAAACATCAGCAAAGGATTCCGGAACCTCCCCTGATCCAGACCCACATCCCTTGGCCTTAGGGTATCCAACTTCCTGTGCAGCAACGTGCTGCAGGTGGCCCTTCTCTTTGTCAAGGGTGTGGTTTCCCTGAACCGACCTCCTGGACCCAGCCTGCAGCCTACTTGTGACCCTGGGATCCCCTAATTGATAAGCATTGGGAGCCTAATGCCGAGTTTGCACCCTGCAGCTGGCCGTCACTGTACCGTTGAAAGTGTGTGGTTGGTGCTGACCTGTGGGCCCCGTGCTCTTGTAAACCCCCCAAGTCTGCTCTCCGAAGACACGGGCACTTACCTGCTGGCAGATCCTATTCAGGGTGCCCCCAGTCTCCAAAGGAGCCCATTTTAAATCTTTCAGCAAATTTGACCTCTGTGCCCGGCTGGCCCTGTGTTGCTGGTGGTGGGTGTTTGGGGTTAACTTGAAACCCAACCTGTGGACATCCTAACCTCCGGATACTGGAAATGTAAGTCTTGTACTTACCTTGAAACTGTACTAACTTTTCTTCCCCCTAGAACTGTCTTTGAAAATTTCACTGTCAAAGTTTGAAAAAGATTATTGCTATTTACTTGAAAAAAATTTAACTTGCCAAATTGAAACAAAGTGGTGTTGATACATATGCTTGTTACATATGCCTGCCACTTGCTTGTCCTTTTACTTATCTGCAATCCGAATCTTTTGGTTCTAGAAATAAAGTAACAAAATATATTTTTGCTATATAAAAACAATTGGCCTGGAGTTCGTCATTCAGTGTGTGCTACATGTATTGCCTGTGTGTGCACATCAAACGCTTTGCATTACCCTCTGATAAGTCTAACTGATCCACCACACTACCACAAAAAGAGTGCATTAGTATTATCTACTTTAGCCTCAGTTAAGCCTCTGGGGAAACCTTGGACTCTGTGCACACTACATCTCACTTTGATATAGTACATACAGTCAGCTTCCTACAGCAATTAAGCTAATTCTATATCTAATAAAGGTGCATGAAGTATTCTGAACATGCTGCAAGACACCTCAAGAATGTTTAGAGAGGAATGGTAAGAATTGTTCTGGAGGAATGTATGGAGCCTATTTTTGACTGTACATATTGTAATAAAAATATTTTTTCAATGTTCATTCAAAATATTTTTGAATGGTACATGGGTGGTTAAGATTTCATTTCATGAGGTGGTGGTACTTGGCTTGGTTGGGCGGGTACTTCAAATCACGCATTTAGATTCAAGATATAGGGTTTGTCTTAAAAATGTAGGCTACTCAGTTCAGCCTTTTGACTCACTGGAGATGCGTTTTGGAAGACAGACCTTTGAGCATTCATGTGGCTGATTGCAATACCTACCCATCTGCTAGAACCAGGTTGCACATATGCTTTGATCCTTTTTAGAGCAACTAGTTTCTATTGAGATGTTTAATGGGGAGGTATATTTTTGGAACAGGTTGTACTCTTGTGCACATCCAGAAATGACTGAAAGATTGATTGCATTTGGTTAGGTCATTCTACTTCTGATTGGCTGTGATTTCACAGGTTGATACTGAATGCAGGTTGGGTTAAAGTTGAGAGGTCTCCCTTAACCTAGTCCATGAAAACTTTAAAGTCAACCAAACAGTGATGGCACTTGTGCCGAGTAACTGTATATATTTAGAATTTGTATGTATTGGGCAGTATAGAGCATGATTGTCTACAGAATTTAATGAATGATGTGTAAAATTATTGAAAACTGCAGCTAAGTTATCCCTGAGTCATGTAAGCAGACTTGCCAAAGAATTGGCAGGCGTGGCAGTGAATTCCAATAACCAAAGGAAGCTTTTCAGAAGCCTAAATGGACCGTGAAGATGGAAGTTTCTGCTGCAATAGTCAAATCAGGAACATGAGGAAATGTCAGAAGTGAACTTCCCAGTTGCTCCATCGTGTGATCCTCTGGTGCATTAGTAAAGTAAAAGTCACTTTTCTGAGAAAGGGCGTTGCAGTCTAAACTTTCCAAATTGAAGATGTGCATTTATATTTGGTATTCAAGAAAACTGGTTAAGCCCTTTACCACGTCTGAAACCTGGTCTTGAAACTCCTCGTCCCTCTAATTGAGTAGGAATACATCCATTAGAATTAAAACACATTTATTGTTTGGTACAACTGATTTCTTGAATCTGAGGCATTTTTCACAAAGATTAATACACCTCAGGACTTATTTACAAGCCCCTGTGCACCGCCAGATTGTCACTTTTAGTGACGGTCTGGTGGCGCACACTGTAGGGCCATATCTACAAGGCAATGTAAAGCCACCCTGCATGACATTTCATGGCCTTGCAGATATGGATTGAGGCAACGCTGCGCAAGTCGCTAGGTTGCCTCACACTGCAAGAAGGAGGTGTGCTAAATTGTGTTACGGTGGGTGTTCGCACGTAACACCCATGGCATTTTGCACATTCCCAGATTTACAAGAGTTCGCAAATCTGGGAATGAGTCAAAAGCCTATGCCTACTAAGAGGAGGTATAAGGGATACATAACAAGGAGAAATACCTTTTTCTATGTGTCCTGGATTCTTAAGCACACTTAGAAAGAGGAAAATGCATCTTGTGATTGTTTTGTCCTGGAAGGTATCCCTTCCTGCACCTTAACAATAATCCCTGCAATGCAGACACCCTTCCACCATGATGCATGGCAGCCCATTGTGCACCAGCACAGGGGAAAAGGACAGGAATGTGCTGTGTCTCACAGATACGGTGCATTCCTGGCCTTTTCTTTTGATGCAGGGCAGGGCAGCAAGAATCCTTGTGGTGCTGCCCTGCACCAAAACCTAGGGCCAGATGTACCATCACGGCCCATTGCGATTCGGTAATAGCGATTTTTAAGAAATCGCTATTACCGACTCGCAAAGGGCCATGTATCACATTTGCGAATAGGTAATAGCGATTTCTTAAAAATCGCAAATGCTATTACCGAATCGCAAATTGTGATCCGGCCCCATTCGCAGCTATGGGCCTGTTGGCCCATAGCTGCAAATATTTTGCATTTCCAAAATTGCGATTTCTGAACCAGAAATCGCAATTTTGGAAATGCAAAAGGCCAGGGTGCTGGGGGCCTAAGGCCCCCTCTCCTGCACCCCAAAAACTGTTTTTTCAACATGTAAGGTACACACATTCCAAAAGGGCATGTGTGCTTTACATGTTGAAGTTAAAAATGCAGTTTAACTGCATTTTTTAATTTTGCACCAGGTTACCACCTGGTTGCAAAGCATGGTATTTTGCAAGTGCAAAATGCCATTTTAGGAAAAATCGCAATTTGCGATTTTTTCCAGAATAGCCTTGCGACCTGGAAATTGCGAATCGCAAATTGCGACTCACAATTTCTAGGTCGCAACGCAAGAAATCGTTATTTTAGCGATTTCTTAGTTGTGGTCTGTGAATGCATTTCATGCATTGCAGACCACGGTTTTGCACTCGCAAACGGCCGATTTTACCGTTTGCGAGTGCAAAATAATTTCATATATCTGGCCCTTAGTAATTGAGGCCCCTGGTGTACAAAAGTCCTTATTAAATCGTTCCTTATAAAGGTTGGCCTCTATGGTTCAAATTAACTGGAATACCATAAAAGAAAAACTACACCACGGCCAGAGCACTAAAAGGAAAACTAGCTAGTTAGGAAGAGTCTCCACAGGTACATGAGTTAGTCAAAGTAATATTTCTAGAATAAAAAAGCGGCCAATGTGCTTTTGAAATCAGGTTTTAATAAAGTAAAAGTGTGAGTGTTTCCGTATAGGCTTGCATGTTTTGAGTTTGATCTGTGTTATGTCCTTGACTCTGATTTAACCAGGCTACTGGACTAGAAATTCTGTACAAATGAAGTGTACTACTCCCTGCTGCATTTTTTCGACTGCAAGTTTCGGATTTTACTGTATCCAATAAGAATATGAATAACTCATTCATTTAAGTCAAGATTAGTTTCCTGTTGAGAGGTCAATTTGGAAAGCTGGGATGCTGGATGTAGACCTCCCACTTTCTTTCTAATCACGCAGTTAATTCTGCCCTAGAATGTAATAGCTGTTGCTATATACCTGAATATATATTGAGTTCAATTTCAACTCCCCTAGTAATTTTGTTTTTAGAAAAGTGTACTTCTAATGTAACATGTAATGATAAAAGAAATATCATTAAATTTGAACTACCTGCGTTATTTAGGCAGCTTTGGAGACAGGGGCAGCCTGTGCCTAATACATTGCAGATGTCTAATAAGATACATGCTTTAGAAAAGGGCAATTTTTGATTCCATGATCAGACTACGACTTCGGGCAGCCTCCTTAGGGGGAAATATGTTGATCTGCTTCAAAGGAACAGTACCAATAGTCAGAAAGAGATGCTGCCTCGTGAGGGTGTCCTAAATTGTGGAGGTCGTATAATGCTTACAGCTAATTCCTTTGAAAAGTAAGTAAATTGGGAAGTTTCCCAAAGCCAACGTGAGATTCTGGGACATGTTTAACACAAGATATTGGAAAACTTTGAAGACTGATCTGATCTGCTTTTGCTATTGGTTGATTTTGAGACAGAGAATAGATCCTTGTTTTTGGATCTCTCGTGTGCCATCTTGGAGGTTGGAGTAAGAAAGCACTGTCGTAGAATTCATCTCCCAATATGCGCAGCAGCAGTATCACTGTGGAATAAATGTGAGAGTGGTACCGCTAGAATCTTTCTTCATATTGGTTTACCTTAACTCACTAGTGGTGAAATAGCTACCATTTTAAGAATCCTGTTTAGTCCACTGGCCTTGATATATTCTCTGATTTGAATCTCTGTTTCTTTAACATTTTCCAGAATCGAGAACGCAGTTTCCTGACCTCGTTCCTGAATGTGGCAGCTCCACTACTATCGCCAAAGTTCACATTAAAGTGTGTGCTTGTGAGTGGTTCGACGTAAGTTAGTTTGTGAGAGAAGATGAAACAAAGATGCTGTTGAGTATTCGTTTACCACTTGGAGGTAGTTTTTCATCAAGCAAACATATGTTTATTTACTTGCCAAAAAGCAAGAGTAGGTCTATTTACAGGCTGAGAGAGGGAGTGAAACACATTCGCATTTAATAAGGTGGTGCTGAATAACATTTCCATGGGAAATATATTCCTTTTGAGAATCATAGAAAGTTACTTATGGTAGTGCACCATTACCTCACATTCCATCGCAACCACGTGTCCACCTAGTGGAATTCTGTACTTGCAAATGTTGTGCTTTGGAGTAGAATAGGACATCTGCTGCTGTTGTACATTCCCTATAGTACTACTGCAATATGACTTCCTGAAAACGTTCTGCATTTTCCCTCAAAGAAATTATATTTTCTTGTACGTTTTTCTAAACCTGCCTTAATGGAGCCGCCCCAACAAAATGTGAAGTCGGAGTTTTTATGTTGTAGCTATTGTAAGCATGCCTCTGTGGGCATCACTGCATTACCCTTTAAGAATGTACTCAGCACAGGTTTCACCTAGCAAAAGCTCATTATTGCAACAATAGATTCCTCCTATCTGTTTCTTTGGACTGTATTGTAAACCCTGTTCTTTGATCCATCTGACAAGAGCTATTGGAAAATTAACCATGGATTAAACGTTGTAACAGTTTTGGTAGATGGTGATTTACTACGTTTTTCAATCTGTAAACAAGCCGCATCCATCCCACATGCATCCTTCTTTTACAATATATAATTATTGTGATTTCAACAAAAAATATGTTTGAACGCGTGTTGAATTGCACGACCTATGGAGGCCATATGGTATCATCAGGGGTTAAACAGCGGGATCCCATTTGAAGCCCCTGGCTATTGGGTGAAAAGTCGCCAGGTAGTCTTATTTCTAGCTCCATTACAGTCATTTTCAAAGTACAACAATATTACCTTTTAATATGTACATTGCTAAAACACGAACTTGACCTGAATGTATACATTATTTTTAATGGATACCCTATATCTGAAAACACAAATAAAATGTGTTGTTTTTACAGCTAGTGACTTACTTCACCATATTTTGAGATACTGCACTTTGAAATTTCTATGCCTGTTAGGTTTTTCAATTCCACAACCCTTGCAACTGCAGCTCTGTATGGCAGCAGAACAGATTTTCAGATAAGAGGGATAATGGATTTGTTATGAACATGAAATCCTAAAGTGTCTCACTGAAAAATCCACATGCTGGAATGGTATATCTGAAATAGGCTTATCCTATTTTATTTCCGTACCCTTGAGCAATTTGGGTTAGCCCGTCCTTTAATAGACAAACTTTCATTCAGTGTCAGTTGCCCTTTTGTTGTAATGGGAAATGATGCTGCTGAGGCACACACTGTTGTACATCTTCGAATTGCTTCAATGTCAGCACTAATCAAAAAGATATTGCAGAGCTCTGATAGCGCCGCATTGGTGGAGGATGCCTTCACGGAACGAAATGATATTTGCTATGTTGTTTTATTTCAGACTCATTTCCGGTTATTCCTTCTCAATTTTTATCTGTGCATTAATGTGAAGGTTTTGATGCCGTTTTAATACACGTCTTTCTCTTCTAATGTTGGAAAGCTCAAGCTTACCCACAAAACTTCTGAAGCTTTTTTTCAATTCACAATGTAAAAGGTATGTTATCAACGTAAACTTCATGTTTTATAAACACCATTTGATTACACTTTGCATTTGGATAAAGAAGTGAAAATGTTGATTTCTGAAATTCAGCACTTCTTTCCGTTCAGCATTAGGGCTCAGATATTTAACCAGTCCACATTATGAGGTCTGATTATATCATTTATGCCCTGCATAAGACAGTGCAAATAAAGCACTTGCTTTTGCATAAGATTTGAAAGTAAGAAGCAACACATGAAGCTCATGTCATGTAAACAGAATCAACTGGGATAGTATGTCATTTTACAAATGAAATATGTTCTCAGTGCAGAGCCTGGACGAAAAATAAGAAAGTAGAGGTATTCCCCCACAGTGGAATCCCTCGGGGTCCTTGGTACCTCTCCACCCCTCCTGAAGTGCACTCTTAGGGTGCCCATTGACTCCTCGAAAATTCCATTAATTGAAGCTCATGACAGCTCTGTGCACGCACCAAAACATGACGCAGGACCAAAGGTTTTCCCTGAGATGCTTGAGGCCATAGCCCATACAAATTGGGAAATGGTCCATTTGTGAATGTATATTTTGTGAATGCATCGGTGCTAAATGTGTGCACGTACAGGATCAAATTTACTAATATTTTGTGCCTGGATTCGATCACTTTTTGGTGCTGCATCGATGCAAAACGTATTTTGGTATTTACAAAGACAGGCAAAGCTTAACTATCTTTATTTCTATTTCCTCTATGCATGTGTGCTACATTCTGCAGAACACACTAGAAGGAGTAAACCTCTAAGAATATTTTTTGTGCAAGAATGCATTGGAAATTGGATTACTAGTAACGGCAGATAGGTACCTACACATAGTAAATAACCCCAATACCACACCAGGGTCCTGATTACGACCTTGGCGGATGGGCTACTCAGTCACAAAAGTGACGGATATCCCGTCTGCCATTTTACAAGTTCCATTATATCCTATGGAGCTTGTAAAACAGCGGGCAGGATATCTGTCACTTTTGTGACAGAGTACTCCATCTGCCAAGGTCTTAATCAGGCCCATAGACCAGTCAAGGTCCCAATAAATTAATCCTTGCTCAACCCTTGGTAGCTTGGCCCACGAGCAGTTAAGCTTAACTTAGAAGACAGGTGTGTAAAGCATTTAATATCAACAAAAGAGTAAAGGAGTAAAACACAGCACATAATAAAAATCCAACACCAATTAATAAAAATAGGAAATACTTTTATCTTTAAAACGGCACAAAAACAACACAAATTTAATGTAGGGAACCAGTGATATACATTTTTAAAAAATAAATGTAAAAATATACTTTCTAGTGCCAAAAAAACAGAAATCACCAACCGGGTACATCTGGTCCTGCTTGACTGGGACAAAGTCAAAAGTTGAGGCCAACCGCGATGAAGCCCAAGTCGGATACACAGAGTGGTAGGGCTTGGATAAAATTTTACCTTCTGACTTAGGGCCCGATTACGAGTTTGGCGGTTGGACCACTAGTCCGCCATGTTGGTCTTTCAGACTGCCCTATTACGAGTTACACAGGCTGCACCCCCGACCGCCAAGAAAAAAAAGCAGACCGCCAGTGGTGCAGCGGCATGGAAATAGGCGGTCCAACCTCCAAAGCTGTCAGCACTGCCACTAACCACCAAGCATATTACAAGCACGTAGTCACCGTAGCGGACCCTGATGGCGGACAGCTAATTGCGACCCGAACCACAGCCGTTGAGGGTCAGCGAGGTAATAGACAACTGCTCATTGGATGAATTAAAAAAACAACACAGCTGACACCTATTGCCACAGTGGACACTCCTGCAAAGGACACTAGAAAACACATCACTTCACAGACCACAATCCTTTTAATTTTCAACACAAACACAGAAGCCAGAGCACCTTATTTCCAAAATACTTCATAGATTAGGCACCAATTTTTTTCACCATCCCATAGAACACCATGCACACACTTTTGTTCATTCACAGGCTTTTGCACTTACTCTGTAAAGTAAGTCCCTGTCACCCATTTTCTTTTTTCAACCATGTCATTGTCGAACAATCCATATTTTTCAGAAGATGAGTTAAGAGTCATGATGGATGAAATCATAAGAGTAGATCCACAACTGTTTGGAGCTCAAGTTCATCACAGTTCTTTAAGAGGGAAACAGATATGTGGAACAGGATAGTAGACAGAGTCAATGCTGTAGACACCACCCTGCGCACAAAGGAGGACATCAGGAAGTGATGGAATGACCGCAGGGGCAAAGTCTGTTCCCTGGTCTCCAGTCACCAGCTGCAGGCCATGAATGCTGGAGATGACCATTCCAGTACCCCATTACATCTCTTTCTCTGTGAGGAGAAGGTCTTGGCTATCCTGTATCTCAAGTCCTGTATCTTGAGGGCTTGACAGGAATAGCTGGAGTGCAGTCTGGTCAGTCACAACACAAAAAATGTCACCAAACTGCATTGTCATGCATGCTCACAGCTCACCTTTTGCACTGTCTTGTCCATGTACCCCACCAACATTCAATACCCAGAGTATCTAAGGGCAAACACTATCAATTTATATTGTTGGACCCAACATCACAGCTACTATGGTCCATCACATGCCATTGGCCCGAATAGGGCCTGTAAGTCTTTCAGTATATACAATAATAATCCTTGAAGTCATGGTATGTCTCAACAGATAAATGTCTACCCAAACCTAAATACAGTCTGCATACAAACATATATTAACCATTTGTATAGTGTGTGTAGTACTGTGAGTTACCTGATTGCAACTACCCGGAGGCACAGTTTCTCAAACTCCAAACACCAGACCAGTGTTCACTTGTACAAATACCCCTGTTTGGTAACTCTAAATTTCAGTTTACTCACCTGGGAGGATACTATTTGTCAAGTGAGGAAAGTAGCGGGAGTGACCTGACTGCAAAGGCCAGGTTGCCCTGTTTCTGTAATTCCAACCACAAGCCCAGTGTACACTTGCCCAAATACCCCTGTTTGGTAACTCCCAATTGAAGTGGATTCACCTGGGAAGATAACATGTGTGTAGCACAGGGGGTGACAAGACTACAACTCCCCAGCGACACTGTTTCTGAAACTCCAAACACTAGCCCAGAGGTCACTTGCCCCAATACATCTGTTGGTGAACTCTCAAATGAAGTTTACTCATGTGGGGGGGGAACCTTCATCAAGTGTGTATAGTAGGGAGAAGGACATGACTACAACTCACAGGAGGCACTGTTTCCGCAAATCTAAACACCAGACCAGTGAGCACTTGTACACATACACCTGTTTGGTAACATTCAATTGAAGTGCATTTATCTTGGGATGATGACATTTGTATGGTGTGTATACTAGTGAGAGTTACCTGACTGCAACTCCCAGGAGGCACTATTTCAGTAACTCCAAACACCAGCCCAGTGGTCACTTATCCACATACCCCTGTTTGGCAAATCACAAATGAACTTCACTTACCTGGGAAGATACCATTTGTCAAGTGTGGGAAGTAGAGGGAGTGACCTGACTGATAAGGTCAGGAAGGCCCTGTGTCTGTAAATCCAACCTGCCCGGTGTTCTCTTGTCCAAATACCATTGTTTGGTAAACCACAAATGAGGTGTCCTCACCTGGGGAAATCACACATTGTATAGTATGTTTAGTACAGGGAGTGATATGACTGCTGATACCAGGAGGCTCTGTTTTAGTAACTCCAACAACCAGCCCATTTTTCACTTGCCCGAATACACCTGTTTGTTATCTCTCAATTGAAGTGTACTCACCTGGGAAGATACTATTTGTCAAGTGTATGAAGGAGAGGGAATAACCTGACTGCAACTCCCAGGAGGCACAATTTCTCTGACTCTAAACACCAGACCAGTGTTCACTTGTCCACATACCCCTGTTTGGCAAGTCTCAATTGAAGTGTACTGACCTGGAAGGATACTAATTGTGAAGCATTGGGGAGCAAGGGAGTGACATGATTGCAAAGGTCCTGTAACTCTAACTCCAAACACCTGCACAGTGACCATCTTTCCAAATACCCTTGTTTGTCAACTTTCAAATGACGTATATTCACCTGGGACTGATCAAGCACAGATAATGCCCACATCCAAGATATTTCTGTCAACATAGCTCCAGCATGGCTTGCTAACCCAAGATTAAATATTGGAGGGCAGGAATGACACCTTAACCACTGTGTATAACAGGTATTCATAAGGCCTCAAGAGGCATCACCAGATTGGTATTGGCAGCAAGCACATTAACACTGCACTAGGCACATGATGACTCCAGACACATATAAAACACAGTTCTGGGTCTGCCTGCATTACACTCAACTAGGCCTCCTGATAGACAAAGCCATATCTTGCATAGCCACTATTTTGCCAGCACTGGGGGCAACATGGCATTTTCAGGCCACCCCCCTAGAGCTAATGATTTGCACATTTCAGCAATAGCTTGAGTCAAAATGAATTGGCATGCTTCACAAATGGCATGTTAATACACCTACTACCGTTGTTACTTGCCACAATAGGATTAACTGCAACTTAACTTTGTACAAGGTCTCTGCCTACTGTAACACTAAACCATTGGCAGTAGATATCACAATACAACCAGTATGTTAGAAATGGGGTCTTTGGTTGGCAGTCAGGTTACCTCATGTCCAAGCAAAGACCCTCACTCTAGTCAGGGTAAAGGATAATCACACTCAGTTAATGCCCGCTCACCCCCTTGGTAGATTGGCATGAGCAGGCAGGCTTAACTTCAGAAGCAATGTGTAAAGTATTTGTACTAACAAACACAGTAATACAGTGAAAATACTACAAAATGGGCACCACATCTGTTTAGAAAAATAGGTAATATTTACTTAAATCAAACAAGACCAAAACAACAAAAATCCAACACAACACAACACAACACAAGTCAAGATATGAACTTTCAAAAGAATCAGATGCTTAATCCTTAGAAAACAGTGAGAATGCTGTTGTTACATAAAGTACCTGGTTAGCGTAAAAAATAAAGCCGCACGTGCGAGCGTGCGTCGTAAAAGTCAGTGTTGCATCGATTCCTTACTCGCAAGTGAGGCCATGCATCGTTTCTTTCTTCGGTCGGGTCGGCAATGCATCATTTTTGTCCCCCGCAAGAGAGCAATGTGTCGATTTCTGGACGAGGCACCTCAGATCCACTCAGAGTCGGGTTGACTTGTACACCCAGGGACGATGAGTGGAAAATCCAGTCACACGGTATCAGAAAACCACGCTGTGTGGGGTTTGCGTTGTTATCAGCCTCAGTAGGTGAGTGTTGTCATTTCTCCAGCTGTGATGCGTCGATCTCCCAGCCGTGATGCAGGTGAAGCATCAATTTTAGCTGCGAAGCTGGTGGTGCATCGTTTATCAGCCGCGTTGAGGAAGGTGCTTAAAAAATATACCCATACGATGTTCTGTGCGTGGATTTTCAGTTCCTGTCTACCAACTTCACCTTTCAAGGGCCCAGGGAATGGATAGAGCACCACTTGGCAGGGCAGGAGTCTCAGCAGAGAGCCCAGGTGCTGGCAGGGGAAGTCTTTGATGCCTTGAGACTTCAACAAGAGGAGGCAAGCTCAGTCAAAGCCCTTCAAGATTCTTTTCAAGCAGAAATGCACAACAAAGTCCAGTCTTTGTCCCCTTTCACAGGCAGAAGCAGCCACTGCAGACTAGCCCAACAAAGCACTGGCAAGGGTATCCTTCTCCTCAGCTCTTCAGCTGTTCTTCTTGGCAGAGGATCCTCTTGATTCCAGAAGTGATCTAATCTTCAGGAGTTGTGGGTCCACTACTTACACCCCTTTCTGCCTTTGGAGTAGGCAAACTTCAAAGGAAAGTCTCTCTTGTTTGTAAGATCCTACCTTGCTCAGGCCAGGCCCCAGAGACACACCAAGGGGGTTGGACCATTGTGGGAGGGCAGGCTCAGCCCTTTCAGGTATGAGTGACCACTCCTCCCCTCCATCCCAGCACAGATGGCTCATCGGGATATGCAGGCTACACCACAGCTCCCTTTGTGTTCTGTCTAGAAGAGAGGTGCAAACAGCCCACCGGTCAAACTGACCCAGACAGTGAGTGTACAAACAGACAGAGTCACAGAATGGTTTAAGCAAGAAAATGCCTACTTTCTGAAAGTGGCATTTTCAAACACACAGGCCCTCATTCCAACCCTGGCGGTCTCTGACCGCCAGGGCGGAGGGCAGCGGAAGCACCGCCAACAGGCTGGCGGTGCTTCCTGGGCTATTCTGACTGCGGCGGTAAAGCTGCGGTCAGAAAAGGGGAACCAGCGGTTTCCCGGCGGTTTCCCGGCGGTTTCCCGGCGGTTTCCCGGCGGTTTTCCCCTGGCCCAGGGAATCCTCCATGGCGGCGCTGCTTGCAGCGCCGCCATGGGGATTTCGACCCCCTTCCCGCCAGCCTGTTCCTGGCGGTATTTACTGCCAGGAACAGGATGGCGGGAACAGGTGTCGTCGGGCCCCTGGGGGCCCCTGCACTAGCCCATGCCACTGGCATGGGCAGTGCAGGGGCCCCCTAACAGGGCCCCACAAAGATTTTCACTGTCTGCTTAGCAGACAGTGAAAGTCGCGACGGGTGCCACTGCACCTGTCGCACCCCTGCAACTCCTCCGGCTCCATTCGGAGCCGGCTTCATTGTTGCAGGGGCTTTCCCGCTGGGCCGGCGGGCGCTCCTTTGGAGGGCGCCCGCCGGCCCAGCGGGAAAGTTGGAATGGCCGCCGCGGTCTTTTGACCGCGGTGCGGTCATTCGCCGGTAACCGCATGGCGGGCGGCGACCGCCGCCCGCCGCGGTCAGAATGACCGCCACAATCTAAAAACAACACTTACCAAGAGATGTATTTTTTGAGACCCTAAACTCAAAATTTCAATCTTCTCCCAAATGGAAACTGCACTTTAATAATATTTGAAGGCAGCCCCCGTGTTAACCTATGAGCCAGATAGGCCTTGCACAATGAAAACCAAATTTGGTAGTATTTAGGACATATAAAACACATTAGTATATGTCCTACCTTAAACATACACTGCACCTTGCCCATGGGGCTACCTAGGGCGTTCCCTAGGGGTGGCTTACATGTAAGAAAAGGGAAGGTTTTGGCCTGGCAAGTGGGTACCCTTGCCAAGTCGAATTGGCAGTTTAAAACTCCACACACAGACACTGAAGTGGGAGGTCTGAGCCGTGTTTATAGGGGTACTAATGTGGGTGGCACAACTGGTGCTGCAGGCCTACTAGTAGCATTTAGTTTACAGGCCCTGGGCACCTCTAGTGCACTGTACTAGGGACGTACTAGTAAATCAAATATGCCAATCATGGAAAGCCAATTACAAATACATTTTACTTAGGAGGAGTTGCACTTTAGCACTGGATAGCATTGGTAAAGTGCCCAGGGTATCATAAACAACAAACACAGATCCCAGCACTCAACAACAACCTGGGTAAAAGAGGTAAAAAGTTAGGGGAGACCATGCTAAGGATGCCAAGTCGAACACAGTAACATTGTACGTTTTACATCAATAGGTGTAGCTGCCGCTGGAGACACAAATGCCACAGAACAGCCTACCCCTACACTCCTGGATGAAGCCCTCAGTGACGACGACACTCCTGGATGTCTGGACGTGGAGAATGGCTCTGGCTCATCTGGGCAACCTGGTAAGATGGCAACAGTGAGTCTCACTGTGACTACTACAACACCTCCCAGCCTGGTTGCCTCCACATCACAGGCAGCCATTTGGCCCCCAACCAGTGTACCATCTTATGAACCTCAGTCCTGGATCCTGAGTTGCAGCACAACACTTCTGATAATGAGGGTACAGGAACAAGTTGGAGAGTGCACCCTGTGGTAAGAACACAGGCCAGTTTGGGTAGGGTGTGTGGGGTGTATGCTGTGGGCCGGGGGGTGCGGCCACTGGGGCTAATCTTCGACAGGACACCATCAGCCACGTATTGGGCATCCATCAGTAGCCCCAAAACTTGATGGCACAGGTCCTTACTAAACTCTGGGAAATCAAGCAGCTACAGAGAGACAAGCACAGAGGCATGCGGGAACAGATGTAGGCCTACAATACTAGCACGGACTCCCTAATAGGGGTGCTGAGCAACATTAACAACAGTCTACCCCTTCCCTTGACTCATCAACACCAGGCACATCAACATCGGGGCCAGTCACTGGAAGGGAGGCCCTGCCAGAGGAAGAACCATCCCCAGACTACCCAGCCTCTGTAGCAGCAGATCCCCCCCACTCTAGCGGGGAAGTCCATCAAAGAATCCAGGAGGTAAAGATGGGAAGACACCCACTACTGCCAGCAAGTGACCTCTTCTTAAAGGACCAGCTTTGTGTGCCACACAGTCACTCTGTTGACTGATCCTCAAGCACCTACCAGTTCCAATGGGAGGGGTACTCTGGACTTTGGACTCCCAATGATGGTGTGACATCTACTCTAATAATTTCATTCACCACAACTGACCAATTCACTTTATATCATTTGTTTATTTCTGTCCAAAAATTCATTTTAGGAATATGCATTGTAATAAATTCACCTATCACAAACTCATTGTCTGCTTACTTAATTTTCATATTTTGCAATGTAAGAACATGTGCACCATATGATGAAGAAACAAGCTGCTTGTGCAAGCAGGGATAAGCAAGCAGGGATATGTTCCAGGTACACAGTGTCCAGCTCAGGATCGCAAACATTACACATCAAAAGACAGATTGCAGTACAACAGCCCCTAATCACAGGCCTATACTATTCAATTTCCATGCACCTGTTGGTATGACAGAAACATATGTCAGTGTTGTGTTACAGGCACCGTGGCCTGCAATGATGAACCAAATCTACATCTATATGTAGGTCATACAAAAAGAATGTTTAGCCAAATTGAAGGAAAAATGACTTGATCAAAAGCTAAGACTACATATTTTCAGACTACATGATGACACCAGCGATGCATAAGGCCCACCACAAGACATAAAACAAGTGCAATGTGCATTTCTGTACCTCCACCAAAACACTGTGTCAACTGTCTTTGTACAGGTATCATACATCAAAACTCTGCAACCTACATACCTGGAACAGTCCATTCCCACTTTGTTTGTCAGAATAGCATCAAAAACTTGCTAATATCACAATCCTGAAATGCCCATATTGAGATGCCATGGTGAAGGTAAGGTGAAGGTACCTGTACAAAGGACAAAGCTGGGAGTATAGGCTTGAAAACATACCTGTGACATAAGCCACATAAGAAGCAAATAGAAAATAAAGTACATTTCAAGAAAACTGACACAAACAAAGCTATATCATTAAGGTGGGGATGTGTCAAAAGCTATCTTATCAAGTAGTCTTTGGATGAATATTGCAGCATATCAGCTCCCTAGTTGTTTCTAAAACACTCAACTCTACACATTCTCACAACTGCAGGTCATCATACAGTCACAGTCATTATATCACATGATATACTTACACTCATGAAAGGTAGATATTCCCACAAGTCAACTGCTTCCTCTTCACCACTGTCATTCTCACTTGACATTTCAGGAGTCTCACCTGGTAGCACTGCAGGCTCCGCCGCCTGTGGGATGTACAGGATATTCCTCTGCAGGGTGATGTTTTGGAGCATGCAGCATGCCAGAGTGATCTGACACACTTTTTCCTGGGTGAGTAGAGGAGGGCTCCACCAGTCTGGTCCACACAGCAGAATCTCACCTTCAGAAGCCCAAAAGCCTGCTCCACTGGCCACCATGTTCTTCCATGGGCCTCATTGAAGCATGTTTCCCCTGGTGTAGTTGGATGCCTCAGTAACGTCAACAATCAAGGACGGTTTGGATATGCGTTGTCTCCTGTAAAGGCAATGAACATCAGTGTGAAAATGAGTCCCTCACTTCATGATTGTGGCACCTGACATTTTCACACACACAATCAGGACAATCGTGACTCACCAACCTTCCAGGCCATCACTGGGAGCAGTTGTGAAATCAGCTGGTGTATGGTGCTGTTCCGCATTATGAAGTAATCTTTGTCTGAACCTGAATACCGGGCAGAAACTTGAGATGCAGGAATCAGCCAACCAAATGTGATACACAATTGCCCCTCGAAATGTGACTGTATATTCCGACCACGAAAAGGACCGTTGGCGGTGTTGGCCCATTCACTGCTGTTAAATGCCGTCTGTGCGCTGCAACAAGACAGGGCCTGTCAAATGTATCTCCCAGTATGGGACATAGTCCAGGCTGTGGTAGAGTAAATGTGGCTATGCAACTGTGGAACTGTCCCTGCTCCCTGTATATCACTAGATCCTGTCATGTGGCCAATATGATGCTCTAGTAGCAACACGTGCCCTGAATGCCTCAGTCCATTGACCAGATTAGGAATCGGTACTGAGGTTAATCCATAAACTAGTCCATATGTGCATTTAGCATCATATTAAATGTGTGTCTTTGACTCATGACAGGTCCCTTACTCCCACAGCTCTATTGTCACCTTGTCAGAAGTCATATTTGTCCTATACAGGCTAAGTGCGCTGATGACATTCACACAGGGAAGGCAGTGTATAGATTCCTGGGAAGCTATGAAATATGACTCAGTAACTTGGTCACAGAGCAGAAATTGTACAATGCATACCTTTGTTTGTTGGATGCCATCTCTGTTGGATAAACACATATGTCCAAAGGAGTGTTCTGTGGTATAGGTACATACCACAGAACCCATCCCCTGAAGTGGCACGAGTCTGTATTTGGTAGGCTGCATGTCCACACATGCACAAGGAAGATACTTTCTGTACCCACCATGCCAGGTCCTTCATTGTCATTCAAGTGTAAGGGTGAAGTATGTACTATGGTAGTTGCCTATAGTGGCTGTATGTAGTGAGTCAATCTCACAGAGTGTGAATGTGTTGGTCCAGTCAGGCCTCAGGAGTTTACTCTTCAGAAGCCACATATGTGTTTAATGTTACATTGTGGCTCACATCACAGTACATATTGCTGGAGCATGGGCTACCTGATGTCAGTAGGCTTGCTTATTCTTTGTAGGCCATTTGCAGGGTTGTGGGTTAGTCTGCAGATGGATACAAAAGTGTGTAGTCAAGTCCCTGTATTTACTGCCATGTGTGCTTTATACATGTGGTGTATTAACAAATTGAACATTTCCAGCTTGTTTTTTCTGACATGTGTGTGACTCAACCATTTGTGTGAAAACTTGTGATTGTAATCTCTTGACTTGTCTCTTGCATTCATGCAGGTCAACACCCATCAGAAGAAGGGAGAGCCATTGCCCGGAAGGTGCAGACCCTGGGGGTCCATAGCCGGCAGAGCACCCACTATTCACCGGACCTCAGTGATCTTCTGGGCCCACAGTCTGCAAGAGACTCTGGGCTCAGAAGATCATGGAGATCCAGCTGCGGCTGCCCTCCCAATGAGGGCATGGTGCACGTCAGACCATGATCCTTTGTGTCACGCATCCTGGCTGTGACATACCCAGAGCTTGATGGGTGTTTGAGGAGAGCACAGCAGCCAAAAGGGGGTGAGCATAGGGAATAATCCTGCCTGTCACACTGCCATGTTAATGTTCTGACATCTTCCACTGACGTTTAGGGATGTGCCATGTGTGAAACAATTGATGAGTGACAGTTAGTGTTGTTATGTAATGTGGTGCATGCTGAAGTGCCTGCCTTTTGGGCCAAGGACATAGGATACAATTGTGTACAATCCAGAATCCACAAACAATTTGCTCTCCAGGGAAACCATATGGCTGTGCACATTTGCAATGTGAGTCCATTTCATGTGGTACCACAGACCGGAGTGTGTCACCACTGATTGTTGGCTCGCACATACCCCCAGCCGTCATTGCATGTCATTTGGAATGTACAACTGCAGTAGCAATCAGGGAGAAAATGTGTATGACTAGATGTTTTAGCCATGATGTGCAATTCCAGGCCATTGATATGGCCTCAAGTAACAAAGCACCCTGGGGTTTGCATTACCTATTTCAATAATTCCTAACAGGAATTCGCAAATTTAGAAATGCGAAACCATTCTGGGCATAGGGATGAATGGAGTCCCATTCCCTAATTGCGATTCGCTAATAGAGATTGCGATTTTTAAGAAATCGCTATTACGAAATCGCAATTTTCATACATCCCATTTTGTTTTTCTTAAATAGCGATTTCTTAAAATTCGCTATTTAAGAAATGCAAACGGGGAGCTTGATACATGTCGCCCTTCGTTTTTTAGTGTTATTCTTTTCTTGCTAATTGCTTTGCTCGCAAATAAAAAAAAGACTGAAAGAGGCAGTTGAGATTTTTGCCGCTGCAATTGCATTTTTTATGTTTTTGTATTTTTTGTATTTTTTTTAATTTTTGGTCTGAAATCAGAGAATCAATGCAGTCAAATAGAAATGAAGGTTGTAAGTGCAAGTACTTATGTGCAGGATTGTTAGTTGTGACATCATATGATTATTTTGTTGTTTATTGGATTGAGTTTACCCCCACCTATTAGTTCAGAGAATGTGAAATCCTCCAGTGCCCTGAGTTCTACGAGCACATAGCAAATAAAAACTCCTTGTCAAATGAGAAAGGTCACATGCATATGGTTCCCGAGGCAAGCTGTCTACAAAGATGTATTAAAACCTGTTATACGAATAGGTCAATACCATGCAAGTTTTTTTTCACCTTTATTTTGGTAGCAGAATGACTTGCTGGTTCATAATACACATAACGAGATGAAACACAATAATGAGTACTGCTCTAGCACCACATTTTGCTGTGTAATAATATAATATTGCGGTCCAAAGCCCACCCATTGCCCAGCTATATAAAATAAGGCAGGTAGCGGCGCCACTTGGTACAATGGTGTATTCATGAGGAGCGAGCAGATTCCTGGGAGTTCAATGTCAGTAGGTAGTCCCTCAATGGCTACCAAATGTCTTTTGGCCTGGAGGGGGGTGGTTGCAGAGTGGTGTCCAGGTCAGTGTTCGTGTCACAATACATTAGACTCCTAATCCCTGCTGCTGTTTGGTTAGAAACAATGCAATTGCAACATATCTAGGCAGTGATTTGGGTATGTCCCGTACATAGCCTAGCAGGGCTAGCAATGGGGTGTGTTCAAGCGCAGTGTGTGTCATTAGGGCCTGTCTATCAAACACCACCATCCAGTATGACACAACAACATCACACATCCATGTCATATGGGCAAAGTTTGGTGTTTCAGCACAACATTTCAGGCTTTTGATAGGATCAAGTATGGCCTATGCGAGCCTGCATTTTGTGTGTGTGAAATTTATAGCATATTAGCTTATGGCAATGATTCAAGGAAAGGAGGCATGTCTGCACACTGCAGGATCAGGAAGGAGGTCTCCGATGATGTGTAAAGTGAGTTTGGTAAGTGTGTACTGGACTAGTGTTTCCCATGTGATGGGAAGCCAGGGGTTAGATGCCAGCGAGATCACAGGGGAGTATAATGTCTGTCCACCCAGCATCCGAGGCAGTTTTTTCCAGCCCAGCTGGTTGTGGCAACAGGCTGTAGCATTCTCTGGTAGGTTGGTGCAGAGTGGCATAGAGGTCACTGTTAGAGTCACAATACATTAGACTCTTCCTCAATGCTCTCTTTATAGGTGGTTGCTTGCTTTCCGATTGTATGGCTATCTCCTGTTTGACCAGAAGCAATGAAATTGCAACATATCTACGCAGTGGTTTGGCTATGTCACGTACAAAGCCTAGCAGTGCTAGCAATGGGGTGAGTTTAAGTGCAGTGTGTGTCATTAAGGATGATCCATAAAACACCACCCTCCAGTATGGCAAAATAACATCACACATATCATATGGGCAAGGGCTCGTGTTGCAGGATGACATATCATGCCTTCGTAGGATCAAGTAGGGTCTATGCGAGCCTGCATTTTGGGTGTGACATATGCTGTTTGCAGAAATGTATAGCATATAAGCTTATGCTGATGATTAAAGCAAAGGAGGCACATCTGCAAATAGCAGGGTCAGGAAAGAGGTCTCCGATGGTGTATAAAGTGAGTTTGGTAAGTGTGTACTTGACCAGCTTTTCCACAAGATGGGAAGCCAGGGGTGAGATGCCAGTGGGATCACGGGGAGTATAATGTTTGTCCACCCAGCAAACTGTGTCTTTTTTTCCAGGCCAGCTGGTTTTTGCCATGGGCAATGGATCAAGGGGGAGGCCCAGCAGTAGTAGCACTCTCAGTGGTGTCTGAGCTGCAAAATCTTGTTCTGGTTTGGAAGAGGGTAAGAAAGCATCTTCATAGCACCAATATTTAGCAAAATGCTCCTGTGCAACTAAGTAATACAATTGTAAGTGAGGAACTCTGAGACCCTCAAACTTTTATTCAAAACCAGGGTGTTCCACCCAAATCGAGGCTGCCTGCCTGCCAATACAACTTCCAACAGCACACTCCTCAAGGTCGTGAAAAATATATTGGTGAGCAGAATATGGATGCTTTGAAAAAGATAAAAAACGGAGGGGATACTCTCATCTTTATAATAGCAATACACCCCGCCCTGGATAGCGGGAGGTGGATCCAATTCTCTACCTGTGTAGTCAGTATCTCTATCACCAGGCCATTGTTTAAATGTATTACCTGTCCCTTATGATGATGAATATTGATGTCTGCATATCGTACGGGGCTGTCGCAGCAAGTCCTGGCAAAGTCACAATGCACCTGGGCAGTAGCATCGGTGAGTGAAAATAACTCAGACTTAGTCCAGTTTATATGGAGGCTGGACATCAACCCATATCCTACTATTTTATGGGCTACCGGATCTAAGTTGTCAGCACAAATAATAGGATGTCATCAGCATATAGTGAAAGTGGAAGCAGACCTGGTTGGGGATGCAATCCCTGGTATAGATGTTTTTCCAGCAAATGGCATACAAGTGGATCCCTTGGTATAATAAACAGCAATGGTGAAAGACACAGCCCTGCCATATCCCCCTTGGGATTGCGAATGGGGTTGATAGTGCACCATTTCCCTAATCTAAGCTGTTGGCAGTGTGTATTGAAGCGTGATGAGGTAGGAAAAATTACATGGGAAGCCAATTTTTCCAGAGTGTGGCATGCAGGAATGGCTATTCCAGTGAATCAAAAGCTTTTTCTGCACAATCCAATTCTGCCAGAGTTGTCTCAATGTAAGACAAGCTCTTGTGTATAATTCGCAATACCCCGGAGTGCTTAGTCAGACATGTTCCCTTGGTGTAGGCCTAAAAGGCTTCCCACCAAGTAGCCTGAAATTGTACAAAATCTTTGTTGAGTTCATGGTACTCAATGATGGTGGATCAGAGCTCAGAGCAGAAAAGTTTGTCATGGAGGTCCATGTTGGGGAATCACCATTGGTGTTCATAACCTCCTGCAACAGGAATGGATAGGGACATTACTATTTGGGAGTAGTCCGAAAGTGTGCATGGGAGGTGCGCGATAGAGCAAAGTCACGATGTAAGCATGACCTATATTAGCCAGTCGTCTATTCGTGTCCACTTGTTATGAGGCACTGAGTGAAATATGTAAACTGGGGCAGTAGTATGTTGCAGATGTCAGAAGATCTTTTGAGCTTGTAGGTGTTGCAGATGTCTTGCATAACAAGCAAGGTTTTCCTGCAGGGATCTGTGCCATGGTGACTAATATAGGTCTGGAGTATATTCAAATGACCTCCCAGGACATGTGATCCACATCCATGAGATCGATTTGGGTCTAAAGTGTTTCAAATAATTTTGAATCGTCAGTGGTCGGGGTATATATGTTAGCTAGCCGTACGCCTTGTCCACCAGATGATCTGTTACAAGCACATATCTGCCTCCCTCATCAGTATGGTTGGCATAGGGTTGAAAAGGTATATTTTTATGGAGCAATGTGCATACCCCTTGTGAGTAAGTACTGTAGCTGGAGAAGAATTGGTGTGTGCCCCAAGAATTTGGAAATGTGTGCGGTGGCCTGGTTGATAGATGAGTCTTCTGTAAGAAGGTGATATCAAAGCCATGAAGATGCAAATATTGAAGGATTTGTTTACCCTTGTGAGGACTGTTGAGACCACGGGTATTCCAGGACATGAAGGTGGTGTGTGCAAGCGGGTTCACAACGTTATGTATAAACATCCGCTCAGAACATAAATGAACTGAGGTGTAGCTGGTATGGTATTGGAGCAATGTAATGTACTAATGTAAACAAATGGTAACAAACTAACAAGCAGCCTAATGAAAAGTAACCCCCCTCCCACATCTGGTAAAGACATGCCAAGTGAATTCATAACAATACCAAAAAACAACAAAACATTTACCCCAACTCAACCTCAGGGAAGCACCAATGTTACAGTGGGTTCCTCTTTTTACGGAGGAAGTCAGTGTGTCATCTAGTTGTGTAGATGGGTCAGTGGGTACATTAAGATGAAAGCATCACTGGTGTAACTACAACAGAAGCGTGTTGTCAGGAGCGCAACTAACCCTGGAACTTGCATGCACAGCAATGATGTGCTTCAGTCTGGTAGAAAGAGTTCCATGCTGCCGGTGATCTGTGAGTTCATTGGGCATCAGTCTTGTGTTGTGCTCCCTGGGGGGATGCGATTCTGTGCACATTTTGTGTAGAATGCCAACATGTCTACTGTGATGTTGAAGAAACGGGTCTTACCATCTACATTCACGTGGAGCCATAGAGAGTACAACATGCTGTATCGGAGTCCCAATTTGCGCAGCCTTGGCCTCATTGAGTTTTCATTGGGCCTCCTGGACTGCCATGGTTTAATTGGGAAAGAGGGAGACTGCATTGCCCTGATATTGGAGTCGGCCCAGCTTCTGTGCCCGTTAAAGTGCCACATCGCAAACTCTGAAGTTGAGGGGCCTGGCAATCATTGGTCATGGCAGAGCCCAGGGCAAAGGACGAGGGCTGAGGGACCTGTGTGCATGCACTATGACAAATGTAAGAGTAAAGTGTTAGCATCCCAGTAGGTCAGAGAACAACTGTTCGACAAACAGGTCAAGATGGCCCATTTTTGATGACTATATGATCCCTAGAATATGGATGTTATTGCAGTGCCCTCTGGCCTCCAAGTCTTCTTAAATGCCAGACAGATATACGCTCTTCAGCCTACACCATGCATGCATCCTGTCTATCTAGGCTCCCTCTCACTTGTTTCAGGCAGTTCACAATAGTATCCAAGCAAGTGTTGATTGCTGGAAAGCCTGTTGGTTGCCATAAAGGCCCATTCCAGCCACGTTCTCAATTGCAGGACCACCCATCGTGCCATCCTCCATATCCAATGTGGTCTCCATTCCGTTAGTGGCCTTGGATTTCTCAAAAGGCAGGTTGTGCTGCTTTGGGTGCAGCAGACACAGCAGTGAGTCTCCCTATGTAACGGAGGGCAGTATGGGTGGACATGATCCAGAGTGATTGTCAGTGAACATTCCATTGTTATTCCCCAAAACAGGAAGTGTGGCTGTGGGCACCTTCAGGCTTAGGTGCTGCATACTCAAAGGGTCCCAGAAGGGCACTTTCAACCCCACCAAATCCCACCCCCAACTCGCAGGGGGACTAACAAAATGGTGCTCAAAGTTTCACCCGGTACAATCAGAGTTGTGGTGCAGATACTGTTGAGTGGCAGGAGTGTTTTGCACAGGACCGCAAAGGGTCAAATGGCAGTAAGTAACATCAAATTGGCCCCATCAGATGAGTAGGCAGACTGGTATGTTTTCTATGGGCCAGGGGATGGTGCACAGTTATATGTGCAAGGTCCATCAAGTCATATTTGGCCTCCTACCGTGCATAAGCTGGACATTTGGATTTCCCTAAGTGGGTTCTTTGCCAGAGCTCTGTTGCTGGGTGGGTCTTTGCTCCAGGTACACTGCAAATGTGTAATGCAGGAGTTTGGTAGCACTGGCTGGCTGTCCACCGCATCACCACATCATTGCACCATCTCCAAGATAGTTGGGGCAGGTTGTAATGCTATTAAAGGCATGAGCTGCTCTGCACAGCCTGCCTGCCCTGCCCCTCATGCTTGCCCATAGCCCATAGCCCCTGTCACTGTGTGGCCTCCAAGGTGCACGGCAGATGCTGATCATAATTCTGCAGCCTGACCTGCTTCAGAGAACAGGATCCTGCACACTTGACCCCCGTAGTCACAAGGCATTTTAGAGCATGTTGATTTGCTTGTAGTGGTGCTCTACCAACCAATTTGACCAGGTGTCAGGTCGGAGCTTTAATGCTGTGCAGCCTTTTTGGTCAACCGGCATTGCCAGGCCTCCCGCCATGGAAGTAAAAGACTGTTACATCTGCACCCAATTGCTTTCATCAGTTAGTGAGAGAATCACTTACATAATATACCCTTGACCTATGGAATTTACTGTAGGTTGTTGATGACTCTTTTGTATCAGCAAGAGTATTTCCAGTATTATTATTCTGATTCTGATTTAGTTTTCTGAATTCTCCCTATCATGAAACATGCGAAAGCTAAAAACATTGATGCAATGAGAGGTTCCTTTGAACCTACATTGACATTTGGTACAGTCTATGTCCACATAAACAATCTGACCTGTATTCTTATCCTAGTAGAAAAGGAATGTATAGAACATGTTGAAGGCAGAGTAGCAATGAAATCTAAAGTAGAGAAAGGAGTAGTGCTACATAGTTGGGGTAGAGAAGAAGAAACTCATTCATTAGCAGAGAGTCAAGGATCCATTGCCTTACATTGGCATAGTGTAGGGAAGTTATGATTATATAGATTTAAATCGAAAATTGACATAAATTGTAGGGACTAGTGAATGTAGGCATGTTTTGTTCTTTTAAAGTGTTGAACATTCATTTTAGCTGGACAAGACCCCGCCATACCAGCTTTTTATTTCAACATTGGGAAAAATGCTTATTTGAAGCCACTGAAAGGATGCTATGGAAGATGTTATCTAGGAGTAGTCTTTCCAAAGATTTCACATGTGAAGCATTTAAATGATCCTGTTTGGGAAGAGAAGTTGAATCAGTGCTGCAGAGATTGTAGGAGATATTTTTGGTGCCATAATTCCATTTATGGGAGTGATCCTGTATGATCACAAGATAAGGAAGTTGTTAACAATTGTAGATATGCTATATAAAGTTGCAGCAGGTGTCTTCCTGTTAGACTCAGAAATGGTTGTCATAAGATCAATGGCTTTACTAAATAAATTTGTGTTAGACATCATTGTTGTGAAAGACGGAGGAGTTTGCAAAGATGTTGCGTGATCAAGGGTGATTCATGTACATTCCAGGCAATAGTAAGGAGCTGAGAAAATATATTGTCAATATGACAAGTCTGAAAAAAGACCTGAAGGAATTAGAGACAACAGGTACATAGGAAGAAATAGGTAGTGTTTTTTCACCAATTGGAAAGTAGTTTGGAAGTTTGGGAAAAGGAATTGTTGGAAGTGTCCTAAAACCTATATTGATAATAGATTTGCATGCCTTGGTTGGACGTGGTCTCTACAGGTTACATAAGAAGCTGGAAGAGAGAAGAGCAAAGAGAGGAAACAGAAAGGAAGAAATAAAGCTGGAGCCTAGTAGAATTATTATTACAGTGATATTAAATGGTTAGAGGAATCCAGAACATCTTTCCTGGAGTGACCTCAAAGAATTTGATCTATTCATTGAAAATTAGAGATTACAATCTGATGGATAGCTTGATTCACCACCAGAAGAGGGACTGATGCAGCAGAAATGGTGTCACCACCTTTGACATCACAGTAATCATCTACATTTGACAATATTTGCATTTTGTTATCTGAAGTACTAATAGATTAATTGTATAGTGCTAATGTGCATTCACCATAGAGTACTGATTTTAACTGTTATGGTATAGCCCTTAAACTTCATGTTTTACCAATTAATTCAATTCTATGTGATCCTTTATCATGTTAATTAATAGTTTGCACAAAAACAACAGTAGATTCCTGAAGAGAAATGTATTAAATCTTACATGAAGATGCCAAAAATGCAGTTCTGTGTTAAAGCAGTATATTAAGAGGTATTTCAATTTGAATTATGTAGTACCATGAACACTAAAAGAGTTTATGAATTATGAATTCATAATTTTGAATGTTATATGTGTCCTACTTGATATAAATGAATGTGCCATTTTAATTCACTTTTCTTAACCTAAGTGAGGTCTGCAAGGCCTTGTTTTCCGACTTTGTAGAAACATGTTCAGCCATTCTTGCTAACATGAACTTTTCTTTCAGACTTTGTGCCAATTAAATGCTAGTTTTGTAATAGAGGTCCTGTTGCTCTTTAAAGAGTGAGCTTGAGAATTTAACCTTGGACCAAGTACATTCAGGAACGCTGGAAGTAAATTGTCTACATTTGTTTCTGACCATATGGATGAGTTAAGAGAGATGCCTTTCACAAGTTAGTGCTGGACTTTTTTATGCTTATGCAGGGTCATCCCCAATCTTTTTGCCTCCTGCCTCCTATTTTTTCTACCTGTTACTGTTGGCTTTTGAACTCTGAGCACTTTACCACTGCTAACCAGTGCTAAAGTGCATATGCTCTCTGTGTAAATTGCATGTAAATTGTTTATCGATTGGCATATTTGATTTACTAGTAAGTCCCTAGTAAAGTACACTAGAGGTGCCAGGGCCTGTAAATCAAATGCTACTAGTGGGCCTGCAGCACTGGTCGTGCCACCCACATAAGTAGCTATGTAATAATGTCTCGGACCTGCCACTGCAGTGTATGTGTGTGCAGTTTTAACTTTAAATTTGACTTGGCAAATGTACCTACTTGCAAGGCCTAAACCTTCCCTTTTCTTACATATCAGACACCCCTAAGTTAAGCCCTAGGTAGCGCCAAGGGCAGGGTGCAGTGTACGGCTAAGGTAGGACATATAGGTGGTCATTACAACCCTGGCGGTCGGTGTTAAAGCGGCGGTAAAACCGCCAACAGGCCGGCGGTAAAACAATTGGAATTACGACCGTGGCGGAAACCGCAAACATAGACAGTCACCTTAATACTGCGACCGCCAAGGCGGTACAAACAAACACCACAGCGGTAACCGCCAACAGACAGGCGGAGGACAATGTACCCCCCACAGTATCATGACAGGCCAATCCGCCACCGTTTCTGGGGCGGATTCACCGCGAATAAAAACACGGCGGAAACAGGACTCGGAAAGGAAAACGTTCACCTCTACACATTCCACGAGGAACCAGGACGCCATGGAACCGGAACTTCAGATTCTCCCAGTCTTTATCTTCCTGTACCAGGAGCACGAACGCCGGCGGCGAAGACCACGGTGAGTACTGCACCTAAGACACAGGGGAGGGGGGAGGGAAAAAACAGTGACACACACACACAACAACCAACACCCCCACCCCCACCCTCACCCACTACAACACACACACAAATACAGCATGATACATTACAGTTACACCCCCCAACCCCCACTGGAAGAATGCAAGGACAAAAGGAAATGAGTCGAATGATTGTAATATATTAAAATACAGTAATCAAAAATACTTACATATATATATACAATTACACTATAAACAATTATATACACCAAGAACACAAGTCCAAGGGATTCCACCATCATAGTCCGTGGACCACTGGCCGAAAAGGCATGGGCGAGACCCACACTCAATACCCGAATAAGACAGAGAGAACACTGCTGGGGCATAAGATAGAAATAAAACAGGCACCTCAGGGGGAAGGGAAGGGGGGGGCATCTCAGCCGGATTAGTGCATGACGCCAGATCCACACACGAGGGGGCTCCATGCCCACTGTTCAATCCTGGGAAGTGCAAAGCCACAGTCTCTCAAGTCTCTACAGTGGGTGGTTTGCCCACTGTTCAATACTGGGGAGTGCAAAGCCACAGTCTCTCAAGTGGAAAACAGTCTCCACTGGTTCTGGAGGGAGCTTTGTGCCCAGAGTGCTTCATCCTGCCAAGGACTGAGGTAGTGGATGCCTTTCTCCACTGGTTCTGGAGGGGGCTTAGTACCCTGAGTGCTTCATCCTGCCAAGGACTGAGGTAGTGGATGTAACTCTCCACTGGTTCTGGAGGGGGCTTGGTGCCCAGAGTGCTTCATCCTGCCAAGGACTGATGTAGTGGATGCCTTTCTCCACTCGTGCTGGAGGGGGCTTGGTGCCCAGAGTGCTTCATCCTGCCAAGGTCGGAGGTAGTGGATGTAACTCTCAACTGGTTCTGGAGGGGGCTTGGTGCCCAGAGTGCTTCATCCTGCCTGTGGCGGCCTCTGTAGCGTTGTAATCATTAGCGCTCACTGTCCTGCGGTGCTGCTGGCGGTCTTGTCCCGGGCAGCAGTGCTGCTGGCGGCGGTGTCCTGGGCAGAGGTGTTGCTGGTGGCGGGGTCCTGGGCAGCCGTGCTGCTGGCGGCGGGGTCCTGGGCAGCCGTGCTGCTGGCGGCGGGGTCCTGGGCAGCGGGGTCCTGGGCAGCGGTGCTGCTGGCGGTGGGGTCCTGGGCAGCGGGGCTGCTGGCGGCGGTGTCCTCGGCAGCGGGGCTGGTGGCAGTCTGATCCTAGGCAGCGGTGATGGTGGCGGTCTTGTCCTGGGCAGCAGGGATGGTGGAGGTCTTGTCCTGGGCAGCGGGGCTGGTGGCGGTCTTGTCCTGGGCAGTCGTGCTGGTGGCGGTCTTGTCCGCCGTGCTGATCTTTCCAGACTTGCTGGTTTTACTGTGCCCATTCCCCACCTTGGATGGTGTCGCAGCTGTCTCCACACTTCCAACTGTACACCTGGGAGCGGCTTTGGTGGCTGATTTCTTTCCCCTCTCCCGCACCGCACTAGCCAACTTTTTATGCTTTACAGGTGGGGGACTGTCCGTGCTCTGGCTCCTTGCCACACTGGCTGCCCTGCTGCCTGGTGCACTCCAGAATCCGGTGACTACTGGCATCACTCGTCCTGCCGATGTTGCGACTGAGGTGCTAGGTTGGGACCTGGAGAGTCGGGCCCTAGGAGACTGAAGGGGTGGGGGAGGTGAGGGAAAGAGGTCAAGGTTGGACAGGAAAAGTTTCTTAGGAACACTGGGACGGGTAGCTGGAGGTGGTTTGGGAGTGGAGGAAGAGGTAGTGGTTTTAGGAGGTGTACGTTTGGTGACTTTGGGTGAAGGTGCAAGGGCTGGAGGCGTACGTGAGGTGGATGGCTGTTGGGTGGGTGTGTGGCTGTGTTTGTGTACCTTGGGAGGTGGCCTCACAGACACGCTGGGAGAAGAAGCATGGGACGTGTAAATGGTAGTGGGGGTGGTGACTGCACGTGAGTGGGGTGTGGTGGTGGGTGTGCTGGTGATGGACGTGGTGGCTGAGGATGTAGTGCATGCAGGTGAGAGTGGAGACGAGACAGGGAGGGAGGAGGGAGTCGAGGAGGAGGGGGACACAGTAGAGGCAGTGGATGTTGGTGTGTCTGCATGTGTCTGATGCTTGCGTGAGTGCCTGTAGGATGTGTGGTGCTTATGTTTGCCAGAGCTTCCCTTGTGTGTTGAGGTGTGTGCATGCTGGTCTGATGGTGTGCTTGGGATAGGCTGAGGTACAGGGGTGTGGGTCTGGGTGGAGGAAGTTGGAGGGGGAAGGCTAGAGACAGGGACAATGGCTGCCATCAGTGCTGAGGCCAGAGTCTGATAAGCTCGCTGAGGGGCTGCCTGACCAGAGTGAATGCCCTCCAGGTATGCATTGGTTTGTTGCAACTGCCTCTCTACACCCTGGATGGCATTCAAAATGGTAGACTACCAAACAGTGAGGGACCTGAGGAGGTCAATGGTCTCCTCACTGAGGGCAGCAGGGGTGACTGGGGCAGGGCCTGTGGTGCCTGGGGCGAAGGTGATGCCCACCCTCCTGGGTGAGCGGGCACGGGGCAAACGCTGAGGGGCTGCTAGGAGGGTGGTGCTGGTAGGGGGGGTGGCGGCTGTACCTGTAGATGCGGGGGCTCAGATGGGCCCGCCACTGCAAGGGAGCTCCCATCAGAGGAGGAGTCCGTATCGCTGGTGTCAGCATTTGTCCCGCCGTGGAGCTTGCCTCGCCCTCCGTCCCACTGGTGTATTCAGACTGCATAGCCTCACCCTATAGGGCCCTGTGGGATGCAACTACCTCCTGCTCCAGTGCCACCGCTCCTCCGCCTGATGATGCTAATGCACACAAGAACAGGGAGACCACAAAAAGGGGGGGAAGACAGAAGAAAGACATGTTGAGTGCATGCAATACCGCTACCATTTGCGGACACTACAGACACAGAAGCCCCCTGCACTACGCCGCGCACTTGGAGTCCACTATTCAATCCCAGGACATGGGGTACAAGGCTATGGCCGATTTCTGCACACATGTCACAGGGCCAGACTAGGTATAGTTGGCACTGTACAAAGGTGGGGTGGGGTGCCACAGGGCCTGCCTTAAGAAGGGTCCTTGCCTACTAAACTCGCCCTGGCCTAGGGGAACCCACAGCCCACCTCCCCCACCCCCACCCAGACACCTACAATGCGCGCTGAATCAGCAGAATGAGAGTGTACTCACCCCCTTGTGGCTGTTGTGATGCCCTCAAGCGCCCATCCAGGATCCTGAACATCAGGGGGTTCATGGTGCGACGGGCACCCCTCCCACATAGGGAGGCCATCACCAGCTGGGCCTCCACCGTCTTCTTACTCCAGTGGCAAATGTCCTCCCATCTTTTCCGGCAGTGGGTGCTCCATCTGTGGTAGACCCCCAGAGTCCGGACTTCCTTGGCGATGGAATGCCAAATGTCATTCTTCTGGTGGGCGCTGACCTACAGGAATTGTACAGGGGAAAAAGAGAAGTAATTACCATCTGCACCGTCACAGTCATTGGCCGGCATCTCTACCCTTGCCATGACGCACATGCACTCACCGTTGTTTCATGCACGCCTCATTCTCACCCCCCCATCTTTCATCCACCCCACTCCACACAGGCATTGCCCATACAGCATGCTCACAGTGTACTTACCTGTGTGTCTGGAGGACCATAGAGTAGCGTGTACTGGGGGAGGACCCCATCCACGAGTTTCTCCAACTCCTCCGTGCTGAAGGCAGGGGCCCTTTCCCCAGACACACGAGCCATTGTCTCTTCCAGACTGAGGTCACAGCAGCACTTGCAGTGTAGGTCCTCTCCTGTCGAAGATCAGGTATCAAGTAATTGCACAGAGAGAAAATGGCGGTCATGTCCGCGGCGGTGCGTACCGTCACTGCCGGCGTACATCGTCATTGGCTCCTGGGACCCATAGGGTCCAATGTTAACCAATGCAGGATTGCGCTGCGGTCTTCGACCACCTACCGCGACGGTGTACAACGCCAGCGCAGTTACCTCATATCCCCCTGTCCCACTTTACAGGTCAGGCACCCGCCATTTAAAGGGCCCACATGGCATTATTTTGGACTGCATCACACATATCTAGGCCTTGCCTATACACTCTTACAGGCAAATTTCGATTTGCTAATATTTTCAGAGTAAGCTGTGTTTATGTACCTCAGAGTTGGTTGACTGTCTGCTCGCTGTTCTCCTCCATAGCCACCGTCCGCTGGGGCATGTGAGGAGATGGTGGCATCCTCCGGTGTACACACCGCTGGTGGACCTGTCGACAATGGAGGAGCGACATGTGATCATCACCTACAGGCTTGATCGTGCCACAATCCAGGAACTGTGTGCCCAGTTGGAGCCAGACCTGATGTCAGCTATCCGCCATCCCACAGGAATCCCCCCTCAAGTGCAGGTGCTGTCAGTACTCCATTTCCTAGAAAGTGGGTCTTTTCAAACTAAAGTGGCCATAGCATCAGGGATGTCCCAGCCTATGTTTTCCAAAGTGTTGTCCAGAGTGTTGTCTGCCCTGCTGAAACACATGCAGAGCTACATCGTTTTCCCTCAGGTGGAGGATTTGCCTATAGTGAAAGGTGATTTCTATGCCCTGGGACATATCCCCAACATCATAGGTGCCATTGATGGGACACATGTGGCCTTGGTCCCCCCCCACAGGAGTGAACAGGTGTAGGGAAACCGGAAGAGTTACCAATCCATGAATGTGCAGATGGTGTGTTTGGCAGACCAGTACATCTCCCATGTTAATGCAAAATTCCCTGGCTCAGTGCATGACGCTTACATCCTACGGAATAGCAGCATCCCTTATGTGATGGGGCAACTCCAGAGGCACCGGGTGTGGCTATTAGGTGAGGACATGGACCCAATACAATGGGAATAGTTGTCTGGGTCTCTGGATGTCCCTATGAATTAGTGTGTGTCTAACAGTTGTCCCTCTATATTTGCAGGTGACTCTGGTTACCCCAGCCTGTCATGGCTACTGACCTCAGTGAGGAATCCCAGGACAAGGGCAGAGGAACGTTACAATGAGGCACATGGGCGAACTAGGAGGATTATAGAGCGGACCTTCGGCCTCCTGAAGGCCAGGTTCCGGTGCCTCCGTATGACAGGTGGTTCCCTATTCTACTCACCAAAGAAGGTATGCCAGATCATCGTGGCCTGCTGTATGCTTCACAACTTGGCTTTGCGATGACAGGTGCCTTTTCTGCAGGAGGATGGTCCAGATGGAGGTCTTGTGGCAGCTGTGGACCCTGTGGACAGTGAAGACGAGGAAGCAGAAGAAGAGGACATAGACAACAGGAACATGGTGATCCTGCAATACTTCCAGTGAGACACAGGTAAGATGACACACTGCCTGCTACATCTGATTTAAATCTACTGCCTTTCTACTGTCTGTCATTTTCACCCAGTGTACACCAGACTAGGGCTGTGTGACATAGGTATGTTGACATTACATTTGAAAGAGATTTTTGCCACTGTAATTGCTAAAACACTATTTAGAAATCACAGACAGACTCCTGATTGTTTTGTGCTTTAAGGGTGTTTATTTAAGTGCTCAATATTGGAGGGGGTTGTAAAATGGTGAGGGGTGATGGTGGAGAAATGTCCATGGCAGAGTCCAGTCTATTAGTCTCACAGGTGCATTGTCCAAAGGGGCATAGGAAGTGGAGCTGGGGCAGTTTAAGGATGGACAGGGTGACAAGGTGGGACAAAAGGATGACAATCAGGGTGGTCTCATTTATTGGCGGGAGTCTTGGCATCGTTCTCTGTCTTTGTCCCGGATCTCAGGGACCGTTTGCGGGGTGGTTCTCCCTCTGCAGGGGCTGGGGTGCTGGTGTGGTGGTCCTGTGGTGGTGCCTCCTGTCCACTAGCGCCGGCAGAGGTGGTGATCAGTTCATCGTACAGGGTAGTGTCAGGGGCCCCTTGTTGTGCCATAGTGTCCCTCCTGGTGTTGACGAGTTCCTGCAGCACCCCTACAATGGTGACCAGGGTGGTGTTGATGGACTTGAGTTTCTCCCTGATCCCCAGATAGTGTTCCTCCTGCAGCCGCTGGGACTCCTGAAAGTGGGCCAGTACCGTTGCCATCGTCTCCTGGGAATGATGGTACGCTCCCATGATGTTGGAGAGGGCCTCATGGAGAGTGGGTTCCCTGGGCCTGACCTCCCCCTGTCACACAGCAGTCCTCCCAGTTCCCCTGTTTTCCTGTGCCTCTGTCCCCTGGACCGTGTGCCCACTGCCACTGCCCCAAGGTCCCTGATTTTCTTGGGGTGGTGGGTTTGCCTGGGTTCCCTGTAGTGGTGGACACACTGCTGATTGACGTGTCCTGGGGACAGAGGTATGGGCCCGCTGGGTGGGTGCTGTGCTGGTGTTTCCAGAGTGGGGAAGCTCTGTAGTGGCTTGTGCCAGTGTGAGGGGAACCGACTGTCCCGAGGTCCCAGATGGGCAGGGCTGGTCATCTAGATCTAGTTGGACAGAGCTGCTGTCATCACTGTGGGCCTCTTCTGTGGGTGGAGTGGACATATCTTGGCCCTCCTGTCCGGTGACGTTGGGTAGGGGTCCTGCAGGGGTGTAAAGGCATGATTATTGCATCTGTGTGTGCCATTGTGTGCAATTGGTCAGTGACCCTGTACTCCAGTGCTTGAATTAATTTCTAGGTCCTTGTGTGGTATTTGGTTTGGGGTCTGTGTGGGTATCTGTAGTGGACATGCTTTGGTGATGGGTGTCCATGCTTTGGTGTTGCATGCAAGGCTTGGTGTTGGGATGGGTGGTTTGTGATAGTGGGACATATGTGAGGTGTTGGAGTGATGGGGGTGAGGGTGGGGGTATGTGATGGCATGCAGGTAAGGTCAGGGATATAATAGTTAAAAGTTGACTTATCAGAGTCCATTCCTCCTGCTACTCCTGCAGTGCCATCAGGATGCAGTATTGCCAAGACTTGCTCCTCCCATGTTGTTAGTTGTGGGGGAGGAAGGGGGCCAGTCCTCTGTACTGCCATCTGGTGTCTTGAGATCATGGAACGCACCTCCCCCCATAGGTCGTTCCCCCTTTTCCTGATGTCATCCCGTGTTCTTGGATGCTGTCCCACTGCGTTGACCCTGTCGACGATTCTGCGTCATAACTCCATCTTCCTAGCAATGGAGGTGTGCTGCACCTGTGATCCGAATAGCTGTGGCTCTTCCCAGACGATTTCCTCCAACATGACCCTGAGCTCCTCCTCTGAGAACCTGGGGTGTCGTTGTGGTGCCATGATGTGGTGTGGGTGATGTGTGGGGTGGTGTGTGTTGTGATGTGTGAGGGGATGTGTTTGTATGTGTTGTCTGAGGTATGTGGATGTTGTGTGAGTGATGATGTTGTGTGTCTGTGGATGCTAGTGTTGTTTCTGGTGGTGTCTCTCTCTGGCCTTCTTTCGCAATTCTGGTCGTAAGGGTTTGTGGGTGATGTGGGTGGGTGTTTTATATTGGATTGGGTGTGTGGGAGTGGTGTGTGTATGTGTATCAGGTGTGTGTATTTCGAATTGTCCAATGTGGTTGTGTTTTGTAAATGTGTGTGTATTTTGAGCGCGGCGGTGTGTACCGCCAATGGAATACCGTGGTTGAAAGACCGCCGCGTGGATTCGTGGGTCATGATAGTGTGGTGTCTGGATTTTGTCGGATTCTGAGCTGTGGGTCGTAATAGCTGTAGCGGATTTCCGCCGCCGCAGCGGTGTGTTGGCGGTCTTCTGCACGGCGGTAAGCGGGACTTACCGCCAATGTTGTAATGAAGGCCTATATTTTGTATCTTTAAAATTACATAAAAATTAAAAAAATCCAAAGTAGGGAACCGGAGATGTGATTTTTCAAAGATTATGGCCCTCATTACGACCCTCGCGACCGCTGATAAAGTGGCGGTAATACCGCCAACAGGCTGGTGGTAAGTACCACAAAATTATGACCATGGCGGTGATATCTCTGATAGACAGCCAATGTACCACACCGACCACCAGGGCGGAAATAACAATCACCACGGCAGTAGCCGCCTACAGCCAGGTGGAAGATAAAAGTTCCGCCCACCATATTAAGACCCTGAAAACCGCCACCTTTTCCAGGGCAGTACCAACACCATCAAAAGCCAGAGGGAAATACAGCACAGAAGTGAAAGGACTCACCATTGGAGACACAGGGAAGAACCAGGCCACCATGGAACCCGAACTGCTAGTCTTTCCGATGATCTTCTACGTTATGCTCCACCTGGAACACCAACACCAACGAAGACTATGACAGTGAGTACGGCCGCCAAGCACACAAGGGAGGGTGGGAGTAAAACAAGAGTGACACACACACGCACCACACACACCCCACATAAAGAGGCCATACACACAATCAGATGCATTACAAAAACAATTTGACCACAAATCTGCAGAATAATTCAAAGGCACAATGAATTTACGAAAATGATTGTAATCAGTCCAAGAATAAAATCATCAATCCGATTTGGCCATGAAACAGATCTGTACACTTGTATAAAAAATTGACACTGCCCTGTTCATAGTTCAATGGGCCCACTTTACCACAGGGGCACAGTCCAAGGCCCCACTCGAATCCTGCACCAATCCGGATAGAACACTCCAGGGGCATCTATTGTCAAATAGGCAGGCTCCTCATGGGGAGGGGGGAGCACCTCAGCCAGATGCGGGAATAATGCCACTGGTTATGGAGGGGGCACATGCCCATTGCTCTTTGTCCAGGGGAGCGCAAGACCACAGTCTCTCAAGTGGGTGTCTTGCCCACTGGTTCTGGAGGGGGCAACATGCCCATTGCTCTTTGTCCTGGTGAGCGCAAGGCCACAGTCTCTCAAGTGGGTTTCTTGCCCACTGGTTCTGGAGAGGGCAACATACCCATTGCTCATTGTCCCAGGAAGTGCAAGGCCACAGTCTCTCAAGTGGGTGTCTTGCCCACTGGTTCTGGAGGGGACAACATGCACATTGCTCTTTGTCCTGGGGAGTGCAAGGCCACAGTCTCTCAAGTGGGTGCCTTGCCCACTGGGTCTGGAGGGGGCAACATGCCCTTTGCTCTTTGTGCTGGGGAGTGCAAGGTCACTGTCTCCCAAGTGGGTGTCTTGCCCACTGGTTCTGGTGGGGGTAGGCCGCACAGAAGCCCTTAGAGGCCAGACTACATGGTGTGCACCGGCGATGATGGCTGCACTGTGGTGGTGGTTGTGGGAGGCTCCTGCTCAGCCCCTGCACCCTCTGATGGCTGCACTGTGGTGGTGGTTGTGGAAGGATCCTGCTCAGCCCCTGCACCCTCTGATGGGTGCACTGTGGTAGTAGTTGTTGGAGGATCCTGCTCAGCCCCTGCACCCACTGATGGCTGCACTGTGGTGGTGGTTGTAGAAGGATCCTGCTCAGCCCCTGCACTCTCTGATGGCTGCACTGTGGTGGTGGTTGTGGAAGGATCCTGCTCAGCCCCTTTACCCTCTGATGGCTGCACTGTGGTAGTGGTTGTTGGAGGATCCTGCTCAGCCCCTGCACCCTCTGATGGCTGCATTGTGGTGGTGGTTGTGGAAGGATCCTGCTCAGCCCCTGCTCCCTCTGATGGCTGCACTGTGGCAGTGGTTGTTGTAGGATCCAGCTCAGCCCCTGCACCCTCTGATGGCTGCACTGTGGTGATGGTTGGGGGAGGCTCCTGTTCAGCCCCTGCACTCTCTGATGGCTGCAGAACCACGACTGGCGGTGGGGGCCCTGTGACAGCTGCTGGTGGTGGCGGTGTTTTGCTGTCAGCTTCCTCTGGAGTAGATTGCCTCCTCTCCTCCTGCTCATGGGTTGTGGATTCCTTACCTTTTCTAGCACTGGTGGATGGGTACTTCCCCCCTCTGCCTGCTGGTGAAGGGTCCTTCCCCTTCTTTCCAGCAGCTGGTGAAGACTACTTCCCCTTCTTAGCAGCTGGTGCAGGCTCCTTCCCGTCTTTCCAGCTGGTGCAGGATCCTTCCCCTTCTTAGCAGCTGGTGTAGGCTCCTTCCCCTTCTTTCCAGCTGGTGCAGACTCCTTCTACTTCTTATCAGCTGCTGCAGGCACCTTCCACTTCTTAGCAGCTAGTGCAGGCTCCTTCCCCTTCAGTATTGTTGTCCTGGAATCCCTGCCACCATGAGTAGGTGGTGCTACCACTGGGCCCGTGGACTGTTTGGCTGAGGTGCTTGGCTGGGTCCTTGCCACCCTGCCCATGCATGCAGGACGGGGGGTGGTGGGGTAGGGAAGAGGTCAATCATTGAAAGGAAAAGCTTTTTAGGGATGTTGGGGAAGGAGGAGGGAGGAGTAATGGGAGTCGAGGATGAGGGAGTGGTTGTTGGAGATGTTTGTCTGCTGGATTTGGGTGCAGGTGCATGGGCTGTATGATGTTGTGAGGTGATTGTATTTTGGGTGTCTGAGTGCTTGTGTTTGTGTACTTTAGGAGGGGGGAAGACACGACGGGAGAGGACACGTGCATGGATGTTGTGGAGGTGTTTGCCAGTGAATTGTGTGTTCTGCTTGGTGTGGTGATGATGCTGGTAGTGGATATTGATGTAGTGCATGCAGGTGTGAGTGTATACCCAACTGGGTGGGAGGTGGAGGAGGAGGAGGAGGGGAGACAGTGGAGTTAGTGGATGTTGTCGTGTCGGCAACTGAATGGTGTTTGTGTGAGTGCCTGTGGGATGAAGTGTGGTGCTTGTGTTTGCCTGTGACACTTTTGTGTGTTGTCTTGCGTGCATGCTCGTCGTCCTGTGTGCTTGGGATGGGTTGGGGTTGAGGAGAATGGGCTTGGGAAGTGGAAGTTGGAGGGGGGACGGTTGAAACAGGGACAATGGCTGGCATCAGCGAGGAGGCCAGAGCCTGATCAATATCTGTTGGGCTGCCAATCCACTGTGAATGCCCTCCAGGAATGCATTAGATTGCTGCACCTGGGCTGCCAGCCCCTGGATGGCATTTACAATGGTTGTTTGCCCTACAGAGATGGATCTCAGGAGGTCAATAGCCTCCTCACTCATGGCAGCAGGGCTCACTGGGGAAGGGCCTGAGGTGCCTGGGGCAAAGGAGATGTCCATCCTCCTGGGTGAGCAGACACAGGCAACTCGCTGAGGGGCTACTGGGTGGGCGGTGCTGGTACGGGGTGGCGGCTGTACCTGTAGCTCGGGTGGTCACAGAGATGTCCACCACCACCAGGAAGCTCCCTTTGGATGAGGTATCAGAGTCTGTATTGTCCCCTCTAGTCTATGCCGTGGTGCTACCCTTGCCCTCTGTCCCACTGGTGCCCTCAGCGTCAGTGGATACTGCCCCCAGGGTCCTGTGGGATGCAGCTCCCTCTGTTGCCGGTGCCTCTGCTCCTCTGCCAGATAATGCTAATGCACATAAGGACAGGATGGCAAAACAAGAAAGGGGGGAGAGAAACAAAGGACACACAGGGTCAATGACTACACCAACACCACCGTTGGCGAACACCGCGCCCTCACACACAGGTAACAGGCCTACGCACTATGCATGGCACTACCAGTGAAATGGCTAGTCACCAAGAAATGAGGAGGGGCACACACTGCCAACTGCAGCACACCTGGGACACACACAGTCCTGCCCAGAAGTGAATACTAACAAGCTAGGTGAGCAGTATTTCCCATTCAAACCCTTAGCCACCGGAGGACCTACGCTGCTATGTATGGCCTGGCCTAGGGGCACCCAAGGACACACAACCACTACCCGGATACCACCCCACCAGACGTAAGTTGTAATGATAGCCACTGTATTCACCCCCTTGTGGCTGCTGTGATTCCCTCAAGTGCCCATCCAGCTCAGGGTAGGCAACCGCCACTATGCAGACCATCAGGGGGGTCAGGGTCCGACAGGCACCCCTTCCTCATTGGGAGGCCATCCCCAGCTGGGCCTCTGCAGTCTTTCATGCCCAGCATCTCAGGTCCTCCCACCATTTGCGACAAAGGGTGCTCTGCCTGCCATAGATCCCCAGGGTCCGCATATCCTTGGCGATGGCACGTCATATTCCCTTCTTTTGATGGGCGCTGACCTACAGAGGCAATTTAGAGAAGACAACACCATAAGACAAACAGTACAGCCTGTCCCACCATACCCATTTCCATTACCATTGGCACACACATAACCCAGCCCACAACATGTACACTGACAAGAGGACATCGACCCCCCCTTACACAAGGCCTAGACACACAACTCCATGCATTCATACCACTGGCATCGTGCCCAGGGTATACTCACCTGTTGGTCCGGAGGCCCAAACAGAAGTCCATACTGGGACAGGACTGCATCCATCAGTTGATCCAATTCCTCAGAAGTGAAAGCTGGGGCCCTTTCCTCGGTCATACGGGCCATGGTAGGATGCAGACATAGGTCACAGCAACAGATGCACTGTAGATCCTCTCCTATGGAAGGTCAGGAAACAAGTGAGGAATCAGATAGAAAATGGTGGTCATGTCCATGGTGGTGCATACCGTCACCACCGGCGTAAATCACCATTGGCCACAGTACCACATAGGGCCCAATATTAACCGATGATGAATTGCACGGCGGTTCACGACCGCCTACCACCACAGCGCACAACGTCAGTGTCCTTGACTCACTTCCACCTGTCCCTACACACAGGACAGGCCATCGCCATTTCAGGGGGGGTAAACAGGCCTATCGATTATTGCTGTGTCACTGGATAAATAGGCACATACTTCACTAATTACACTGTCCCATTACATGTTTGCACATTGCACATTGCGGACTGCTGTTGTGGCTCCATTGTTCAGTTTGTGACAGCCTACTCACTCTTGTGTCCCTTAGATACCTACTGCTGCAGATGAATAGGAGATGGTGACATACCCCAATGTACAGACCTCTGGTGGACTTGGCTACACTGAAGGACAGGCACATAATAATCACCTGTAGACCGGACAGGGCCACAATCACAGAGCCTGATATCTGTTATCCGTCACCCCACTGGGATCCCCCCTCTTGTGCAAGTGCTATCAGTGTTCCATTTCCTGGCAACTAGTTATTTTCAAGTGACAGTGGGCTTGGCAGCAGGAATGTCACTGCCAATGTTCTCAAACGTGCTAACAAGAGTCTTGTGTGTCCTGATTAAACACATGCGCAGTTACATTGCTTTCCACCAGGTTGAGGATTTGCCCACTGTGATGGCCGGATTCTATGCAATGGGACATATCCCCAATACAATAGGTGCCATTGACGGAACACATACTGCATTTGTGCCCGCCTACCAGAATGAACAGGTGTTCAGGAATCGTAAGAGTTTTCACTCCATGAATGTGCAGATGGTGTGCTTGGCGGACCAGTACATCTCCCACGTCAATGTTAAATATCCTGGGTCTGTGCATGATACCTTTGTCCTGAGAAATAGCAGCATCCCAAATGTGATGTCCCAACTACAGAGGCACAGGGTGTGGCTAATAGGTGAGCCCTGGTTCCCACCCAGTATATGTTGGTGAATGCCTATGGTGTTGGCCATAAAGGATAGTGTGTGGCTAAATGTTGCCCCTCAATATTTGCAGGTGAATCTGGTTACCCAAACCTATCATGGCTGCTGACCCCTGTGAGGAATGCCAGGACAAGGGCAGAAAAACATTATAATGAGGCACATGGGTGAACCAGAAGGATCATTGAAAGGACCTTTGGCCTCCTGAAGGTCAGGTTTAGGTGTCTCCATCTAACAGGTGGATCCCAGTGCTACTCACCCAAAAAGGTCTGCCAGATAATAGTGGCATGCTGCATGTTGCACAACTTGGCCCTCAGATGCCATGTACCTTTTCTGCAAGAGGAGGAGACTGGAGATGCCCCTGTGGGAGCAGTGGACCCTGAAGACAGTGAGGATGAGGAGACAGAGGATGAGGATGTGGACAACAGAATATCTGTGATACATCAGTACTTCCAATTACACACAGGTGAGACACTGTAACTTTACATTTCTATGACTATTGTATTCTGTGTGGCATTGCCATGCTGGCATTACCCACTTCTTTGCACTACTTACGGTTACCTCTGGATATTCATTTTGCAGATGTTGGTGATATGACCCATTCTTCTGGTGTGATCACATCAGCCACCTACAGGTCATTAATGCTATGCTCATTCTATGTACAGTTCATTTGAAATGGCTGCAGATGTTTCAATCAACACAAATTTACAATACATGAAATACCAGTTGTCGAGTTTTGTCCAAGGGTGTTTATTGGAATGCTAAAATATAGAGGGGAAAGTGCAATGGAATGGGGTGATGATGAAGGAAAGCCCAGGATATTGTTCCAGTCTGTTTGTAGCACAGGTGCATTGTCCATGGGGACATAGGAAGGGGAGCAATGGCAGTTCAAGTTGGACAAAGTGACTGAGTGGGACACAAGTGGGACAATCAGGAGAGTCTAATTTCCTGGTGGTGGTCTTAGCAAGTGTCTCTGGCTTCTGTCTGGATCGCAGGGAATGTTTGCAGGGTGGTTCACCTTCTGCAGAGGGAGGGGTGCTGGTGGCCTGTTGGTCTTGTGGCGGGGCCTCTTGGCCACTAGCTGCACCGAAAGTGGAGGGCTGGTCAGATGACTGGCTAGTGGTAGGGGCCGCTGGTGTGACACTGCTTCCCTCATGATGTTGACTATGTCTGCCAGCACCCCTGCTATAGAGACCAGGGTGGTGTTATTGGCCTGCAAGTCCTCCCTGATCGCCTGATACTGTCCTTCCTGCACCACCTGTTTTCCTGCATGTTTTCTAGGATCTGGCCCATTGTGTCCTAGGAATGTTGGTAGGCTCCCAGGATCTCGGAGAGTGCCTCCTGGGGAGTCGGTTCCCTGGTCCTGTCCTCTCCCTGGTGCACAGCAGTCCTCCCAGTGTCCCTGTTGGCCTGTGCCTCTGTCCCCTGAACCGTGTGCCCACTGCCTCTGACCCCAGGTCCGTGATTGTCTTGTGTGCGAGGTGTGGCCTGGGGTCCCTATGCAGGTGGGCACACTGCTGATTGATGTTTCCTGGGTACAGAGGTTTGGGGACGCTGGGTGGGTGCTGTGGTATTGCTTCCTGATGGGGGGGCTCTCTGGTGGTCTGTGACTTTGCTTGGGTGGTCGACTGCCAGTCGTCCCGTATGGGCCAGGTAGAACGGAGAGATCCTGAAGTCCAGAGTTACTGTCATCACCTGGGGCCTCTTCTGTTGGGGGACTGGATAGTGGTGGCACCTCCTCTCCAGTGACATTGGCTGGGGTACCTGTGAGGATGTCAATGATGTATTATACTTAAGGTGTCTGGCATTTGTACCTCTGTAGCTTCCCCTTTATGGTTGTTGTTCCCCTGCCATCTTTTGCTTGTGTATGTTGGTGTATAGTGGTTATGCTAGTTTCCCTATGCTGTGCATGCTTTGGTGATGAGTGTCCATGCAGGGCTGGTAGAGGTGTCCATGCATTGGTCCAGCATGCAGGGCTTGGCATTGGGATTACTGTGATATGATGGTGGAGTGTGTCAGATGGAGTAGAGTGATGGGAATGAGGGTGTGGGTGTATGATGGCATGCAGGAATGGGGGGTGATAGTAGTTAAAAGTTGACTTACCAGTGTCCAGTCCTCCTCCAACTCCGACGAGTCCCTCAGGATGCAGTATTGCCAAGATTTGCTCCTCCCATGCTGTGAGTTGTGGGGGAGGAGGTGGGGTTCCACCACCAGTCCTCTGTATTGTGAGCTGGTGTCTTGCTGCATTGGAACGTACCTTCCCCCATAGGTCATTCCACCTCTTCCTGATGTCATCCCTTGTTCTTGGGTGCTGTACCATGGCGTTGACCTTGTACACGATTCTCCGCCATAGCTCCATCTTCCTTGCTATTGACATCTGCTGCACCTGTGCTCCAAATAGCTGTGTCTCTACCCTGATGATTTCCTCCACCATGATCCTTAACTCCTCCTCTGTAAAATGTGGTTGCCTTTGTGGTGCCATGGGTGCTATGTGATGTGTGTTGGTGAGGGTGTGTTGGGTAATGTGTTGATGTGTGTGTTGTAGAGTGCGTGAGGGGTGTATGGGTGTGAGTGGTGTGTGTGTCTAGTTGTCGCAGTGTTCTTGTGTCAGTCTGGTGGCAATGAATTGTATTCATAAAGGTTTGTGGGTAATGTGGGTGTGTGTTTTTCAGTGGTGTGGGTGTATGGGTGTGGTGTGTGTATGGGTGTCAGGTGTGTGTTGTTTGAATTGACCAATGTGATGTTGTTTTGTCTGTGGGTGTCCATTGTGAGCACAGCGCTATGTACCGCCAATGGTTTACCGCCGTTGAATGTCCGTCGTGGTGATTCGTGGGACATAATGTGATGGGTGGTGTTCTGTTGGCGTAACGGTGTGGGTTTTGGGACCACCACTTTTGCACTGACCTTTGGTCTGGCGGATTTGTGTATGTGGCTGTATTCTGTCGGAATGTTGTGTGTGTGTGTCAAAATATGGAGAACGGATGTTAGCCAGTGCGGCGGTAGTTTGGCGGCCATCAGCAAAGCGGTAAGTGCCATTTACCGTCAAAGTCGTAATGAGGGCCTAAATGTTTTCTAGTGCCTAGAAAGCAACAGCACCACTTGGGACATCTGGTCACACTCAGCCGGGGAAAAGTCAAATTTTGAGCATTGGAGCCCTGCTCAGCTACATTGAGCGGGAGGCCTCGGTTAAAGTTTTACCTTCACACTTCGAAGTTTTCTTGAAGATTTTTCTCAGACTGGGACAAAATTACAACTTGAGACCGATCTCGTTGGCGCCCTCGTTGGATATGCTTTGCAGGAGGCCTTGGTCAAGTTTTCTGTTTGGAATCAGAAACTTTTTTGGGATGAAATCCTTCATCTGGGACCAAGTTGAAAGTTGAGGCCGACCATGATGGAGCTCTCCTCGGATACACTGCCCGGAGGCACCATCAAATTTTTACCTCCGGACTTAGAAACCTTTCTGGTGCTTTTCTTCCCCGACGTCGGATGACACTCCTCAGCAAGCCAATTTTGACGCAACGTCGTCTGATTGCCTTTCAACAAGCCCTCAGTCAAATCCTGGAAGTCTGGGGCTCCAGGGCTTTTCTGTGGTACAAACGTGCAAGTCAGGCCAGGTTGTGGTTGACGTTGGCCGGCTTGACTCTCGCCGTCGGGTCTATCCACTTATGGAGCTTTTTTCCAAAGTTGCTCCAAACGTTGCCAAACTTCTGGATCTTCTTCCAGAAGTACTTTTAAAGTCATTCAAGTGTCCACACCTCACCCCAAAGGTCCAGGAGCTCTGTGTTGCTCCTTGGGAGTTAGGAATTTAACTCCCAGAATGCCCCTGGTTCAAATGTTTAAATGTCCACTGGTCATTGGTCATCTAGGCTATTTTTACAGGACTTGATGCATGGGACTTTGATCAGCTCCTTTGTAACTGTAGCTTACAGGAAGTCCCTTCCTCGAGCAGTAGAAGTAAGGCAAAGTCCTTTTCTTGGTGAAGCCCACAGTGTGCAGCTTGTGCAGTCCTTCTGAGTGCAGAGTCCAGGTGCAGGCCAGGGGCCCAGCAGGGTGGTCCTTCTTCTTCTTGTCTTTTTCCAGTAGGGATCTGAAATGTGGGGCAGCTCTGCCATATTTATCCTTGTTCCTGGAGTGAAAAGCAAAGTGTGCTCCTGCCCAGTCATGGGCAGGCCACCACCCCCTTGATTAACCACCTCCTGGGAAGTGTGGCAAAAATCAATCCCAGGGAGCAACATTCCTCCAAAAACCAAGACGGCAAAAATTCAGTCTTAGAGTCAACCACTGGTGTGGGTAAATTCCTCTTAACACCCCCCCTTTTCAGCCCTTTCTTAATCAAATCGGGGGCACCTGGTTTTCTGGGGCATCAGGAAATGGAGGAGGTCCAGTTGCTGTCCCAAATGTCCTTCCCTCCTTTGACCTCCATTGTGGCTGCTCTCTCCCCATCCTGTTATACTTTCTGCTGAGGCAGATCTCCTCCCACTAGATGCTTCCTTTGTTTCAGCCCAGTCCATTTCACATCACATCAAGGCAGCATGGCTCAGGCTGCCAGAGGCTGACCAATCAGAGAAGAGCACTGCAGGGCTGAAGCTGGTAACTTTTAACAAGAACTCTAAAACACTTTCTCTTATACAATTCAGTAGTGGAAAGTGGTTGGATTTATTATCCCCTTTCATTTGATACCGAACTTGCTATATGTAGCTGCTTCCTATGGAAAATAAGACTTTATTATTTTAAAATAAAGTCTGTCAATGTTAGCCTATGGAGCCCATTCACTACAATGGGGGGAAATTAATGTAGCTATTTTTTTCCTCACCAGGGCTTATAAAACATGTTTTATAAAGTTCCTGCTTATAGTTACACTGTACTCAACCCTGCGGGCACTTAGGTCATACCTTAGGGATGACTTATTTGTAAAAATGAGGTAGCTTAGCAATGCAGGTCTGCCTTTAAAATGACACTGGGTACCACAGTGCATGGGTGTACTATCTATACTGGGGTCCCTAAACTTACATACCTTACCATATACTAGGACTTATAGGTAGTTGGTACAGCCATTTGCAATTAGCCTAATTTGCATATACCATTTTACTCAGAGCATAGGCCCTGGGAATGTTGACCAGTGCCCAGGCACCATCAGAGTCAGGAAAACACCAGTATGAGTGACAAATGGGGACAAAATGTGAGGGGGCTTCTGCAATCCGCCCAGTTTTTCCACAATATGTTTATTGTTGAATAAAGTACTTTTGATGTTACCTTATTTGAATCCTTTCTGTCACATTAGTCAATCCATGTATCTTTAGAACTTTGTTTTGAGAATTATCTACATAAATTTGCATCTGAGATTGTAATAAAAATCCTTAACTTCATTTCAGACTCGAGCTTTCTTTGTGAAGTAACAGCATCTTTTGGACATGGCCTTTGGAGCTCCTATCCTTGTCTGTGTCTGTTCCTTCTACCTTCTATTCTAGAATTCTATCCTTGATGATTTACCGCAGGTTCAATTGCCACCTCTATTCTCCAAGTCTTCAGTTGCATTTATTCTTTTCCTACACTTCAGGGGTAGATATTTCCTAGATGAACACCAGCCACAAGAGGTGTATTATATGTGGACAGGTTGTACTGGGGATCACTAATAATCTTTGTAACCCAACATGCATCTGCCATATTGGATTCCCAATTTCTTTCACTTGGTATTTTAAAAGAACAATCTTAGACAGAGGAAGTAATGGATTTTCATGCCGAGCTTTTAAGCTGACTCATTGTCCCTAGGCTGTCATCCCTTCCTCCAGGACTTGAATGATGGTTTATTGTAACTAATTGCAGGATATATTATTGGCTAAGCATCCCTTTTGTTGTTTTCCATAAGGTAAATCTAACTTGTGCCATGCACAGTTGTCTCCTCAATAATTGTATTACAAATGTTGTAGAGAGAATATGAAAAATGGCATAGAATATGTCATCAATGATATAACGTGCGGAGTAATTAGCTGTGTATGGCAAAGGCACAAGTTATAGTTACCTTAGAGCGCGAGTTTTAGTTACTTTCAAGAACTGCTGAATTTCTATGGTTTTGTATGAGTAAATTCAGAACCTAACTATAACGTCCTGGTTACCTTTATTGTTTTCAGTGAAGTTCTATGTCTTTTTTAACATATAGTAAGTTTCATTGATATATGTAAATCCAACCACTGCCATGCACAACCTTTGGCCATGCGCGGCGACAGTTGGCCAGAGAGCCAACTGAGGCCAATCATTTATAAACACTCCAACTTGCATCATGCAAGGCCTTCTCCTGTGTGCAGTAGGGTTTCCCAAAAGGGCTGGCCTGTAGCCAGTCCCTGCGGCCAACCCCCCCACCACCCAACCTGATGCTGTGCATGGCAATTTGCGCATGCACGGCGAAAGATGTCTGCGGCTTCTGCGGGTATGAGAATAGGTGTGAGAGGCTGTATCAGGAGAAAGGGTGACTGTCAGAGTGTCTGGTTGTGAGAGTGCATACATCAGTGTTTCAGTGAGTGCATCAGTATGTGCACAGTTCTGTGAGTGGATGCATCAGGGTATCAGTGGGTCTGTGAGCGGGTGTGTGATGGTCTGAGTCAGTGTGTGAGTGGATGCGTGGCTGTGTCAGTGGGCCTGAGTGGGTGCTTGAGGGTCTGACTGGGGCTGTTTGTGAGTGCATGAAGGTCTGAGTGGGTTTGTGAGTGGGTGAATGAGACTCTGAGTGAGTCTGTGAGTGGGTATGTAAGTGTCTGATTGGATGTGTGAGAGTTGATTGAAAGAGACAGAGAGAGTGAAAGAAAGTGAGAGGGAGAGAATGTGTTTGTCTTTGATGTCTGATACACTTAGAAGAGTTATTATATAATAATTTAAATAAAAGTTGAAATGAGTCTAACTGATCTCAAACCTCCAAAGCTCAGTGTGAAAGTTTGCGACCTTCACACTGAGCTACAGTATTTTTAATTTTTATTCCATTTTTTGTTAGCCCTATGAGGGCTATCTGGGATCACGAGGAAGCCCTCAAGGGCACCCCCGCAGCCCCTACATATTTATTTATTTATTTATTTTTGTTAACATAATGAAAATAAAAAGACCACCCATTTCGGACTACCTGGCACTGTGGGGGGAGGCTTGAGGCCTCTCTCATGGTGCCATTGCTTCAGCAAGCAGGGAGCTGCTTTGACAGCTGCTCCCTTCTTGCTATAGCATTTCACCTCTGTCCCCTGCACGCACCCAGGGGACAGAGATTTAAGCTCCTCTGTTTGACAGTGGAACCTTCTTTAAAAGTCCACCTGTTAAACAACTGAGTGTTTGCTGTGGCTTGGCTGCAGCTGCAGAGCAGCTCTGGCAAAGCAGGAGCTGGCCCTGGGAGGTGCAAGTTCCCAGGGCCATCAGTGGCTCCAAGAGGGGGGTTGCGCAGCTCCCCCTTCAACTAGGACATAGCCCCTTTCTTTTTTTAAATATCTGCCCCGGGGTGGTGGTTACCGGGGCAGAGGGAGGGCTGCACCCCCTGCATATTTTAAAAGTTAAACCTCTGGGGAGGTGGTGGTCTCCAGGACAGCAGATAGGGCATGGGCCCCCTGCATATCAAAAAGGAAAGATCCAGGGATATGATGGTCCCTGGAGCTGTGGGGTGGTGGAAGGCACTACCGTTTTTATGGTCCCAGGACCTGGCCCACCCGGGGGTCTATAAAAAAGCAATCCTGGGAGCCTGCACTTGTTTTTTTTTTTAAACTTGCCAGAAGTTTGTAAATATCAAAAAATTTGAGGCAAAAAAAACAATTAAAAATTGTTTTTTTGATCTGAGGGTGTCTGTCTGGGGCCCCCCACCAGTGCTAAGGAGTTGGGGTGTCTCTACCCTGGCCCTTTTAATTTTATTTTTACGATTTTGTCTGGGACAGGAAACACTTCCTTGTTTGAAGTGTTGGCAGCCAACCAGAGCTGTGCATTTCCCTGCACAAGCTCATCTTTGTGAATGCTTTGCAGCCAGAGATATACAAATTGTAATTTCTCTAGATTTCTCGAAAACTATTGAATGGATTTATTCCAAGTAAGTGAAAGAGTAATCTGCATGTTGAAAACTAGCTTTTTTGCCCCACCTCAGAGTTAAAAAGCATTTTTTTTTATTTTCTGCAAATTCATGAAATTTGCAAATTCACAGCAAAAAAACAACATAAAAAAACAATAGCTGGCTCCTGTGCTTGTTTCTATGAGGCCCCCAGGTGGGCCTTGTACCAGGGGCATTAACATTTTTAACGTGGGTTGCCCTTCAGTCCTCCTGTAGCCATGGGGACTGCCTTCTCCCTTAGGCTTTGAAAAAAATTAAACATAAGGGGCCATTTGCCCCCTCCCCTACAGCCCCAGCAACCACCACCTATATGGGGCTTTAAATGAATATAATGCAATCAGGACACCTGACCCCCCTGCTGCCCCGGAGGCTGCCACCTCCCTGAAACTTTGCTGAATGTGTGTGGAGTGGCCGTGTACCCCACCCGCAGCCCTGGGGACCACCACCTCCTTGGGGCAAAGATTGAAGACAGGGAGACAGAGTAAACAATTGCTATTGCATAGAGGGAGCTTTCCTTAGCAGCACCCTCTCTGTGTCAGTAATGTTGGCTCCTGCAGGGAGCCAGCTGGCACCATAGAGTCCATCAGGCTCCATTCATGGTCCCCAACATTGTGACTGGGTGGGCACCCAGGTCACATGGTTGACCTCAGGTTATGGGGTCCCCGAGACCGAGATCGGTTTGTGGAGGGGGCCATGTGGTCCCCTGACCCCACCAAAAAAATAATAAGGCCATGACCCAGGGGATCAGGTCACTGGGGCCAAGATCAGCATGGGGAGGGGGGCTGCATGGCCCCCTTCCCTAAAAAAAATATATATTTAGGCCAGGCCTCAAGGATGGGGTCTCCAGGGCTGAGATCAGCCAGGGGAGTGGGGTCACGCAGCCCCCCCCCAAAAAAAATTAAGTTCTTAGGCCAGGCTCTGGGGGATGGGTCCCTCGAGCCAAGATCAGTCTGGGGTAGGGTGTCATGTAGCCCTCCTGCCCAAAAAAATAACAAATATTAGGTTTTGTGCTAGGGAATGGGGTCCCGGGGTCCGAGAATCAGCTAGGGAAAGTGGTCGGCCATGTGCCCCCCCCAAATAAAAACAAATATTTAGGCTGGGCCCCAGGGGATGGGGACCCGAGGCTGAGATCGACCTTGGGAGGGAAGGCCATGTAGGGTTGTCCGCAGGGCCAGGCCGATGGCCGTCCCCTGTGCTTGTTGGATTATCATATAATAATGAAAATTACTTTACATTAAAAACAAAAAAAAAAAGAAATTTGCTGAAAAAAAACAAAGGTTACCGGGATGTTATAGTTAGGTTCTGAATTTACTAGAAAAAAACATAAAAATTCAGCAGTTAGAGTTCTTTCAAGTAACTTTACCTTGTGCCCAAAGGTTACTATAACTTGCGCTCTCGTCCGCTATGGTTGTTGGATTAACATATAATAATGAAAATTACTTTACATTCAAAACCAAAAAAATTGAAATTTGCTGAAAAAAAACAAAGGTTACCGGGACGTTATAGTTAGGTTCTGAATTTACTAGAAAAAAACATAAAAATTCAGCAGTTATAGTTACAGTTATAGTTAGAGTTCTTTCAAGTAACTACACATTGTGCCCAAAGGTTACTATAACTTGCGCTGTCGCATGCACTGCTAATTACCCCAGGCACGAGTGGTGGTTGGATTAACATATCAATCAATCAGTATTTCAATCAATCAATGTTCATACTTGTGTGGGTCTCAAGGTGTGGGGAGAGGTTAGTGGGGAGGGGCCTCATCCGAAGAGCCAGTCTTGAGGTTCTTCCTGAAGATGGTGACCTATGGGATTTGTCTGAGGGGGAGGTTGTTCCAGCTCTTCGCTGCAGTGTAGGTAAAAGATTGTCCCCGGCTGTGGTTTTGCGGATGCGAGAGATGGTGGCCAAGGCCATTTGGGAAGAGCGGAGGGATCTGGCGGGGTTATGGAAAGAGACGCAGTGGTTGAGGTAGGCTGGCCCTGAGTTATGTATGGCCTTGTACTTGTGGGTGAGAAGCTTGACGGTGATTCATTTCTCGACCAGTAGCCAGTGGAGGGTCCTGAGGTGTTGGGAGATGTGTTCTCGGCGAGGGAGGTCCAGAATGAGTCTGGCGGCAGCATTCTGGATGAGTTAAAGTTTACGGATGTTCCTAGTTGAGGTGTAGGCGTAGAGGGCGTTGCCGTAGTTGAGCTTGCTTGTGACTAAAGCGTGGGTGACTTTCCTGCGACAGTCTGCTGGGAAAATTACATTACATTAAGATAACGTAAAAATTCACTGAAAACAACAAAGGTTACAGGGACATTATAGTGAGGAAAAAATAAATTAAAAAAACATAGAAATTCACTTAAAAAAACAAAGGTTATATGCACGTTATAGTTAAACTCAGTTTTGAAATGTACAAAATCATAGAAATTTGCCTGTTAGTTATCTCAAGTAACTATAACTCGTGCCCTAAGGTAACTATAACTAGCGCCCTCACCATGCCCTCCTAATTACCCCACAAATTACAGCACTAACGACATCTTTGATAACATAATTGATAATGTCCCTGTAACATTGCAGTAAAATTGATCACACAACTGTGTATGGCAGGGACGTGAGTTATAGTTACCTTAGGGTGCAATTTATAGTTACTTGAAATAACTATAACAGTTGAATTTCTATAGTTTTGTACATTTAAAAACTGAGCCTAACTTCCCTTATAAAACATTTGGTTTATAAGGGAATATATATATATATATATATATATATATATATATATATTCTCCTCTCTTCCCATTTCCATCCTCCCACTGTTTCCCACCTCCCACCACCCATTGCCCCGCCCTCCCCCAAGGACCTCCTTAATGGAGGCCACATTGTGATGCACAGTGGAAGCGCCACTGGTATACCAAAGGCAAGCCTGTCTGTGCCTGGACCACACCCATCGTTAGGAACCCTGGCCCTCCAGCCACCCACCGCTAATCCCCCAAGGAGCTCAGAGCCTTGAATTCTGGATAACATAACAAGTGCTGCACCACATCCCCTTGTGCAACTAAAGGCCCCTTCACCTGCCAAGACTACTGCTTCATCTGCAGCACCAAGTCACCAACCCACACAGGATCCTGCTTTGAACCCACCCCGGAAGGCCATGGTCAACCTGGAACCTCTCCAGTGTATCCTGCTCAACTCCCGAGCCCTCTGCAAACATGCCACGAAAATCTGGACACCATCACCTCCCTTTAACCAGAAGTTGCCTTATTCATTGAAACATGGCTAAACCCCTTCTCAACCACCGACATCGCCATTGCAACACCCGACAGCTACATGATCATAAACTGAGACCACACCAAAAAACATGGTAGGCATCACTATCATATTTAAGAACTCCATGCGATGCATCGCTGCCAGCGAAGACACCTCACCCCTCATGGAACACCTCAATTTCCAACTACAAACTGATGCTAAAACTACCATAAGAGGCACCCAGGATCCCTAGGACCCTGTTCTGCCTTCTACAATGCTATCCCCAACATCATTGCCCCACTAGCCATCAACTTTAACCACTACATTCTACTCAGTGACCTCAATTTCCACATCGACAACCCCAATGATGCCAACTCCATCACCCTCCTTGAGAACTTAAGGAACATAAGCATCACCCAACTAGTCAAAGTACCCACACATAAGGCCGGACACACTCTCAACCCCCTCTTCAGCTCCAGTGACAGAGTCAGATTTAGCCATGTCATAGAACTCTCCTGGCCTGACCACAGCGTCGTCCACTTCACCATCGCCGACACCCAACTAACCTCCATCAGAACCACAGAACCAACAACTGCAACTGGAGCAGAGTAACTGAATCACAGTGGATGCAGGCTGTAAGCTCATCTAAATCTAAGGCCTCATCTGACCTTGACCAGGGCATCCTGAACTTCTTCTGGATCACCAAATGCACCTCAGTTGCCCTGCTTAAACTAGCCAGACCCAACAAAACCTCTACAAAAGCCAGTTGGCACACTCCAGATCTCTGAGTCACCAAGCCCAGCTTCTACAAAGTTGAAAAACAATGGTGCTCCGCCAGGAACAGAACAACCACCAAAGCAGCCCTCAGCAACAACCATCAACAACTCAAGGAGGCCAAGAGAATGACCTTCATGACCAGCATCGACGCAGCATCCAACCGCACAAAATAACTTTTCAAGATAGTCAAAGAATACTCCAACCCTGCAGCCACTAAGAACACCATCCACCCCTCCCAGGAACTCTGCAATACCCTCTCAGACTACTTCCACAGGAAGAACGCCACCATCTACAACAACTTTGACCCTCAACCCATGATCTCCAACCTCAGATCGCTTGACCTCCCAGTGCACACCAACAGTACGATCTCACGTATGCATCGTTCACCACTCAATCCACCTTAGAGGTCATATCATTCATTCACTCCCGGGCAACCACCAACCCATGCTCCCTCACCCGTTTAACCTCGGAACCAACCCCATCAGCAAGGAACTCACCAGCATCCTCAACACTACCATCATCCTAGCAGGACAAATGGAAACATGCAGAAATCAAACCCCTCCAGAAAAAACCTTCCACTGACCCCAACAAACTCAAAAATTACAGACCCACCTCCCTACTCCTCTACCGGGCAAAAGTACTCGAGAAGGCCATCAATCAGAGACTCAACAGCTAACTGGAACAACCTACTGGACACCTCCCAATCAAGTTTCTGTTCCAAACACAACCCATAGACTGCACATATCGCTGCCACTAATGACATCAGAGCATCCTCACCCACAGGGAAATCACCACCCTGATCCTCCTCAACCTATCAGTCGCATTCAACACCATCTCCTACCACACCCTCATCAACTGATTCCACAGCATTGGAATACAAAATGATGCCCTCAAATGGATTGCCTCCTTCGATGCACTCACAGCGTCCAATTATTCCCTTTCACCTCACCACCCAGGACCATCCTTTGTGGCGTACCCCAAGGCTCATCCCTCAGTCCCACTCTGTACATGACCCCACCAGAACCAAAACCATGAACACTGTAACCGACTGCATAAAAAACAACTGCCTGAAGCTCAACTCTGACAAGATGGAAGTCCTGATCTTTGGGAAAAACATCTCCATTTGGGACCATAGCTGGTGGCATTCTGAAATTGGACGGACTCTCACACCTACAGACCACGCTTGCAACCTTGGCATCATCCTTGATGGTGAACTGTCAAAGAAGCAGCAGATCAAAGCAATTGCCTCCTCCTGCTTACACTCTCTCTTCATGCTCCACAGAATCTCCAGCTGGATCCCAGCCAACATCAGGAAAAGCATCACCCATGCTCTCGTCACCAGCCACCTCATCTAGGGCAATGCCATCTACATTGGCATGTCCTCCCAGCCCGTTAGAGAGACTCCATACAATACAGAACACCACTGCCAGAATCATCCTGGACCTTCTCAGGTGCACCCACATCATACCCATCTCAGAAGCCTCCACTGCCTCCCCATCCAGAAGAGATGTAATTTCAATTTCCTCATGCACACTTACAAAGCCCTACACGATCAATGGCCAGACTACATCAACCACCGCCTACACTTCAACCAACCCACCAAGCATCTGTTCTTTTCCTCTCCAGCCCTCGCACATACTCCCAGAATCTGGGGCAGCCCCAGCGGTGGCCACTCTTTCCCCTACATCACTTCAAAGGTCTGGAACGATCTACTCTCCCCCTCTGAATTGCACCCTCACTGGCAGACTTCAGAAAGAGACTCAAGTCCTTACTCTTCAACAGATACGTCACACCCCAGTACCCATATACCACCAGGGATGACAGCGATGTGTTCTACAAATGACTGATTGATTGATTGATGAGCATGGAGGATGTCGACTTGAGGATTCATGTAGTTGTTGAATAGCATAGGGCTGGGTGAGGGATTCTGCAGATCAGATTGGAAGCAGTGGATGAGTGCAGGGCAAAGCTGACTGGGTGCATCTTGTGAGGAAGCAACTGGTCCATCCTAGTGCTGGTTTGTGGATTTTGGTCTCCTGGAGGAATTAGGTGTTCATGGGGGGGCAGTTAGTGTCAAAGGTGGCCAAGAGGTCAAGCAGGATGAGTACTGCTATATCCCCTTGTCCATAATTAGTCAAGCAACATTGTTGGTAGCAATGAGGGTGTTCTCTGTGCTGTAGTTAGATCTGAATAAAGATTGACAAGCAGTTCAGGGTGGTTCCTGGGGTGTTCTTGCCAGCAGATGGAAGGGTAGCAAGAGTGGAAATGTCCGGTTGTTGTAGATGGCGTTGATTTTGTTGGTGAAGTAGTGTGAGAGCTGAGTGCAGAGTTCCTCTGAGGGGTGATGGTGGTAGAGCTGGTGGCAGGAGATGTAAGTTTATTAGCAATGGTGAAAGTGTCTTTTAATCAGTTGTAGGTATTATAAATATGTTTAGTGAATTCTTACTGGCTCTGATTCACTAGGGGTAAGTCTAGAGGGCTGATTTCTAAGTGTTGTTGCTGTCATGGGTGAGGCACCATCAGAGTTCCAGCTGTTTGGAATGGGACTTGGTGAAACAGAGGTCTTCAATATATGAGCTTGCTCTGGCTTTGACTGAGATGTGGCTGTGTTTTTAGCAGCACAGAGAGTCAGCCCATGAGGTGATATATGTGTGTAAGTTCATTATGGTGCTCAATAGTTGGGGTGGGCATTGAGATTGAAGCTCTGTGATCCAGATTTCTTTGGGGATCTTGTTTCAGTTACACCTTGGTGTATTCTATTCTGTTAGGTGGGCAGATGCAGGCCAAAGTGGATGAGAGGATGTCCAATGAGGGGATGTCCAATGTGATATCAGAGAGGTTGGTGAAAACAGGGTTAATTAGGATTGAGTCCTAATATGCTGAGGTCTTCCTGGAATTTGGTGGAATTGTAGTCATCATGATCATTTAGGTGATAGTTTGATCACCGAGTAGAGTGAAGGAGTTGTAGGAGAACACCTTATATGCAATGTTGTCTGAAAGAGTGATGCAGAAATTGAATCTTGGTCCTGGTGATCAGTAGTGAAAGGCCCCTCCTCGTGTTCAAATTGTTGAGTTTGAGGACCTTATGTTAAGATTTTCTTGATGGTGGGTCCTCCACCGGGATTGCTGGTTCTGTCCTGTCTTTTGATCTTTTAGTCAGAAGGATATCCACTGCGAGGTATGGGGCAGTTGCTGGGTTATGCCAGGTCTCCATGAGGAATTATAGGTCTGGGGACAGGTCATACATGAGATCTCAGACTTCCAAAGCATGCATGTCGTAGTTGAGCTCTCTCTCCTAGATGAGCCTGCTATTTTAGGGATGACAGCACTTTTGTTTGTAGGTGGCAAAGTCACTCCTACAACAAGTTGCAACTGTCAGCCCAACCCTTCCAGGCCTTCCGGCTCACAAGCAGTACCTCACCAAAAACCAAACAGTAAAAGGTATTTTCTGGCAGTATTATGCATGGACCCTGGAGTGCGACATCTCAGGGAAATCATGGTGGAACGGAAGTTAGTATGTTAGTAATAAGTCTCAGTCACACACAGGCAATGAAGGAGATGCAGGAAAATGTTCAATAGGTTTATTGAAAAGACTGCAATCTATGGTAAAATAGATGAGCTGCGATGATAAGGATAATGAACAATAAAAGAAGCATAATTGTGAAAATGAGAGTTTTGAATACAAAGACCCCCACCATTTTACAACATTCATGAGAAGTGAATCCCTGGTGATAAACCTCATCTGCCATGTCCATGAGAAGCACCCCCCAACCCTTGTTACCTTGGAATGAGGTCTCTAGGTCAGACTCTGTGGTGACACGAAGGCTGAGTTCTGCAGCGAGGTAATGTGCAACACAGATGGCGTAGAAAGAATCTGGTCAGAACCGCTCTGATAACCTTGTCTGTGTGAGATGTATTTATACAGCTCTTGTAGGTCCCCTGGCGCAGGTATTTTCCTAAACCATTGATAAGGAGGCAGATTTGTGGTGGCAATCATGTACACAATCCCCAACAAGTGTACATTATGTTCCTGTCACATGTATGTGAGAAAGGGACATGATGTGAATACCTACGTACATCACTTGATTATGACCCTGATAGTGACGCCTTCACAGAGGGGTAGTGATAACACAAAGTAAACTATTTTTAGAACTAAAAACAATAGCAGCCATCCTAAAAAGAAATAATAAATAGACTAAAACAGAGCACGCTAAGTAGGATAAAAGTTACTAGGTGATGGGGGCTCAGGCCTGCAAGCCAAAGGGCCAAGCTAATCTCCTAAATCCCTACAAAAGCTAATATGGATTCAATACAGTGAGTGAGCAGATACTGAGCAGTTAGCTGTTGAGGGTGGAATATGCATTATGAGCTGGGTTTTTTTGAGGGGTGGTTGTGTACACAACATGTGGATGGGAAGTGGTCCATTGGATGCAGCTTGGGGGCAGCACAGAAGGAGGTCAGAGGATGCGGGTAGGAGTAGTGCATGAGAAGCAGCAGGTGATGCAGGAAAACTCCCTGCTCTGGTGGGGGAGGCATTAGTGCAGCACATAGAAAAGCATCTGGGGTGCTTGGTGTTAAGGGTTTTATGCAAGAAGCATTTCAGTCTGTGGTCTGTAGGGTGGCTTACCAGGGCTCCTGGTATTTTGGGGGCTTGATTGGGCAGATGATGAGCACAGAAAGGCTTGCTATTGGAATTCCTTTGACACAAAAGTGTCACACCCACACTGGGGCTGCCATTAAAAAGCTACTGAAGAAGGATGGAAAGCTGAGGTGTGGTAGGCAGGGCTAGGCATGTGGAGTAGCAGGTGTGGAAAGCACAGTGCAAGAGCAGAAGGTAAGGGAAAGATGTGAAAAGAATTGATCCTCTGCTTGGATTTTCAAATAGAGGGTGCTTCATAAGCTAAAATGAGAACACATTTTCCAAATGTTTTCATTATCACAGGGTTGGCATTCATACTAACTGTGGGCCACCAGGCTGAAGACTAGAGAAGGGTGCTTTCTAATAAGGAGAGCTCCCATATCTTTGGTGTTAAATTTCAGGCAGATGGGTTTCATCCACCAACCTTGGAGAGCTGATGAAAATGCTTAGGTGTCTTCAGAAAGGGAGAGGACGAGCTGAGTGTTATTGGGAAAGAGATGATGCTGAGTCCATGAGCGTAGATGATGTTGACTGGAGGGATAATTTACTTGTTGAATAGCATAGGGCAAAGTAAGGAGCCTTAAAGGATGCTGCAGGTCAGGTTGGAGGCAGTGGATGAGTGGGCAGCTAATCTGATTGGGTACATCCTGCGAGGAAGTAGTTGGTCCATCCTTTTGCTGGTTTATGGAATCTGTTCTCATGGAGGCATTAGCTGAGGATGGTGGGGAAAGATTGTCAAAGGCAGCAATGAGGTCAACTGGGATGAGTACTGCTGTGTTCCCCTTGTTAATAATTAGTCAAGTGTCCTAGGTAGCAGAGAAGAAGGTTTTCTCTGTGCTGTAGTTAGGTCTAAATCTAGCTAGGGAGGGGTCCAGGAGGTGGCTGGTGTTAATGTGACAAGCCAGTTATTTGTTGATGACTTTTTCTAGAACTTTGGTCTGGTATGAGAGGAGGAGTACAGTTCTGTAGTTAACTGATGGCTTCAAGTTTTCAAAAGATTTCTTCAGGTACAGTAATATGTTACATGCTTTCACGGGTCCTTGAGGGTGGCAGTGGTGAGTTAGTTATTGAGGATTGAAATGACAGCTGTCAAATCCTTTGGTGAAAATAAAGTTGGTACAGGGATCTAAAGGGGTCCTTAGGTGGATGGAGTACATGGTGTCAGCAGTGTCCAGAAGGTGATGTCTAGTAAGTAAGTCAGGGTGGTTTCTGGGGTATGTTTGCCAGCAGACTGGAGGATAGCAAGGGTGTAAAGGTGTTGTTATTGTAGATGGTCTTGTTTTGTTGATGAAGTAGTGGGAGAGCTGAGTTCAAAGTTCTTGTGAAGGGGTGATGGTAGTGGAGATGAAGGCAGGGTATGTGAGTTCTTTCACAATTGTGAAGATTTCCTTTATGGAGTTTTAGCTGTTATGAATCTGTTCCATGAGTTCTTGATGGTCCTGATTCACTGGTGATCAGTCTAGAGGGCTGATGTTTAAGTGTGTCTGTTGTTGCTGTCATGGGTGAGGCACGATCAGCGCTCCATCTGTTTGCAATGAGACTTAGTGAGACAGAGTTTCTCCATATATGAGCTTGCTGTAGCTTTGACCAAGATGTGGAGGTATTTGTTAGCAGCACCAGAGAGTCAGCGCATAAGGTGATTGATGTGTTGAAGTTCATGATGGCCCTCAATAGCTTGTCATTTTGGGGTGGGCATAGAGATTGAAGCTCTATGGTCAGGCTTTCTTTCAGGATCTTGTTTCAGTTACACCTTCTGGTCTTGGTATTTTCTATTCTGTGTTGGTTGGGCAGCTGCAGGCCGAAGTGGCCAAGGGGATGGGCTTGTTCAATGTGATGTCAGAGAATTTGGTGAATACAGGGTCAATAGGGATTGAGTCCTGTTTGGTTGTAGACTTTCTAGAGGTTGGTGGAATTGTGGTTGGTGTGATCATTCACTTGATTGTTGAGTTTGTCAAGTAGACTGAAGGATTTGTAGCAGAGCACCTGATGGGTGATATGTAAAAGAATGATGCAGAAATTGGATCTTGGCCCCGGTGGTTAGCAGAGAAGGGCCCCTCCTACAGTAATGGTTCACAAAGATTTTCTTGGTAGATGATGGTGAGTCGTCCACTGGGATTGCTGGGATTGTGATGTAGTGCGATATTGTAGCCAGGGGATATCCGCTGGGATGCTGTGGCAGTTTCCGGGTTATGCCGGGTCTTAGTGAGAAAATGCAGGCTGTGGAGAGGTCATATAGAAGGTCTCAGACTTCTAAACCATGCTTGGTGAGCGAAGAGATGTTCAGGAGTAGGCAGTTGTGGGTGGGGTGCGTTCTATGAGGTTGGTGTTTTGTGAGGGGTGGTTGTCTACATGACATGTAGATCGCATGGGAGCCAGAGGATGCATCTTGGGGGCAGATCAAAAGTATGTCAGAGGGTGCAGGGTGGAAGAGGTGCAGGAGAAGCAACAGTAGACACAGGAGAACTCCATGCTTTGATGGGGAAGGCCATAGTGCAGCACTTGGATGGGCATCTGGGGTTTTTAGTGGGAAGGGCTTCTGAGTAGCATCCCAGGCTGTGGTTACTGGGTGGCTTACAAGGGGTACTGGCATGGTTGGGGCATGGTTGGGCAGTAGATAAGCACAGACAGGCTTGCCATTGGAATTTCTTTGGCACACAAGTGGCACATATTTACTGTGGCTGCCATTAAATAACTCTGGTAGAAGGGAAGGAGATCTGAGTGGTGGTAGTCAGGGCTAGGCAGGTCGAGCTAAAGGTAAAAAGGAGGTAAAAAGATGCAAAAAAATTGTATAGAAGAGGCAAAGGTGAGTAAGTGGCACAGTGAAATATAAATGATGAGTGAGATTGTGGACAGACAGGCAAAATGAGGCAAAAGTGAGTAGGTCGAAACAGAGCTGAAGTGAGAAAGAGTGACAAAAAGAGGAAAATTTGAAGGCTGGCAGAAAGAGATACATTTGAAGTGAGTAGAAAAGAGTGAGGAGCAGGGTAAAAATTAGAACGGGCAAAAGGTGAAAATGATAAGTAAGAGAAAGAGAATGAAAAAAGCTGGAGGCAGAAAAAGAGGCAAATGGAGACGGTGAGGCTTGGATCCTCAAAGCTGAGCACAGGGTATGAAAGGGACGGCCATCGTTTGAAGACCAGGTACAGGTATGGCATCAATGAAAGTCAGTCAGCGTCTTCTTAAATATTATCATCTGTATAATACACATTAGAAATTAATTTCAAAACACAGTAAAAGTGCAGTTATGAATGAGAATTAAAAAACAAAAAACTGAAAATTGCCTGCCATGGTAAGGAGAACAAATAACAGCTCACATACCATACATGTAACCATACCTCAAAAACCAAATACATTGCTCATGACCACTCAATATTTAATTTAAACCAATAAATAACACCTAAAACAAAATGTAATTAAACAACAACATACACTGAAAACAATGAATGATACACCCTTCATAGATATCTTTGACAAAATGATAAAGGTAGTGCAATTTTATCTGTATGATTTACACCAATTATATTTACATCTTTTTCATTTAGGCTAGGGTCATGGACATTTCATTTGGTGTGCAAATGTTGGCTTAAAACTTTAAAAAACGTAAAAAATGCATAACTCTGTTTCCATATGTGATATTATAGTTATCTTAGTTTCTTTTTGCACATTAAGGGGCATATTTATACTCCGTTTGCGCCGAATTTGCGTAGTTTTTTTCGACGCAAATTCGGCGCAAAACTAACGCCATATTTATACTTTGGCGTTAGACGTGTCTAGCGACAAAGTATGAGGAAAGAGCGTCATTTTTTTGCGTGAACGCCTTCCTTGCGTTAATGAGATGCAGGTAGGCGTTCCCGTCTAAAAAAATGACTGCGACGCAAATGCGTCGTATTTATACTCCCGGGCAAAAATCACGCCCGGGAGTGGGCGGGGCAAAAAACCCCGCATTTGCACCGGATTTTAGCGCCTGGGTCAGGGCAGGCGTTAAGGGACCTGTGGGCTCAAAATGAGCCCACAGCTGCCCTCCCATGCCCCCAGGGACCCCCCCTGCCACCCTTGCCCACCCCAGGAGGACACCCAAGGATGGAGGGACCCATCCCAGGGACATTCAGGTAAGTTCAGGTAATTTTTTTCTTTTTATATTTTTTTGGGGCATAGGGGGGCCTGATTTGTGCCCCCCTACATGCCACAATGCCCAATGACCATGCCCAGGGGACAGAAGTCCCCTGGGCATGGCCATTGGGCAAGGGGGCATGACTCCTGTCTTTACTAAGACAGGAGTCATGTAAATGGCGTCTGGGCGTCGTTAAAAATGGCGCAAATCGGGTGGAGGCGATTTTTTTGCTTCTACCTGACTTGCCCCATTTTAAGACGCCCTAACGCCATTTTTCCCAACTCCAGCGCTGCCTGGTGTACGTGGTTTTTTTCCACGCACACCAGGCAGTGCCGGTCTGCTAGCGCCGGCTAACGCCATTCAATAAATACGGCGCCCGCATGGCGTTTCAGAATGGCGTTAGCCGGCGCTAAACTTTTTGACGCTAAACTGCGTTAGCGCAGTTTAGCGTAAAAAAGTATAAATACGGGCCTAAGCCCGTATTTATACTTTTTTAGTGCCGCATTTGCGCCGCTTTTTGACGCAAAAGCGACGCAAACTTACAAAATCCAGGGCCATATTTATACTCCGTTTGCGCCGAAATTGCGTCGTTTTTTTTGACGCAATTTCGACGCAAAACTAACGCCAACTAACGCCATATTTATACTATGGCGTTAGAGGCGAATAGCGCCAAAGTTCCCGGAATGTGCGTCATTTTTTAGCGTGAACCCCTTCCTTGCGTTAATGATATGCAAGGGAGGCGTTCCCGTCTAAAAAATGACTCCCAGGACTTTACGTGGTATTTATACTCCCGGGCAAAAGAGACGCCCGGGAGTTGGCGTGGCTAAAAACGGCGCATTTGCGCCACTTTTTAACGCCTGCTCAGAGCAGGCGTTAAGGGGCCTGTGGGCTCAAAATGAGCCCACAGGTGCCCTCCCATGCCCCCAGGGACCCCCCCTGCCACCCTTGCCCACCCCAGGAGGACCCCCAAGGATGGAGGGACCCACCCCAGGGACATTCAGGTAAGTTCAGGTAAGTATAATTTTTTTTTTTTTATATATTTTTTTGGTGGCATAGGGGGGCCTTATTTGTGCCCCCCTACATGCCACTATGCCCAATGACCATGCCCAGGGGACAGAAGTCCCCTGGGCATGGCCATTGGGCAAGGGGGCATGACTCCTATCTTTACAATGATAGGAGTCATGTTGATGGGGGATGGGCGTCGAAAATAAATGGCGCAAGTCGGGTTAAGACGATTTTTTCGACGTAACCTGACTTGCCCCATTTTAAGACGCCCATGCGCCATTTTCCCCCTACGCCGGCGCTGTCTGGTCTACGTGGTTTTTTCCCACGCAAACCAGGCAGCGCCGGTCTGATTGCGCCGTCTAACGCCATTCCATAAATACGGCGCCCGCATGGCGCTTCAGAATGGCGTTAGACGGCGCAAAACTTTTTGACGCTAAACTGCGTTAGCGCAGTTTAGCGTCAAAAAGTATAAATATGGGCCCCAATTGTATTTTGTAAGTTTGCGCCGCTTTTGCGTTAAAAAGCGGCGCAAATGCGGCGCTAAAAAAGTATAAATATGGGCCAAATGTTTTCTATTTTTCTTAACTGGTTTGGGGATTGTGTTGTGATCTGTTCTTCTCGTTCAAATTGGTGGGGCTGCTTGAATTGAGCAGACACTTAGATGAGGTTTTCCCTCTGCTTGTGCCACCACTACTAGGCATTGAGAAAAGATTTCTCGTACTGAGTTTTAAGCTGAATACATGGGTTTATTATGTTAGTGGGGGTCACCCCTTCCAAATTTCAAAAGAAACCCTTGAATACATTGTATTAAATAAGGACTGGAATGTCTTCAGGACCTTTTTTTAATTTTTCTAAAAAAAAAAACTTTAATACTTTTGAAAATATATTCGTTTTTTAACACAGACTGTCATCACTGTTGGAAAGAAAATGGTTATAATATGATTGTCATATCAATATGTTGGTAACAAGAATTTCAGGTCACTGCTTCAAGAGGAGAAATAATAATTAGATTATACAATTAAATTTTGCTTTGGCCACATGAATTTTTGTCTGTCATAGTTAACAATGAACACCGTTGAGCACCCCCTCCACCTACAAACTAGACATCTTCCCTATAAGCACTTTCACAATGAAACATGCAGCTACGTAACCTGATATTGTTTGACATAATCATCAATATCCCAAAATGTCATAATACATTAGAAACCTGTCGATATCCTGTGGCCCGGAGATCTGCACACCCTTTGGGGTCTGTGTCAATTCAACCATGCTGGTGTTGTAGTGGACGCACCGGGGAGACACCAAGGCAATAATGAGCCCATGGTCTTCTGCCATAAAAAAAGTTTAAATATTATCATTGCCATTATTGTCTAGGGCTTTAAAGGACTCCAATCACATATCCCCACTCCATTGCAATCATTGTCTTCCGGAGACCCCTGTACTCTTCTCTGTATGGGGCCTTGCTCTCCACCAGGCCTCACTTCTCCACCCCCCCACTGAATTATAGTAAGTGCCATTGTGCACTTCCACCACTTTAGTCAATAGGAATTTAGCCGGCAGCAAGGACAAGTCAACAAATCGCAACATCACTTTTGTTACCTTATCCTGGGGAAATCGCCCTAATATGCAGGGTTTACCCCTATGCCAGGAATCTGTCTGTGTCAGATCCACCAGTATGTCTCGGATCCAAGCCCAAAAGGAGGATGAAGCAGGACAGCTACAAAGCATGTGTTTTAATGTTGCATCTGCACTATTACATCTGGGACATGCTGAGGCGACCAGAGGATACATTATGTCTAGCTTATGTGGTGTAAAGTACGCCCTATGTAATATGAAATACTGTATGAATTTCAACTTAGAATTATGAGATATTGTTTTGGGGTATGCCAGCAGGAAAACTAATTGCCTGTCCCGGATCTCTCATCTCAGATCCTCCTCCGATTTATTCCTTTGGGGTGTTAAAAATATCAGCAAATGCTCCCAGGGACCTCTATATAGCAATTGTGTCAGGTGTCTGCCATGTCCCATGGTGCACATTTCCTGTACAAACTTGTGTGTGGGAGGGTTCCCAGGAGTGCAACCTAAGATGCAAGTGATATCAGAACTCAATTGTAATAATAATATTAATGAAATTTGAGATTGCCGTTAATACAGAGATGACAAAATCCCATGCCATTCAAGATTGGACGCATACATATGCAACTCAGTCTTGAACCTGTCCAGCTTTAACTATCAGGCCAGGTCCTCCCTCAACCAGAAATAAGCATCCTGGGACCAGTTTTGGGGAAGCACCCCTTTTCGGCCAGGCTAGATTGAATCTGGTGGCATAGCAAGCAAGGGACCAGTGTGGTCGTACCCTTCACACTTAGGGCAACAGATGAAAAAAATTACAGATAATGGAGGTAATGCAGAACAAATCAAACATTCACCACCAGTCACAGATCTGGGTTTAATCCATCAGTTATTTTGCTTGCCATGCCATTCCAGTTTGAACCCAGCCATATGCAAATCAGTCTTGACCCTGTTCCCCATGGGAACAGTCCAGGCCGAACTGTCAGGCCAGGTCCTCCCTTAACCAGAATGAAGCATTCTGGGACCGGTTTCGGGGTAGCACCCCTCTTCAGCTAGGCTAACTTGAATCTGGTGGCATAGCGAGTAGGGGACCCACGTCTGGGCATGCCCTTCCCATTTAGGGTGACAAATTCAAAAAGAGAACAGATAATGGACGGAATGCAGAACAAATCGAACATTCACCCCCAAGTCACAGATCTGGGTTTAATCCTTCAGCCACATACTATAAATGGCAAAAAATTCAACAGGTAGGCCATCCGTTCCTGGGGATTAATTAAGTGCTAAGTCTTTGATAGCCTCTCACATCTCACCAGCTCTGATTTGAGCCTCAAGGGTTGCTCTGTCATTAGCATGTAAAAGAGGCAAGGTCAGTCCCTGTAGGAATGACTGAATCTCTTCATGGACAACCGGGGGAGGGGCCATATATAGCTTTGCATAAAATTCATGGAATGCAGAGATAATATCAAGTTGTGTGTCAACGCTAGTCTGCCGGGTAGTGTTGATGTGGAGAATAGGAGTGGGCGGAGGCGTCTCCCTGATCATCTAAGCCAGAAGCGTGCCTGACCCATCTGCTTCGGTGTGTGTTCAATGCAGACATGCCCTATGGTCTATGACATGCAGGCACTCTAGAATCTCAGCGTATTCAATTCTTTTCATTTGTAACCTTGGCAAGAGGGAAGCATTCATCGTTGCTGCCCTCTCCAGGGGGCCAAGACTGTCTTCAGCCCAGGTGAGGTCTCGAACTACCATTTAACGGGCACCCACAGCTGTCCCTCTGACCACCAGCTTAAAGGCCTCCCACTCTAATAACAGAGAGGATGCGGTATTAGTGTTTTCTGTAAAGTAAATGTAAATTGTCATGGCCAGTATTTCTCGGAGTAAGGTATCCTCCAAGATCTGCAGCTGTGAGCACCACGTAAGGACTGGCATGGGCACTTGTCCTCAGGATAATGTTACCTGATATGACCATAATATGGATTATGTATGATCATATAACAATAATATGACCATAATGTGGATTATGGTCTGATAGCGTTTTTCCTAAGTAGGCTGAATGTGTTATAAGGATTTTAAGAGATGTGTTGCACAGAACACTGTCAAGATGTGCATGTAGCATGTGTGTGGGAGAATAAAACGAATATTCACCTATACACATATGACTGCGCCATACATCCAATAACATCCAACCCTGCACCAACAATGTAATGCCTTGGCTTGTCATTGCAAGCAGGTCCCCAGCAGTAGAGGATGTCAGCCATCAAGGCGCACATCAAGGACTGAATTAAAATCCCCACCCAGGATCTAGGGGAACCGTGCCCACTCTGCCAGGATAGTTGACCCATGCACCAGAAATACAGTTTGCTCTATGTTCGGCCAGATATGCTACCCAACACGACAGACTCTCCATTAAGTGTTCTCCGGAGCAGGGCATATCTACCATTTATGTCAATTTTGGTGTCATAGAGAGTGAAAGGGAGCCCAGAGTGTATACATATTGCTGCCCCTCATGCAAAAACAGAATATGAGGTATGAAATATATGTCACCTCCATTTCTTACATAGTTTGTGGGCTTCATGATTGGCTAAGTGTGGTTCCTGGAAACATGCTACATGTGCCTTGCAGCAATGTAATTGGGCTAGTATTCTATGTCATTTTTGTACAGATCCCATAGTGCGCATTTCCAGGTAAGTATGTTTTATTCACTTACAAACAACATTGACATTCAATCTAGAAAGAGTAGCAAGTCCTGCATGTACCAACTAAGAGTGTACTGAGACATATATCAGTCAGGAAGATGCCATAATGATGTTAACAAAAACTGCAACAAATCCCAATACTGGGTGCAGCAAATGGAACTTGCTTAACCAAACATAAATAGAAAAACATGTAGACAACAATAAAATTATGTGCTTTGTCTGTGGGGTAATAGGCCTTTGCGAGTGAAACCTTGGGGTATAAAAATACCAGTTCTATAGGGGCTGAAATACTAATCGCCCAGGCCCACTACCCGAGCAGGTCAATCTATACCTTATTGAGGAAGAAGCAATGATAGCAAATGAGAAGAACATCTCCTATTTACTAGTCAGGAACAGATCACATTATTACAGTTGGGGTGCATCAGAGACCAAGAGGCGTCGTTCAACAGTGCTCTCTTGCATATTATAGTCCTTTTGAGTCTTACTGAGATTTCTCCCTGGTCATAATCAGGACTGATATGGTATCTATAATGTCAATAGAAGGAAAACCTCATTCTATCCCCCACCCTTCTAAACAGGACCCACCCTCTCAATCCATTTCAATGAAGCCACTTACAAAGGTCTCAGATCTACAACTTGTTCACTGTCTGTGGGGTGATGGAGGGAAACAAAGTAATGCTGCCCTCAGAGTCAGAGCTGGTGGCACGGCCGAAGGAAAAGGCAATGCTAGGGGGGGAAGAGGGAACTCCGAAAGGAGGTCTCCAATCCGAGGGAATCTGGTTGACCCTCCAGGATCTGTCTCGGCGTTGGGGGAGCTCCCCCTACCTCTTCGGGTCCTTAACAGGGTAACATTTATAGTGAAGAAGAAATCCGAATGCCATATTAGTAAACCTGAATGATTCAACCTTCATTCATGAAGATATAGACTCGAACTATCACGTTGCCCTGGTACAACTGATGAACTAAGGAAGAATCAGGTCCAAGCAAATAACAAGTTTGTGTTGACTCAGGCTGGGTTTCAACCTGGCAAAGGAGCAACAGATCAGGCATTCTGCCTTTATGTATTCATTATGAAATATGTCACCTTTTGGTAAGTAAGGCTTCCTTGAACACAAGGATAATTCTGAAAGTATTGGCCAGGTTCATTTTATTGGTACACTTATCACTGCTAGAGCTATTAGGGGAGAAAGCCTTCTTTCAGCTGTACTTATCTAATTCAGCTGTCATACACTTCGATATTGTGGGGGAAGGGATAAGTTCTTCTAAAGTTGCTAAAGAAGTTGGGCATGGTAATTTACTTGGTTCTCATCTTTTTAATAATTGTATTAATGACCTGTGGTCGTGCTTAAAAGTGCAGTATACTGACTGTCCAATTGAACATAGAACGTTGGTTCCCTATCTTCTTTATGAATAGGTGTGGTCCTTCTTGCAAGAACTGAGAATGCTTTACACAAATCTCTATCTGCCCTTGAAAATTATTGCAGCCGCACATGTTTGGAGCTCAGTATTGCCAATTGTAAAGTTATTCCCTGGAATAATTTAAAATAATTGTTGTTGTATTGCATTTAGCTGTTGAGGTTGATTTCTTGTGCTGTCAGTTTTGCACCAGGGTAATTTAAAGTCCTCAAAAACTCTAATTTATTTGACCTTCATGGGATGATTCTGTAATCCCTGTATTAACAGCAGTCTCTAATTTCTTTGAAATTGGTGACTTGTGGTGCACCCAGTTGCCCAACATAAAGAAAAGATGTCAGATCTTGATTATTATAATTTATTACAATTGAGTTCTGACCTAACAATGCCTGCTGCAGAGACAGCAGCCAAGTTGAAAGGCAGGTCACGACACAGAGCATTATTGAAGCATATGTTTAAAGCAACAAAAGCCAAACATTGTTTTTCTTTCTTCTGCTCTATTTTAATAGCTTACAATGAGCAAGCACAGAGAATATGTTTATTTTTTGCATTAGAGAAAAGTTGGAATCTTTCTGCATGTTTGTACAAATTACTAGCTACTGCAGCATTTTTTTTAAAACTGACTTGTATTGAACTGTTTCTCATTTATGTCTGCAACAAGTATGCAACAGGTTTTTGATGTGTTTAGTTTTGCACTATAGGCTTTTTTTTATTCTTCATGTTTGCAAACATACTCACTCTTTCATATAAAAGTGCTACGCACCAATGGGTAAATTAATGGAGATTGTCCTGCAGTGCAGCACAGCAAGTCACCTTGTTGCGCTGTACTGCGTTCCAGGAAAAGAACAGAAATGTGCTGTGTATAAAAGAATACAGAACATTCATGCCTTTTCCCCTGATTTGGCACCATTTTGGCTGCTTAGCCCCAAAGCAAGCACCTTTGCACCATGGTGCAATGGTGTCTACATTTCATGGAGGAGTGTTTTCTGTTTCTATGTGTGCTTCACAATACAGGACACATAGATAGAGGAAAAAGCAAGGGGAGGAAAATAATTTCTTCTTGTCGCTTGTATCCTACAAGTACTTGTTATTAGAAGAAACTGCATGATCTAGGTTTGGGTAGCCTTTGACTGAGTGTTTTTATTTGCTGGCCCAGAAATTTATTTATATTTCCATTTAAAGTGTGTCTTAGCCAATTCGAGTGCCCTATGCTCGTCAGATTATTTCCTCTTTACATCATGAAGACACTGACTGTGGTTAACTTCCTACTCACAAAGGCCTTTCGGTTGATAAACCCTAGTTATTGGGAACTTGCTCTTCATTGTTACTGCACTGCCATATTGTTGCTATCTATTGAGGTCGTATTCAGGGCCATTGTCTGCATCCCCTATTGCTTTTTTTTATTTATTCTTGTCCGAGGTATTGTTGTTCATCCCCTTACACCATTACACCATTACCCTGTTGATAAAAAGTGTCACAACCAGAATTTGAAATAAACATGGAAGCCCATGGTATTACCCCCCGAAAATTGCACCATACCACACATCGAGGATCTCATCAAGGAAGTAGAGCACATTTTACATCCTGGTAATCCAAACTCAACAGGCATAACAACAAAAAAAACAAAGAAGCTTCATTATTTAGTATAAAGGTCCCAAAAACCAAATCCTTTAGGTCCAATGAACCCTCTGTCCCCCATAAACAGGTATCTTTCTCTGACGACAAGACTATCAGTTTCCCAAACCCAACCCCAAATTGAACCCCATGTTCTGCTACAACCTTTGATACTTCGCACAGGCCATTTTTCACCATTGGCACCTTGTGATGTACCAATTAAAGAAGAGTCCAGCTTGAGACTGGCTAGCAATGCACAGTCAACAATGCCAGGTGAGACTAGGGACAAAATAAAGGATTTATAAGAAACTATTAATATCACGAGGGCAGAGATTTCGGACCTAAGAGCTAAGGTGAACTTATTGACACCACACTATCCATTATATATCCTGTTTACTACATCCACGAGCCATTTTCTTACTGGGACTGTGAAGGAGAGCTATGGGGCACACTTATGTCACCTACAACCCCTTGGAGGTGCTACTCCCCACTCTCACCCACTACCTAAATTGTTGCCACGTGGTAATTCAAACAAAGCATCCTCAAGCCTCATGTATTGCAACAGGAGAAATAGCTGTGAGCCCTCTCAGCACCCTAATCAATCAATCAATTAATTAATCAGGATTTCTAAAGCGTGGCAAATCACCCGATAGCATATCCAGGTGCTTGCAGGGAATCCAGGCAGAGGCTTATTCAAACAGCCAAGTCTTCAAGGAAGTGAGGTCGTGGGCCGGAGGTGTTTGGGGAGTCTGTTCCAGGTTTTTACTGCAATGTGAGAGAAGGAGCGTCCTCCACTTCTGCTTCAGTAGATGCAGGAATTATGGGCAAATGAAAGGGAGGAAGGGCATAGTCTTCTCAATGGTTGGTGGAAGTTCAGGTGGTGGTTGATGTACGCTGGTCCTTGGTTATGTGGAGCCTTGTGTGCATGGGTCAGCAGCTTGAATTTTCACCTTTTCTGTATGGGGAGCCAATGGAGTTGCCTGAGCTGGGGTGTGATGTGGGTTCGTCGGGGAAGGGGAAGAATGAGTCTGTATGGTCATAAGTCTTTGTAGGAGATGCACAGTGATTCCAATGTAGAGGGTGTTCCTGTAGTCCAGTCGGCTGGTGATGAGGGCCTGTGTCACGGTGCGTCTCATGTGTAGAGGTAGCCACTTGAAGATCTTACATAGCATGCGCAAAATAGGGAAGGAGGCGGAGTAGACAGCGTTGATCTGTGATTTTGATGGTGAGCTTGTTGTCAATGATGATTCCAAAATTTCTGGCATGGTCAGAGGGAGTGTGTGTGGTTCCTAGATCTTATGGCCACCAGGAGTCGTTCCAAGTTTTGCTGCTGTTGCCAATTATCAGTACTTTTGTGTTGTCTGTGTTAAGCTGCAGGGAGTTGTTCTTCATCTAATCAGCAACGCTTATCATGCATCTGTGGAAGCTACTTCTGCTGATGAGGGGTTGTCGGTGAGTGAGAGGATGAGTTGGGTGTTGTCTACGTATAAAATTATGTTGAGACTGTGGGATCTGACGATGTTGGCCAGCTGAGTCCTATATGCATTGAAGAGCATGGGGTTGAGGGATGAGCCCTTTGGGACACCGCAAGTAATCTCCTTGGGTTCGGAGATGAAAGGTGGGAGGTAGATCTTCTGGGTTCTTCTGGTTAGGAAGGAGGTGATCCATCTGAGTGCATCCCCTTGGATGCTGATGTGGTGGAGCCTTTCAATCAACATGTGGTGGGATACGGTGTCAAAGGCTGCTGAAAAGTTGAGGAGGATCGAAGCTGCTTTTTTGTCTTCGGTCGAGGAGAGTTCAGATCTCATCAGTGGCTGTGATCAGGGCAGTTTTAGTGCTATTATTGCTGCAGTAGCCATATTTGGAGGCATCGAGTAGTTGGTTCCGCTGAGGTATGTCATGATTTGATTGTTGGTTAACTTTTCCAGCACCTTCACTGGCAATGGGAGCAGCAAGACTGGCTGGTAGTGTTTGGTGTTGCTGGGGTTGGTGGAGGTTTTTTTTGAGTAGTGGTCTAACTTTGGTGTATTTCCAGGCATCGGGAAATGTTGTTGTGTTGATAGAGATGTTGAACAGGGTGGTGAGTTCCTGGCCGATCCTTTGGTTTTCAAGGTTGAAGATGAAGTGTGGGCATAGGTCTGTGGGAGCTCCCAGAGTGAATGGATTTCATGGAGGAGCTGATGTCCTGGGTGGAGAGGATGTTCTAGGTGGTCAGTATGTGGTCAGTGTCAATTATGGTTGTGGTGTATCTGTTGAGGAAATCTGTAGGCATGGGTTGGAGTTCAAAGTTTCTGCATATGGCTGCGATCTTGTCTTGGAAGAAGTGGGCAAGGTTGTCACACAGCTCCTGTGAGAGTGCAATGTTGTTTTCCCTTTCAGCCGGGTTGGAGAATTCCTTACCTATGTTTAAAAGTTCCTGCATGTTTTTGGAGCTGGTTTCAATGTGTGTGGCAAGGGCTGTATTCTTTGTTGCCCTCAGTTGGCCATGGTACTGGTTGAGGGAGGTCTTGAAGGCTGCTCTGTCGGAGGTGCCCTTGCTAGCGCGCCATCTCCTCTCCAGCTGTTTGCTGCCTCGTTTCCCTGTTTTGAGTTCTTGGGTGTACCAGTTGGCCTTTTTGGAGGATTTTCTCTGGATGTTGCTCTTGAGGGGAACAATGGTATATGCGCAATCAGTGATCCAAAAGTTGACATTTATCACTCCCTGTTCGAGGTTGGTGGCTATAGCGGGGTTGGAGGTGTTTAGGGCGTCTGTTCAGCTGGTCTTTGAGATTTTTTTCCACCTCTGGTGCCGGGCGCTGGTCATCTCGGGGGTAGAGGTGTTGGGTCTGGAGATGCTAAAGTGGACGATATAGTGAGAGGTCCAAGTGAGTTCTGTAACATGGCTATATTTGACACAGTTGCTAGGGGTGAAAATGGGATCCAGCATGTGTCCTGCAGTGTGTGAAGGGTCGTGGACAATCTGGGTCAATCCAAGGCTGTTGTACTGTTGAAGAGGTGTGCAGTGCTGTTCTCGTTGGGATCGTCGATGTAGAACTTTAAGTTGCTGAGGAAGATGTATTCCTTGGAGTCTAAGACTAGGGGGCTCAATGACGTGTGCAATGGTGTCACAGAAACTAGAGCACGGGCCTCGGGGTTGGTATGCAAGGGTGCTTCTGATAGTTGTTTTGTTGTCCATGTGGAGCTTGAAGTTGAGATGTTCCATGGGGGTGGGAGTGTTGTCGGTGATGGTGGTGCACTGTATAGTCTCTTTGTTGTTGATGGCTGTTCCTCCTCCTGGCTTGCTGGTGATATCCTGGTGAGTGATTTTATATCCACCTGGGATTGCTGTGGCAATGTCTGGAGTGGATGTGGGGTTGAGCCAGGACTTGGTGAGGAAGACAATGTCGGGTGCAAGGGTGGTGGTGAGGTCCCATAATTTGGTGGAATGCTTGCATAGTGAGCATGTGTTGAGAACGGCGCATGCAAGTTGTTTTTTTTACTCAGGTGGTGTCTGTGGTGTGTTTGGAGTGGTGCTGGTCACTGGGCTGGTGTGTGTGCTGTGGCAGGTGAGATGGCAGTGGGTGCAGGTAATGGGTCATAATGTGGAGCGTGGGTAAGCGCGGTGGCAGTGTTTGTTGCGGTATCCGGGGTCGAGGGTGTAAAGCTTGGTGATGGTGTATCTTCAGGGGAGGAAGGACCAGAGGTTTTGCCGCTGGGTGCAGTCCTGGCACCGATGGGCACAGATGGGCTTGCCTTTGGTGCACCTTTGGCGCACCAGTGGCATGCCTGCTGAGCGCGTCTTCTGTGGCCTGAAATAAGTAGGTCCTTGGGTGGGCAGGGCTCCTGTGAGTGGGAAAAACGGTGAGTGGGAAAACCCAGTTGGGAAAACCCCCTGAAGGAAAAACCAGGGATCTGGATCAGTCTGGAAAAGCAGGAAATGGAAGCCACAGGCAAGTGGCAGGCAAGGTTTCCAGGGTTTTGGTAGATCCAAAGTCCTAGTATTCAATAGGGGCTCCTTGACTGGCCATCTAGAATCTCACCAGGAGAAGTGGGCAAGAGGTACGAATCTACTATTCTGCCCACAACCCTCTCCTTCTTGGCACCGGCTTGTTTCCCCATTTTCACAAGGTACTGCAACTGGGGATCCGTGCAACTCTGTGACGGGTGCCATTGGCGTCAAATTGCGTGGAAGGACTCCATAATGACGCCGTAATATCACCCAATTGAAGCATTTGTGTTTCTAAGCACCATATTGAAGTTTAATCATTGAAAAATTCGTAACTTTGCTTATGTATGTTGGATTTTTGTTGTTTTGGTCTTGTTTACTCAGATACATATTGGCTATTTTCCTAAACTGGTGTTGTGTCCATTTTTTTGTGTTTTCACTGTGTTACACTGTGCGTTGGTACAAATACTTTACACATTGTCTCTATGATAAGCCTGGCTGCTTGTGCAAAGCTACCAAGGGGGTAAGCAGGTGTTATGCAAGGTGTGTATCTCCCTTACCCTGACTAGAGTGAGGGTCCCTGCTTTGACCGTGTCCATATTGACTACCAACCACGGACCAGATTTCTAACACACATAATTAAAGCTATTTAAAACAGCCCTCCACTTGACATCATGCTACCAGACCCAAGTATAAAGAGACTCAATAACATGGGACACAACTGTTTGGAGAGACATTTTGGACGTTGTCCAATCTGGGAATCAGGTAGTTTTCTGGCATAGGATCAGCCATGGTGGCAAAACAAATAATATGAGGCCAGAGAATAACATCTTACACCAGGTAAGTCACTTTCAAGTTCTATATATAGTGAAGACACTACTGGTTCCACTGTTTATTACACCCCAGATTCTGGAGAGCTGCCTATGGAAATAGACGCCGTCCTACCTGATATAAGCATTATGTCTATGAGGGAGCAAGTTGACGATACATATTTATTTTCCTTGGCTGATACAAGCCATGCTATTTGCGCACATAAGAAGGGTAAGGCCCATAGGCCAGATAAGATCCCTGCAGATCTATTTAAATTAGAGGCAGATATTTGGGCACTTTATTTAAATTGTATTTCCAATGCCATTATGGCTGGTGCCCAAATTCTGGAGAGGAGCAGAGATAGTTCCTATTTTTAAGAAGGGATCAAAATCTGACCCAGAAATTATTCTCTTATCAGCATGATAGATACAGTCCAAAAATATTCTGCAACCAAATTTTGGATCGTTTACAGACATAAAGACAATAAGATCCTCTGCCAGTTCCAAGTGGGGTTTTGCCCCAAAATAGCACAGTAAATCAAGTCTTTAACTTCTAGCTCTTTAGATGCAAAGTAGTAGACTTAAATGGGGGAAGTTTTTATGTAGCGTTTGTCAACTTGAACGCTACAGTTGATATAGTTCCAAGAGATTGGCTCTGGTGTACCTTAAGAGAGGCAGGGTAATTATCATGTGCCTTCATTCTGACAGTTATGCTCAAATTGGGTGGGGAGCTAATGGGAGAACTGCAGATCAGTTGAAAGTTGTCAAAAGGGTGAAACAATTGTGTGTTCTTGCCATAACCCTATTGTTACTATTTCTGAATTGGCAGTGTTGATTTCCTTTTGGGCTCTGAAAATGACTCCACAGTTTTGGGGGTCATACAATTGTCAGCTTTATTGTTCACCAATGACACTCTATTAGTGTTGAAAACTCCCAAAGGAACTGATACCTTAATTGTCAGGTTCAAACTTTTCTATATTAATCATGGCCTAGCTATTAACACTAGTAAAATTAAGTTTGTGGCAAGTTATCCTCACAGGGACTTTAGAAGGGGTTTAAATGTGGAGGAAGTAAATCTTGAGAGAGTACTAGATTTTGATTATTTGTGAATCTAATTATCGAGAGGTAACTCTTGGGCTAGCCAGATTACCAAGAGTATGTTTCTCCTTAATCATAGGACAGCAGCCACACTGGACTTTGCAAAAAAAACACCTCTTTTTACCCTGTACCTCCTCTTTTAAAAATGTGGAGAACACAAGCAGTAGCCACAGCAGTTTATGGCCTGGAACTTTGCCATCGTAGTAAGGTTGACCCATTCGGGGTCATAGAAAACACATTTCTGAGGGCAGTACTAAAACTTCCCCAAAGTACTCCATTAATTCTCAAAATGGATTTGTATTCACAATTCATAATAGCCAGAATTAGGCATAAACTAATTCTGTATTGGCTGAGGATTTGGTTAACCAACAAACTGGAACCTTATAGGGTAGTACTTAGGTATATTTTGGGTGCACAAAAAGGAGCAGTGATATTACTATGGCTGAAAAACATGAAACAGACATTATTTAATCGGGGTCTGATTTATTTTTGGAACCACCCATCAACTATTACCTTAACTTCTGTTAAATAGGTGAAGACAACCCTTCAAGATAATGGAGGAGGGAGGAAAATTACACAATCACCAAATCCTGGCAAAATGACTAGTAGGTATCTAGAGACAAAACCAATACCAAAGTTTGACTCTTCCCTTGATGGGTTTGATCCCCCAATCACAAAATCTCCCTCTATAAGATTTAGGCTGAGAACTCTACCACTTGCAACTGTTACCAGTAAGGGGACGGGCCCAACCAAAGGTTGCAACCTTTCTATGGTGTGCAGTGAAACAGAAGAGACAGATGAACAGTTATGGTTCTTTTCCCCTATGTACATCAGGCAATATAAGTGCTGGGTTGTGCTTCTTTGCTGTACCTTGGGAATTCATCAATACAGGGTGGCATTGAGAAATATAAATCTGCAGGTCGGACACCACATTTTACAGTATATTTTCAATTGCAAAATACCTCAAAGCTTCCTGGTCTATTTGGTCTAAGAACTTGCCCCAGACGGTGGCACCTTTGTAAATTGAGCTTGAAGTACTTTGGGCTAAAGAACCCTGCAATGTTTTGCCGTTCCCAAGCTTAGACAGAGTATGATGTTTGGACCTTCTAGTCCTTTATTGTTTTGCATTAAAAAGAATGGTTTCATCTGTATGTTACCTCCATGAATGGCTAAATAACCGATGGTGCTGCTCACAAGGTCTATGATATATTTAAACCTCTACGGAATGTGATGTATGAACATAGATACTGTTAACTTACATTACATTTTAACCTTGCACATGTTACTCTTTATGGTTGATGGAATGGCATGAAAATACATATTTGAGATAAATGATTTTTGCAGCTGATTGATGAATATTTGATGCCGGTGCAACACGACACTGAGGCCCTCATAACAACCCTGGCGATCGGTGTTAAAGCGGCGGTAATACCGCCAACAGGCTGGCGATAAAATAAATGGGATTTGGACCCTGTCGGTTACCGCCATCCAACACCGCCACTTTTAAACACCGACCGCCAGGGTGGTAACAGCCGCTGGGCTGGAGACTTCGGTCTCCAGCCCGGCGGCCGTCACATTCCCACCCTCGGCATTATGACCTGGCCTACTGCCATGGTTTCCATGGTTTCTGTACTGCCACGAAAACCATGGTGGTAGGCACTATCAGTGCCAGGGAATCCCTTCCCTGGCACTGATAGGGGTCCCCTCGCCCCCTACTCCATCCCCAGAGTCCTCCCCCACCCTCCCTCACCCGCTCCTGCCCCCAAAACATATACACACCCACAAGCGCACCCATATACACACATGCACACATGTATACCCACCTCCACCCATGCATGCACACATACATACCCACACACCACAACACACACCAACATACCTTGTCACACACACACACATCCATAACACACAACACTCACAATCACTCATTCACGCATGCATCCAACGCGACTCACCCGCATCCCAAAACATACACACACACACCCACATACACACAACACCCCCCAACCCCCTCTCCGGTCGGAGAACCTGACTTACCTTCTTGCAGGGGGTCCTCCGCCTGGAGAGGGTCCGCGGCGCTGCTGTCGGCAGCTGCGTCCGCCAGAAAAACACCGCCAGGCCGTATCATTGCTCATGGTACGGTCGGCGGTGTTTTGCTGGTGTGGCGGTGCTGGTGTCAGCAGCCCGCCTTACCGCCTTACCGCCGTCCGCCGCCATGACCGGCGGGGGTGTTCTGCCAGTTTTCTGGCAGAATACCACCGGCAGTCATAATATGCGTTGCCGGCTGGTAGCCACGGCGGCGGTATGTTGGCAGCCGTCGCCGTGGCGGTAGGCAGTCAATACCGCCAATGTTGTAATGAGGGCAAGAGTCTTTCAAGTACTGCATTTGAATACTTCAGTAGGTTTTTAGTAGTGATTTAGTTATACTTGGGAGGAATTGCAATGTAATAGGGATTTTGTGCAAACTAGGCATGAGTGATTAGAGCTCTGATATTATTTCTCTTCAGGACTATAAGCAAGATATGTACCATACAGAATGACGTTTGCATTGGGTATATAAGAATACAACAATACAATTCTGGTAGGTTATGATTGCCAATGATTTGAATCTCCTTCCCAAAGTTGGCAGGTTGTCCAATATGGTTGTTGTTTTTAATTACAGAACTGGGATTTACAAATATAATCTAGATTTACTTGCAAATTGATTGCACATATGGTAAGACTTGAATCATGGTCTTCTATTTCAGCAAATTGGGTGTTTTGTGTTCTACTCACTTTTGGGCTTTGGAACATTGTCTGATTAGAAAGTACCATCTGGTGAAGGTTTTACCCTATGTGATCTCACTTCTTTTTTGATGTTTGCCCTCTTTTCCTACTGTAGCTGTTTTGTACTTGGGCATCTATCTTTTACCTATTCATAACTAAGGTTATCCTGGTTTTCACCTCATGTGGTTGATGCAAGATGAACTGTGATGTTAGTGAGTTGTTTTCACTCGCATCATATGACACAATTGGTGAAGGTATGCAGTTGTTGACTCTAGAGTGTTTTTATTCAGATTGTTTATACTTGGTTTCTTGTAGCCCTGACAAAGTCTTAGGTGACCAAACTGCAAGTGACAAAACACATGTTACGTTGTTGTAAACAAGATGCATTGCTGTAACCAAAGACGATATAGTGATTACTGATTATTACAATCAGGGGGGTACTGTGATTTTCAAGATAAACACTACAAATTAAGGACCAACTGAGAGTATGTAAACTTGTTGATGTGAAACAATATTCTGGTTGCTTGGGGGGTTGTTTGTTATTGTGTTTAGAAGCTTGGTGCTCCTTATTTGAAGGGTTGAGTTGGCCCCTTCGTCCTCCTTTGAGCACTATATCAAACTGTGTAAGTAGGGTGCACAAGAGTTTGCACCTTTTCTTACCTGCTCACTTGCTTGTAATGGAAGTTGGAAAGGCCTTGCACTTTATCAGCAGAGGCTGTCTGTGTGTGTATTCTGCTTATATTTTGTGCATTTTTGTGAAACATTGTAATAATTTGTTGTATGATTTTTTGTAATGTATGTGATTCTCTGCTTTAAAGTCTTTTATACCCTTTTATTTTCTTAAGTAAGCAGTTACTGAAATTGAATTAATCACCAATAACGTTTGTTTTGTCTACTACATACACAGTCTCTGTAATGGGATGAATGTGTGGCAATGTCATGGTGGCTGCTTCCTCAAGATCTGCAATATGCGCTACAAGGCCTACCTCCAGGCACCTCCAACTCAGAGTGCTGTTGTAGCGCTGAGGTTTGGAGTGACCAGGTATTGGGGAGGGTGTGGGAAGGGGATTGTGGGGAAGGAGATCTTTAAGGCACATGATTAGTACAGTACATTCTGCTCTAGGAATTCTGCCTGAAGTGTTAAACGAGTGAGCTCTTAAAGGCTTACAGATCAGAGCATGGCCTGCTCTGTACTAAACGCGGTCTTGAAGGGCTCTTCAAACCACTTTGTGTGTTCTGGAAATGCAGCAGGAGCTGACTGGGCACAGGAGAGTCTGAAGAACACCCTCACGCTTCCTCTGGATACTGCTGAAGAAGGGCTGCTACGCTGCTTTGCTGCCAGAATTACTACCACTTTGCTGCCCTGCTACTCTGCGTCTCTGCTGCCCTGCTTGCTGAGAAGGAAGACTGGACCTGCACCCTTCATCCGAGGCTGAAGTGACTCCAAGGGTTAGTCAGTTGCTGCCCTGTTCTGAGCTACAGGGACATGACAGGCTCCAGAGGCTCCTGCAAATGCCCAGCTCACCTTCTGTCTGGACGTGCAACTGGAAGTGCCTGAGCCTGGTGGCCTCTGCTGAGTGAGTCCCTGACCCTCAAGTGGTGCCCCTCAGGGTGGCCTCAGTTGAACTCCCCTGAAGTTTGAGGGCTCTTCACAAACTGGCTTGTTTATGCCAACTTTGCTGCCCATGCTTGCCTCCAACACGAAGATCTGGCAAACCACCTCTTCATATTGCACCATTGACTGCCATGCAGAGCACCAAATTGAAGCTCCAGCCTTGACCATCTGTGAAGCCAAGAGGATCTTTGTGCTACAGCAATGACAAGAGGATATACTGTTAAAGTGGGAAGGATTGCCCTAGGAACCTTTTCCAATTTGTTAGCTAGTAACTTGATGTTGCCCCCACCCCCGCTGGCTAGTGAATTCCACAAAAGTTGCCTCTCATCCAAAGTTCATGAGGACACTTTCTGGATCTGTGGAAGAGCAGAAGTGGATTGGACCTTCTTTCTTTGAATTAAGTGGAGATTCAAGAGGGTGGTCCTGCTACTATTTGTACCCAGTAATGAGGATCAGTTGGCTGACTTGCTCTGTGGCTAGAAGGACAAAACAAGTTCCAAGAGCACCTTTCCTGGATAGGCCAGCAGATGAACAGCAACTGGAACCAAACTGGAACTTGGCCCCTAAGTGCTGCCTCTCATATTCTGAGAGCCTTAGAAGTGAAGTGATAAAGATGAACTGTTTGATTCAGGCAGTCTAAAAAGTTGGTAATTAGAAAATGTTTTGACTTACAAGATCTCTGGAGCTTCATCGGGAGCTCACACCTAGGATTTCCCATTTCCAGAGATCTTCAGCAGCTACAGTTCTCAGACCTGCTGGAGGATTTTGATCTTGAAAAAGAGACTACGTACAAAGCTAGAAACCCTGATTTAACAAAAGCATGAAAGATGTTCACCTGATGAGAGGGATTTTCCCTTTTGGGACTCTTTCCTTCAAAACCAGTGGTTTCAGCATGACTTCATCCAATGGCTATCCGACTTTGAGACAACTTCATTGAACACCGCCTACAACTTTGACCCGCTGTAGAATTTTGACATCCATTTCCAGTACTAAGTCAGAATGTAAAAACTGTGTCCAAGATATCCCGCTTCATGTATCTGACCCCTGCTCCTCCATGGCAAGCCTGAAATTGTGACCTTAGTCATAATCAACTGTGAATTGTGACTTCTGATGGTGATTTGCTTTTCATTAGAACTTATTTATCCTAAAACTTTAAAATTGTATATATTCCTTACCTCCTAGTATAACTTAGTCGTTTTGGTGTCAATTTTTTATCAAATGCTTCTCAACTGTTGGAAAGAGTTTGTGAGATTTTTTATAGTGTTGTAGTTTGACTGTTTAATTGTTTTGGTATGCTAAATAATTTATAAGAACATTTTCTGGATCTGTAGCAGAGCAGAAGAGGACTGGACCTTCTATCTTTGAACTGAGTGGAGATCTGAAAGGTTGGGCCTGCTCCTAGATATACCCAGTAATAAGAAAAAGACTTCAAGGGTCAGTTGGCTGAACTCCTGTGTGGCAGGACAGGACATAACAAGCTGCAAGGATCCCTTTCTTAGGGTGACCATCTGAAGAGCAGCAACTGGAACCAGACTTAGTTTAGCTCCTAAGTCCTGCCCCTGAGATCCTGAGAGGCTTAGAAGTGACAAAGGTGAACTGTCTGCCCCAGAACATTTCAAAAGTTGGCACTATGAGGATGTTTGGACTGCCAAAACCTCTGGAGCTTGAGAGGAAGCACAAGGCTAGGGTGCCACATTTCCGGAAGTCTTTGCAGATACAGCTCTTAAGCTTGTCCTCTGGAGAATGTTGTGCTTGAACAAATAGACTCTGTACAAATGTACATAGCTAAAATCCCTGATTGGGCAAAAGCATAAGGGATCCACTGGATGAGAAGACTTCGGGCTGCAAAATTTAAACTCTCCCACTTGTGGCTTTTCCTTTCAAATCCAGAGGTTTCAACAGGACCTCATCCAATTGGTATCTGACTCTGAGAGGCATTCACTGGATACAGCCTACAACTTTCCCCACTGTAGAATTTTGACTTCCATTTCCAAAACTAAGTCAGAATGTAAACACCTTGGCCAAGGTTATCTTCTTGATGTACCTGACCCCCGCCCCTCTGTGGCAAACCTAAAATTGTATCTATGTCCCATCAACTGCAAACAGTGAGATCTGATTGGCACTTTACTTTTTCTTGGGATTTATTTCCTTCAAACTTTAAAAATGTATATCTACAGTTCCTCATATTATACTTTATTTATATTGGGGTAAATGTAATCTCAAATGATTCTCAATTGTTAGAAAGGGATTGTGAGACTTTTATTGTGTTGTGGTTTGACTGTTTAGTTGTTTTGGTACTGCAAAATAATTTTTATATTTTTTCCTAATTTAAGCCTGTCTGCTTTGTGCCATTGCTACCACAGTGTTGTGGGTACACTAGCACATCGAATAACTCGATTACGGTAAGGTGCTGTTGCTTACAACATTCAGACTTATTTGAGTATATTCATTGCATCCTTGAATATCAAGTTTGCAAAAACCAATGCTTGTTAAATGTCTCAGTTATTACCACCAATGCTTGTTGATTATACACATTGTATTCCACCTGCTAAACATGTGCCAACTGTAACTGCCAAAACATGCACTTTTCACAATGTGGTCTGTATTTAACATGTGCCACAATTAGAAGGAAAATTGTAAATTTCCTTAAAAAGCAACCAACTGCCTTTCCACCTGCTCCAAGTGTAACTGCCAAAAGATGTGCTCTTTACAATGTGATCTGTTTTGAACCTGTGCCAAACTCAGGAGGTTAATTGTTCATTTCCTTAACAGGCAAACAACTGCCAAAAGCACATGTGCACATTTGCTTATTTAATGATGCTTGTGAGTCTGGGGCCTTGCTTGGCTTCATACCTATTGATCTGCAAACCTGTTCCCAATCAATTCAAGTTCCTTGTCCTCTAGCCTGTTTCCAGTGGAGTTCCAGTTCAAGTCAAGTTCCTTGTTCTCCAGCCTGCCTCCAGCCCAGCTTCCAGTCAAGTTCCAGCATTTCTTATCCTCCGGACAGCCTCCAGTCGAGTTCCGGAGATCCTCCCCTCTGGTCGGCTTCCTGCAGAGTCCCGGCTCTCCTCTTCCATCTTCTGCATATGATCTCATATCTCCTGTAAAAGAGAGAAAATAAGAAAGGTGACAAACCCAGTCTGAGTTCTTCTGGAATTTGAAACAAAACAGTGCTCTGTCTTTTAAATAACTTATGACAATAAGAACTAGCGTGATTTATTGTTTGGGAGGGAATCTAAGATACCTTTAAACAGACATTAAGGAAAGACGTATTTGCTGTAACAAGCTCTTCCCTGAGAATTACGAGATCGGAAATAGAGCAACTTTATCAAAACTATTATTGGCAAAAGATGACGCCAGAACACAAAGAAGCCTATGAGTCAAGTTGATTGTTTTTGAGTTTGGACATTGCTTCAGAGATTCTGAAAGTATTGTAAAAAGAAGAAGAGACTTGTTCAGCCTTATAGAAACGTATGCACAATCTGTGAACAATAACTGGCATTTTGCAATAGTTTATGCAAATTCAATGCATTAATGAAGTAATTCTTTTGTAGCCCAGAATCCTAAAAACCAAGGAACCAGAATTTTGAAAAATCAGACGTCCTGATGCCCAACACGACACGCAGTTCAGGGTTCAGCAGTTCAATTCTGCAGTCCATGAAGCAGAAGCTAGTATTTTCTCTTTTTCTCTTCCCAAAACCCCCTTCCCCTTGAGGACTTGCGAGAGGGCAATGTACTCTTCATCGCAGTCACATGAGTCCTCACCAGTATTGGGGAATTGTCATCGCCCCATTGGAACACCTGGAATTCAAGTGGGTGGCTTGCACAGAACACACAGGATGAGCCAAGGTTTCTTAGGTGACCTTGTATGTTGGACCTTGCAAGACTGTGGACTGACTAATTGGGAAGGAATCACCTTCCTCTAACTAATTACCCAATTTCTTACAAAAGTTGTCATAGTTTTTCTTATTATGTGTTGTTGTATTGCTGTGAAAGGCAAGGTTTCTCATTGGTCCTGATCGGGTGTTTAATTTGTACTGTGAGGTTACTGATACATTTGAAATAAGAATCAAAAGAAAATGTATGATTACTTTCCATTACCCTTTTAAAGTGAGCAATCATTCAAATTTTACGTTTATCTTTAAATCATTTGTCACTACAAAAAACCTTTTGAAAGCTCTTACTAGCACACTCTAAATATGTTTTAGTTATCCATGTGAACATTTTAAATCAGTTTAGCAGAGATGCCGACTCTTATCATATGATAATCTAATAGTTCACTTCATATCAAAATAGGGTTTAGTGAGTTAAACGGCTCATGCAGCTATGTGCTATTAACTGAATGTCATGAGTCTGAATCATCCTAAAGCCAACTGAGACTTTCATTGCTTCCATTGTCAATACATTGGGTACCATTAAACTGGGTAGTAGCAAGATCAGTTATTTACAATGCATCCTAGTGAGATACATGCTTTATGAAGTGTAATAAGAGAAACAAATTATTTTGTTATAAAAAATGTGCCATCTAGCATGTAGTTGGTTTTCAAAGCTAATTACTAATCCTTCCTTGTTTGGATGGTGGTGCAAATACTCTCTGTTTTCAGTGTTTTGTACCTTTGCTCCAAGCTATTGTTTTTTTCAGAGCAAAAATCTGCAGCATAAAAGGGACATGATTTGAGAATGATTGTGAAAGATCATTAACACTGTTTTTTTCAAAGATAATTTTCACCAATGATGAACTAGAATGTATCCGGTTCAAATATGTTTTTTCGTAAATGGACATGTCAGTATATAGTTCAAGCCGCTTCCATAGGTTGAGCTTTTTCAAATACTGATAAACAGTCATATTTGTTTGTCTGCATTGCTCTTGTTTAATGGGTCTATCAATTGATTACACTATTTTACTAAATGTCACCTGCTGGACCAGCACTTATTGGCCTGTATTATCCTCTGACTGCACTGCGCTCATTGTATGCACTGTGTTTTTTTATTACTGCCCTAGAGGTCTGTAGAGGAACCTACAGTGGATTGCTTGCCTGTTGACTCCTTTTCTTGCCTAAACTGACAGTTAAGCAAGGATATCAAATTGAGCATGCTCGTGCCCCCCCTCTGCCATTGAACATCAGAGCGCCTAGGGGTGTGGCTGCCCTCACTGACATATAAAAGGCAGAAAACAGGGCCATGATAGCTGGCTACATTTTCTGAAAATCTACAGGTGCACAGGTGTACAATAAGGGGGGGCTACTTTTAGGGCAAGTGCAAGCGCCAGCATAACTCACTTATTTCTATGACCTCTCAAGCCCTTCGACTACCCTTGAGACCAGAGGGGAGTTTTACCAGGCAGGCTCAGGAACAGCTTCATGTCCCTCAGTGTTGTAATATTTTTTGTTACATCTTTCTTTCGGATCTTGCCCCTACTCTCTCCCAATCTGTCATTAAGGGGCCTGTGGACTCTCTCACCTGATAAAGTAAAAAGCAATTCCTCCATTTTATCTACCCCTGGGGAACATAATGCCATCAAAAAATCTAAGATCGGAGCATCTGCTTCCAGGGAGGGCATGCGCAAAATCTAAATCTAATCCTCTACAAAACAAAGTAATCTTAGTTACGACACTGAAAGGCAAGAACCACATTTTTACCCTGTGGGAAAAGGAGAAAACTCCTCAAGATGTAGCAAAATTTTTTACAACCTCTTTGAGGGGTCAAATGGAACCTCATGGCTGGTATTCCCAAGGAGGTCAAGCTCCAAAGGGCTCATCCTACCTACATTATCCTCAGGGGAGGTCACGGTATCTACATCATCTCAAGAGCTCCCCCGCAGAAAGAAGATCATGGCATACTGGGGGTGCCCTCCATTCTCCCTTCCACGTTTCTGTCCCTAGCTTACTCTACTTCAGTTCTTCCCTTACCAGCCCACAAGGAGGTATCTAAGCCCTCTATATCCATCCAGGAATGATCCCTCCAAGGATGGCTGAGGGGTCTCAGGATGAGGACTTTACACTGCTGTGTCTGGATATAGACATATGTAGGAGATGTGGGCAACATGATAACGATCATAATTTACACCTGGGGGTCTCTGCCCCTGACTTTTTCCACAGGGCTACAATTATTTAGTAGTATGCCCTCAACCCATACATTGTTATATTCCCATCTGTCTGTGACACCAGTTCTGGAAGTAAGTGATATCCTGTCAATTCAGCACCCAGACCAAGACCAAGAAGTAAAGGTTTCGGCTTCATCACTCAGTTTACAAAGACTTCTTTCCTTGATCTTAATATTGTTGGAGAAATGTGTAGGAGGTCAGACTGTATCTTCAGCTCAGTTATAGCAGTACTAAAAGCACTGACTAAGGATAATAAAACCAGGAGCTCAAGTCAAGAACAGTTTGCACCTTCAGAAGTATTCCTTTTGCCAGTCGGAGTGACCTGGAGTACAGTTGCCAGGTCCTATGCAGACCTTGGCGCTCAGGCAGGTAAACTGCAGTGTAAAGAGCATCCCAAATCAACTATTTCCATTAAAAGCCCTGTGAATGCAATAAGATTTATTTTTAACTCTTTCCCTGCCAGGAGGGGGTCAGTGGAGAAAACTGCATGCTCCGAACCATAAGTGTTCCCAATTTTGAAATCATATGCTACGTAGGGTAAAAGTGCAGAGGAGACATGTCCTCTCTCCTCAAACCTCAAAATTAGGAGGAAAAAAGGAGAGGGATAAATGTTCTAATCATAGAATAATAAAGAAAGGATGAAGGAAAGTTCAATTTAGAGAAGTTGCAGACTCTTTACAAAGGTCGGAGGGGTTAACGGGATCTTCTGCTCCTACCCGTCTGGTAGTAGGTACTGCTGCAGGACCCCAAGGTCACAAAATGAAGATATAGTAGAGGAAAACAGTAGTAGAGGCTTCCACAATCATTGGTGACTCCCTTTGTGGACTTTGGCCTGAAAAAGGGACATCTCGAAGCGTCTAAATTAGAAGACAATAACACCATTATGGTAATGTGGACTGTAGGAGGCTGGACTGGCTTGTAGTGAGTACCAAGGGGTACTTGCACCTTGCACCAGGCCCAGTTATCCCTTATTAGTGTATAGGGTGTCTAGCAGCTTAGGCTGATAGATAATGGTAGCTTAGCAGAGCAGCTTAGGCTGAACTAGGAGACGTGTGAAGCTACTACAGTACCACTTAGTGTCATATGCACAATATCATAAGAAAACACAATACACAGTTATACTAAAAATAAAGGTACTTTATTTTTATGACAATATGCCAAAGTATCTTAGAGTGTACCCTCAGTGAGAGGATAGGAAATATACACAAGATATATATACACAATAGCAAAAATATGCAGTATAGTCTTAGAAAACAGTGCAAACAATGTATAGTTACAATAGGATGCAATGGGGAAACATAGGGATAGGGGCAACACAAACCATATACTCCAAAAGTGGAATGCGAACCACGAATGGACCCCAAACCTATGTGACCTTGTAGAGGGTCGCTGGGACTATTAGAAAATAGTGAGAGTTAGAAAAATAACCCTCCCCAAGACCCTGAAAAGTGAGTGCAAAGTGCACTAAAGTTCCCCTAAGGACAAAGTAGTCGTGTTAGAGGAATAATGCAGGAAAGACACAAACCAGCAATGCAACAACTGTGGATTTCCAATCTAGGGTACCTGTGGAACAAGGGGACCAAGTCCAAAAGTCACAAGCAAGTCGGAGATGGGCAGATGCCCAGGAAATGCCAGCTGCGGGTGCAAAGAAGCTTCTACTGGACAGAAGAAGCTGAGGTTTCTGCAAGAACGAAAAGGGCTAGAGACTTCCCCTTTGGTGGACGGATCCCTCTCGCCTTGGAGAGTCGTGCAGAAGTGTTTTTCCGCCGAAAGGACGCCAACAAGCCTTGCTAGTTGCAAATCCTGCGTTTGGCATTTTTGGACGCTGCCGGGGCCCAGGAGGGACCAGGAGGTCGCAAATTGGACCTGAAGAGAGAGGGGACATGGAACAAGACAAAGAGCCCTCACTAAAGCAGGTAGCACCTGGAGAAGTGCCAGAAACAGGCACTACGAGGATGCGTGAAACGGTGCTCGCTGAAGTTGCACAAAGGAGTCCCACGTTGCCGGAGACCAACTTAGAAAGTCGTGCAATGCAGGTTAGAGTGCCGTGGACCCAGGCTTGGCTGTGCACAAAGGATTTCCGCCGGAAGTGCACAGGGGCCGGAGTACCTGCAAAGTCGCGGTTCCCAGCAATGCAGCCCAGCGAGGTGAGGCAAGGACTTACCTCCACCAAACTTGGGCTGAAGACTCACTGGACTGTGGGGGTCACTTGGACAGAGTCGCTGGATTCGAGGGACCTCGCTCGTCGTGCTGAGAGGAGACCCAAGGGACCGGTAATGCAGCTTTTTGGTGCCTGCGGTTGCAGGGGGAAGATTCCGTCGACCCACGGGAGATTTCTTCGGAGCTTCTGGTGCAGAGAGGAGGCAGACTACCCCCACAGCATGCACAAGCAGGAAAACAGTCGAGAAGGCGGCAGGATCAGCGTTACAGAGTTGCAGTAGTCGTCTTTGCTACTATGTTGCAGGTTTGCAGGCTTCCAGCGCGGTCAGCAGTCGGTTCCTTATCAGAAGGTGAAGAGAGAGATGCAGAGGAACTCGGATGAGCTCTTGCATTCGTTATCTAAAGTTTCCCCAGAGACAGAGACCCTAAATAGCCAGAAAAGAGGGTTTGGCTACCTAGGTGAGAGGATAGGCTACTAACACCTGAAGTAGCCTATCAGCAGGAGTCTCTGACGTCACCTGGTGGCACTGGCCACTCAGAGCAGTCCAGTGTGCCAGCAGCACCTCTGTTTCCAAGATGGCAGAGGTCTGGAGCACACTGGAGGAGCTCTGGACACCTCCCAGGGGAGGTGCAGGTCAGGGGAGTGGTCACTCCCCTTTCCTTTGTCCAGTTTCGTGCCAGAGCAGGGGCTAAGGGGTCCCTGAACCGGTGTAGACTGGCTTATGCAGAATTGGGCACATCTGTGCCCAAGAAAGCATTTCCAGAGGCTGGGGGAGGCTACTCCTCCCCTGCCTTCACACCATTTTCCAAAGGGAGAGGGTGTCACACCCTCTCTCAGAGGAAGTTCTTTGTTCTGCCATCCTGGGCCAGGCCTGGCTGGACCCCAGGAGGGCAGATGCCTGTCTGAGGGGTTGGCAGCAGCAGCAGCTGCAGTGAAACCCCAGGAAGGGCAGTTTGGCAGTACCAGGGTCTGTGCTACAGACCACTGGGATCATGGGATTGTGCCAACTATGCCAGGATGGCATAGAGGGGGCAATTCCATGATCATAGACATGTTACATGGCCATTTTCGGAGTTACCATTGTGAAGCTACATATAGGTAGTGACCTATATGTAGTGCACGCGTGTAATGGTGTCCCCGCACTCACAAAGTTCAGTGAATTGGCTCTGAACAATGTGGGGGCACCTTGGCTAGTGCCAGGGTGCCCACACACTAAGTAACTTTGCACCTAACCTTTACCAGGTAAAGGTTAGACATATAGGTGACTTATAAGTTACTTAAGTGCAGTGTAAAATGGCTGTGAAATAACGTGGACGTTATTTCACTCAGGCTGCAGTGGCAGGCCTGTGTAAGAATTGTCAGAGCTCCCTATGGGTGGCAAAATAAATGCTGCAGCCCATAGGGATCTCTTGGAACCCCAATACCCTGGGTACCTCAGTACCATATACTAGGGAATTATAAGGGTGTTCCAGTAAGCCAATGTAAATTGGTAAAAATGGTCACTAGCCTGTCAGTGACAATTTGGAAAGAAATGAGAGAGCATAACCACTGAGGTTCTGGTTAGCAGAGCCTCAGTGAGACAGTTAGGCACCACACAGGGAACACATACATGCACACCTATGAGCACTGGGGCCCTGTGTGACAGGGTCCCAGTGACACATACATATAGGCCACAACCTTATGAGCACTGGGGTCCTGACCAGCAGGGTCCCAGTGACACATAACAAACATACTGAAAACATAGTGTTTTCACTATGAGCACTGGGGCCTAGCCATCAGGATCCCAGTGAGACAGTGAAAACAGTGACAAACATCCTGACATACACTCACAAACAGGCCAAAAGTGGGGGTAACAAGGCTAGAAAGAGGCTACTTTCTCACACAACCCCCCCCCAAACGAAGGACAATAAGGCTAACCTTGGCCAGTTGAGACTTTATTGTCTAAGTGGTGATAAGTAGAGAGTAGCTCTGCAATAGACTGGTTACTCCCTTTATCATCCACTATATGGTTACTTCCCTGTGGGGATGTAAACCACCCTGTTTGAAGTTTTTTAGCTAAGCAACAATGTGAAGATGTATTTTCAGAGTTTCTATCAGTAAGTTTTAGTTTAGAGCAGTGGGAATTGTCCACTGAAACTATTTGTAGTGATGGAAATGCCAGACAGGGATGCTGTCTCAGAAAAGCCATAGCTGGGCAAAAACTTTGTCCATATGGCTGGAAGAGAGAACAGGGATGCTGTTTCTCTTGGGTTGGAGCAGGGCAGGGATGCTGTCCTATCAGCTCCACACTAGGGCAGGGATGCTGTCCTAAGTGTTGTGAGGCAGTGCAGAGTTTCTGCACTAAAGTTTCTCTGGGAGGGTTGGAGGGATGCTCCATGTTAACTAAAATGGTGCTCTTTTTCTCACCAATGTTAGTTATCCCACAGAGAGGTACTTCCACCTCAGGGAGTATAGTTTTGACAACTGATGATTCCCTTGGAACAGGTGCCACCCCAGGAGAGGTTTCTCCCACCACAGGAATGGTATCCTGAATGGTAGGGTGGTTAGGGGATACTGTGATACCCTTTTTACCTGTTGATGGAGAGGGTTCCTGAGTTTTCAGGCCTTCTCTCCTTTGCTTTTTCATTTCAGTAGAAATGAGAGGGAACAGTTCCTCAGGGATGCCCAGCATGGCTGCATGGGCATAAAACTCTACATCAGCCCAACCTGAGGCCTCTAGGTCATTACCTAAGAGACAGTCTACAGGTAAGCTAGGTGATACCACCACCTGCTTAGGGCCAGTAACTCCACCCCAACTAAACTGAATTATAGCTAAGGGAAGAAACTTAGTGGAGTTATGGACATCAATAATCTTATACTGTTGTCCAATGATGTGTTGATCAGGGTGCACTAGGTTTTCAGTCACCAAAGTGAAACTGGCACCTGTGTCCCTGTAGGCCAAGGCCTCAACACCATTTATTGAAACTGTCTGCCTGTACTTATCCATTGTAAGGGGACAAGCAGCCAGTGTGGCAAGGCCAATGCCACTAGGTGTGACAGAAACTGTCTTGGGACTGATTACATCAGTTTCCACTATGGACCCATAAGTGAACCCAACTACACCCTTTGATTGACTGTTGCCAGCAGTCCCACCACTAGTACCACTACTGCTAGGGGCACTAGAGCTTGATGTATTAGTGGTGGTAGGCTCAGGGGGTTTACCTGGACAGGACTTATCCCCTGGCCTATGGCCTCTGTTTTTACACACAAAGCACCAAGGCTTTTTAATGTGTGCAGGTTGAGAAGAAGAGGAAGAATTAGTTTTATCCCCACCCTCTGAAGAGTGTTTAAGATTTGAAGTGGGATCTTTGGTTTTACCCTTATCCCCATGCTTATCTTGAGATTTTTCACCATCTTTCTTCTTATTGCCATCTTTGTCACCCCCTGTATGAACTTTTCTGTTCACCCTTGTTCTGACCCATTTGTCTGCCTTCTTTCCCAATTCTTGGGGAGAGGTCAGATCAGAGTCTACCAGGTACTGGTGCAACAAATCAGACACACAATTATTAAGTATATGCTCTCTCAGGATTGTGTTATACAGGCTTTCATAATCAGTAACTTTACTGCCATGTAACCACCCCTCCAAGGCCTTCACTGAATGGTCAATGAAATCAACCCAGTCTTGTGAAGACTCCTTTTTGGTCTCTCTGAACTTTATCCTGTACTGTTCAGTGGTTAAGCCATAACCATCCAGGAGTGCATTCTTAAGAACTTGGAAATTATTAGCATCATTTTCTTTCACAGTAAGGAGCCTATCCCTACCTTTTCCACTAAATGATAGCCATAGGATAGCAGCCCACTGCCTTTGAGGGACATCCTGTACAACACAGGCCCTCTCAAGTGCAGCAAACCACTTGTTAATGTCATCCCCCTCCTTATAAGGGGGAACTATCTTGTGCAGATTCCTGGAATCATGCTCTTTTGCAGGATGACTATGGGGAATACTGCTGCTGCCACCATGGGTATCTAAACCCAACTTCTGTCTTTCCTTCTCTAATTCAAAAGACTGTCTATCCAAATCCAGCTGTTGCTTTTTAAGCTTCAGTCTGGTTTGTTCCACCCTCAACTTATTGAGTTCCCTCTCTAACATTCTGTCATCAGGGTTGGTGGGAGGGACATTTCTAGAAACAGAGCTATGATGGGAATGAACAGAAGGAGACCTGTCCCTTACAGAAGCCACCCTAACAGCTTGGTTTACAGAAACATTACTACCAGTATGGTGAGAATAAATGCTTTTGCTATGATGTGAGACAACACTATTTATATGGTGTGGCTCATCATCATTACCATCTATGCTAGATTGTCTAGTAATGGGCAGGCTAGGAAGTTTCTTTCCTGAATCTTTTCCTGGGGGAGTCCCTGAATCAGATTGGGAACTATTAGGTACTTTTTCAACAGATGGGGCACCTATGGCCTTATCCTGTTCTCTAAGCATGTTAATTAATAGTTCCAAGGCAGGATTCTTCCCTACACTCAAACCTCTCTCTATACAGAGACTCCTTGCTCTTTTCCAGCTAAGGTTGTCATATGAAAGTTTGGACAGATCAACACTTTGGCCTGTGCCAGACATTTTTTAGAGAGAGTTACAGTGATAGAGAAAGAGACAAAAGTTTTCAGAACTTTTTGGAAAGACAGAAAAAAAAACTTTTAAAACTTTTAAGAACTTTTTGAAAGTTTAAGAGTACTTTTCAGCACTTAGAAAAGAGTGAAAAGAGGAAATGCAAAACTTTTTGGCTATGTGTATATACACTGACCTTGTTTTGTATATTTTTCTCTTATGAAAAGTACAATGACAAGAGTGGTAAGTAGTCTCAAGCACTTATCCCACCACTGCACAACCAATGTAGGAGTCTGGACTGGCTTGTAGTGAGTACCAAGGGGTACTTGCACCTTGCACCAGGCCCAGTTATCCCTTATTAGTGTATAGGGTGTCTAGCAGCTTAGGCTGATAGATAATGGTAGCTTAGCAGAGCAGCTTAGGCTGAACTAGGAGACGTGTGAAGCTACTACAGTACCACTTAGTGTCATATGCACAATATCATAAGAAAACACAATACACAGTTATACTAAAAATAAAGGTACTTTATTTTTATGACAATATGCCAAAGTATCTTAGAGTGTACCCTCAGTGAGAAGATAGGAAATATACACAAGATATATATACACAATAGCAAAAATATGCAGTATAGTCTTAGAAAACAGTGCAAACAATGTATAGTTACAATAGGATGCAATGGGGAAACATAGGGATAGGGGCAACACAAACCATATACTCCAAAAGTGGAATGCGAACCACGAATGGACCCCAAACCTATGTGACCTTGTAGAGGGTCGCTGGGACTATTAGAAAATAGTGAGAGTTAGAAAAATAACCCTCCCCAAGACCCTGAAAAGTGAGTGCAAAGTGCACTAAAGTTCCCCTAAGGACAAAGTAGTCGTGTTAGAGGAAAAATGCAGGAAAGACACAAACCAGCAATGCAACAACTGTGGATTTCCAATCTAGGGTACCTGTGGAACAAGGGGACCAAGTCCAAAAGTCACAAGCAAGTCGGAGATGGGCAGATGCCCAGGAAATGCCAGCTGCGGGTGCAAAGAAGCTTCTATTGGACAGAAGAAGCTGAGGTTTCTGCAGGAACGAAAAGGGCTAGAGACTTCCCCTTTGGTGGACGGATCCCGCTCGCCTTTTAGAGTCGTACAGAAGTGTTTTCCCGCCGAAAGGACGCCAACAAGCCTTGCTAGTCGCAAATCCTGCGTTTGGCGTTTTTGGACACTGCCGGGGCCCAGGAGGGACCAGGAGGTCGCAAATTGGACCTGAAGAGAGAGGGGACGTCGAGCAAGACAAAGAGCCCTCACTGAAGCAGGTAGCTCCCGCAGAAGTGCCAGAAACAGGCACTACAAGGATGCGTGAAACGGTGCTCGCCGAAGTTGCACAAAGGAGTCCCACGTCGCCGGAGACCAACTTAGAAAGTCGTGCAATTCAGGTTAGAGTGCCGTGGACCCAGGCTTGGCTGTGCACAAAGGATTTCTGCCGGAAGTGCACAGGGGCCGGAGTAGCTTCAAAGTCGCGTTTCCCAGCAATGCAGCCCAGCGAGGTGAGGCAAGGACTTACCTCCACCAAACTTGGGCTGAAGAGTCACTGGACTGTGGGGGTCACTTGGACAGAGTCGCTGGATTCGAGGGACCTCGCTCGTCGTGCTGAGAGGAGACCCAAGGGACCGGTAATGCAGCTTTTTGGTGCCTGCGGTTGCAGGGGGAAGATTCCGTCGACCCACGGGAGATTTCTTCGGAGCTTCTGGTGCAGAGAGGAGGCAGACTACCCCCACAGCATGCACAAGCAGGAAAACAGTCGAGAAGGCAGCAGGATCAGCGTTACAGAGTTGCAGTAGTCGTCTTTGCTACTATGTTGCAGGTTTGCAGGCTTCCAGCGCGGTCAGCAGTCGGTTCCTTATCAGAAGGTGAAGAGAGAGATGCAGAGGAACTCGGATGAGCTCTTGCATTCGTTATCTAAAGTTTCCCCAGAAACAGAGACCCTAAATAGCCAGAAAAGAGAGTTTGGCTACCTAGGTGAGAGGATAGGCTACTAACACCTGAAGGAGCCTATCAGCAGGAGTCTCTGACGTCACCTGGTGGCACTGGCCACTCAGAGCAGTCCAGTGTGCCAGCAGCACCTCTGTTTCCAAGATGGCAGAGGTCTGGAGCACACTGGAGGAGCTCTGGACACCTCCCAGGGGAGGTGCAGGTCAGGGGAGTGGTCACTCCCCTTTCCTTTGTCCAGTTTCGCGCCAGAGCAGGGGCTAAGGGGTCCCTGAACCGGTGTAGACTGGCTTATGCAGAATTGGGCACATCTGTGCCCAAGAAAGCATTTCCAGAGGCTGGGGGAGGCTACTCCTCCCCTGCCTTCACACCATTTTCCAAAGGGAGAGGGTGTCACACCCTCTCTCAGAGGAAGTTCTTTGTTCTGCCATCCTGGGCCAGGCCTGGCTGGACCCCAGGAGGGCAGATGCCTGTCTGAGGGGTTGGCAGCAGCAGCAGCTGCAGTGAAACCCCAGGAAGGGCAGTTTGGCAGTACCAGGGTCTGTGCTACAGACCACTGGGATCATGGGATTGTGCCAACTATGCCAGGATGGCATAGAGGGGGCAATTCCATGATCATAGACATGTTACATGGCCATTTTCGGAGTTACCATTGTGAAGCTACATATAGGTAGTGACCTATATGTAGTGCACGCGTGTAATGGTGTCCCCGCACTCACAAAGTTCAGTGAATTGGCTCTGAACAATGTGGGGGCACTTTGGCTAGTGCCAGGGTGCCCACACACTAAGTAACTTTGCACCTAACCTTTACCAGGTAAAGGTTAGACATATAGGTGACTTATAAGTTACTTAAGTGCAGTGTAAAATGGCTGTGAAATAACGTGGACGTTATTTCACTCAGGCTGCAGTGGCAGGCCTGTGTAAGAATTGTCAGAGCTCCCTATGGGTGGCAAAAGAAATGCTGCAGCCCATAGGGATCTCTTGGAACCCCAATACCCTGGGTACCTCAGTACCATATACTAGGGAATTATAAGGGTGTTCCAGTAAGCCAATGTAAATTGGTAAAAATGGTCACTAGCCTGTCAGTGACAATTTGGAAAGAAATGAGAGAGCATAACCACTGAGGTTCTGGTTAGCAGAGCCTCAGTGAGACAGTTAGGCACCACACAGGGAACACATACATGCACATCTATGAGCACTGGGGCCCTGTGTGACAGGGTCCCAGTGACACATACATATAGGCCACAACCTTATGAGCACTGGGGTCCTGACCAGCAGGGTCCCAGTGACACATAACAAACATTCTGAAAACATAGTGTTTTCACTATGAGCACTGGGGCCTAGCCATCAGGATCCCAGTGAGACAGTGAAAACAGTGACAAACATCCTGACATACACTCACAAACAGGCCAAAAGTGGGGGTAACAAGGCTAGAAAGAGGCTACTTTCTCACACAACCCCCCCCCAAACGAAGGACAATAAGGCTAACCTTGGCCAGTTGAGACTTTATTGTCTAAGTGGTGATAAGTAGAGAGTAGCTCTGCAATAGACTGGTTACTCCCTTTATCATCCACTATATGGTTACTTCCCTGTGGGGATGTAAACCACCCTGTTTGAAGTTTTTTAGCTAAGCAACAATGTGAAGATGTATTTTCAGAGTTTCTATCAGTAAGTTTTAGTTTAGAGCAGTGGGAATTGTCCACTGAACCTATTTGTAGTGATGGAAATGCCAGACAGGGATGCTGTCTCAGAAAAGCCATAGCTGGGCAAAAACTTTGTCCATATGGCTGGAAGAGAGAACAGGGATGCTGTTTCTCTTGGGTTGGAGCAGGGCAGGGATGCTGTCCTATCAGCTCCACACTAGGGCAGGGATGCTGTCCTAAGTGTTGTGAGGCAGTGCAGAGTTTCTGCACTAAAGTTTCTCTGGGAGGGTTGGAGGGATGCTCCATGTTAACTAAAATGGTGCTCTTTTTCTCACCAATGTTAGTTATCCCACAGAGAGGTACTTCCACCTCAGGGAGTACAGTTTTGCCAACTGATGATTCCCTTGGAACAGGTGCCACCCCAGGAGAGGTTTCTCCCACCACAGGAATGGTATCCTGAATGGTAGGGTGGTTAGGGGATACTGTGATACCCTTTTTACCTGTTGATGGAGAGGGTTCCTGAGTTTTCAGGCCTTCTCTCCTTTGCTTTTTCATTTCAGTAGAAATGAGAGGGAACAATTCCTCAGGGATGCCCAGCATGGCTGCATGGGCATAAAACTCTACATCAGCCCAACCTGAGGCCTCTAGGTCATTACCTAAGAGACAGTCTACAGGTAAGCTAGGTGATACCACCACCTGCTTAGGGCCAGTAACTCCACCCCAACTAAACTGAATTATAGCTAAGGGAAGAAATTTAGTGGAGTTATGGACATCAATAATCTTATACTGTTGTCCAATGATGTGTTGATCAGGGTGCACTAGGTTTTCAGTCACCAAAGTGAAACTGGCACCTGTGTCCCTGTAGGCCAAGGCCTCAACACCATTTATTGAAACTGTCTGCCTGTACTTATCCATTGTAAGGGGACAAGCAGCCAGTGTGGCAAGGCCAATGCCACTAGGTGTGACAGAAACTGTCTTGGGACTGATTACATCAGTTTCCACTATGGACCCATAAGTGAACCCAACTACACCCTTTGCTTGACTGTTGCCAGCAGTCCCACCACTAGTACCACTACTGCTAGGGGCACTAGAGCTTGATGTATTAGTGGTGGTAGGCTCAGGGGGTTTACCTGGACAGGACTTATCCCCTGGCCTATGGCCTCTGTTTTTACACACAAAGCACCAAGGCTTTTTAATGTGTGCAGGTTGAGAAGAAGAGGAAGAATTAGTTTTATCCCCACCCTCTGAAGAGTGTTTAAGATTTGAAGTGGGATCTTTGGTTTTACCCTTATCCCCATGCTTATCTTGAGATTTTTCACCATCTTTCTTCTTATTGCCATCTTTGTCACCCCCTGTATGAACTTTTCTGTTCACCCTTGTTCTGACCCATTTGTCTGCCTTCTTTCCCAATTCTTGGGGAGAGGTCAGATCAGAGTCTACCAGGTACTGGTGCAACAAATCAGACACACAATTATTAAGTATATGCTCTCTCAGGATTGTGTTATACAGGCTTTCATAATCAGTAACTTTACTGCCATGTAACCACCCCTCCAAGGCCTTCACTGAATGGTCAATGAAATCAACCCAGTCTTGTGAAGACTCCTTTTTGGTCTCTCTGAACTTTATCCTGTACTGTTCAGTGGTTAAGCCATAACCATCCAGGAGTGCATTCTTAAGAACTTGGAAATTATTAGCATCATTTTCTTTCACAGTAAGGAGCCTATCCCTACCTTTTCCACTAAATGATAGCCATAGGATAGCAGCCCACTGCCTTTGAGGGACATCCTGTACAACACAGGCCCTCTCAAGTGCAGCAAACCACTTGTTAATGTCATCCCCCTCCTTATAAGGGGGAACTATCTTGTGCAGATTCCTGGAATCATGCTCTTTTGCAGGATGACTATGGGGAATACTGCTGCTGCCACCATGGGTATCTAAACCCAACTTCTGTCTTTCCTTCTCTAATTCAAAAGACTGTCTATCCAAATCCAGCTGTTGCTTTTTAAGCTTCAGTCTGGTTTGTTCCACCCTCAACTTATTGAGTTCCCTCTCTAACATTCTGTCATCAGGGTTGGTGGGAGGGACATTTCTAGAAACAGAGCTATGATGGGAATGAACAGAAGGAGACCTGTCCCTTACAGAAGCCACCCTAACAGCTTGGTTTACAGAAACATTACTACCAGTATGGTGAGAATAAATGCTTTTGCTATGATATGAGACAACACTATTTATATGGTGTGGCTCATCATCATTACCATCTATGCTAGATTGTCTAGTAATGGGCAGGCTAGGAAGTTTCTTTCCTGAATCTTTTCCTGGGGGAGTCCCTGAATCAGATTGGGAACTATTAGGTACTTTTTCAACAGATGGGGCACCTATGGCCTTATCCTGTTCTCTAAGCATGTTAATTAATAGTTCCAAGGCAGGATTCTTCCCTACACTCAAACCTCTCTCTATACAGAGACTCCTTGCTCTTTTCCAGCTAAGGTTGTCATATGAAAGTTTGGACAGATCAACACTTTGGCCTGTGCCAGACATTTTTTAGAGAGAGTTACAGTGATAGAGAAAGAGACAAAAGTTTTCAGAACTTTTTGGAAAGACAGAAAAAAAAACTTTTAAAACTTTTAAGAACTTTTTGAAAGTTTAAGAGTACTTTTCAGCACTTAGAAAAGAGTGAAAAGAGGAAATGCAAAACTTTTTGGCTATGTGTATATACACTGACCTTGTTTTGTATATTTTTCTCTTATGAAAAGTACAATGACAAGAGTGGTAAGTAGTCTCAAGCACTTATCCCACCACTGCACAACCAATGTAGGAGGCTGGACTGGCTTGTAGTGAGTACCAAGGGGTACTTGCACCTTGCACCAGGCCCAGTTATCCCTTATTAGTGTATAGGGTGTCTAGCAGCTTAGGCTGATAGATAATGGTAGCTTAGCAGAGCAGCTTAGGCTGAACTAGGAGACGTGTGAAGCTACTACAGTACCACTTAGTGTCATATGCACAATATCATAAGAAAACACAATACACAGTTATACTAAAAATAAAGGTACTTTATTTTTATGACAATATGCCAAAGTATCTTAGAGTGTACCCTCAGTGAGAGGATAGGAAATATACACAAGATATATATACACAATAGCAAAAATATGCAGTATAGTCTTAGAAAACAGTGCAAACAATGTATAGTTACAATAGGATGCAATGGGGAAACATAGGGATAGGGGCAACACAAACCATATACTCCAAAAGTGGAATGCGAACCACGAATGGACCCCAAACCTATGTGACCTTGTAGAGGGTCGCTGGGACTATTAGAAAATAGTGAGAGTTAGAAAAATAACCCTCCCCAAGACCCTGAAAAGTGAGTGCAAAGTGCACTAAAGTTCCCCTAAGGACAAAGTAGTCGTGTTAGAGGAATAATGCAGGAAAGACACAAACCAGCAATGCAACAACTGTGGATTTCCAATCTAGGGTACCGGTGGAACAAGGGGACCAAGTCCAAAAGTCACAAGCAAGTCGGAGATGGGCAGATGCCCAGGAAATGCCAGCTGCGGGTGCAAAGAAGCTTCTACTGGACAGAAGAAGCTGAGGTTTCTGCAGGAACAAAAAGGGCTAGAGACTTCCCCTTTGGTGGACGGATCCCCCTCGCCTTGGAGAGTCGTGCAGAAGTGTTTTCCTGCCAAAAGGACGCCAACAAGCCTTGCTAGTTGCAAATCATGCGTTTGGCATTTTTGGACGCTGCCGGGGCCCAGGAGGGACCAGGAGGTCCCAAATTGGACCTGAAGAGAGAAGGGACGTCGAGCAAGACAAAGAGCCCTAACTGAAGCAGGTAGCACCCGGAGAAGTGCCAGAAACAGGCACTACGAGGATGCGTGAAACGGTGCTCGCCGAAGTTGCACAAAGGACTCCCACGTCGCCGGAGACCAACTTAGAAAGTCGTGCAATGCAGGTTAGAGTGCCGTGGAACCAGGCTTGGCTGTGCACAAAGGATTTATGCCGGAAGTGCACAGGGGCCGGAGTAGCTGCAAAGTCGCGGTTCCCAGCAATGCAGCCCAGCGAGGTGAGGCAAGGACTTACCTCCACCAAACTTGGGCTGAAGAGTCACTGGACTGTGGGGGTCACTTGGACAGAGTCGCTGGATTCGAGGGACCTCGCTCGTCGTGCTGAGAGGAGAGCCAAGGGACCGGTAATGCAGCTTTTTGGTGCCTGCGGTTGCAGGGGGAAGATTCCGTCGACCCACGGGAGATTTCTTCGGAGCTTCTGGTGCAGAGAGGAGGCAGACTACCCCCACAGCATGCACAAGCAGGAAAACAGTCGAGAAGGCAGCAGGATCAGCGTTACAGAGTTGCAGTAGTCGTCTTTGCTACTATGTTGCAGGTTTGCAGGCTTCCAGCGCGGTCAGCAGTCGGTTCCTTATCAGAAGGTGAAGAGAGAGATGCAGAGGAACTCGGATGAGCTCTTGCATTCGTTATCTAAAGTTTCCCCAGAGACAGAGACCCTAAATAGCCAGAAAAGAGGGTTTGGCTACCTAGGAGAGAGGATAGGCTACTAACACCTGAAGGAGCCTATCAGCAGGAGTCTCTGACGTCACCTGGTGGCACTGCCCACTCAGAGCAGTCCAGTGTGCCAGCAGCACCTCTGTTTCCAAGATGGCAGAGGTCTGGAGCACACTGGAGGAGCTCTGGACACCTCCCAGGGGAGGTGCAGGTCAGGGGAGTGGTCACTCCCCTTTCCTTTGTCCAGTTTCGCGCCAGAGCAGGGGCTAAGGGGTCCCTGAACCGGTGTAGACTGGCTTATGCAGAATTGGGCACATCTGTGCCCAAGAAAGCATTTCCAGAGGCTGGGGGAGGCTACTCCTCCCCTGCCTTCACACCATTTTCCAAAGGGAGAGGGTGTCACACCCTCTCTCAGAGGAAGTTCTTTGTTCTGCCATCCTGGGCCAGGCCTGGCTGGACCCCAGGAGGGCAGATGCCTGTCTGAGGGGTTGGCAGCAGCAGCAGCTGCAGTGAAACCCCAGGAAGGGCAGTTTGGCAGTACCAGGGTCTGTGCTACAGACCACTGGGATCATGGGATTGTGCCAACTATGCCAGGATGGCATAGAGGGGGCAATTCCATGATCATAGACATGTTACATGGCCATTTTCGGAGTTACCATTGTGAAGCTACATATAGGTAGTGACCTATATGTAGTGCACGCGTGTAATGGTGTCCCCGCACTCACAAAGTTCAGTGAATTGGCTCTGAACAATGTGGGGGCACCTTGGCTAGTGCCAGGGTGCCCACACACTAAGTAACTTTGCACCTAACCTTTACCAGGTAAAGGTTAGACATATAGGTGACTTATAAGTTACTTAAGTGCAGTGTAAAATGGCTGTGAAATAACGTGGACGTTATTTCACTCAGGCTGCAGTGGCAGGCCTGTGTAAGAATTGTCAGAGCTCCCTATGGGTGGCAAAAGAAATGCTGCAGCCCATAGGGATCTCCTGGAACCCCAATACCCTGGGTACCTCAGTACCATATACTAGGGAATTATAAGAGTGTTCCAGTAAGCCAATGTAAATTGGTAAAAATGGTCACTAGCCTGTCAGTGACCATTTGGAAAGAAATGAGAGAGCATAACCACTGAGGTTCTGGTTAGCAGAGCCTCAGTGAGACAGTTAGGCACCACACAGGGAACACATACATGCACACCTATGAGCACTGGGCCCTGTGTGACAGGGTCCCAGTGACACATACATATAGGCCACAACCTTATGAGCACTGGGGTCCTGACCAGCAGGGTCCCAGTGACACATAACAAACATACTGAAAACATAGTGTTTTCACTATGAGCACTGGGGCCTAGCCATCAGGATCCCAGTGAGACAGTGAAAACAGTGACAAACATCCTGACATACACTCACAAACAGGCCAAAAGTGGGGGTAACAAGGCTAGAAAGAGGCTACTTTCTCATATGGACACATGCATGTTAGACTTTATTCCTCTCCTTGATGAAGATATAACTCTGTACATATCATCTTTGCTTCAATATTTCTTTGAGTCTGAGTTCCTGAATCTGATTGAAAGTAGCCACATTGAATTGGTCTCTTTGATGTACTTTGTGGGTTGGGTCTTAAATCAAGGGTAACTTTTTACTCCAAGCTTACAGTGAATATGATATCGCAAAATGCTGAATGTATGCAATGCAAAACCATCAATGTTGTTCCAATTTTAGAGGAGAAGGAAAGATTCACTGATGGGAGGTCTCCACTCTGAGTGGCGAGGGGAGTAGTGGGCGATATCCTCTTAGTCTGTCTCTCGACAGTCGGTCCCTGGTAGATTATCAGGGACTGAAATATACCTTGGGTGGAATGGCCAGCAGGAGACATTTAGGGAATCAATAAAATCTCCTGTTCAAAATCTAATGTGGCTTACTGGTCTAAGCAATTGCTGTGATCCCATAATTAGCAATGAGCTTAAAGATTTGTCTTGGAATGCAGCGTGGGTAAACAACAGCAGGGAGAAACTTCATTTTTATAATACATTAATGGCAGATGTGATTTGTCTCCAGGAGGGCTGTTGTCATGTGTTTTTTTGTGTGATGATTACCACACGTTGGACTGTAATGCTAGGCCCGCCAGGAGGGAGCATGCATAGGGGTGCGTGGCATGCTTGTTGTGAAATAGGTTTAAATAGGAGAATGAATGTTATAAAGATCCTAGCAATTTGTTTATGGCCTTATTCTTGTGTGCTTTAGGAGGGGATCCGGCTGCGGCTCCCCTTTTATTGGTAAATGCTTACATACCTCCTGATACTACCTATGGCACTCTTTTGCATAAGGGTTTTTCCTTTATCAATATATCTCTCAAAAGTGAGTCAGCCCCCCATCTATTACTAGTGGGAGATTTAAATTATACATTTTCCAATCATGCTCTGCAGCAGCTACATGAGGTGGAAAAAGAGGAAGCTCTTCAAATCCCTCCAACCACTTTTCCACCGAAGATAAGATCAGATAAGAGAGGGAAACTCCTACTCAATTACCTGAGAGGTAATGACTGTATTGTAGCTAACGGGAGGCTCCCCTTGAATTCCCCAGCATCTCACACGCACAAATCTCCAAGGGAGAGGCAATTTCTGGATTATGTAGTGGTAGTTACACTTCGTTCTTTTTGTTAGGCAATTTAAAGTTCATACCCCTCTCCCCTCCAGCATTCACAGTCTGTTGGTTTTCTCCCTGGATGTGAATATGCTGCCCATTGTTTCACGGAGGTCTGATGGGTCTCTATTCAAATTTGATAAAAAGACAGGGAGGGTACAGTGTACCATAGGATTATTATAGGCCTGAAACATAAAACAGAATCTACCTTTGAAAATGTTGACGTCTGGGTGGGGGATGAATTGGAAAGCTTTGGTAGATTCATGAAGCAGCTGTTAGTAGGAGCTACCCAAAAAGCTACCAAGAGTAGGTTTAAGGTGATTCCTCATCTACTCCTCCTTCTAAGCAGGTAAATAAATAAATTAGTCAAGAATCAATATATAACATGTTCCCCCAGACAAAACATAAGGCTATCCCTATTGAAAAGAAAAATGAGGTGCTTGAAGGCACCCTTAAGGGGGTCACCCCTCACAACTTCTCTACCCAAAAAGAGATTGAGCTGGTCATTTTAAGAGTGCACTCCTCTGCTTCAAATGAACTACCTATTTCAATAATAATAAAACAAGACACCCCCACCTTAGGCGAGATATTATTCCTGGGTTTTAAAAGTTGTTATGAAAATAAATTTAAAAATCCCTCCTGGTCGGGAAGTGATATAGTCCTACTGTACAAAAAGGGAAATCGAAATTCCCCAGGAAATGACCATCAGATGACCCTTCTAAATGTGGTGGTAAAGGTTTTTGATAAATGCTTACTGACCCAAATAAGTGTGTGGGCAAAATAATTCAAAAACATACCTTTAGAGCAAACTAGGATTGGGAGAAAACATGGTATTATCTGTTAGAAATGGGGTTTCTGGTTGGCTAGGGTATGCACCTGAGCCAGGCAGAACCTACCAGGGTGGGGAGTTACACATCCAAGATAAACCCTGCTCACCCCCTTGGTAGCTTGGCACGAGCAGTGAGGCCTATCCCAGAGGTAAATTGTAAAGCGTTTTCTCAACACACACAACACACGTGACACACTATCCCCACCAAAAAGGAAACACAACACCAAGTTAAAAAAAAATAAACTGTATTGTACACAACACCATTATTAGACCAAACACAACATGTCAGTATACCCTGCTACTCAAGCAGTTGTCAGAACATTACACAGTACTGTTACTCTGTAGTAGTTAGATATAACACACAAGTTACTTATTATTCTGCAACATAAGCAGTAGGCAGGAAAAACATTACTACAATAATGCACATGTCATAAGATTCTTATAAATGCCCATACCATAACCTCATACTTAATGCCCATAAAAGAAACATCAGAGAATACAGGGCGAGACATGAAAACCTATCAGGATATTCAAGACATGAACCGTCGGCTTCTTGCACCAATGCGCACAGATTACCATCACAACAGGGTAGAAACTGTATAATCAGTGAGGCACAGTGGGAATTAACTGGTGCAGATGTCATTACAACACCTGGAATGTACATTAATCATGAGACATTCATTAACGGGTACTTGCCAAGTTTCTGGGTCCACGGAATGGAATCCCAGCACTCCTCCTGCGTGAGTTGTAGCCCAAAACTGGCCTTGCATGGTTGGGACCTCCACCGAGGGTCCCCTTTCACTCTGCGTGGTGCAGTACTTACTGCGATGGAGGGGGGTGTCCACTCCCTCCTTCCTAGTGGGGAAGTCTCTCCCTGAGAATTGGTGATACCCCCTACATTGCCCTAGGAGCTCCTGCACTCCTAGAAAGTGGGGAAAGCAGTGCTTGGGATGGGTAACCCCACTCCTCATTTAGGGGCCACCTCGTCTTGGTAACCCTAAGCTTGGCTGGGACCTCTGATGATGTTTCCCTCCTGTCCGGCGAGGCGCTCCTCCTGGAGAATGTAAAGAGCCCTCTGGGGCTTCAGACGGGCACAGCCCCTCTACCTGGCTGAGAGGAGCCCTTAGAAGACCTGTCCGCTCAGCAGGCGACTTGCTTTTCTCCCAGTTTGTGTTAACCAAAGGCCATCACAGAGGAGCCACCCACCACTCCAATTGTAAGACCTGCCAGCTCCAATACAGCTGAGGACTCAGACGACACAGGCACCAGCTTTGAGAGAACTGTAGTCAGAGTACAGCGGGAGCTGGCCAAGGATGTGTGGGTGGGGATGCAAAATATGGCAGCCAGCCTTGAGGGGATGCGTTCGTGTATGATGTCATCTGCAGATCAGGCAGCAGCCATGCAAGCGCTAACATCCATCCTGCAAGGACTACAACAAACTGTAAAGGAATTCACCACTGCAGTAAGGGAGTTGCCACAACACCTCGCACCCCAAACCTTCCACTGCATGCACGAATGCAATCATGACCCCCTCAGGGCTGACCTGGCTGCCTACCATCGTGATGTGGCGGCTATTCTTAAGAACCTTCAGATCCTCCTTGCAGCAGTACTGCCCTTAAGACCCCCACAGGTAGCAGCTACCGGGATGTCTGACTCCACGTCTTCAAACACTGAGGTGTGTGTTGCCCCTTCACAACCACCACCACCAAGGACAGAGGAGGCAACACACACATCAGAAGATGAAGAAATGGAACAGATCACCTTCACACGTAAAAGTACCCGGAAGCACTAGCCCCTGCCACATGGCCACCTATTACCAAGGTCCTGCGCTTCGTAACATGCCAGTCTTGCAATAACTGTACTCAAGCACTGTTCTGCAAACTACTGTATATCTTGTCAGCCTGCCTTGTGATTGTCTCTCACTAACTCATTGTCAAATCCTGTCCCTCTGCACTGTCTGACACATCACCCCAGCATGTCCAATGAATTGTCCTTTAGCACTTGTGTAGGACCACAATGGAAGATGTCACTATAATGGACTCACAATCATGGACAATGTACATATAGCACTACAGCACTTTTCAATAAATAGCACTTACACAACCACTTTGTCTCTGTGTAATGTGACACATCAACCGTGCAGTAGACCACAGAATTTTGCCTCCTGTCAAATTACATTGCTTGTCAATACAACTGTCCTGAAATAATGTAGTCTGCTAACTATGCACAGTGGCCTGGATTCTACCATACTCTGCCCTTCCTGAGGGTAATATCTGATGAATCGAGAAACTATACACCATAATGCTGTGTTGGACAGAATAATGCTTCCTCAAGGGATATCTAAGCCATAAAATAGTGTCTGCAAAATGTTGCCTCCATGCAAAGCTAACACATATAACATTGCCCACAAATCTAAGCGAACAGTCACCAAACTGCATGAATGGAGGTGTATGAGTTTACATCCAAATAAGTAATCATGCTGAACAGTGTAACAAATGATCTATGTGAGTCATGAACACTATACTACAATAGTGCTTACTACCACTCACCTTATAAGGGTTTCCTTGAACATCAGACTGCAGTCAGACATAACACAGTGTCCCCAATACTAAATCTGGAAGCACTGTATGTGACATTAAAAACATACTTATTGAAAAAAACACGTTGGGATCCATAGTAACTGCGATTGGCGGTTGCAATGAATGGTCTAATCTTTGCAAGGTAGCTTTGGGGTAGCTGCCAATGTTACAGCTCATTTGGGATTTGTTTGTAGCATAGGACACAAATTGTAATACAAACGAAATCATGTACACTCATGCCAAGGCCCTGATCTACAAGCATGTCACACATACTGTAAAGGGTTTACTACATATTTATTAAACTGTAAAAACAGAAGAGAAAACTCAGGGAAAAGCCTTACCTGCCCTAATCTACCCTAACTACTCATTACCCACAACGGTCCCTAACTAACCTAAGCTAAACTTACTTATCACATTTAACAAAATGTTCTAAACATCAACCCTCCACCCCCCTTATGAGACGGGACACATGGAGGACAACAGATACTAACCTAAACACATACTATCCTATACTAAACAAATATATATTTGTTTGTAATTTTTTTTTTTTATATTTTTTTTATATATATATATTTTTTTTTTAAACACACAAGAACCCCAAAATTGCCCCCCATCCACCCACCCACACACTCAAAAAGAAACAGTAGAAATAATCAGGACCCCCCCACCCCCACCGACTAACACTAACTAAACTAACAGCCTATACTAACCTAACACTAAGCCCCCTAAACCCACAAAGTATAAGAATAAGGAAAGAGGAGGGAGGGGAGGGAGGGGAGGGACTCATGTCTGTCAACATGTCTGTAGGTTGGCCCTCCGGAGGGTCCGCTTGAGTGACCGCACCCACAAGTTTACATGTCGCACCTCCTGCCGCAGTCGACTCATTTTATGCAGGACATGGTCTAATTTACGTTGCATCTCTCCAAAAGCAGCAGGGTCAATAGCTGCAGCTGGGGTGGTCTGGGTGCTGTCTGAGGAAGTGTGGGGCCATGTAGTCTCCATGGCTGTCGGCTGCCCTGAAGGTGGTGCTGTGCTAGGGCCTGGAGCACTTGCTGAGGTGGTTGCCTCAACGGTCCCAGCTGTTGGTGGTGCCACCTGGGTGGTAGTGGTGGTGGTGCTAGTGCTGGTGGTGGCTGTGGTGAGCAAAGAAGGGCCACCTTGTGGGAATGCCCTCCAGGCTCCGGAGGCCCGTTCGTGCCGGAATCTTCAGTACCCAGACTCTACCTGAAGTATGTGCTGATACCTCATTGCCCGCCTCTGAAATTCCCGCACCTGGATGGGTGTCATATTTGCAGCTGTGAAGACAAATAGAAAAACTAACATTAGGAACTGCATTGTGTGAAATGCCACAAGAAGTAAATCAGACAATACATCTACTGTACTTGTAACAGCTCATATCATCATACGGATCATTGGTTGTCCATGAGGAAGTACATGGCAGGCCAGCCTACAAATCTTCTATCACACATAGCACATGCAAACCCTACAAGATGGGTAACAACTGGCATGTTTTGGCATCATAGTTCTGCCAGTTGTCAGCTAACAATCATGCAGCACATCCTCCGCCAATGCCAGGGCCACAAATGTAATTGTAAGGGATGGAAATCTAGGGCCACTTGAACTGCAAGTTGTAAATGGACTTGCTAGTATAGTACTGGGGGGAAAAATGAGTGTGTATACTAGGTTCAGACAAAAGATCCACTGATTTTCATGTCTGTGTACCAAACTTGTATCATCAGTTCTAGGTACACTATTCACAAACCCATGCCTGCATTTGAGGGTAGGGGGTGGACTAATGTGAGAAAACAGGGCTGATTGCAGAGGCCCCTAACTTTTTGCCCCCATTTTCCACTTTTTGCTGGCATTTTCCTGACTCTGATGGTGCACTGGGAACTGCTAACCAGTCCCAGGGCCTGTGCTCTGTGTAAAATGGATATGCAAATTAGGCTAATTATAATTGGCTAAGTCAACCTACCTATAGGTCCCTAGTATATGGTAGGGCATGTAGGTTTAGGGACCACAGCATAGGTAGTGCACCCATAGGTGCACTGCTGAGGTGCCCAGTGTCATTTTAAAGGCAGGCCTGCCTTGCTGGCTGCTTTTAAATTAAAGTTATATGCAAATTCGACTTTAGAATTAAAAGTAGTTCCAAAGTCTTAAACTACCTTATTTTTACATATAAGTCACCCCTAAGGTGTGCCCTATGTGCCCCTAGGGCTGGGTGCCATGTAACTATAAGCAGGGGCCTTATAAAAATAGTCTTATAAGCCCTGGTGAGGTAAAAACAGCCAAATTCGTTTTTCCCTCATTGTAGTAAATGGCCTTCCTAGGCAAGAATGGTGAGACTTTATTTTAATTTGTAAAGTCTCCTTAAATGATGCATACCAAGAGTTTGGTATCAAATTAATTGTTGTAATAAATCCCACAACTTCCAGTTGTTGGATTTAATATAACTTGTTCAGGTAAAGAGTTTTAAACTTTACCTGAAAAGTTGCCAATTTCAGCCCTGCATTGTTTTTGCTGCTGTGCTCTGATTGGCCAGCCACTAGCAGCCTGGCAAGTTTGCCTTGATGAGGTGTGAAGTGGCCTGGCTTCACACAAAGGAATGTGCCTGTGGGAGGAAATCTCCCCTCAGCAGATAGTGAGGCAGGAAGGGGGAGGGCTGCCAAACTGGTCTTCAAAGGCAGAGAAGGACATTTGGAGCAACCAGCAACACCCCCACATCCTGCAACCCCAGACAACTAGGTGCCCCCTTGATTAGATTAGGAGAGTGCAGGAGAGGGGTGGGTTTATGATTTTAGCCACACCAGTGGGTGGGCTCAGCCAGATGTAACCTCCAAAAATCAGATTCAGCCATGATGGATTTTTGGAGAATGTTGCCTCCTGGGATTGATTTTTGCCACACTTCCCAGGAAGAGGTCATCACAGGGGGAAGGACCCTGCACCTGATTGGAGAACCAGGACCCCCTGCTTTTCACCCAGGAGCAAGGATAAACTGGCAGACCTGCACCCACACCTCAGTTCCCTACCAAATCTAACAAGGAAGAACTACAGAAGAAGAAGGACTGCCCTGCTGGACCCCTGGCCTGCACCTGGAACCTGCACTCAGAAGGACTGCACCAGCTGCACACTTGGGCTTCACCACAAGAAGGACTTTGCATGGCTTCAACTGGTTCAAGGAGGGACTCCCTGTTTGCCACAGGTGAAAAATTGCTATCCAGAGTCCCCTGCACCAACTCCTGAAGAAATCAACCAGCTGGCCACTGCCCAGTGGCCAAAAAGGAGTTTGCGCCAGGTGCATTCTGGGAGTTGTAGTCTGCACCCCCCAAAGACCATCTCAGAACTTCTGGACCCTTGGGGTGAGCTGTGGACCTCAAAAGAACCTTAAAAGGACATCTGGGAGAAGCCCCAGAAGTTTGGAGAAGTTTGGAGAACTTTTGTAAAAAAGCTCCATAGAGGGACCGACCCGCCGCGGCAACCCTAGCCGGCTTGCCTCAACCGCGACCCGGCCTGATTTGCTGGTTCATCCCGGTAAAGAAAATCTCAGAAAAAGAGACTAAGGGGGTCATTCTAACATTGCCGCCCGCCAAACGGGAACCGCCAAGCAGCCGCCATGCGGCCGCAATAACGCAGCCCCCATTCCAACATTCCCGCCGGCCCAGCGGGAATGAGGCCGCAACACAGGAGCCGGCTCCTAATGGAGCCGGCGGTGTTGCGGCGGTGCAACGGGTGCAGTTGCACCCGTCGCGCTTTTCACTGTCTGCCATGCAGACAGTGAAAAGCAGGCCGGGGCCTTGTTAGGGGGCCCCTGCACTGCCCATGCCAGTGGGCAGGGTCCAAGACCGCCAGGGTCAGATTGACCCCCTAAGTCCGAAGGTAAAAAGTTGACCGGGACCTTCCAGCCAGTGTATCCGAGGAGGGCTCCAGGGACGTCGGATCAAGATCCAGGTTTAACCCGGTCGAAGGATTTTCACCTCGAAAAAGAGACTAAGAGGGTCATTCTGACCCTGGCGGCCGGTGGCCGCCAGGGCCACCGACCACGGGAGCACCGCCGACAGGCTGGCGGTGCTCCAATGAGCATTCTGACCGCGGCGGTTCAGCCGCGGTCAGAAGCGGAAAGTCAGCGGTCTCCCGCTGACTTTCCGCTGCTCATTGGAATCCTCCATGGCTGCGGAGCGCGCTCCGCAGCCATGAGGATTCTGACCCCCCCCTACCGCCATCCAGTTCATGGCGGGAAAGCCGCCATGAACAGGATGGCGGTAGGGGGGGTCGCGGGGCCCCTGGGGGCCCCTGCCGTGCCCATGCCAATGGCATGGGCACGGCAGGGGCCCCCGTAAGAGGGCCCCAAAATGTTTTTCACTGTCTGCCTTGCAGACAGTGAAATACGCGACGGGTGCAGTAGCACCCGTCGCACCTTCCCACTCCGCTGGCTCGATTACGAGCCGGCATCCTCGTGGGAAGGTCGTTTTCCCCTGGGCTGGCGGGCGGTTTAACTGGAACCGCCCGCCAGCCCAGGGGAAAACTCGTAATACCCGCCGCGGTCTTTTGACCGCGGCGCGGTAATTTGGAGGGCGGGATCCTGGCGGGCGGCCTCCGCCGCCCGCCAGGGTCATAATGAGGCCCTAAGTCCGGAGGTAAAAATCTCCACGAGGATTCCCGCATCGCGTATCCGGAGAAGGGCTCCAGGAGGTCGGATTGGACTGGCAGGTTCGTCCCGCTGAAGAAAATCTTCGAAAAAGAGACTAAGGGGGTTATTCCAACTTTGGAGAAAGTGGTAATCCGTCCCATTTGGGACGGATTACCACCTCCTCCAAAGTTGGAATAACTCCCTAAGTGTGAAGGTAAACTTTTAACCGAGGCCTCCCGCGGCCTGTAGCCGAGCAGGGCTCCATCGCGGTCGGCCTTAAACTTTGACTTTGTCCCGGTCGAGGTGCAACCAGATGACCCGATTGGCGCTTTTTGTTTCTAGGCGCTAAAAAAACAATAATTCTTTAAAAAAATATATCTCCGGTTCCCCTTAACCGATTTTATTCATTTTGGTGTCATTTTAAAGATAAAAATATAGGGGGGGATTCTGAGTCTGGCGGGCGGCGGAGGCCGCCCGCCAGACTTCCCCCTCCAAAATACCGCTCTGCGGTCGAAAGACCGCTGAGGGTATTTTGGGTTTTGCACTGGGCTGGCGGGCGACCGCCAAAAGGCCGCCCGCCAGCCCAGTGCAAAACACCCTTCCCACGAGGACGCCGGCTCAGAATTGAGCCGGCGGAGTGGGAAGGTACGGCGGGTGCAGTGGCACCCGTCGCGTATTTCAGTGTCTGCAAAGCAGACACTGAAATACAAAGTGGGGCCCTCTTACTTGGGCCCCTGCAGTGCCCATGCCATTGGCATGGGCACTGCAGGGGCCCCCAGGGGCCCCACGACACCCCATACCGCCATCCTGTTCCTGGCAGGCGAACCGCCAGGAACAGGATGGCGGTATGGGGTGTCAGAATCCTCCATGGCGGCGCAGCGAGCTGCGCCGCCATGGAGGATTCATTTGGGCAGCAGAAAACCGGCGGGAGACCGCCGGTTTTCCGCATCTGACTGCGGCCAAACCGCCGTGGTCAGAATGCCCTGCGGGGCACCGCCAGCCTGTTGGCGGTGCTCCCGCCAACCCTGGTCCCGGCGGTCCATGACTGCCGGGGTCAGAATGACCCCCATAATCTATTTTTATAAATTGGTTTTGGATTTTTAAACTGTTTCCTGTGTTTTATTTAAATACTGTTTTGTGATATTTGAATGCTTTACACTCTGTCTCCTAAGTTAAGCCTTGACGCTCGTTGCCAAGCTACCAAGGGTTGAGCTGGGTTTAATTTACTGAGACCTAACTGGACCTTAGTGGAGGTTAGTGGCCTATTGCTAAGTGTAGGTACCTACCTGCCCTTACCAGTAACCCATTTTCCAACAACTAACAACTAACAATTGCAAACAACATAGACACCCAGGAAGCTTAGGAAAGCTGGACATGTGTTTGGCTCTACACACACATCACAGGTAAGGTGTATCTACAAATAGGAGACAGCGAACCCTTGACCAATCCCAGCGCCACACATGTCTGGAAATGCAGACCTTTGTCCACATCATATACTTCCAGTAAGCCATGACTTACAACAAACACAGAGATGCAAGAACACCCCTGGCCATGAGTTGCATGCACACCTAGGCCATTGCACTCTAGTGCCACATACTCATAGCACTACATGTGGAGCTACATGCTGCTAGGAAGTTCAACCTACAGCTTAATAAGTACATTAGTGAATTGGGAAGCAGAAGTCTGAGGGTAAGCATTTAGCAGCCCCATTCTGGGAGAATGTGGGTCTGACAGGCTGACTAAATCACAGATTAGGTCCAGTGCGACTCTTGCTGATACAAGTGTTATCCACATGATTCATCCCCATTCACATTGCGGGGCCTACAGGACTGACCTAGAATCCCCAACTAAGACAAGAGGATAAGGATTGGCTAACTGAAAGATGGTGATAAAATGAAAACCCACTCATGGAACAAAACAAATGATTGGCCAGCGCATCACACCTTGCTATGTGTTAAACTCACAGGAGTCCACCACACATCACCAGCAAACACAACACATAACAGACATATCAACACTTACTGGAGTTGTCTGGGTCCTCGAATGTAGCCACCTCCCTAACAGTGTAGGGTGCGGGTCCACCTGTAAGGCATGGAAGGGAGAAATGTGCTCAAATTCTGTGCACTGTCCAACAATTCCAAAGACAAATACTATGTGTAAGATTACATAAGTAAGTAAAGCCACTCAGACATGATGATACTGCATCCGATATAGCACGGCTAACATGTACATACCATGGGTCTCCTGTGAGTTTTACACACATATCTCCACACATGCAGTGGCCCTAACTATCATGTGGTGGCAAACATGCTCCTTCATTAGTGAGCAGACATAATAATGGAGTGTATTCGTCTCATCATGTGTATCCAAGAGAGACATCCAAAGCCACTTTCCTTGAGGAGTGCATTACCAGTCAAACAGCCATTGTGCCCATGACAAATTTATAACACACAGGTACAATGTACAGAGGGGCAGGGACAGTTGTAAGCCCTCATGTTGTTACAGTTTCTTCATTTGATGTGGCCCAGCTATGATGAGTTGCACCAACCACAGAGATATAAACCCATGTGCATACCTTTGGCCAGCCATCCATAAATGAAAGGTGGAACAACAGACACCAAATACCAGTTTAAGATGTTAGCTGAGGGCAGCTTGAACTTGTTCCCTATGTCTCCAAATCCAGATCTGACATGTATCCAAAATGATGAAGGGCCACAATAATCCCTAAGATTTTTAGAATTTCCATGATCGCTTTCCTTACACACTCACCAAACACACATGAGACATATGTTTGGGCCACATTGCTATTATCAATTGACGTGAAACCTGCACTCATTTTCAGCCTCATGTAGTGTTTCAAAAGTCAGTCTAGCTGTTGCGTCAACAAATGTTGGTAATGATTTGGAAATTCTATACCTCACAGGCAAATGTGACCTATATCTATACATAATTGGCATCTGATTTGTGTCGCTGTTTGACACAAAGGCGGCACCAACTTACATTAAGCAAAAGTATTCAGTAATTTTCCAGAGCACTTGCTTCCTAACAGCTAGCAAATGTGGTCCTTAACATAGTTCATAAATGACCCTGTATGTTTCCAAAGCATTCCACACACTCAACAACATTGCCTGCAGATATTGTACAAATCATCTGATGTCACTACAGAGCATTTAATTGTGCAGATGTACATGATTTGTATTCACCAACAGGGCCACCAATCACAATGCCCAGGTGGTCCAGCAGATCTTGCTCCCTGGAGATGAGGTTAGCCCAGCGGTGCTTCAGCTGGTGGTGTCCAATAAATATGTTGCAGGTGATGCAAGACCTTTCCCCACCGGAGCCTCCGTGCCTCAGTGTGATACCCCTGTATCACCCCCCCACCTGCCTCAATCATAAGGGGGAGGAAATGGCACACCAGCCATATGAAACCACCAAGCTCCTCCTCACCCATATTGCCAAGAAGCGGCCTACCCAACATCTTAGCAGAAAAAGGGAACTAAGGGATAAAGGGGAACAAAGGAGAATAGGGGGAAAGTAGAATATGAAAAACTTAAACTAAAAAACTAAAACAGCCCAACTAGACCCAAACTATCACTACCCACAACAGACTCCCAAAAACAACAAAGACAATACACTACAACACAATTGTACACAATAAACACTCAGACAGGATACAACAACAATATTTTATTCACAAAATGACAAGAAATGGACCACACAGGAGACAAAAGCACAATTTAATCAGACAAAACTCTCAACACAGCCACACAGTCTAGAAGAATCACAGACTGCAAAGTGAAAGTGAAAGTCATCCCACTGTACATAATCTGTAAACAGGATATCCTATTACATCACTTCCTGCCAAAAATGGTGGCCGTTTTTATTGTTATGTGTCAAACAAAATTGACGCATACTGTCTGGGCATCATTTTTTAACACGCACAAGAGTAGAAATTAGCCTGCATCCATATATTTGGAAATAGTCTAACACTTAACCAATTTTCTGAGGTACAGTGTGGAAGAGTCAATGGTGTTTTCAGGGCATTATGAGTCGTTTTTCAGGTATAAGTGTCATTTTTTTACGCTTGTGCGTAATTTTTTGACACGTATGTGTCAAAATTTCAGGGCATTAACTGGGTTTGGGTCATTTTACCATTTTAACATTATGTAACATTTGTGACACAACTGAGATAGGCTGATTGCACCCACTTTGGTCTTGGCGGTGTATGGGCACATGTGAGACATCATACTGCTGCGGACCATGATCCGTTACTTCATTAACAGGATTTTCACTCTTGGCTGATGCACTAGATGGCCATATGTGTGGCCTACATATTTGTATTGCACAAATTGGGCATGTTTGGCATCAGGAGAGGATAGAAATGTGACACACATAAGTACAATACCTCAATGCCTGTGGCTCAATGTGTGTGCATTGGCTACTAATGTAGTTGTTGACCCAGTGTGTGTGCATCACAAGATGCATTATTGCAAATATGCTTGTATGAATGTGAAGTCAATGTGTCCAAACCTCATATGCAAGTCAGTGTGGAAATGAGAGAGGACATGTGTTAGTCATACATGTAGCAACATCAGTTGTGTGCACTTCCAAGATTTTGGGTAACATAGACACCACAAATGACAAAGCATGCACCGGATAGATGACAGCCGCTTGTTCATGTCAATGGTCCAAAATTTGCCCATCACATGTCCTCGAAATTTGGATACTGCTTTCTAGGCACTTGTTGGTGAACCCACCGTGAGTCAGGCACATGTACAGACTAAGTGGGTACCATGTTATTGACACGGAAAGCCAAAGGTGAACCACAAATGTAATATCACGCCACAGTTGTGCTCATATGACTGAGCCACAACTCTCCTGTGGCAGTGGTGGACCAGCTGACGAGGCAGCACGTGGCCACATATTTCCAGTGATCAATTGCACATGTCCAACGGTGTCTGGTTCATGTGTGTGGTTCAATGTTGATCTTGAATATTTTTAGGGGTCTATGTTGTCACAGTTACATCCAGGTCTCATCATGAGTCAGTGGCAACTATTCCTGTATCTACTGAGTATCCTTCGGATATCAATGGAAGTAAAGCCAATGAGGACATGAGAACCTACATGGGGATAGTCCCACCCTGTCACTGCAGACGTGTTATGAGACTGTCAACAGGGCAACCTTGGTGCGCTGAGTGAGATCATATCTCAGGAGTCATGATCCGGCAGGTGTCATTACAACATTTGTACACAGGTTGGCCTGTAAAGTTCTCACTGCATCTGGGAACATCATAGCCTCTGTGTTGATTAATCTTGCAGCTATTCAGCATGCACAGGCCATCAATATGTTGTGAGCAATCTGATTCAGCGTGTGAACTGTCAGGGTCCTAACATGTGTGGAATTTTCATGCACATTATCAGAGGTTGCTGGTTCTGCTGGAGGCACCATACCCAATCCCTGCATACAGCCCTGGTACACTGTCACACTTTGTCGCTCATGTATACATGAGACCCAGACATGGGATAGGCCATGATTTAGGTATTTGGAGACAAGTTCACAATTATGGTACAATAAAAAAGCAGATTATGCTATACAATGTATTTGAGTATGCATTGAGGAAGCACCTGAGGAATGTGAGGGTTGGGAAAGCAAGTATGCTACATATGGAGCCACAAGGAACCTTTAGGGTAACACACAGACAGGTGCCAGTCAGGCTGACAGGATGCAGGGTCAATCAGGATCCAGCAATTTCACAAGGTACATACTCAGTGGTCTGACTAAGACTGGTCAGATGAAGAACAAGACAGTTGACATGGAAAACTGTGTTTGTCCTGTGTTTTGGAAGGTGACACATAAACCCAAGGGCTGTGTTACACAGCTTATTTTTTTAGCAATGCATAACAGTGTAATCGACAAAATGGCAGCTTCTATGCTGCTCCAAGCATCTGCAAGGGCAGTGCATGTTCAAATGGGTGGTCTGCATGGAGGTGCTCACAGGTGTGTGCTACATCAGTTTCTCACAAGTCCTGTAGGTGAGATTTGAGTTCAAATGGCCAACAGTACCTTTCACATGGGAAGAAATCTACAGCTGATAACAGGGCTTAGAAACTACAAGCCAGTGCATTATTTGACCTGCCGTCCATGCAGTCAGATGTACTAGGACTATGGCATACCATACGCAAGGGTGAAGCACACTGGATTACTATTGTTAGTCTGTGTGTGTGTAGAGGAGGGAATATCTGGGTACACATATTACCATTCCAGGGACCTCTTAAGACAGGTGGGGTGAGACCAGGAGCATGGGTGTGTCAGGAGTTAGGGCATGGGCTGACATGAACATGGCATGACATGTGCGCAATGCTTGTCATAGGTGTGGCACTTTTGCTGTCTATGTTCTGCTTAAATGGAACTCTAGTCACAGACAGTCCTTGCAAAGATAGGTGCAGTACGACTTACTGCTGTCAAGGGTCTGGTCATACATTCCTGTTACCAATGCAATAGCACATCCACTGCCTCATGTATGAGGCATTTTTTTCCCTTATTGACTGATGGTGTCTTAGTTGTGTGCCATATGCTGCGATGAACCATGTTGCCAACATGTATGTGTGAAATAGGTGTGGTCCTCTGCTATTGCCCTTTAAATGTGAAATGTACAGGATATATGTCATTTACAGTGTGTGTGTATGTGACTGTTGTATAATACGCATCGCAATTGCTTTGGAATTTCGTGTGTCCTGATCGGTATGTCAGCAATGCTCCATGAGGCTACACTCTTATTCTGATAGTTAGAGATAAAGGTGAGCAAAAATGATTAGCCATATGTTGCTACAGTGGTGATGGTGAGTTGTTTCAAAAGAAATTGTTCACAATATATTGGCGCCTACGCAATCCAGCAGCTGTGTTTTGTTGTTCCCACTCATGTTGCAGGCCAGCATCCTCCTCTTCCTCCTCTTCAGGCATTTGTGGCTCTGGTTCTAATAGGGGAATGTTCCTTCGTATACAAATGTTGTGCAGGATGGCACATGTTAAAATGATCTTACAGACCATTTCTGGTGAATATAAGAGGCTGCCACCAGTGATGTGAAGGCACCTGCATTTCTCGACTTGAGGATGCCAAAGGTCCTCTCGACTATGGTGCGTGTCCTCCTATGTGCCTCATTGTAGGCACGCTCTGCTGCAGTGCTTGGGTTGCCAAATGGTGTCATAATCCATGGCTGGATCCCATACCCCTGATCAGCTGAAAGAGAAAATGATTGGGATCATGTTGACGTAGCTTGCCCCATTCATATCACCCTGCATGGCAGTAGTTGTTGTGTGTTGTCAGTGGCTCTTTTGTGTTATTGAGTTGATTCCTAGGCTTCTAGGATTCACCATCTGCATTGGGTTGTTTCCTTGGCTGAACGAGTGTTTGCCCGCTGACCGGTTGTCAGCAGTATGTTTTGGGATTTGCAGTACAGTGTGCACTCCCTAGCATTGTGACTTGTGATACAGGTGTCCCTGTGACTTCACAGGGGGTGAGATGATAGTTCCATACACAGATTCAATTTGACAGTGGTGGTAACACGTTAGCATCTATGTACCCTGGACATCCCATACCTTTAGACATATGCAATGGATTAATTCAAACATCAGTGAGACGCTTACATTTTGCAAGGTGACAATTAGCCAAACCTCTCCATACATTGTGATCATTCACGTATTGACATTAGACTGTACACTGATTTCAGATGTGTGACACGTTCACTGCAGGCCTATCAAACATGGCTAGCGGTGTCACAACCTCAGTGTGTTCCTGTCCACATGTTGCTGTCGTGGTGTATGTGTTGTGTGTCCTGGAGGGTTGCTGTGCTGTGTGTATATAAGTAGGTTTCTGTACTTACCAACAAATAGTCCATTGCCATATTGTCCATCCTGGAAGTGTTGATTGATGGTACAGTGACAGAAAATGAACGAGTCATGGACACTCCCAGGATACTTTGCCACAATATTGGTGATCAATCCTTGGTGATCCACAATGGCCTGCACATTGATGGAGTGTGTGTCTTTCCTGTTGCGGTATAGGTGTTCAGTTGCAGCAGGTGGCACAAGGCGTACATGTGTGCAGTCAATGGCACCAAGGACGTGTGGGAATCCATTAATGAGGTAAAACCACTGTTTGGTCTCCTGCTGCTTCTGCTGTGTGTTTGGGAAGCAGATGTGGCGGGGTGCGAGTCCGATGATGGCATCCAGTACTTTGGGCAAGAAGGCGGAGAATGATGGCTGTGATATCCCGGCAACCAGGGCGCCAGTGGTTTGAAAGGAGCCACTTGCCAACATGTGAAGTACAGCTGGCAGCTTGGTTTCTGTTGGGATGGTGCGGGGTGTCAGCAAGCTGCGTGCCAACTGTGGCTCAATGTTGCGCAGCTGCTGCTGGTTGGCTTGCCAGTTCAACCTGTACCTCTGGATGATGTAATGTTCCCTGAGGCCATGAAGGGTTGTCCTGGTGCGGAATATCCTCTCCTGCCTTCTGCGTTGCCTTTGGGGTCCCTGCTGGTGTTGTGGTAGCTGTTATTGTTGTTGCTGTGCTCTGCGTCTGCGTGCACGCTGGTTGAGAAGCACCTCCATGTCTCCCTTTTGCTGCTCTGCGGTTGCTTCTGTGTGTTCAGATTAAATACAGGTGTGTTTGCCCCATTTTAACGCCTGCCCTGAACCAGGCGTTAATTTTTGACCCAAATCGGGCTGTGCGTCATTTTCCGACTCTGCCTCCCGGCCGTGCGGGATTTTTGACCGGAAGCATAAATACGACGCACAGGCGTTTAAGTCATTTTTTGGATGGGAACGCCTACCTTTCATATGATTAACGCAAGGCGGTTTCCCGCATTCAGAAAATGACGCACACGGCGGGATTTTGACATCCGCGGGCTCGGGTTTCAAAGTTTAAATATGGGGCAAGGTTTGCGCCGAAGGTGCGTCAACATTTTTGACACACATTCGGCACAGAGAGAGTATAAATATGCCCCTCAGTGCCTTGAAGTTATCACAGGCTTAGTATGCACCTCCAAATGTTCCGCTACAGTAGTTTTAGCTTTTTTATGTGCTTTTTAAATTTGTAATAATTGTATTGTATCTTAGTATTGCAATCTTTTAGTAGTTTCTAGACTTACTAGAAATGTATTATTTTGTGTGTGAAGTATATGTACTTTACCTATTTATTTGATGTGGATCTCGTTAAAAGTCCCATAACATAAATAAAAATAAACTTGAAACTATACTAAATAGCAACCGAGCTAAAGTCTGTGCATTAGTGTAATGTTAAGTAAGGAAAACCCAAACTGTACAGCATGCTATTCAGCACTCCCCCGTTATTTTACTCTAACCTCCTTTCTGACCAACTTCCTGTTTCTGTAATCGAGACTCTAAACATTCGTTTGAAGTTGATGTGAAAGTGGATCCATACTCTAAAAGTACACACACACGGTCGCAAACGCTAAGTCAGTATGCAGAATATATTTCTATTTTCTGCCTATAATTGTCTTTGAAATCCATTATGAATGCAGCAGTTATGTCCAGCTGTGATAACATGAATTATGCAAAACACAGATGTTACGTCCACCCACTAGATAATACTAATACATTTGTTATTCAATATGTTTAAGAAATTAAAATTGTGCCACTTAGAACTTGTTTCTTCTACCTTGACCCCTGGTCGTTATTGAGGCATCTCCAGTCATGGAATCAAAACCTCTAAAACCTTCGAAACCAAAAAAGATAAATAATTACGCAAACAATCGCTCTAACTCCCTTTGAGTGCTTTCTGACATTACGCATACCAGAACAATTAATACTCCTTTTTGAATAGCTGTAACGCTAATGAAAGCAGTCGTCATAGATTGGACGTAAACATTGAGAAGTATTTTAAATGTTGTCTTCCATGTTACCTTAATGCGAACGTGAACTGTTGCGATGCTGGCAAGAGGTGTACAAAATCTCCATAATTTGTATTTACATAATTATGTGAAATTTCGAAAAAATTACGCAAAATTAAGCATAAGTATGTGAAATGCATTTGGTGTAACACGTTATTGTGAAATTAGTCCTCGTGTCCATCTTTCGTCTTCTCATCCATCCTTGAAAAAAACAGTGCCAAAAACACAAGCACCGCAAAAAGCAAACGCTTACATTCTGATCACGCGTATTATTCTGCTGCGCTAAAGGTTTTTCCTGCCCAGCATGTAATTATGTGATGTGGTATGATAGGGTAATTTAGTGTAACAAGTGTAACAAGAAATTAGTGAAATTATGTGAGACTGCGTATAATGGTAATTTCCCAATCGCTTAAATATTGCCGTCACGAACGCCAGTACCCTCTAGGATGAAGCCTATCAGGCCATTTAGAGTTGGCGAAAAAGTAGAAGAAAATTATGCATATTTCTTCCAAGCGTGCTTATGCCGTTCTCTGTGCTCGCCTCCATCCCTACATTCTTATTCTGAAATTGTAATTCATCGAATATGCTAAATAGAAATCACTGAAGAATAAGTACGGTAAATAATTCCTTTGTGACAGATCATTCTATGGAATGCTTAATACTCGCTGTGTAATATGGTAATGCGCAATGAGCTGCCATTCACAGGGCAAACAGCCTGCTATCGAGAAAACGTATTATCATAGCAGAATGGTCTATTTTCCATACAAGCCGAATAAACCCTCTGCCCCTTTGCTCTTATGAACCAGTGAACAGCGTTAAAATTGGAAGGTCAGTTTCAATTTGGAGATGATTAAGTAGAAGAGACAGCTTTGCTTAGGGTCTTTAGGTTGTAAATGAATTACATAAGTGGAAAATAAAATGATAAACAGTATGTTGCGTTCAGATTGTGAATGTTCCATAACAAGTGATTTAGAGTTTGATTGCTTTCTTCTGTTTGATTTGCTTGACAGAATGATACTAACTACGGCATAGTTGCAACTTTTGGTTTTATGTTAGCATGAGCTTTTCTGGTAGGTTGCGTTTGCTTATCTGCTGAAAGACTTTATAACTGTAAGGAATGATCTATAAGAAAAGATAAGTATTTGAGTATGAAAGGGGTTTTGATTAAAAGAAATATATACAGTGTGATGTCAATGGAAATATCATTAGGATAAATTCATGTTTTTCCGGCTCCATTTTGCAGTTTCTGAGTAATTTGTTTGTTTGGATCTTAATTGGCCTTTCAAATGGATCTAACTAAAAGATGTAGCTTATTGATGAATTAATCACCCAAACATTTTCAAACCTCAAAATTAAACGCAAGCGAGTTCCCTAGCTTCCTTATATATATTTAGAGGTTTATTCACAAAAGTAAACTTACAGATGAATGAATCTACATGTGCACATTTACTGGTACACACAGTAGTAAATTTGCTACATTTGACAAGTCACCATTTCTGAGTATACATTTACTACAAAGTGTAGATTTACATATTTCCACACCCTGAAACAGGAATGAAGCCAGTTTTAGTGTGAAGTTGCTATTAGTAACTTTTCACACATAGGCAGAGGTCCCTGCTACTGGGTCACATATCTCCCTATGATAAATATAGGTTAAATGGAAACATTTCTTAAACTGTATAAAAAAAGAGTAAACAAATGTTTTAAGTTAAAAATTAATTTCAATTATTGCTATATAATTATTTTACATGCAGCACAAGATACCAAAAAAGCTACAACACTAATTGATTTAATTTTGAATAAAATATTTAATTATTTTAAACACAGAACATTACATTTAATTTATTGTTACAAAGATTTAATACAAACCTAAAGCACAATGCTTATATTTATTTATTATGTATTAAATAGTACTAACCAATATCTGTAGAATTATTCTAAACTAAGTTAATGATTTAAATAATTTGGTTTTGAATTGAAAAAAGTTATTATATATATATACATATATATATATATATATATATATATATTTCATAATAATAATTTAAGTTATATTAACGTTATGTCCTATATGTTCTTCCTATATGTCCCTGCCTCAGTTATTTCCTATGAGATGGTGTTCCAGTACCAGTGATTGGCCATGTTTTGTGCTGAACTTACTATGTGACAAAGCAGGAGTACATATATTACTGTTTCTGGACATCTTCCTATTAACCCAAACCACTAGCCTGAATGCTAGATACCCATTTCGTACACTCTTTTAAACATGACTTGTAAACCCCATCTTGTTCATCTCAGTATTTCCCTTGAATACTTACTCAAGAATATCATTTGACAATACTATTATAGTCACAGTATCATGACTAAAATACAAGATGGTATCGAAATCAAGGGTATGTTTTTTAACAGTAACATCGACGTTTAAAACATTGTAAACTAAAATATCATGATACTATTTTATTACATTTTGTCACATTCTGGGCCATATTTATACTCCGTTTGCGCCGAAATTGCGTCGTTTTTTTTGACGCAATTTCGACGCAAAACTAACGCCAACTAACGCCATATTTATACTATGGCGTTAGAGGCGAATAGCGCCAAAGTTCCCGGAATGTGCGTCATTTTTTAGCGTGAACCCCTTCCTTGCGTTAATGATATGCAAGGGAGGCGTTCCCGTCTAAAAAATGACTCCCAGGCCTTTACGTGGTATTTATACTCCCGGGCAAAAGTGACGCCCGGGAGTGGGCGTGGCTAAAAACGGCGCATTTGCGCCGCTTTTTAACGCCTGGGTCAGGCATGGCGTTAAGGGACAAGTGGGCTCAAAATGAGCCCAGAGTGCCCTCCCCTGCCCCCAGGGACCCCCCCTGCCACCCTTGCCCACCCCAGGAGGACACCCAAGGCTGGAGGGACCCACCCCAGGGACATTCAGGTAAGTTCAGGTAAGTTTTATTTTTTATTTTTTTAATAATATTTTTGGGCATAGGGGGGCCTGATTTGTGCCCCCCTACATGCCACTATGCCCAATGACCATGCCCAGGGGACAGAAGTCCCCTGGGCATGGCCATTGGGCAAGGGGGCATGACTCCTATCTTTCCAATGATAGGAGTCATGTTGATGGGGGATGGGCGTCGAAAATAAATGGCGCAAGTCGGGTTACGACGATTTTTTCGACGTAACCTGACTTGCCCCATTTTAAGACGCCCATGCGCCATTTTCCCCCTACGCCGGCGCTGTCTGGTCTACGTGGTTTTTTCCCACGCAAACCAGGCAGCGCCGGTCTGATTGCGCCGTCTAACGCCATTCCATAAATACGGCGCCCGCATGGCGCTTCAGAATGGCGTTAGACGGCGCAAAACTTTTTGACGCTAAACTGCGTTAGCGCAGTTTAGCGTCAAAAAGTATAAATATGGGCCTCTATGTTCATGTTTAATGGAGTGTGGTGGTTGCAGGTAATTATTGTTTAAAATAATGAAATATTTAACATTTAGTATTATTTTTACTTTTCCATGTACAATAATTATAATTTTTATATTTGCTCAATTAATATTGGATTTTGATATTCATTTGTGAGTAATTTTCATTTTCTAAGTTGTGGGTTTTATGAGGGGGAGTTTGAAAAATGTTTACCCCTATTTTTATTCAAATATTTAATTTATTTAAAAAAGATAATTAATAAATATGATTTATTTTATTCTTTTTAATTAATTCAGAAATATAAAAATGCATTGACTGGGATTCAGTAATTCACATTTTTAAATAAAATAGTAAATAATATTTTAGCAACTTCGCACACTAAGCAAGCCATAATTATCTGCTAACCTGCCCATCATCAACCAAGGTGGCCATCTGATTGAATGGAAAATTCTACCGAGAGAAGACACAGCAACATTCATGATTTACTCAGGGGCCCCAACGGATTCATGCCCTCACCACATCAACAACCTTGGATCTTCACCAAAAAGCATCATCAACACCTCCATTACATCCATCCATTCCCTGAAGACTGGAAGCATGCAGTTGTGAGGAAACAGTCAGCTGGCCCAAAACAACTGAGTTACTTCCAGCTAATCTACGTGCTCTTATACCCAGCAAAAGTGATAGAGAAGGTAATCAATAAGCAACTTACAAACCATCTCAAACTACACCACCTGCTGGACAGCACTCAATTATGATTTTTTTTTAAACAAAGCACGGGAAGATGGCAGGGCTGCACTAGTTGTGCGTCAGAGCCCGCTCCCTGAGCACTCTCATCTGATATAGATAGCGGGGAAGATGGTGGTACTAGTTGTGCACCAGAGCCCTCTCATCCGATGTAGCTAAGGAACCTTTAGACTGCTACAGAAGCTGCAGGGCCAATCGGGCTGTCAGGGCTCCAACCTGCCCCAATTGTTTACCTGGTATTCACCATGGTCTCACTCCCATGAGCGACATGCTGGATCTGCGGACAATGGCTGTTGGTGGCTTGAGGACATGGAGGTGCCACTGCTGATGCCTCGGTGCTATAGGGACTCGGGGGAGCCTGTCTACTACACGCCGCAGAGACGTGCATGGGAGCTGAGATTCACTACTGCAGAGTCTAACAGCAGGTGCAGTGAGCAGAAATCTCTCCCTCTTTTGTCGCATAGGGGCAGACTAGGCAGATTTGTGAAATTTGGGATTTGGAGGCCATTTCTCTTTGATTCACAGCCTCAATCTCTCCTGGGATTGTCAAGGCACATGCAGACTCTCTGGCTTAGCAAAAAAAAAGGGGATTACTTATTTTTTATCATTATTACAATCAAAATGCTTCTTTAGTTGCAACTGGCCAAAGTGGCTAAAAGGTCTCGGACGATCTCCTGTTACATTGTGCCAAACTTGGCAACTGTTTACTTGTTTTTTGGCTTCTGCTCAGTGACTTCAGTAGAGGATAGACTTGTAGTCATCTGGTGGGGGATAATCCTCAGTGCGAATCCACAGTTTCAGGGGCTATTTCACTCTTCTACACTACCAGCAAAGTCCCTAAAGTCATCAACCAGGGAGGGGCTCTCTGAACAGTAGCACTTTGCAAACTGCAGCAAGAAAGCGACCCCAGCGGGGCAAGAGGAGTAGTAACACAGGCAGTAGGGGGAGCTCTGTTGCCATACCTGCTGCAGTTACTCCAAGAACAGAGAGGTTCATGTCTTCTGCATGATCTGCTAGCAGCAGCAGTAAACATCAAAGCTCTGAGAGTGGTCCAAAAGGCTCTTTGAACCCTGCTTGGACAGCTCGAATTACGGACTCCCCACCAGCCCCTGTCTCCTGTACATTCTCTGCTAACCAGCAGACTTTGGACCAATTTGTTGCCCCTCTACAATCAGAAGCTCTTATCATGTGTGGGAAATGGTCTACAAGCATGCATGGTGGCCTTCTGAGAGTTTGGTGGTGGCTGTAACCACCCAAGTTGCTGCCATTCCCGGGCATTCAAGTCAACGGCCTCTAGCAGGGCAGGTACCTGCTCCAGTTTCAAGTGGGTTACAGGGGATTCTGGAGTCTAATCAAACAGTCTCCCACGGAGTAGCAAATGTTACAGGCTTCGGTTGGAGGGGCAGCGTGACCAGGGAGCGAAGCCAACCAGAGACATTGGCATCTGTAACTGTCTCGTTAGACCCTTCTTAGGCTTTTTTTCAATATCTTACTCTGGGAGTCTGTTGGATTCTGGTTCCGATCTGGAAGATCACGATGCTGAGGAAACAATCCAGAGGAACACTTTCAAGGACTCACATGCTGTAAAAGTTGATTGTCCAGTCAGTGGCCAAACTAAGAAGGGGATGGGACGGGGGCAGTGGATCCTATTACCACAGCTTCCCACATCGAAGACTCGATAATGCTCATATTCACTTAGGGCACACTGGATCCTGTATTGGCTGAGGAGGAGCTGCTTTGGGACCCTGATGGTACATAATTTACCCTAACTAACCCCTCTCCCTCAGTCATAGAGTAGAATGCTGCTTCTGCATTGGCTTCAATACGGGCTGGCAGTGAGGATAATGGTAGTGCCTTTTCTTCTGCCTCTATCCATTCTTTCACCTCTGAGGCTACATCGGATTCTCCAACTTCAGCGCCCATCTTTAATCTTCTACACCAGCATAGGGAAGAATATAACAAGGATTTACTTGTATTCAAAACCAACCAACTAAATATTCAAGTGGTCCTCAAGAAACTATAAATGAATATAGACACTCTCAACTCATGACTTGTTAAAGTCACAAAAGTTCAGAAAGGCCTTTAAACTGAGGTTGGTGCAGTTCAAACACAGATATCTCAACAGGAATCTCAAAAGACCACACTTTCATCAAAGGTTGAGGATTTTGAGAACAGCTCTCGGTAGAATAACCTTCGGGCATTGGAAATCCCAGAGGTGGCAGAAGGGGATGACCCCCAAGGGGGACACAGTCCGCATTTCATGGAGGCTTTTATTATCTTTGGGAACTGGGACAGGGATAGCATCATTCAGAGAGCCCGCAGTTTCCCATTTTTTCTGCCTTGTGAGTGATCCCATCCCTACTACCCACAGGCAATCCATTTTTATGTGGGTAACCTTTTGCTTCTGTGACCATGCACTATGGCGCAATGGTGGCGCCATTGGCGCTCAGCTGCAAATTTAGCACAGACGTAGGGGACAACACAGGGGTGCACCGTAGTCAATTAAATTGTTAGAATGATGGAGTGCGGTGCTGCCAATTTTGGCAGTGTCGAGCTCCGTAATTTTCTGTTAATTATGGGCCTAATTGTCTTGGGTCACTCTCCTCATATCCCTGGCTATTTGGGCTGGATTAATTTTTTCACCATTATACTGACTCTACTGATCTTGGCTTGCCACTGGCTAATAGCTCAGGCTCCCCATCCTATGCTGTGGTGGAATGAATATATCAACATTGGCCTTTCTCAGAGCCTGATTATCAACAGTGACAAATGACAAGCAGGGCTCAGGAAGACATGTTGTCCTCTGAGGGGAATACTGTTAGGCTTCCAGTCTGGCCATGACCACCCACCACCATAGAGGACTTCCTTCAGTATTTCTTCTTGCAGTCTGTGCTTCCTCTGGTTTTCACATCCAGTCACATCCATCACGGTTTAGTGTTTATGAACACTGCATCTTGTTTTTTTTCTTTTTCTTGATTTCATGATTTCTGATTGTGTTCAACATTGCACCTCACATGAGAAAGAAACAACTGTATTAATTTAAAAAAAGACACAGCACCAAAACAGCACTCATCAAAGTTGACCAGAATGCCCTTGAATTTGGTTGTTTGGCAATGAAAATTACCTTTGCCCAAAAGGTGCTGTATTTTGATTTTTGATCAAGCCAAATTGCTTCTTATACTGTTTCCGTAGTCCTCTTGCTTTTTCCCATAGTGGGGATGTGGCTGGAAATGTACCTGCATGCCTGACCGCTCTTATTAAATCCTTTTTTAAAGTTTGGCATTTTGATGTTAAATCCTCTAAGCCCTCTAGCCACTCACCTGTTTGTGGAACTTGCAAAACAGGGAGCAGATAACAAACAAGTTGAAAAATAAGACCAAACTGCAATGTTCATATTATGTCCTTTGCGGGTAGCCTCTATGATTTCTTTTGCTTTATTTACCAGCCTTGGAAGTAAATGGTAGTCCATCTCAGCCACTTCAAGTTGGTGGTACACCCGGAGCTGATATCAAGCGGTGCAGGCTCATGTCTAAACTTAGCGCCAGATGCTGTATCATATGATCACTATTTGTAGTATATTTAACTGCAAATTTCTTCACATATTTTAGCAGTGGGAGCAGGAGAATGGTATAATCAATTATTGACCTGGTACTTGCACTATAATAAGTGTACCTAGGCGGCTTGTTCTCTTTTGTTCTGCCATTGATTACTATTAAGCCTAGATAATTCAGTGAAATGACTAACTCCTGACCAATTCAATCTTCATGTTTATTTGGATGAGCTGCTTGTGATTCAACATCCCAAGATTATTCTCAATTGCCAAAAGTTCCCCATCTGTGGTGGTGAAAATTAAATTGATGTTAAAATCATCAGTTACAATTATTTTCCACCTTGGGTTTACCAGTTTTATCTCTGTTATAGTAGATATTAGCTTTTTAAACAGTGCCCTTTTTGAATGCAATAGGGTGGGGAAATGCATTGAACAGCAGCACTAAATTTGAGTGATTTTTATGACTTGAGCTGAATTTAATCTGGTAGTGGAGATAGTAGTTGCTCTGAGCTGGCATCCAGGGCTGTTCACACATAAACTGCAAGACCCTCATAGGTCTACCAAACCTGTGTAATCTTCTGGCATCAATATATTGTAGCAGAAACGTTGGCAGCTGGAGAGGATCGATCAGCCAGGTTTCTTGTAGAGCAATAATCTTGTATTAGCCCCAATGATGCGAAGGTGCCCCGTTGTGAAGATTCTTTTTCAGACCTCCGATGTTGCAGGAGAGAATATTGAGCGATATCCTCAAGGGTGATTTTGCCCTCATTTGGGGGAGTCTCTTGTATGTCTGGGCGTTTTTAGCTAGATGCTAACCTGTGCCATCCATCCTTGTTCTCCACAATTGGCCCGTTTTTTTTTAAATCACATAATTGAACCTGTTGGGCCACGTGCACTTAATACCTAGTTTTAGACCTGATTTGTTAGGGCAGGCAATGACTGAAATTAACTAAGGTATGAGATAACAAGGTTTCATGGGTTTTGAAAGAGTTAAACCCCAGGCTTGCTTTAAGTAATAAAACTGCCATCTCTTCTGATCTCCAGATGGACAGTCTGTTCAGGGTGGCGGTTATCAGCTTGCAAAAGAAATTTAATTGCTAGCTGGTCAGAAGACTTTAAATGCCTCAACATAGATATCACCGGCAGCAACCTTAAGATTTTACCTCTATTGAGGCTATCCTGAGGCCCTTGCAAAGTATACTGCAGGGTTAAAATCACATGATGACTTCCATACTCCATTACACAAGAAACTGCTGTTGTGGTGGAAGAGCAAGATGATGTGTCAGAATCAACCTTGATTACACTTTGCTTTTTTTCGTTCATCACGGGCTTGGCGCAGAGGTGCTAAGCTGTAGTTGTGCTCTAAACCATAACAGATTGGCTTGTAGATGTTTTCCCCTTCATAAGTACTGATCTGCCTCCAGTCTTTCATGTTATGCTTGGTAAAACACCCCGATTTAATGACCTATCAAGATATCGTGTGGGCTTTTTTACTAACTGGGTTTTTGACTCTTCTAATTCTTGCAATAAGGTTTGCACATAGAAACGTGTACTCCACGTCATATCTTGAGAGCTCTGATGCAAGCCAGGCTGTATACAAGCTTTCTTCAGCCCATTCCTCGCGATGTCCACTATATTTGCTGTTGTTGGCCAAAAAGTCCCAAGATGTGCAGTGGTCTATTTTCTGTTGATTTCTGTGTGATAACAGGGTCAAGATGTTTATCCTGCTTGAGCTAAAAAATCAGATTTCATTTCTTATTTTGAGCACTTGATGATAGGGGAAGAAGAGGATTTTTCTTGCCTTTTTTGCTCATTTCTTCTGCCTTTTGCTTAATACTAGGGTTATCATTCCTGATACAGTGTGTCCGGGGGATGAGATAAATGCCAATTTTTACTCTGTTCCTCTGCCGTGTTTTGTGAGAATGCGGTCCCGATGTCATGCTGCACTGAACCCATTGTCTGAGGCTTGATGAATAATCTGATCAGTTGGGTCGTCAGCCCCAGATAGTTTGTCAGAAATTGTATGTGCAGGGCCTTGCTCCGACATGGGTTGCTGAACTTCTTTATTTATTTGGACACCAAGGCCCTCATTATGTTTTTGGTGGTTTTGGGGCAAGACTGCGATGCAAAATGGCACCACCATACCACTAGTGGTAGCGATACAGCGTCTGATTCACAAAGCAGTAAACGGCCAAATCCAGCCTAAATAAACAACACAGCCAGGCTGACCTACGGCGAAAGAGTGACCAACCAACTGCCAGTCCTGCCACGCCAACAACATTCCAACCACCCCATTAAGAGATACTTCCCAGCACAGAGGCATTTGCACTGCCGCGGTACAAAAAGGCACCTCCAATAGTAGCCCACACCACATTGGACAGTTCAAATCACCCACACCTGAAACACATACACACAATGTATAGATAGGAAAGCCAGTTATATCAAAGTTTGGAAACATTTACAGCTAACAAAGGAAAATCAGCTTTGCCAAGCACTTTGGAAGGAGATTAGTTCAAACCCCAAGGCTAAATCTCGAGAGTATCTAGCTCAGGCATTAACAGATTTGGAAGTAGCGGAATTATGGAATTGGCCCATATTTATACTTTTTGACGCAAACCAGTGCCAAGGCTGGTTTGCGCCAAAAATGTTACCGCCGGCTAACGCCATTCCTACGTGCCATGCGGGCACCTTATTTAAGGAATGACGTTAGCTGGCGTAGGGGAAAATGGGGGTTGTGCGTCAAAAAATGGTGCAAGTCAGGTTTGAGTCAAAAATCATGGCTCAAACCAGACTTGTGCCTTTTTTTGACGCACAACCCCCATTGAAATGACTCCTGTCTTAGCAAAGACAAGAGTCATGCCCCCTTGCCCAATGACCATGTCCCGGGGACTTCTGTCCACTGGGCATGGTCATTGGGCACAGTGGCATGTAGAGGGTCCAAATTAGGCCCCCCTATGCCACTTTTAAAAAAAAATACTTACCTCAACTTACCTATACTTACCTGGGATGGGTCCCCCATCCATGGGTGTCCTCCAGGGGTGGGCGAGGGTGGCAGGGGGTGTCCCTGGGGGCAGGCAAGGGCACCTCTGGACTCCTTCCATGATCAGAGACCATGGAAGTGAGCCCCCAGGTCCCTTAACGCCTGCCCTGACCCAGGCATTAAAAAACTGCGCACATCAGGCTTTGTGCCGTTTTTTAAGGCCCGCCCCCTCCTGTGCGTCAAAATGATGCTGGAGTATAAATAAGGCACACAGGCCTTAAAGTAATTTTTTCGGCGGGAACGCCTACCTTGCATGTCATTAACGCTTGGCAGTTTCCTGCATCCAAAAAATGACGCACACAGAGGAATTTTGATGTCTGCGGGCATCAAAGTTTAAATATGGTGCACAGTTTGCGCAAAAGTGCGTCAACATTTTTGACGCACATTCGGCGCAAACAGAGTATAAATATGCCCCTAAATCTTTCCTACCCGGCTTTCAAAAAAATCCTAAATCGAATCACAAGGAAAAGATCAGTGAACATGGATAAGAGCTTATTGACCTGCAGATCGCACTCCTGGATGGTAATAAACGAGTATAAACTTTTGAAATGTCAGCCGTACCTGGAAGCTGGGTGGATAAAGACAGTCAAGGACCATTTAATCAAATACCGGTTTAGTATCATTCCTGGTGGTGCATACCTAGCCCCGTGGGAACGCCCTGGAACAATCCTTCAGTGCAGGCTGTGTGGCCGGGGAAAGGAAGACATAATCCACTTGATTTGTATTTGTAATGGCCTACGAAATGAACGCAAATCTCTATTGAAGGCAGCATTCAACCAAAGAAGGATACAGACTTGTAGGCAAGTGGTGATTGCCTGTTTTAAACCCTCTGACGTTGTTTTAAATTCTAAATTTGCCAAGTTTTTACGTTTAGCAACACAATATTTTTTAAAATAAGATCTTAATTAGTAAATATGTATTATTTTTTATAGAATTATAAAAAATGTAACCCTCAAAAAAACAATAGCTGTACAGTACTCATGAAATGATTCTTAATCATAGTTAAGTAAGGTATAATACATATATGGGTAGTCTACACTGACCTCGGAAAAAGAGGTACCTATCAGGAAATTTCAAAAATACAATTATTTTTATGCATATTAGTGGTTACAGATTGATATTCAAAATTATATATATTATGTTTTTCATAGTTTTGTATTAGAAAGATGTGATGTATTGGTTTTGTTAACTATGCATCGAATAAATAAAACTTGAACTTGAAACACATACACACACCACACACAGCTGCTCACAGAACTATAAAACACCCCCTACACCCACAATCCCTTGCGACTCCCAAGACCAGCCACTGAGAAACAAGCTACGAAGCATATTCCATACACTACAAACGCCTTCACATGCACACAGCACACACCACCCCTACTACCCACCTGCACCCACTTACACACACCCGCAAACCCCCCACACTGCACCCTACCCACACAGCACCCCCCCTCAACAACATGTCATGCCAGAAGCACCCACGGTTCACAGACAAGGCTTTGGGTCATGGTGGACGAGATCGTCAGAGTAGAGCCACAACTGATGGGACCTCAAGTCCAGCAAATATCTTTGGCCAGGAAAACTGAGTTATGGCATAGGATTATTGACAGGGTCAACTCAGTCGACACCTATCCATGCACAAGGGAGGAGATCAGGAAGAGGTGGAACAACCTCAGAGAGAAGATCCGTTCCATGGCAACCAGGCACCAGATCGCCCTGAACAAGACTGGCAGTGGACCCTCACCTCCTTCCCTTGAGTTGACATCCTAGAAGGAGAAAGTCTTGGACATCATGCATCCGGAGGGCCTGACTGGTATCATCAGAGTTCTTGACTGTGGTAAGTCATTCAATTTCCCCCAAGGCCCCAAACAATCTTGTCCAGCATGCCTCCCCACCACTCCCCAATCCACCCCCTCACACACCACTGCACCCCTCCCAATCACCTCACGCCTCTCACATGCATGCCAAACCACCCCTCTCCCACCATCCCCACACAGTACCCCATCCATGGATGACAATCACAAAGTGTTGAACCACAAGTCCTACAATGCATCAATCCTCACACACCAAAAAATATCACAGTCCTACCTCAAAGTAGAATAGTTGCATGGGCAAGTGTACCACAGCCCACTCCTACTGGTTGCCACAACAGCGTCCCAACATATGGCAATGACAGCAGTGCCAACCACCATCCACAACCCACCATGTCATAGGTAACCATGGTACACTCCCCATACCCAAATCAATGTCTGTAGTGCTGCTGCTGTCAATGCCATCACTGGGAAGCAATTTGGCCCACTGTATGCACCACACCATGGAAATGACTACTTCACATCCACATACAAACTCTCCACCTTTTCATCCACAGAGGAGGCCAGGGTCAGACAGCCCTCACCAGAATGAAGGCCCAATCGGATGTCTGGATGGGGTCGACTTGCCTCGACCATCTGAGGGGACTGGTGAGTCTACTCCCAGCAGCCCAACCATGGACATATCGGAAAGCCCCTCCCATGTGCCTACAAGACCTCAGTCATCACCTCCTCCACAAACCTGTGCCCCAGGGACCTCTCAATTACCAGAGTAGAGGGGCCAGTCTCTAGGTTACACACTCCAGACAATAAAGGCCCTGAGGCCACTGGTAGTGGGCACACTGTGTCAGGGGCACAAGGGGCTATGGGTAGTGGGAGGGTACGATGGCCCAAGGGACAGGCCATTCACAACACCAGACTGTCCAAGATGCCCTCATCCAAGTCCTGGGTGCATACCACCAAACCCAAGACACCATGGCCAAGATCCTCACCACCGTGCAGGAGACACAGAGGCTGCAGACTGTACACCATCAGGAGGGTTTGCAGCAGTGGCAGACCCACAATGTCACCATGGCCTCCATATCAGGGGTGCTGAAGGAACTCACCGCCATCCAGCTTCAGTCCACCTCCCACCAGCAGGCCCCTTCCAATAGCCACAACCTCTCTGAACCCTCCACGTCAGTGAGAGTTAGTGGCATGGATGCCCTGCCCCAGGACCTGCAGGAAACCAGCACCCCTCCACCTGTAGCTGAGGAGCTTCAATGCACGTGAGGAGGTCCAACTAGACATCCAGCCAGAACTGATGCCAAGACCAAGACCACCACCAGGAAGTGACTCTCTCCTGAACATTCTCCCATGTGTGCCACTGAGACACCCTGTTGAGTGTCCACTGTCATATCTGTGTTCTCTCAAGGCCACCATACTGGACAGCGACTGTCCACTGCTGGCCTATACACTCTGATGAACCCACCCGCCATTACCCCACTCCTTGCACTTGTACCTCCCAAATAAATACCAATGAGCACAGTTACTGTATACGTCTGTATTTGTCATGAGTACAAAATATACAGCAATTACATGTGCAACAGGCAACCCATTGTGATGGCAACATATGTGAGAGTGACAGGAACAACATGCAGCAAAGAATACAGGGTAGTTGCCAGTGGCTGGAGACATATGTCAAGGGAGGCATATGTCGATCCCCAGGTGAGGATGTCATACAGAGGAATCCATCTAGTCAGCAAACATGGAGTACTGGAACTTCTCGTCCAGGCAACAATGGTCATGAACATAGATGTTACTGGTGCAGCAACACAACAGCAGGTACAGAATGGCACTGACCTGTGCACAGTAAGGAACCAACTCATGGGCACATATAACCCACCCCCCCATGCCACCCAGAGTCAGAGCTGTACCCAATCCATACAGTGATAACAGACACCAGGTGGCAGCATGGCCCAAGCCAGACAGTTGCACAGGTCACATCCAAGACAATTGGCACATACCTGTATCTTACTGGAAGTACTGTCATATCAGCTCTGCTCTGGAGCTGCATCCTCATCATCTTCCTTCTCATCACTCCCCATGTCTCCTTCATCAGCCACTGGTATAGGTGCCATATCTTCTGCATCCAGCAATGGGATGTGATGTTTGAGGACCAGAGTGTGTAGCATGCAGCAGGCAACAATGATCTGGCATACCTTCTGTGGTATGTAGGGTAGGGCATCTCTGGAGATGTGCAAAAACTGAAATATGGCCTTTTGCAGGCCGAAGGTCCTCTCAATGTCCCGTCTTCTCCTACCGTGGGCTCATTAAAACTGTTTTCTGCAGCTGTAGTCGGATGCCTCATGGGTGTCAGTAGCCAGGGATGGTTGGGATAACCGGAGTCACCTGTGTGCAAAGAGGTAAGAGCCATTTCAATTCCGGGAGGGTGATAGGGCAAGTAGTGAAGGGTGTTGAGAGCAGAGGGGCACACATTTGAAAGGAAACATACCGATGAGGCAGGCCCACTCCCTCTGATATAGTGCCATCATGTGTGGGACAGTGCTGTTCCGCAAAATGTATGAGTCATGGACAGAACCAGGGAACTTTGCAGTCACTTGTGTGATATATTGGTCAGCGAGACACACCACCTGCACATTGGTGGAATGGAAGTTTTTATGGTTGCTATACACATGTTCACTCCTCCTGGGTGGCACCAGTGCAAGGTGGGTGCCACCAATGGTGCCTATCACATGAGGTACATGAGTCAATTCATAAAATGCAGCTTTGATGGTGGCCAAATCAGCAAATTGGGGAAACCTGATGTAGCTGGGCAGATGTTTTAGCCAGGCACATAGTATATCCCTCAGGACATTGCTGAACATGGACTGTGACATCCCTGCTGCCAAGGCCACTGTAATCTGGAATGACCCTGAGGCAAGGAAATGGAGGACTGACAACACCTATACTGTTGGAGGGATGGCATTGGGATGACGATTGGCAGCCAACAGATCCAGCTCCAACTGGCTCACCAGTTCCATGATGATCTGACCATTCAGACGACAGGTCTGAATGGTGTGTCGCTCTTCCAGGGTGGCACAGTGTGGATGTAGGTTTGCTGTGCACAGCTCACAAAATGTACTCGATGACACACCTAGAATGCACTCTCAAATCACATTGCACATGTAAAATGGCAACTCCTCATTGGTTAGCAGTGCTGCCTATAGGAGACAGAAGCCTAAGCTGATCTTCGCCGGCAGTGACGGTGATGTCCGCCGCGGACGTGACCGCTATTTCATGTGCTCAGGCTCACTTGACTCCTGATATTTGGGCACAAAAGACCTCCAGTGCGTATGCTGCTGTGCTCTGACTCTGGTTGCCAGGATGCCACATCCTGCAGGAGATAGGGCCCCAGCCTTCAACCAGGAGAAATTAGAAAAGCTTGTGGATGGGGTCCTACCCCTGTATGGACAGTTTCATGGGGCACCAGAGCAGCAGGTGAGTGCAATGTCACTGTCCTCTCTGTGAGTAGTGCGTAAGAGGACAGGGGCCTTGGGATGAGGCAGTGTGACTCGAGAATGGACATGGGTGAGGAGTGAGAGGATACGTGGATTGATGTAATTTGCACGTAGGAGGTGAGATGTGTGCTGTGCACTGCTGTCCCTGTGTTGTGACGCTACATGATTTTGTCCTTCTGTCTGTGTCACCCATGCAGGTCAGTGCCCATCAGAAGAAGGGGATATGGTGTGCCATCGCCAAGCAAGTGCAGACCCTGGGGGTCCATGCCCTTGTGGAGCACCCACTACAGGAAGAGCTGGGAGGACCTGAGATGCTGGGCCTGGAAGACCGTGGAGGCCCAGCTGGGGATGTCCTCCCAACGAGGGAAGGGTGCCCGTCAGACCCTGACCCCCCGTTATGTCACGCATTTTGGCGGTGGCATACCCTGAGGTGGATGGGCGCTTGAGGGCAGCACAGCAGATACAAGGGGGTGAGTACACACTCTCACTTGCTTTATGTGTTGCATTAGTGGCTCAAGATGTGCACTATTGGAAGGCTGTAGCATGTATACTAGGTAGATTGATTATACAGCTGGGAATGTTATTCATCATAGATGTGTGACAATGCCATGCAGTCAGTGAGTTGAGGGTCACTTATCCCCAATGTAGTATCTGTGTTGTCAGCCACTACTAAGGTGAGCTTGGCAGCTCATGGCAATAGGGTCATTGCATATGGGATGTCAGGCCATTGTAATATGTTCTTGCCAACCACTGTGCCTGGGGTGAATGCAGAGTCCTCAATGTGCAGGCAGGTAGTGTATGTGTAGTGAGGTGAGGTTGTCCAAGATGTCACAGAGCAACTTGCAAATGGCCTAGTTGGCATGCCAACTACTCATGCAGGATTCAGTTGGTTTGGTAGCCCAGGAATTGTGTGTTTCAGAGGGTATGGGAAGTGGCCAGGTACTGTGCAGCTGTGGTGGGTATGCCTTCCATCATGTACACAATTGCATCTGTGTCAGCATAAGAGGTACATATGTACATTGCTGTGGTTGGCCCTATGGCATTCCATTGTTGTGGCATGTGTAAGTGAGGACATGGCGTGGCATGGCATTAGAGGATGTTGTAGTTACAGTTTGCGACTATTGTGCTGGAATAGACTGATTGCACCTGTCTCTCTCTCCAACCCACTCTCTCTTCCTCTGTCTTTGTGTGCATCAGCATCATCGGGCGAATGAGAAGGGGCACCAGCGAGTGGGGGAAACTGCAGCCCATGGGATCCAGGAGGCTGAATTCAGCAGAGTCGAGAAGACCAGTGGGATGGAGGCAAGGGGAGTGCCACAGGGGAGGCGGGATTGAACACAACATCTTTAGATTCCTCCTCCAATGGTGACTCCCTGGCGGTGGTGGGCCCATGCCTGGATCATCCTTGTCCGCCACTCCCCTTAACAGCATCGCCCTCCCTGTAGCTCCCCACACAGTTGCCCGTGACTGCTCACCCAGGGGGTGGGAATCTCCTTCGTCATAGGCACCTCTGCCCCTACCCCAATCAGCCCTGCTGCCCTCAATGAGGAGGCTACTGACCTCCTGAGGTCCATCTCTTTGGGGCAGACACCCATTGGGAATGCCATCCAAGGACTTGCATCCCAGATGCAGCGGTCAAATGCCTTCCTGGAAGGCAGTCACAGTGCCCTGTCCACCCTGCAGACATCGTTTAGGCTCTGGCCTCCTCAATGACAACAGCCAGTGTTCCTACTCCTTCCATCCCCCCTTCAACTACCTGTTCCCACTCCCTCATCCCTCTCCTATTACGCATCCAAGGCACACCTTCATACCACAATGCATCCACATCAATAGACCCAGATCGCAAACACAAACACAAGCACCACAGGAGACACCACCGCCATGCACACACACAACAGACACCGGCAGACACAACAATATCCACTCCCTACATGGACTCCCCCACCACCTCTCCCCTCAGAGTCACATCCCCACTCACACCTGCAGTCACCACCTCATCAGTCCCAGATCCTGACACATGTGCTCTCACTGGCACCGTCACCACAATATCACACCCCTTACATCACATGTGCATGCACCACAACTGTCAATACAACCACATGCAGCACATCCACCATACTTGCAGACACCACCCCAACATTCATTCACACATCCCCCCTGCCATCGCCCTGCGTCTCCTCCCCCACTCCCAGTACAGCTACACGCCCACACTCAAACATCCAACAATCACCCAGCACACACATGTCATCCTCCCAGGCACCTGCACCCAAGGCACCTCCACATACAACCATTCCCTCTGCCTCCACTCCCAAATGCCTTTGCCATAATCTACCTTCTGCTCCTAAAAAATGTTTACTTCAAAAGTTTTCCCTGTTCTCCCCACTGGCTCAGTCCCTGTTCCAACCAAGTACCCTGCTACCCTTACTAGACCCCTGCCTTTCACCTCACAGTCCTCTTCTAGTTCTCACAAGGCCCTTCCACCACCTGAGACATCCACCCCCACAAAGTCTGCAGTTGCCCTGCCCAAAACCAAGCCACAACACACTCCTTCCACCCTGAAGGCTATGCAAAGTCCCACCTCCCTCACGGCTCAACCAGCCCCTTCCAAGGAGAAGTCAAAGGAGCCCTCCTCCAAATCCACCACCAAAGACCCCCCTCCAAGTCCACGATGAAGGAGCCCCCCCTCCAATCCCAAAACACCCCTCCTCTCCCCTGAGGTCCCTGCATGCCCCATTGATGCCCCAGCCCTGTGGAGGTCAGTACATTGTAGTCAGGAGTCGAGTTGGAGCATCATTCTGTGCCCAGTATTCTCGGGGCACTGTGGGACATTTGGACTGGCCCTTTGGCCTATTGCACATAGTTTGGTTTTTTAAACTTGTTCTGCGATTACATCTGCACCACGGCAACGTTGGTGGCAATGGTGACAACCGTCTCCTGGCTTTCCTTCTACATGTATGTATGGTGGATTTGTAATTTTGTGTGTGTGTTGTGTGTGCACTAATGTCCTTCTCTCCAGTGTATGCTAGGCTGGTGTACTTACGATTGGTGTCTTGGTCAGTGTCGCTGGTCCTGGAGGTCAATGGCCAGCAGGAGCAATGGGAAGACTTGCAGTTCGCGTGCCATGGCGCCTACGGACATCCGGTGTTTTTGAAGGTGAGTGTTCCCTTTTATGTTGTTTTTTTTCCATCAGGCTTTTCGTGGCGGTGAGACTGCCCAAGAAATCCTGGCGGTGTGCAAACTCGTAATTCGGTCGTGGGAAACAGCCTGTCTGCCAGCCTGGAAATGCTTTCCGTAGGCCATAGCAATCCGTCCACTGTGGCGGTTCGAATGGAAACTTGGCTGTGTTCTGCAGGTGCCTTCACAGTACTTGTAACATGGCAGTCTTCGCCACTGGGCCTGCGACGGTGCGACGGTGCGACCGCCACCTCCACCGCTACAGTCCACTGATCGCCAACACCGTAATGAGACCCAAATGTGTTGTTTCATGAGGGGTCAGCCTCAGATAATTTGTCAGGAATTGGGTGAGTGAAGCCTTGGTCCAATTTGGGTTGCTTATCCTGTTTGCTTGTTTGGACAATTACCATACATTGGTTCAGTGCATGTTGACTGGTTATCTGATTTTGGGTACATTAGTACTGTTCTGTGGCAGGGCTTCCATTTACTGTTTCCTACTCACATTTTTTCCTTTGATTTAAAATAATAGTAAGAATGGCTGGAATTGAGCTCAGCTTGTCAATAATAGGGCCACATCTACATATTGATGACTTCAGAATGTTCCTATCTTGCTCTTCTAATATGAAGCCCATCGGTTTTTCCAATTTAACATTAATTGAAGAGATGTGGGCTATAAAAACATTCATAGGGTCAATTTGGAAGTCAAGTTTGTCTGATTGCGTGTTAAGCGTTGTGATCGTTGTTTGAAGTATACTTAGATGAGAGATGTTTGGAGCCTCTGTGTTGGCTCTGGTCCTTCCTTTACTTAACTCTTCTTGTCCAGGGCCCACTTTTGTGGACTCAACATTGGGGGTCAAATGAGCTGGACCAATCGGCCGGTCCTGAGCTGGGCTAATAAGTGATTGTCTTGAAAAAAGCCAAACTGTCAATGTACCACACCGACCCCCACAGCAGTAACGAACTCCGGGCTGGAGACTACAGTCTCCAGCCCAGCGGCCGTCACTAGGCCGCCCACGGTAATATGACCCCGCTCACCGCCATGATTTACGTGGCTTTTTTACCGCCACGAAAACCATGGCGGTAGGCACTATCAGTGCCAGGGAATTCTTTACCTGTCACTGATAGGGGTCTCCCCCGCCCCACTCCCAACAGTCCTCCCCTCCCTCTCACTCCCCCTTCTGACATCCCGACATACACACACAGACCTACACACGCATACACACACACATACCCACATTCACCCATGCATGCATACATCCATGCACACACACATCCACACACACTGACATACATACAAGCACACACACATTTGCACATCACAACATACACGCACACTCACATCCATTCATGCACACACACATTCCATACGCCCCACACCCACATGCAGACACACAGAAACATACACCCCACACACAACACACCTCCCACCGCTGGCAGGGGGTCCTCCGGCAGGAGACGGGACACAGCGCTGCTGCCAGCAGCAGCATCCGCCAGCAGAACACCGCCAGGCCGTATCATGGATCATGATACGGTCGGTGACGGTCTACTGGCGTGGGGCTGCTGCTGGAAGCAGCACCACCTTACCGCTGTCTGACGCCATGACCGTTGCCATAATTCCGCCATTCTTATGGCAGAATTCCGTCTACGGTCATAATATGGTGGACGGTAGGTAGCCACGGAAACGGTCTTGTGGCGGCCGTCGCCGTGGCGGTAGATGGCGTTTTACCCCTATGTCATAATGAGCGCCTATGTTTGTCCTAAGTGGCAAGGGTATGCCCAGACGTGGGTCCCTTGTTCACTGTGCCACTGGATTCAAACTAGCCTGCTGACGAGGGGTGATTCCCTGAAAACAGTCCCAGGATGCTTGTTGCCAGTCCAGGGAGAACTTGGCCTGGAAGTTCGGGCTGGACTGTTCCCCTGGGGAATAGGGTCAAGACTGATTTGCATATGGCTAGGTCCAAACTTGGGTGGCATGGTGAGCAAACAAACAATGGATTTAACCCAGATCTGTGACCTGGGGTGAGTGTTTGAAAAGTTTTAGCACTCCGCCCATCATCTTGTTCTGTTGACTTACTGACACTGTATACCACTATAACTTACACCACTACACTCTACCTGACTCCACTCTACAACACTCCATGTTATTTTACTCTAGTATGCCACTATACTGCATGCAACTCCACTCTACATCACACCAGCCTACAATATTCTACTGTACATCGCTACAGTGTACCTCACTCGACCCAGGCCCACAACATTAGGGGCATGTTCCAGTTCTACACCTTCCTGACTCCAGTTGGCTCCCTCTGTCCATACTCTCAGGGCCCACTAAGCTAACCCATGGGGAACCCTTCTCCTCACCTGCGGACACTATCTGTGAAGCACCTAAACTTACTTTGCTCACAGAGATATCCCAGGGGGCAGATAGTACCACCAGGGCCAACACAGTGGTTTGGCCCACTCCACCCTCGGGGTGTGACTCTTGTTCCCCCACAGGGGCAACTCTGTCCACCAGGACAGCAAGCCACAGTGGCCACTGACAATTTTCAGGCGTGAGAGCCAGGCCCCAGGCCTCTCAAGGCTCTCCAACCACTGTGACTGTAGAGGGTAGGGGGTGGTAGCCCCAGGTGCCTGGCACCCTTTGACCGCTCTCCCTTCCACCAGGTCAGGGGTGACAGCCTGACCCTGGTCTGTACCCTCCCTCTTGGAGCGGCACCCCTAGAGTACAGAATTGTCAGGGGGCTTGTAGAAGCAGTTCTGCACATTTCTCCCACCAATGCAGGGATGTTAACCTGGAACTGGTCTTCCAACCTTAGGCCGGCACCTTCAGGTTGGACCAGGGCCAGGGGTGTGGCTTCCCTCCCCTTGCGTTTCTTTCTGGGGTCCTGCACCTCGCAACTAGAAGTGGCCCCCAGAAGACAACATGGTAGGGGCACTGCTAGCAGTAGCCTCTCCCTCCAGGACAGGGGGGACACCCTGCACCTGGCCTTCCAATCCAGGGTCTGTACCCTTAGATTGAACTGGGGTCAGGGGTGAGTCTCTCCCTCCCCTGTCCCTACTCCCAGGGTTCTGCACCCCCCCATCATGGAGAGTACCCCTAGAAATCACACTAGGGGGGTGATTGGGCAAACTGCCCCCCCTTTCAGGTCAGGGTTTACCCCCTGCACCTGATCCTCCAGTCCAAGGTCTGTATCCTCAGATTGGACCACTGCCTGGCAGCCCAGGACTTTCTGGGGGGCACACCTACCCCCCACCAGGTCAGAGTTTAACCCCTGAACCTGACCATCCAACCCAGAGTCACCACCCTGCGGTTGAACTACTGCCTGGCGCACCAGGACTTCCTTTGGAGCACACCTACTCCCCATCAGGTCAGAGTTTACCCCCTGAACCTGACCATCCAAACCAGAGTCACCACCCTGCGGCTGAACCACTGCCTGGCACACCAGGACTTCCTGGAGGGCACACGATCCCCCACAAGGGAAACACCTTCCCCAAGGGCCACAAAAGAGTCTGGCTGGCTCAGATCTCCTGAGCCCTGTCCATCTGGCAGTGTTTGGATTCCCCCAACCCAGAAATGGTCTCACCAAGGTCATTCCTGGGGGGCTATGACCTCAGAGCTAACCCCTGATCCTCCAGGTTCTCCACTGGGGTCTGTACCCCCCTCTCAACTCTCTATCTGGACTTCTGCACCCCCTCACTAGGAGTGGTACTGCAGGACACCAGAGCTGGTGGGACGCTGGCTACAGCCGCCCCTCCAAATTCTCCTGACACTGTGGGGTCTCCCTCAGCAGATGGTCCTAGGGTACAGGCTAGGCTCCTTTCCTGGTGTTCCCTCATGGAACACTCCAGAACCTGGAAGCGGATCTCAGGCACCCTGGGCCTCAGCCCATCCCCATTCCCTGTCTTCTGAGACTGGACATGGGATCCCTCACCCATCCCACTGCACTGGGACCTACCTGGGACACTGCAATCCTTCCCTACCTCACCTGGTTGGGAAATACCTAGACCACTCCCCTCACAAGCACCCCCAAATGCCTCTTCAGACTGTCTGGTACTCACCCAGAGGTCTGCCTCCAGTGTAAGTTCCCTGGGGTCAGAGAACTCACACTCCACCTGGTGTTGACGTAGCTCTGGAAAATAAGGACAAGACAGATGCTCTCCAGCAATTACATCACTCAGCCCCTCCCATGAATTAACCAAACTACCCTTCACCCAACCATCCATTGAAATAGTACCCCACATCACCCTCCTGAGACTGGTGAGACAGCACCTGACCGTCCCCGACACTCAACCCACACTCTTCTGGGATGTCTCCACACTCCATAACCAGGACTTCTACCTGGGGGGAACCCCTCTCACCTAGAGCCAGTAGAGTGTCCCTCCCATCACTAGGAATACGACTCCCCATGCCAGTTCCCCAATCCACGTTAGGGACCCTGTGCATCACTGGAGCTACCTCATACCCCTGAACATCCTGGTATGTGTCAACTCCCTCCTTCAAGTCGGGCACCAAGTCTCTGGGCACGTGCACTTCTTCATCTGCACTGACTATAGAATTTTCGCTGCCACCATCTGAACTGGACTCAGCCCTCATGGCTTCTAGCTTCAGCTCTTCACAACTCTGCTCCTGAGCTGCAACCCTTTCTTTTTCCAGGGCTAAGGCTCTCTCCTCCTCAGCCCTTTCAAGCTCCTCATCTAACTCTCTCAGCCTCCACTGTTCAGCTAGGAGCTATTCATCTCTTTCTGTTCTCCTCTCAGGGCCACTGCCCTCCTCCTCAGAGTAGTCTTCCTCCTCAGACTCAATTGTTATGGTTGCTTCCCATTGTGTCATCTCATACTGAAACAGGGCTGTCTCAAAGACCCACCTCGGAGACCTTCTCTTCACAGCCAGCCCAATTTCCCTCAACGTGTAGTACTCCAGGTGCCAGAAGTTGATTTCCATTCTGCAAAGGCCTCACAACCAAAAACTAGAGTCCCAAAATATCAACACTATATCCAGAAGGACACCAGAGAACAAAAAGAAAAAACTCTATGTGGTCACGTAATGGTCTGCACTGAAAACAGTAGCGTACAGTTAATCACTGTATGTCAAGTACAAATACAAGTCCAAGTCCAATTCCAACCGCTGATCACCAATGTTAGAAATGGGGTCTTTGGTTGGCAGTCAGGTTACCCCCTGTCCAAGCAAGGACCCTCACTGTAGTCAGGGCAAAGGAGAATCATGTTCAGCTAACCCCCGCTCACCCCCTTGGTAGCTTGACACGAGCAGGCAGGCTTAACTTCAGAGTTTAGGTGTAAAGTATTTTTTACCAACACACACAGTAACTTAGTGAAAACACTACAAAATGACACCACACATGTTTAGAAAAATAGGAAATATTTATTTAAACAAAACAAGACCAAACAACAAAAATCTAACATACACAAGTCAAGTTATTAATTTGAAAAGCAAAAGTGTCCAAAATCCTTTTGTAAACAGTAAAAACATTGCTAGCGTTGAAAAGTACCTGGGTAGCATCAAAATAACACACATGGGCAAGTGTGTAGCGAAAAAGGTTAGCGATGTGTCGATTTCTCACCCGCAAGCAAGACAGTGCGTCGTTTCTCCTTCTCCGGTTGGGTCAGCATCTGTTGGTTTTCCTTTCTGCAGGAGAGTGATGCGTCGATCTGGGCAAGCACTCGGGTCCGGGCAGGCGTTGCATAGTTTGTCCACGCCCAGCAAGGTTTACGTCGAAACCCCTGCAGCACAGAATCAGCAAAACCACGCTGTGTGGGTCACAATGTTACCAGCCTCCGTTAGCTTTGTGGTGCGTCGTTTCTGCAGCCCCGTGCATCAACCTTTCAGCTGCTCTGCAGGCAGAGCGTCAATTTCAGCCGCTAAGCCCGCGGTGCATCATTTCTTCAGCTGCGTCTTGGAGGTTGCGTTGGAAATTTTCCAGCACAGCGGTCAGTGAGTCGATTTTCAATCTTGGACTGCCAGCTTCACCTGTCAAGGCCCCTGGAACTGGATAAAGCACCACTTTGCAGGGCAGGAATCTCAGCAGAGAGTCCGGGTGCTGGCAGGGGAAGTCTTTGATGGCCCTGAGACTTCAACAACAGGAGGCAAGCTCAGGACAAGCCCTTGGAGATTTCTTCACAAGCAGGAATGAACAAAACAAAGTCAAGTCTTTGTCCCCTTGCACAGGCAGAAGCAACAACTGCACGATAACTCCACTAAGCACAGTCACAGGCAGGGCAACACTTCTCCTCAGCTCTTCAGCTCTTCTCCAGGCAGAGGTTCCTCTTGATGTCCAAAAGTGATCTAAAGTCTGTGGTTTTGGGTGCCCTTCTTATACCCATTTTGGCCTTTGAAGTAGGCTTACTTCAAAGGAAAGTCTCTCTTGTTTGTGAAATCCTGCCTTGTCCAGGCCAGGCACCAGACACATAAAAGGGGGTTGGAGACTGCATTGTGTGAGGTCAGGCACAGCCCTTTCAGGTGTGAGTGACCACTCCTCTCCTCCCTCGCACAGATGGTTCATCAGGAAATGCAGACTACACCCCTTTGTGTCACTTTCTAGAGAGAGGTGCGAACAGCCCAACTGTCAAACTGACCCAGACAGGGAATCCACAAACAGGCAGAGTCACAGAATGGTTTAAGCAAGAAAAGGCTCACTTTCTAAAAGTGGCATTTTCAAACACACAATCTTAAAATCAACTTTACTAAAAGCTGTATTTTTAAATTGTGAGCTCAGAGACCCCAAACTCCACATGGCTATCCGCTCCCAAAGAGAATCTACACTTTAATCATATTTAAAAGCAGCCCCCATGTTAACCTATGAGAGGGATAGGCCTTGAAACAGTGAAACCCGAATTTGGCAGTATTTCACTGTTAAGACATATAAAACACATTAGTATATGTCATACCTATACATACACTGCACCCTGCCCTTGGGGCTACCTAGTGTCTACCTCAGGGGTGTTTCACGTTTAAGAAAAGGGAAGGTTTAGGCCTGGCAAGTGGGTACACTTGTCAAGTCAAATTGGCAGTTAAAAACTGCATACACAGACACTGCAGTGGCAGGTCTGAGACATGATTACAGGGTTACTAATGTAGGTGGCACAACCAGTGCTGCAGGCCCACTAGTAGCATTTGATTTACAGGCCCGGGGCACCTCTAGTGCAGAGTACTAGGGACTTACCAGTAAATCAAAAATGCTAATCATGGAAATCCAATCAACAATACAATTTACACAGAGAGCATATGCACTTTAGCACTGGTTAGCAGTGGTAAAGTGCTCAGAGGTCTAAAGCCAACAAAAACAGGTCAGAAAAAATAGGAAGCAGGAGGCAAAAAGATTGGGGATGACCCTGCATAAGGAAAAAAGTCCAACATTGCTACTTCAATGCAGCCACTCTACTGTGCGCTATTCCATTCTGTACCACTTCACTCTATGCCACTTCTCTCTAGCCCATTCCAGTGTACACTATTACAAAGCATGCCACTCCTCTTTATGCCTCTTCAGTCTATGTTTTTCACTGTAGGCCACTACACTGTACCATGCTTCACTCCACACCAGTACACTCTACAACACTCCAATGTTCACCACTCTACTCTACTCTATGCCACTCCACTGGACACCACTCCACCCAAATGCACTGTTTGCCATTCCACTCTAATTCACTCCACTGTATGCCACAGCACTGTACGCCACTTCACTGTGCTCTATTCCACTGTAAGCTGCATTGTAAGCTGTATGTCACTCTACTGTATGCCATTGCACTGTACGGCAGTTCACTGTACGCTATTCCACTGTACACAACTCCACTTTACACTATACTGCGTGTATTTCCTTCTATGCCACTCCACTCTGCACCACTCCTCTTTATGCCACTCTATGCTATTTCATTATACACCACTCCACTCTACCCCACTCCACTCTATACCACTCCCCTCCGTACTACTCCACTCTATATCATTCCTCTGTTCATCACTCCACTTTATGCTTTTCCACTGAACGCAACTCCACTCTACCCTACTCCTCTCTATGCCACTCCACTCTACAGTACTCCACTGTACAATATTCCACTGTATGCCACTCCACTGTACATCACTGCAGTTAATGGCACTCCACTGTACACCACAGCACTGTATGGCACTGTACTCTATGCTAGTCCACTGTATGTAAGTTCATTCTACTGCATGCCACTCTATGATGCTCCACTCTATGTCACTGCACTCTATGCCACTCCACTTTATGCCACTCCACTGTACGCTATTACACAGTACTCTACTCCACTCTACTGCACTGTATGCTACTCCATTCTTTGTAATGCCATTCTACTCTACCCAACTCCACTCCACGCCACTCCACCAGGCACTGCTCTACTATATAGCACTACATGGAAGGACAATGTACCCCTATCAATGCCACTGTACAGCACTCTACTCTATAGCACTTTACAACACTCTATGCAACTCCCTCTACAATGATCCACCTCTGTTAATTTACCCTATTCTATGAGACAATTCCTCCACTGTACTCTGCTGTACTCCACTATAGCACTCTATGCCATGCAACTGTATGGCAGTCTATCCAACTTCACTCTACCATACTCTACTGCACTCTACTCTACTCAGTGCCACTCCACTGTACAGTACTTCAAATCACTCTGTGACAAGCTACTCTATGACACTTCCCACACTCTAATGCACACCCATCCACTTCACTGTATAACACACCACACCACTCCCCTCTACAACACTCCACAGTATGCTTTTCCACTGTACACCACTCCACGGCATGCCACTGCATTAAATGCACTCCACTGTACTCAACTCCACTCTGCATCACTGTACTATACCCTATTCCACTATATGTAACTCCCTTGCACTCCACTCCACTCTATAATAGTGCACTCAGTTTCACTGCATTCTACGCCACTCCCCTGTATGCCACTACACTGTTTGCTTTGCACTGTACACTATATATATATATATATATATATATATATATATATATATATATATATATATATCACTCACATTTATTCTAGGCTACTCCATTCTACTCGATTCTACACCACTGTACTCTAGAAAATGGTACACCACTCTATGCTCCACCACTCCACTCCACTGGACTACACTACACCCTACTCCATTGCATGGCACTTTACCCCAATCTATGGCATTGTACCGCACACCACTTTATGCCACCCCACTGTCCCATAGTCTATTCCTCTCTAAGAAACCCCACTCTACCAGACTCTAATATACCCTGTGCCACTATACAGCACTGTACCTCACTCTACAATACAATGTACATCTCTCTACTCAACTCTATGCCCCTACATCCTTGTTTACAAAACTCTACTGCGCTCTACAACACTTTTCAAAACTCTAGGCCTCAATACTCCACTGTACTGTACTAGATGCCACTCTAAACCTTTATTTATTGCTATATAAACCAAATGTATATTGCACAAATACTAAAAGTTCCTAACTTATAGCTATACCTTAAATTTGTGATTCCTGAGCCACCTTCATATTAATATAACTTTATTCTACAACCCAAACTTAAACTATGCAAACATTTTAATTTCAAATTTCAAAACGTATACTTATACTTTACAGCACTTTACAACACTCTTCTTCACTCTATGCAACTCCCCCTATGCCTCTCCACCCCAGTTAAAATACTCTATTCTGTGAGACACTATTACACTGTATTGTACTGTATTCCACCACTGCACCGTACACCACTCCACTGCACACTACTCTATACCATTCAACTGCACAACAGTCTACCTCACACGAAAATAACAAGTTGATCGATAGAATGATTTAATTAATCTCAGCCACTGACAACATCCCTTTCTATAATTTCTTGACCACCATGCCATTTCTGTTTGGACCCAGCCATTTGCCAATTAGTCTTGACCCTCCTCCACATAGGAATAGTCCACCCCGTAAGAAGGACGGGTATGCTCAGAAGTGGGTGCAATGCATACATTGTCACTGGAACCAAGAAATACCCAGCTAATGGGACCATATAATGGCATAGGCCATGCATAGGCTGGGTCTAAACTTAGGTGTCATGCTGTGCAAAATAACAATCAGCAGGGATGGGAACCCCGCTAAGTATTGTTCAAAGGCTTGGTTGAGTCTCTCTGTTTGCGTATCTGGTTAGGGATGGTAACTGATAGAGGTACAATGACATGCCTATAACTGTTTCATATTTGTTCCATAAATGAGCTGTGAATTGAACATATATGTCTGATATGAATATTTCTTGTAATCCATGTAATCAGAAACTGTCTTAGAGTAATACGTGAGCTAATTCCTCAGCCCATTGTAGTTTTGAAAGAGCAATGACATGGGCTGATTTCATTAGGTAGTCCTCCAATACAAATATCACACTGTTCTTCTGGAATCTTGTGAGTTCCACTGTCAAGTCTGCCAAAGTATGGGACCATGGTTGTTGGGAATGGGATAAAGGTTGTAGCTTGGACTTGTAAGGCTTTATTTTGAGCAATCATGGTGCTGATTTATTTTCTTGGCATACTTGGTTGTTTAAGGCCACAAAATGCACCTGCAAAGTGTTTTGTGTCTTCTGAACATCTGGATGACCTACAGATGGGGTGTCATGGCAGAATAAAATAAGAAATGGTTGAGATGTATCATTAGCTACAAATAATAGATTGTTATGGAACAATAACTTCTGTATTCTTCTCATCTGGGATTGTTCCATTATTCATTTTCCATTTTTATAGTTCACTGTTGTCTTTACATTTCTGACAGAAGTTATAAGCCTTTGTGGGCTGAATATAAATATGTTTGGTTGCACTGCAAGAGTTGCTTGTCCTTTAAACTAGTAAGATAAGGCATCCACCTTTCCACAGCAATTCCCTGATGGAAGGTAATATTATAATGAAGGCAAGGCAAAAATAACAATCAGCTGGCATGTCAAGAGTTGATATATTTTATGGACTTTTGATATCCTAGGTTCTTATCATTTTCCCATACTGCAAGAAAGATTAATGTTCCTTCCATGTAATGCCTCAAGCCTCCAAAAGGATTCTTGTATGTCAAGCAACCAAGGGTTGTAAATAATATGATTTCTTTCAGTCCTATTCAGTCAATGGCACATGATGAAACATAATTCTTTACTATGAATGGCCAGGAATGATCCAGATGTCTGGAAATGGGAGCAGTAGTAAAAGCTTCATTAAGATAGACCAAATATCTCTCTTGCGCTATTGCCCACTGAAAGAGAATGCTTTTCTACATAAGCTAACAGGAACGGAAGAACAATACTGAATGAATTTGCAGATGAAAATGTTTAAATCTTTCCATTTCTTTCATGGATTTTGGGTGGTCCTCTACCAGACCACCTTCACCTTGCTAACATCCGTAAAACTCCTTCAATCATACATTTGCAGACACATTTTTCTGCCGGTCTTGCAAATTTGAGAGTGTTCTTTGAGTGTGTAGAAAAATATATTGATGTCATTCCGCTAGACACCCACTAAAGTGTCTCAATGAAATATTGCAATTCGACAGAAACATTGCATAAACCAGCAGGTATGAGATGATGTTCAATAAGCCTCCTCCTATTTTGAATGCTGTGTTACATTTACCTTGTTAATGTCAGGGAGCTGTCCTTATCACCCCTACCTCATTGCATTTATCTGACTAATCAAGCAGTGACACATACTATGGGCCTGATTTAGATTTCAGTGGAGAGATTACTCTGTCACAAAGGTGACGGATATCCCATCCACCAAAATCTAAATCTCATAGAAAACAATGGGATTTAGATTTTGGCAGGCGGGATGTCTGTCACTGTTGTGAAGGATTAACAACCTCCGATGAAATCTAAATCAGGCCCCATGTCTCCAAAGGCAGAAGTAGAGTAGTTGGGCTTTATGTAAAAATAGGCATACAGTCATTGCTCAGCCAGAGCTCCTGCATGCTTGCTTGTATTTTAAATGTATCATGTGATAACATCTATATTCACTGTAACGCCCATACTCCTTTAGTAACCTTTATGTGTTTTTCATTGTTTATTTTAAACAGTTTTCTTGTGCATTATCATATCAATTAAGTAAAATGTATGCATGTGCCCACGTTCAAGAATTGCTGTTTAATGTCAGGTGTTGAACACGCTGACTCAGACAGCAGTGAGGGGCATGTGCTGGACACACAGGGAAACCTCCTGATGTGAAGCTGCGTGTGTCCATGGAGCTGCAATGTGAGTGCACACGGAGGCCTCCCATAGAGCTGTTGGGCTCTGCAGTGGCTATTCTATTTCAACTGTGCGCCGAGGCTTGAAGCATGCCTTTCCTCAAGACTCTTCAGTGTGAGAATGGTTCCTGTTCGCAGCCATTCCTGACTCTGCCTAGCTAGATATCTAGACAATGAGACAATGCGCTTCAGCATTACAAAACAGGGCATTCATCCTGCATCGTGCCCAGCATCAAAGACTGAAAAAACACCACTTACCTTACCATGATCTTTTCCCAGCCCACAGAAGCATCACAGGTACCTGCAACAAAAAAGGACATAAAAGAATTAAGGAAGGGGCTAAACCTTTGTTCTGGAACGCGTAAAATGAAACGTTTGAGTTAACGTTTATATTTGTGAACTGCTATGCTACTTTAAACAACAAATGACAGGGAGTAAACGACATAGGGGCTCATTTACAAGAAACTGGCCCCTCCTGATCGAAGCCCCAGTTTTGTTGCGCCGCCCTTCACCTCTCTACCGACACCATGGGAGCTGTATTTACAATACAGTGCTCCTTAGTGCAAAATGTCCATAACAGCATCAAAAAGGCTTACACTATTGTGGTGCTAAACCTTAACGTTGCTGGACTAGTGTTACAATTGTGACGCTAGTCCAGCAATGCTAGACAACAGCACAGCATCATCTTTGATGCCTGACCAGAACAGGTGTTAAAAAAATTACACTATGCTGGCACAGCATCGTGCAGTGAAATCATGTAGATTTGACTGCGCCATTTCTGCGGGGCTTTTAATGAGGGAACAACTACTTTGTATACATTATGGTGGTCATTCTGACCCTGGCGGTCTTTGACCGCCAGGGTGGAGGACCGCGGGAGCACCGCCGACAGGCCGGCGGTGCTCCAATGGGGATTCCGACCGCGGCGGTAAAGCCGCGGTCGGACCGGCACCACTGGCGGGGTCCCGCCAGTGTACCGCGGCCCCATTGAATCCTCCGCGGCGGCGCAGCTTGCTGCACCGCCGCGGGGATTCCGACCCCCCCTACCGCCATCCAGATCCCGGCGGTCGGACCGCCGAGATCCGGATGGCGGTAGGGGGGGTCGCGGGGCCCCTGGGGGCCCCTGCAGTGCCCATGCCACTGGCATGGGCATTGCAGGGGCCCCCGTAAGAGGGCCCCTACATGTATTTCACTGTCTGCTGCGCAGACAGTGAAATACGCGACGGGTGCAACTGCACCCGTCGCACAGCTTCCACTTCGATTCCGAGCCGGCTTCATCGTGGAAGCCTTTTTCCCGCTGGGCTGGCTGGCGGTCTGAAGGCGACCGCCCGCCAGCCCAGCGGGAAAGTCAGAATTACCGCCGCGGTCTTTCGACCGCGGAACGGTAACCTGACGGCGGGACTTTGGCGGGCGGCCTCCGCCGCCCGCCAAGGTCAGAATGAGGGCCTATGTCTGGTCCAGGTATAATGTGGCACAAGGATTTACAAACTGGTGCAGTGGTGACATTGCGCCAGTTTGTAAATATTACGTGGGGTCAGGGAACAGTTTTGCGCCTCCTTAAGATAAAAAACAAGATGCTAAGGTGGAACAAACGTGTTGTAAATAAGGCCCATAGTTCAGAAAACAGGAGTTTTGATGCACAAAGGTTCAATATGAAGGAAAATTAAGAGAATGATGTGCAATAATTTGCAGAATCTGTCTGGTACTAAACCAAGTATAAAATATTGATTGTTTTATGAACCAAACCTGTGATTATAAACCTAGTTGCAGTGTTCATATACTTTTGCCTTCCTCCTCCTAAATGTTGCTGGACTTTTGCTTGTTGGCCTTAGGACTCTGTGCACTTTACCACTGGTAATCAGTGCTAAAGTGCATGTGCTCACTCCCCTAAATATGGTTTGATTGGCATATACCTAATCAGCATACTTAATTTACATGAAAGTCCCTTGCAGAGTGTTATAACATATACCCAAATTAAATGCTAGCAGTGGGCTTGCAGCACTTATTGTGTCATCCACTTAAGTTGCTCCTTAAACTTTTTTCCCAGGCCTGCCACTGCAGCCTGAAGGAAGTGGCCCACTGCCATGTCGACTTGGCATTTAAAACCCCTTGCAAGCCTTAAACACCCCTTTTAAAACATATGTCTCCCCTAAGGTAGGCCCTAGGTAGCCCATAGGGCAGGGTGATGTGTAATTAAAAAGCAAAAAAACAACCAAATTTGTTTTCAGACTACTGAGAGACCTACACTCCTCATAAGGTAACACTGGGCGTTCCTTATAATAATGAATAAGTTATAATTTATAAACCAGAGGAGGCAGATATGTCATGTTTGGTATCCATGAGCTTGTAATGATAAACTCTCTTTAACAGTAAAGTCAGATTTATCATCACAAGTTTAAAAATACCACCTTTAAAAATTGGCACTTTCCTGCCCTTAGCCCTCTGGGCCTATAGCCTGCCATAGGTCACATGACTGGATGTAACTGACAGGCGGAGATTTGTGAATTCACCCCAGATAGTCACACAATAGGGGGATTAGCAGAGCCTAAATGGGCCATGAACTTACTTGATGGGGGACAGAGCTAAGCACAGCCCCACTTGTAACTGAATAGGCTGTCCTCTGCCACCACACAATAGGCTCAGAGATCCTGTATGCCAATATAGTTGGCTAGGAGCCTGAGCAGAGAAGGCAGGAAATTTGTGGAACTTCAGAGGACCTTTCTGGAAATGTCACCCAACTTCTGGGAACAGGGCACTGTGGTATAAAAATAGGTCTCCCAGACCTGCACCTCAGTTCAGACCTGCAAGAGGGCTCTCAGAGGACTGTGTGCTTCTGTGTCCTGCTGTGCACTCTACCAGACCTTGCCTGGAAGGACTGCTTTGCTGCTGCAGCCTGCTTAGAACTTTCAGAGGCCAGTCCTGCTGGAGAGCCCTACATTACAACCTGCACACAGGATTTTAGAAGGGACTCCAAGGGATAGTACAGCTGGTCTCCTGTTCTGAGCCATATGGACATGATAGGCTCCCACCATTTTCAACCTGCACCTGGACTCAGCCTAAGTGAGTCGTGGACCCCCAAGAAGTCTCAATCCATTCTTGGACCCTTGGTTGTGGTGCTAAAGGTGCCCACCTGGCCAGTTTCCAAAACTGAGGACTTGCTATTTTGAACCTCAAACTTTAAACATTCAGAACTCTGGTACTACTACTTGGATTTTCATGGTTTTGGTTTCAAATAATTTATAAAGATATTCTCTATTTTTCTATGTTGTATTTTCACTGTGTTGCTGTTTGTGTACTGCATAAATACTTAACTCATTGCCTCTAAGTTTAGTCTGACTGCTTTTTGTACCAACCTACCCAGGGCTAAACACAGGTTGAATGAGTGACTTTGGGGTGGTTCAACTTGCAAAGGAGTGTGGCTGTTGCTTGACCACGGCTCACACCCCAGTCAACCAAGAACCCAACTTCTCATATGCCTGATGTAAGAAAAACGAAGAGGCAGATTTATAAAAAGTGGTGCTGCACCTTATGCAGCACCACTTTTCTTGCGTCCCTTAGTACCCCCCGAACGGCACCATGTGTGCACCATATTTAATATACCGTGATGGTAGTTAGGGAACTATCATCAGCATTTTTCAAGCTAGTTTGGGGCTTTGCAGGATTTGCATAAAAAATTCTGATGCTAATCCTGCAAAGCACCCAGCACTCTAAGGGATAGTACAGCTGGTCTCCTGTTCTGAGCCATGATAGACTCCCACCATTTTCAACCTGCACCTGGACCCAGCCTGGGTGAGTCATGGACCTGCTAATCCTGCAAAGCACCCAGAGGCCCATTGATACCAATTGGAGCCTCCTTTTAACGCTTGCTCTGAGCGGGCATTAAAAGTGCCTAAAAATGATGCAAAGAAATCTCTTAGATGTCTTTGTGACTTTTTTCTCTCCCCCCCATTGGGGGAACGCCCCCTTTGCACGCATTATGCGTGGTTCAGCCATAATGTAGTGCAAAGAGTTACAAAGTGACACAATGCATGCATTGCACCACTTTGTAAATTTGGCGCAGAGATTGTGGTCTCTTTAGGCCACATTTGGGTAAAAAACATAACACAAATGTGGCACAAGAAGGCTCTAGGGCAGTGGTTTTAAAACGTTTTAATGCCGTGCCCCACCAGTGAGGAAACAAAAATCTTCGGGCCCCCCCCTCAGAAAGTTTCACAATTATTCTTTTAAGTTTGCAATGTTTATATATGTCTAGACTTATTTAAACATTGAAGTTAAGTTCTGTTGCCTTTTTAAAAATGCAAACAATGTTTCTCTGCTTAAAAAAGCTGTATTGTCTGCATAATGCCTCTTTTGGTCAGAGCCTGGAGCCCCACCTGGGATCACTTGAGGCTCCCCCTAGGGGGGCCCACGCCCCAGTTTGAAGACCCCTGCTCTAGGGGCTCCTAAATCTGGCCCAAAGTATTATACATATAACATCATAGCACCTACCATTGTCCAACCAACCTCAGTGTTCCTTAAATACCTACGAGTCAACTTGAAGAGTCTTGCACCAGGAAAGATTGCTGAGATCCTCAAAACAGGCTGTCTGTAAAGGTTTGCCTGAGAGGTGAGTGGACGACTCAATGGCCTTTGTCACTGTTAATTATCAGCACAAGACTTTTGGTCTGATGCAAGAAAAAGTGGGGTGGGTTGGACCATGGTAAGGAACAAGATTAGCTATTGGAGAGTAACATACTTCTCAAAACCATCTCTCTATTTTTGTATTACTTCAGGTTGACAACTTGACTGTGGACCAATTCATCAAAACCTCAAGGGTCCATCTCCCCTCTTTTGATCAGGCCTCTAGTTGTTCAATCATACACTAACTGGTAGGTACGGCTTCTTACCTCAATCACTTTTTCAGTTTTTATTTGGACCTATATTCAAAGCATATATGTAGATCCTTTTCTAAAAACTTGCTGTGACCTGAGCAGTTGTGTACTGTGTTCCACAAGAAAAACTGGTATCACTTCTTCTTGGACTCAGTTTTGCAATAGCCATTCTAATTTCAGAAGATTGAGGCTTACTTCTGAAACAACACTATTATTAATATTTCCTTGTCCATAAGGGTGAGTTATATTTTCTTTTCTGGAAGATCGCTCAGATACTATAAAAATGAATGGCATTTTAGCTGAATATGTTGTTTAAAATATGCTCTTCAAAATACATGGGGCCATATGTACAAACACATTTTCCCATTGACACAGAATGGGAAAAACCCTTTGCTACATCTGGCCCTTACTTTCTTATCTCTTAAATTCAGACCCTTAGTGCACTGCTCTTCTTCAGAAAACTAAGTCTTTTCTATGAGGAAACAGACTCAAACTCTGTAACCTATTAAGTGTTGTCTCCTCTCGCAAACAGTCAAACAGTAATGCCTATTACTTAATCTCTGGGTATTTTACTCAAGATAACGTGTCTTGTCATGACCAGAAAAATCAAAATATCACCCACTCTCACTGTCAGCTATCCTTTTTAAATCTCCTCTTTACTTATGTCACTAGATGCATTCACCAGAACATATTTAAATGATCACTTAACATTCAGTACAGCAAGGGCTCTGAAATAGACTTGAAGATTTCCCCCACTGAACTTGTGTTTTCCTGACTGATTTAGAAGAGGTGGAACCAATGGGTTTCCAAAATCTAAGCCTCAGTTGTCTCTCTTGGTCTGGCAACCCACTCACCACAGTGCCATTTGAAAATAGTGGCTGTATCCCTGCACCGTTTGGATACTGCACTGATTTTTTTCCTCCTGGAACCACGGTGTAAAGTATAGTGGTTGTAGAAGGAAAATTAAAAATGTTTACTCCATACAAAGAAAAGTCCTTATTTGCATCAGGGATATTATTTTTGTTTTATTTTTTAGTAGCTACCACCCACTATGCTGGTTTGTCAGTGAGGAAAGTACATCCAGTGGATGATAATTAATCACAGAGTTTCACATTGGATAGGGATCTCTTGATATAATGGTACTTCTTCAGATGGGAGGCCATAGATAGGAACTCTTTCAGCCCAGCTGGCAGGCAGGCTTTGCACCAAACAGCAATTCAATGCTACGTCTGACCTTAGACTGGACATCTCATTTCTTTCAGTTATTGTGTCAAGAACATTTTTGCATCCATGTTTATCATTACTTAACCGATTTTGTTCTTTCCTGAAAAGGTGTTTTTTTTTTGTTAAGCAGATTTATTTGTTTTCTTGTTTAACATCTGTACACATATTGGAGGCCTGTAAAAATGCAATACTGTTATGCTGACATTTTTAAATATTTCCCTTACTTTGTCAAATATCTTTACATGGTTAATGGAATTTTAGCATGAAATAGTAAGGAAATATTTTGCACAAAGCTAAGACTGTGTTTCATCCATCTGTTTTTGATTTACAGCTCAGTACCATTGACCTGGGTAACACTTACCAGCATTCCTCCGTTCCTACTATCCTTCCTGAATATGGGTCCATGCATAAATAAGTGAAAAGAGGAAAGTAAGAATACATTATTGCATTGTTTAAGTAATAATGATTGACATGTTACATCCTGATAAGTTTACTCCTATTCCTACTCTTTCTAGACACAGTCCTTAATTTCCATTTTGACCCATCTCAGGGTCAATATTAACCTGGAGCCCATTAGCCCATCAGTCACAAAAATATTAACAAGCTAAAATGATGGGCAAAGCCATTGCATGAGAGTGGAAAGGGCTGTTCCTAATGACTTTGATAAGTAAGAGTAGATAATAAGGGCATAATCAGTATATTGATAATTTGACAATACTACCACTAATATGTGTTTCAGGAACACGTCTTCCTCAAGGCTGAAAACTAAAGAAAACACAAAAATCAAATCTTACAAAGAATATGAAATTTGATTACATTACAGAAATTCCAGTCACATAGAAAACAACATCATACAGATAACAAATCACCTATAGTTGTTAGTTTAAATAACTATTTTATTGTATATCATCTCTCTCAATTCATGCTCAGACAAGGACTTCACATTTGATATTCATATTTCATCTGTTTCTTATACATATATGTCGTAAAGAAAAGTATTATTAAGACTTATTATTAAGTCTTTAAATCAAACAACACACTCAACACAATCAGCCTTTATAACAGCTTCAGATGCACAGCATGTGTCTGACTGCCTACTACCTAAATTGACAACCTGCAAGAGGTTCCGGGATCAAGCTTATGACTCCTTGTTGCCCAAGCTATTCCTGGGATACTCTGTGCTAAATGCTAATATAGACATGTTTAAAAAGAAAACGTTATCACAACTCACTCCTCTTAATCAAGGATAAAAGTCATACTATATTTGTGACATTTGCATAAATTCTGTTTCCATTGACATGATCTCCATGATTTATCTATACATGTTAGAACTGTAAATCATGAGAACAGATGCAAACACATAATATAAACAGTTGTGAGCAAATTATTGTCTACACCGATTGCCAAAATTCCATCAATAATACTGCTCTCTCAATCCACCAACCAAATTTATCAGAAATGCAAATTTTGGCAATGTCAATTAGTTCAAAGGTTCACAATAGACATAACAAATAAAGTAACCATGCCACATTCCCTAAGTCATTATTGTGCATTCAATTTGGATTCATTTTCCCTAGTTTCAATAATATTAATGGATTGCAAATCACCCACGCAAAAAAATAATTTATTGCTTAGTTTATTTTCTTTGTGTAATTAACATTCCTTCTCCCCCACCTCATGGAGCTATGAAACAGTAACTACAAAATATATAACAAAACTCTTCAATACATCAATTCAAAATTGTAATCTTTGAGACCTTATGTCTAAAGCACCCTATTTTGAGCATCCACTTACAAAAAGTCAACATGGGTTTTCACACATGAATGCACAACCTGATTTCTGCTGGATCCTGCTCCATATTAGATGTGCCTTTTATACGCCACAGATTCCTGCCAAAGTTCTGCCACACAGTGCAAACCAAAAATAGTAGCTCAACATCTACCTTTCTCTATTCTAATAGGAGGCTATTGAAACATAAATTCGACTACTAATGCACATTTGTTACTGTCTTTTTGAACGCCCTGTTGTGCTGAAACAACATGTCACCAACACAACATCAAAATACAATTCATGCAATGTGTAAAGAACCTATCTCTCATACTTAAAAGCAAACCCAAAACCCCTTTCTTTGGAAGCCTTCAATGATTGCCAATGTGTTATTTCCTCATGATCAGGATTTCTTCAACCTTGAATATATATTTGTAATAATAATATAACATTGTCTGTAAGTAGTAAAAACTCTTTCTACTTCTAGGAAGCACAAAATCTATATCATCATACAATAACCAACTAATTGGTAATCTCTAACCTGATTTACCAAAGTGTTCTTGCAAATGCTCTGATAAAATATGCGATCACGATCTTTAAAGCACAATGATTGATCATTTTGGATTAATTTGGGCACTTCTCTTCTTCCACAAAAACAAACTTGATCTAATGCAAAAGGTTAACAAAAGATACCAAATGTTTCATTCTGTCTAAGAATAAATCAATAAGAACATCCAATACCATAATTTTATATGACTGGTCCATACTACTCTCTGTAGATTGGTCATTGGAGACCTATATACAAGCAATACTGTTATACTTACATTTCAACATATTTTCCCCAACCTTGTAAAATATCTTTCCAGACCCAATAAAATTACAACTCAGTGATACTTTCTATCATTCAAGTAACAATAAAGTAAACAGTTCCCTGTCCATATTTAAACCTTTTGGTACTGTTTTGAATTGATCCATCTAAAAGGTCCCCCTTGTTCTCAACAGATATTCAAAGTCCCACCCTCTCAATTTGGGATTTACTTGTTCAATTCCTATACGTTTACCTGTTATCCCAGCCCAATGGTATGTTCTTTCTTCAAATGGGTAACAACTGGGTACAGTAAGCTCGGACTTTTATCAGCACTCAAGTGCTCTCTCCATTGTTGCTTCAATTTTTCTTACTGTAAACAACACCTGCACATGAAAAAATAAATACATAATCTTGTGTTACAACTAATGAAACCCTTAGTATCATACCTTCCCAAGTTGTCATTATCAGTGAATTTTATGGTACCATCTATTATATACTTACAGCAGTTACAAGAATCACATTTATGGCACCCCGCAGCAAAGTTGGAAGCCATTGTTTACCTCCGTGTAGCCCCTTAATCTGATTTTTGAATCCCAGCGTATCACCAGGACTTAAAATTTACTTTAAAATAGGAGCCCTAGTGTAAGTGATATATGGCTTGCATGTAAAGAACTTCCCTAGATCTTGATTATCTTTCAGTAAGCTGCTCACACTCACTAAGTTACTTTTATTTTACATTTAGACTATTTTTATTTGATCCAGTTAGAGCTAGGAAGGTGCTCAGCGCTACCTCATCATACTCATTGGTGCTCGCTTTGGCTGCTTATTTTGGAAGCCATTGCAATGCAGACTCCTGTGTCATCCTGTCACCATTGTGAATTAGTAATATCTGTGAATTATCGTTCTATGTGACTTTTATCTATGTAGCTCGTACAGTCCCACACAATTTCACAGTGATGTGTAGTACTAATAATATGCATCTATGCATTGTAAAAAAGGGAGATTGACTTGGTCTATCAAGGGAAATGACAATAGAATCAAAGACCATCAATTGCAATGCATTTGTTCCAACTGTAGTTTTTGGTGAGGAAATGTGCAATAGGGATTTTAGGAGTATTGCCAACTCAACAATAGTTGATCATACTGGTACCATAGGCAATCTGATCTAGAAAAGTAACTAGGGGCCAGATGTAGCAAACGTATCCCAATGCAGAAATGCATTTTGCGAGTCGTTACCGACTCGCAAAATGCATTTCAGACTCGCAAATAGGAAGGGGTGTTCCCTTCCTATTTGCGAGTCGCATTGGGATGCAATACCATTTGCGACCGCATATGCGGTCGCAAATGGCATCGCAGTTACCATCCACTTCAAGTGGATGGTAACCCAATCGCAAATTGGAAGGGGTCCCCATGGGACCCCTTCCAGTTTGTGACTGGAGCCCAAAATATTTTTTCAGGGCAGGGTGTGGTCCAAGGGACCACTCCCTGCCCTGAAAAAAAACCGAAACTAAAGGTTTCGGTTTTTTTTGAAGTGCAGCTCGTTTTCCCTTAGGGAAAACGGGCTACACTTAAAAAAAAAAACTGCTTTATTTAAAAGCAGGTCGCTAACATGGAGGTCTGCTGACGTCAGCAGGCCTCCATGTTAGCGAGTGCCTATACTCGCAATGGGGCCGCAATTTGCGACCCACCTCATGAATATTCATGAGGTGGGTCATTGCGACCCCATTGCGAGTTGCAGTCGGTGTCTGAGACACCGTACTGCATAGCAATTTGCGACTTGCAAATTGCGAGTCGCAGGGACTCGCAATTTGCAAGTCGCAAATTGCTTTTTTGCTACATCTGGCCCTTGGTTTGCCTGTTATAATAATTTTGTGGAAATTAACCCTACCTCTAATCAATTGTTTTATTTTCTTTATTTCTTACATCAGCACCCAAGAGCAAGAAGAGGGGCAGCATAGAGGCGGATCCGGCACAAGCTGGGGAGGACGGGCCGACCACTAGTGCCAATTTTGAGGGTTCTGCTCATCCCTGTAAGTCCTATTATCTATTATTATTAGTTCCCTAACTTTTAACTCTGCCCATCATTATAATACTTTTAATTTTGCCTTGTTTATTTTTTGTATACTGTCTCCTTAAAATAATTGCATTGTCCCTGCATTATCTTTTTATCTGTCTTTTATTGACCATTTTATTCCACCCCTTTGTTGCGCTACAATTATTCCATGTCATCATCATCATAGGTTATAGCTCTGCCCCTCCATTATGAAAAGTTTTGGTTGGCTTGACTACCTGAACCAATAAAATGTCCAGAGTGATATTTTTTGATAGAAGATACTGCAGTGGTAAGTGAACTCTAGCAATGTATTGTAGGTGCATTTTTTCAATTAAAAAAGGTAAGGAGAGGTGTACCTGGCATCTAAAAATTGTTTAATGTTTTTGTTTAGCCAGGTCAACGACCACCAGTGGCGCCAGCTCAAGTGCCGCTGCAGGAAGAGATGGAGCAGGGGGAGAAACTGCAGCAGGGATGGGTGGAGGTAAGTAACATTGCTTGCTTATTGATAATTACTGTTATACTCACTAGCTACAAGGATGGATTTGTGATCGTGAACCCCCTGACTTACTAGCTACAGCAGTGGTTGCTTTCTGGTCTCTTCTATCTACAACTCATCAAAAGCACACATATTGTACGCTAACAATGATGGCTTGATGGAAACGGGAAAGAGGGGAAGGTTAAAAGAGAGAATGGGCGACATTAGTGAAAGGAAAGGATGTGTGGGTGAGTGAAATGATTCATGGGTGAGTACTGGGTAAATGGATGGATCAGTGAAAGGATGATTGAAAGGAAGGGTGGATAGAAGAAACTGAATGGATGGACAATAGATTGTGAATTTTGGGGAAAGACTGGAGGAGAGATAGTAAAGCTTAAATCATGATGGCTATGGGTAAAATTATTAAGAAGATTGAATAATTGCTTGGATGGATAAAAAGGGAGCTCTTCTGGAGAGGAGCATGCTTCTCACCTACTTCACTTACTTTGTTTTATGGTTATCAAAGCTATGGTTGAAAGTAGGGGGTATTTTAATTTGCATTCTAATCCCTTGACTCACTGTATTTGTTAAGTGAGGCAGATATGTACCCCACCCATCATCATTCAGCAACCTCATCCCTGCCAATGGCATTTTGCTACCCATGACTGAATAAGTGCAATACGATTCAATTCGTGACTGCGGAGTTGGCTGTGCAATGTGCGTCTGCTTCAGTTAATACAGCATTTACAAAGTTTCAATGCATTGCAAACCGAACACACACGTTGTGTTTTTCTTCGCCCACTCAGTCACCTCTTAGTACTTCACTCCTTTATTCTTTCATAAAATCTTATGTCCCATGCCTACCAAACAAAATGCAAAATCCATTCTTGCAATGTTCCACATTTTTATGGTCATGTGAGTATAACAGCTGTATTTTATGCCTGCTCAGATTTTTCCCTTTAGACTTTTGTCAATACAGTCACTGAAAAAGCCAAAGCTTAGGCACATGATGAATCGATGATCAGTGATACCTCTCTATTGTATAGCTAAAGCTTTACCTACATGCCTAATCCCCCTGCCTTACCCGGTAGTAGAGTAAGTCAAGTTTCCTTTCCTTACTGCCCGGGGGAATGAATTTGTTTAAAAGGCAATTTGATTTCAAGTTATGGTAAGGGATACTCAGTGACAAAAATACCAAATACAATCTATATAGCCCATTCCTTTCCCTGTAGTGCAGTGCATTGTTTTCCCCACAGTCTACTTATGGCAGACAGGATAATATATCCACATTCTACAAGCAACATGTATGATGTATCTTATTTATTATTAATCTGCGTCTTTGGAATCAGGGAAGAGACTAATTGAAAGGCATTTGAAGAGGAGCAGGGCCATTGGAATTCAAGATCGTTAATTGTCAACAACACCTGCACCAGCTACAGACAGTAACAATGTACTTGATTCGCTGGCAAGCATGCCTCCATTATATTGGCATAGCAACTTGTACTCCATAGTGCATAATTCCTTCCTCATAAATGGGAGGTAATTGATTTTAGTGTTCTACTTAAGTGTCTTTTTAGTTCTATAAAAGCCTTTGAAAGAAAACAAATTACATCTGCTTTTTTAATCTGGAGTTATAGTGCTTTTTTATGTGAGGAATGTGTGGGTGAACAAATAAAATTGGCCTTGTGACTCTCATAATCATATTCACATCAAATTCTATTATTCCTGGTGGATCAGCAATATACTGGTACTCTGCCACCCACTGCCTAATTTTGAAGAAGTGTTTGCTCAGACCATTATTTTCAATTTGTCTTTTTTATTTCGTTTTTTCTCAACTTATTTACTCCTGCTGGTTTGTCATCACCACCCACCAGGAAGGAAATAGTGGCCCGTCTCTGGCAGCAGAGACCAGGGGAGTATATAGGCATAATACTAGCAGCTGGTGGTTCTGGAGGAGGAAGAGAGGGAAATAGCTGCCTGTGACCCAGGACTCAGTCCAACCTCCTGGTCACTACATTGTAGCAGCCAGCTATCAGGGTCCGTGACTGCACCTGCAACTGCCCCCTCCCACTCTGACAGAGCATTGCTCCACAGTATCCTGCAGTGGATGGACTGTATGGAGAGCATGCTCGCCAGGATCCAGCAGAGCCTGGAACAACTTTGGAACCAAATAGATTGTTGTCTTGGTAGGAGGGACTTGTTGTGAATGGAGAGGTTAGGGAGGGAGTTAGGGACAGGTTTCACTTAGGGCTTTTTGGGGGTGGGGCTATATGTTTGGGGATTGGGCTGGGCCTGTTGTAGGTGGAAAGGAAGGGTTTTATTTTTGTTAAAAAATAAAAAGGAATACTTTCTTTTACTTGATTTATACCTAAATGTTTGGTGTCTGGTTTGCACTGCTGTCTTTTAATGTAGCCTGTCTTTTTAAACCACAAAAAAGTCTATCTCATTTACTTATACCTTTGCTCTACTACTCTCTGCAACCATACGGACCACTTGGAGATGATTGCCATTGCTTATTTTGCCTACAAAAACCTAGATATACATAAAAAACATCTTCTTCAGTAGAAGGTATTTACTAAGTAAACAAGTTTACTTCAATCCATAGTTCTTCTCTCACCTGAATAGATGAAGCAAGGGAGTCTTCCTACTGCAGGGTTTTTCCCAAGGTGGGTGGAAGTAGTAGCAGCAGTCTAGCACGCTAACAAGAAAGACAGAAGGTGCAACGCCCACCTATATGAACTCCAACTGCAGGAATACTCAAAGGGTTACCCATCTCTGTCAACTAGATTGAAAGAAAACAGAGTTAGTGTATCATATTATATCATAACTTGAGGAAGACTGAGACCAGACTACCATAATGACAGTATTTGATACACAGCAAAGAAGACCTGATGATAATAAAAACTATCAATATCAACATCTTTTGAGCAATGGAGGGGAGCTAGTGTTTAAAAGGTAAACTTAGGAAAGGAAATCAAGGAGTCAGGAGAAGCGGGCTCAGAGTCAAGAGTGGTTGGACAAGGTTAAGCATTTACGTAGCACACAACACAAGGCTTTAATAATGATGTTGATGGGTCTGCTGTGGAATATTGCTCAGATAATAGAAAGTCATGCAATGGCTTGGTGTCGCTTTCAACATATCCAACCCAGCAAGTGTGGATCCATTTAAGGTGTAAATATAAGTCACAGCTCAATAATTCACACAGCTCGGGGGAATAGGGTTAGGGGCTCAATGAATGGATGGGATAGGGGATTTGAGGAAAGGTTTGACAAAGACAAACCTTAAACAAAAGAAACCATGACAATATTCATCAGGGCACTGAGCAGCACACCATCATCAATTTGTTGTGGAAGGAAACGACGTTGGGCTAAGTATGCATTGCAAAAAGTCTTTCTGCTCCAGAAAGACCCATGATTGTATATCTCTAAATGTTATGTCTTCTAGATTTGAATAATACAAATTATTGAGGATTGAAGTTAGCCCAAACAGTTATAAAAATGATGGTTGTTAAAAGGAAAATGACACTATGTTGCCAAATTGGTCGGTGCATCTCCATTCTTCTTGGAATGTCCGTCACTCTTGGGCGCCTAGCTGAACCTGTCTGGTAGGGAAGCTGGAGTATTGAGCTTTCATCTAGGTTTGTTTGTGTAGGAGAGGAATAGGAGAAAGACTGCCTATTGAAAAAAACAGTAACTGTATTATAGAGTAAAGGAGAAGGACAAAATGAGGCTAAGTAAGCTTCATGAGGAGTCAAAAGTGTACCTAAAAGACACAGAGGCACATCAAGAACATAAGAGGAGTTTCAAGTTTTAGCCAGCAATGCAGCAAGAACATACACAGCAGCATTTCTCAAATCAAAGCAACTTTTTCCAGTCGACAGAGCTGAGTGAGTAGTAGGCCCCAGAGTCTTCACCATTGTCATGGTTTCTCTTTGAAGTCAATAAAGGTCTCCTCCTAGCTATTGAAGTAATCCTACCCTGAGTTCTTCCATCTCTCCTCCTTCACCTGAGTAGTGCACTGCTGTTAAAGAACAGATAGAGAAACAGAACTGGAGCATTTTATGTAGATTTGTGTTTGGCAAATAAAGTGTTTTCTAAGGAACCAGAATAAAGGAGTGGACCCTGCAGGCAAATTTCACTAAGTTTGAAAGGCCAATCACTTTTGGAAAAAATGATAACCCATCATAACACATCATCCCCCAAACATTACAAATCATTAGAAACAAGTTTACAAATTTGTTGAACTCTCTTCCTCACTGTTTGCCATCACATACAACATTAATCATCACTAACAATCACTCAATATATCACAACTCATTGGTGCAATACTTAGTAGTCACCTCTTCCAATCCAAGCACAGTGGTTGAAGAAAATGTTATCTCCTCTTTGATGGTAGCAACACATTGGAATTTGGCATTGACACTGGTATTATTTAAGTCACTGATCCCCAGAGTCAACCCTGCCAGATGATTTAAAACAAGGGTAGGCAATGGCATATTAGGGAGGAAGGCATTGTATCCAATGTCCTATTTGGAATGTGGGGGCTTCTTCACTGCACATGGGTCCAACTCCAATGCGGCTATATATGTGACTAAAAATGGTGGGGTAGCATAAATCAGACACAAACATAATGTTCCATTAGTAATTTGTTTTTGTTTTTTTAAAGAAAGAAAGGAAGAAAGACAGAAGGAAAGAAAAAAGAAAGAAAGAAAGAATGATGAAAAAAGTTGAACAAGAAATAATTATAAATGGTGCCACTGGCATACTCAGTCCAGGAAGTAGAGTTCGTCCTCAAACACAAGTGGTTCACCCAGAAGTTGGTCATTAAATACACTTGATTTTGACCAATCATCCTTGTCCTCCTCCTGTGCTGTTTTGGAAACCGTGTAATCAGGTCGTATAAAATTGCTGGTTAATTTTGATCATGGTTAATCTCTCCAGAGTTTGAGGTGAGAGACTGGTCTCTCTCACTGTTACAACTGCACCAGCTGCCCTGAACACACGTTCAGCAGACATGTTAGCTAAAGGATGAGCCAGATACTTTATTGCCAGCCTGCTGAGCTCAGTTCATTGACACATCTTCCCATACCAATACACCAATGTATCTTAATCCACAGACACCTCTACTGGGCCTTCCAGAGACTCCTGGAACATCCTCTGAAGTTTCATTGATATTGCCACTTGCTCAACCTCTTTTGACTTTGCCTCGGAACTCGACTTAAAACCTGCCACTTGAAACCACACCAATGCAAAGGTTGGGTCCAAATCTTCTGATGCTGTTGTTGCCAGTGTTCTTGTTGCCGGTTTTGGCTGCTTTGACCCAAGACTGCCCTCTCTGGAAGTCAAAGGCGGCACCCCAGAACTGCAGAGTTGTCCTCTATGTTCTAGCCATTGTTCTTCCAGTTTTCCGGCTTGCTCAGTAATCCACCTCTTGTATTTTGAAACATCCCCTTCAGAAAAAGGAATGAAATTGGGAAGAATTTTTTTTGTAGTGTGAATCAAAAAGGGTGGCACAGATGTATTCTTGTGAAATCATAATTTCCATTTGTAGCCTTGTATTACAAGCCAAGATAAGGATTAAGCTCTCAACTAAGTCATGCGCTTCTGGGTTTTCATTCAACTTTTCAGACACCTTCTAGAGCAGCTGCAAAAATGGGATAACTTGGCCCATCGTACTGACCACCTTGCTAACTTCCCATGTGAAAACCTCTAAAAGGAAACAACATCTGTGTCAGGCATTTGACTAAGCTCCATTTGTCCGCATCCATAGTCATAGCTTTCCCAGTTGCATCGCTTCTTAGAATGATAAAGTCATTGATCTGCCTGTACTGCTCAAACAGACATTGCAACATATATTGGGTTGAGTCCAATGTGTTGGCAGCTCCTGTATCAGGACTACTCTGTTACCATGCTGACTTATTCACAACTGCTTCCTGGCTTTAAAGCAATGGCTGAAACGAGTGCAGATTAGTCTGCTGGTGGTCAGTATGATGCTGTTTATGTATTTTTTGTGTGAAAGTCTTGCACAATCAGGTTGATGCAGTGCGCCAAACCCAGAACCATGAAATAGCCAGAGCCTGCCATGGCCTTGACTATGTTACTGCTGTTTTCTATGGCATCAAATCAATTTCAGTGACCTCTGGGTCACAGCTATTTAGACACCTTGCTATTAAATGTGTTCAAGATGTTTGCAACTGTATGTGATTTCTTTATGATGAACATGGCTACCCTTGCATGCCGTAGAATTTCTTCAGGGCAAAGACCTGTAGAAAGCTTTTTCCTTACCCTCCCAAAAGAGATGCAGTGTGCAGTGATGCACATGTAATCAGTAGCCTGACAACAGTTCAAAATATCTGTTGTCAGGTGGACCATGTGGACAACACTTTGCTGCAAAGCTTGCCAACTAATTGCAGCACATCATGATGCAGAGCTGGAACAGCAACTCGGGCAAAATAGACCCGAATTGGAACCTTCCATTTGGTAGATGGGTGCCACAAACTCTGAGAATCGCCCTCCTTCCACAAAAGAAAAAGGGAATAGGTGCAGTGTAACATTTTTGGCAGCTTCCCATTGAACAAACCAGTGATTTTGTGGTTGCAGTTGTAGTGCTCCTCCTGCCTAAACATGCCCATAATTGTAGCCTGGATTTTCTTCTTTTCTGGGCCACTGACGCAGGTGATTTTTGAGATGTAGGTGATAGGAGACGCAATGTGCATATTGGTGTAGTAACTGTATGCTGTGGTGCCCCCATCTGACTCTGAATTTTTCTGTGCCATTGTTAGGTCACTGAAGCAGGTGATTCTGGTGCACTCCTGGGGACAGGGCTGTTTTGCATGAGGATGTCACTCTCTTTTTCCTCACCTCCCACTGTGATTTGACCAGTTGTAGCTGATGTTTCCTGGCTTTCCTCACCTTTACAACCACATTCAGCTATTTTTTAGGATGCTTCTCCCACCGGATTGTGTGATGTTTTCTCATATGGGTTGTCTGGTCTCCAGTACCATAATGTGAACCAGGCTTACAGCGATGAATACTCATGTAGCAAATGGAACATATTGCAATTTTCTCCCCCTGTTTGCTAATCATAAAAAAGTCTCAAACTGGGGAGAAGAAAGTTTTTACTGGGCCACTGCCTGAAGAAGAACTAGAGGTCGGTGGGTGTGTTGATTGACTCTCTGCAGTGCATACTTCTACTGAAGTACAGGTTGTTGCAATTCTAAGTAGGGGCCTAACAAATATGGAAGCTGGATGTACTGCCTGTGGCACATCCCTGAGAGCAGGTTGGATAGTAATGTTGAACTCCTCTGTGCCAGCTTGCACAATGATGGGCTTGTCGTCATCCTCTTCCTCATCATTACCCCCTAGTATGATTCTTAAGTTTCATGGAACTTTTATTTTCCCTTGCCTCTCCTGGCATCTCCCAGCCTCTGCCAGGGTCCACTCCATGTTCCTATCATCAGAAGTGGTACTTGGAGAAGATGTGCAAGTAGTACCCTTTCTTCCTGCTGGATATCTGGGATACATTGATTTTAAAAGAGGGCGGTTCTTGCAAGGCGGGAGCTTGACCTTCTGTTTTGCTCCAACATGGGAAGATCTACCATTGCTGCCTGTGGCTGCTGTCCACTTTGCTCTGTTTCCGAAAATAAATGGTTACTACTCTGTGAAAGGGACAAATCCAATTCAACGTATCTGCTCATCAGCGTTGCCATGATTGCAGAAGCTGCTTCACTGACAGACCTGGTCTTCGACTTAGATAGGGGTGGTGATGTTAATGTGGAAGTGCTGCTCTTGTCGTGTAGGCTCTCATTATTCTAATGAGACTACTGGATTTGAGTGACAGAATCGCCAGCGATGTTGGGGTCTGAGTCTAACCCACTATAGGTGACACCTGTCGGGCTAATTTGGGTTTTTCTCTGGCTAACTAGCAGTGCCTCATCTTTACCCAAGAGCAGGGATGATTGGGCAGCCGAGCGCATGACACAATTGACTCCTCAGGGAAATCGTGGTCACTCAGATTGCATCCATTTCTCTCAGTTACATTAGTCTCACATATACAAGGACAGTCAGAGGCAGTACATGTTTCAATGAGGTTTTAATTAAGCAACTGCATCTTAGATAATAAAGCATGTACGTCAATAACCAGGACGATGAAGCATGACAGGATTAAAATTGTGACAAGCAAAGTAAAGCATAAAAATATGGATACCATATTGTCACTAGAATCATTAAAATAATTCCTACCTAGGCTATATTAGAGCACAGCATGTTAAGCTCTAGTTCTGCACTTCAGGTTCCCCTGGGAAGACATCATGCCCCATTCCTGAGCAAGAGGCCTGTAGCCTACAGAAGCAGCTGTAGCGAAGCGTTCAGCAATCAGCATACAGTCGTGGTCATCTGACTGGAATCACCCTCTAACGTGTATGAGACAGAGAAGTGTTTTTATAATAAAACAGATGATTTTCTGAGAAAATGTCCCTACGTGAGGTTGTGTATGTTTCTATGAATACCAGAGACAAAGCGTTACCACGTTTACCGGCAACCTATCTTACTGCAACCTTGAGAAAAGCATAGAGTGAAAGAAATGTCTTGTTTAAGAACGCAGTGCTGACCTAGGCAAAGAACAGCTGAATAGAGATAAATAAAACCAGACCGCAAATATGGCTATTGTTAAAATAATAAACAAAGCTGAATAAAGTATATCTAGGTTAAAGTGCACAGCGGCAGGCCTGGTTTTGCTAAAATAACGTGTATGGAGCTACATCTAAAATGGTGACACAACACTCTGAGGTTCCTCCCCTGAGGCCAGTGTAGCAGGCACATATTTTCCAAAAAAGGTTGTGGTTGTCACACCACTGGCAGAAAGCAGCTTCTTCTTCTCATTGGCCACTTTCTTCGGGCATCTAAAGGTCCAGGTTGGCAGCGGCACCAAGATGCACAAGGGAAAGAGATTGGAAGACCAAAGTAACTATAAGACCTTCTCTTTGGAAGTACTGCGGATAATATTATATTTCTTATCTTGTGCACCTAATCAAGCAAGGAAAACATGTAGTTATTGAAACATGGCATTGTTGCAGTTTGAAATAGTATAGACAAATGGTGTGAGGTGGTTTACATATTTAATCAATAGCAAATTAATCAAACATTGTAAAGTCAAACCACACCTCGATACCATAAAATTTAATTTCAAATCAGGCAACACAACATGAAGATATACTTCTTTGCTTTATCTCCATCCTTTTTTAAAGGAGACACTTGGAGTAGTCAGAGAGAGGAGCATGGGTAAATGGAATAATCCTTAAAAAAAAATAAGGCGGCAAGGGGATCCAGGTGAAATGGAATAAACATTAATAACATGAATTGGGCTGCCACTTTTTCAGCAGAGCACCACAGCCTGGGTGTCCAGAAGGAAATCGAATTATTATGCACCTAAAGAAACCGAATGCTGTAGTTCAGCTGCAGATGGATGGATGAATGAATGGATGTCAATTGATGGATGGATAGATCACAGCAAAATGCAGAGTTAACTAACATGAAATACAACATAAAAAATGCACATTTAAATAAAAACAAGAAATTAAAACAAAAATTAAAATTGAGGATTAAAAAATAAACCATTAAAATAAAATAAAAAAGAAGAAATAAAATTAAAAAATAAAATAAAAAAATAAAATAAACATGAAATAAAAAAAACAATTTAAAAAATGAACGAAATATTTAAATAAAAATTGAAATAGAAAATAAAACTAAAGCAATACATATAAACTTAAAATAAGCAAACAATCAATAATTAATGATGTTTGTATGTAAGCCTATGGCAAAGAAACACTGGCTGGATGTACAGGGAGCAAGGAGGTATTGCAAACAAAGATCACATGCAAGCCTATTACAAAAGAACACCTGCTGGATTGACAAAAGAGCTTCCAGCCAAATGGTCAGACAACAACAAGAAGGAGAAAGGAGTCATGAGGAACAAATGTGAACCCATGCAAGCCTATGTCAAAGACACACTGGTTGGATGCAGAAAATGTCTGGCAGCCACAAGGTAAAACAAAAACAAGGAGCAAGGAGGCATGGCAAACAAAGAACGCATGCAAGCCTATGGCAAAGGGACATTGGCTAGATGAACAAGACGAACAAGGAGTAATGGAGAATAAAAAACACATGCAAGCCTATGGACATAGACTACACAAAATGGCTCCTGGCCACACAGCATGGAGAACAAAGACACATGATGGATGATGACAAGCAAACACACACACATACACACACACAAACACATACTACTGAAATATTTATTTTGTGCTCTGATGAATACTAGTACTGGGCCTACTGGCTAGATGGCCCTTTGGAAATCAAGGCCACATAGTAAATGTTGGACCTGGCCCTTTTTTCAAGATCATCCTCAAATGTTTTGCCTCCTTCCTCCTATTTTTCCTGACCTGTTTTTGTTGGCTTTAGAACTCTGAGCACTTTACCACTGCTAATCGGTGCTAAAGTGCATATGATCTCTGTGTAAATTGTACTGTTGATTGGTTTATCCATGATTGGCATATTTGATTTACTAGTAAGTCCCTATTGAAGTGCACTAGAGGTGCTCAGGGCCTGTAAATCAAATGCTACTAGTGGGCCTGCAGCACTGGTTGTACCACCCACGTAAGTAGCCATGTAATCATGTCTCAGACCTGCCACTGCAGAGTCTGTGTGTGCAGTTTTAAACTGTAAATTCCACTTGGCAAGTGTACCCACTTGCCAGGCCTAACCCTTCCCTTTTCCTACATGTAAGACACCCCTAAGGTAGGCCCCAGGTAGCCCCATGGGCAGGGTGCAGTGTATGGTTAAGGTAGGACATAGACTAATGTGTTTTATATGTCCTGAAAGTGAAATACTGGCAAATTCGGTTTTCATTGTTGCAAGACCTATCTCTCTCATAGGATAACCTGGGGGCTGCCTTTAAACATGATTAAAGTGTAGATTCCCTTTGGGAGCAGATAGACATGTGGAGTTTGGGACCTCTGAACTCACAATTTAAAAAACATCTTTTTGAAAAGTTGGTATTCAGATTGAGTGTTTGAAAATGCCACTCTTAGAAAGTGGGCATTTTCTTGCTTAAACCATTTTTGTGACTCTGCCTGTTTGCGTATTCCCTGTCTGTGTTAGTTTGACAATTGGGCTGTTTGCACCTCTCTTCAGACAGTGACACAAAGGGGGCTGGGGTGTAGCCTGCATAACCCGATGAGCCATCTGTGCTAGGAGGGAGGGGAGGAGTTGTCACTTGCACCTGAAAGAGCTGTGCCTCCTCTCACACAATGCAGTCTCCTATCCCCTGGGGGGTGTCTGAAGCCTTGTCTGGGCAAGACAGGATTTCACAAGCAAGTAAGACTTTCCTTTGAAGTAAGTCTACTTCAAAGGCCAAGATTGGTATAATAAGAGCACCCAAAACCTCTGACTTTAGACACTTCTTGGGGTAGACACTCTACCTCACAGACACTTGTGGACAAGAAACCTGCTGGTGAAGAATCCCTGAACCAGACCTGCCAAGAGGAACTGCCTGGCTGCCTAAAGGACTCACTGGGACTGCTTTTCTGAGAAGGACTCAGCTGCTCTCTGGCTGTGCTGAGAAGTGCTCTTGAAGGGCTTGGGTAGACCTTGCCTCCTGTTCCCTGAAGTCTCAGGACCAAAAAGACTTCACTCCTGCAACTGGACTCCTTGTGTGGTGAAAATTCAAAGCACAGCCTGCTAAAAATCAAGCACAGCATGCCCCGCAGTGAGAAATTCACTGCACGTCGAACCGGAACAACGCAGCCCGAATTCGCAAGGAGAAGATGAGAGCAGTGCCTGCGTAGTGACCGGAACTTCGACGCACGGCCTACCGGATCGACGCTTAGCTGACCGGAGACTACGCAGTCTGACTTCCAGAGAATCAACACAGCGCCTGCCGCGTGGGAGAAATGTCCATGTAACACCCTCTGGATCGACGTATCGCTTGTGACTGACCAGGAACCTCTGCAACCTGAGGAGGAACCAAGTCTGCACACCAGAAATAAATGCAAAGTCTCCCCCTGCATGGAAAATAACAACGCATATTGGTGTGCGAAGGGGCGAAACAGATGGACACTTCCCCGTTTTCCACTCATCACCTCCTCTGTGGTCCCTTGTGGAGATTTTGAACACAAACCAGGTACTTTGTGCTTGCAAGAGACCATTATTGTTTTTAAGAAACACATTTGTTTTTTCAAAGACACTTTATATCACTTCTACAGTGATATCTCAATATTTACTTATTGCATTTTAATCGTTTTGACCTGCATTTATCCAGATAAATAGTATATATTTTTCTAAACATTGTGCGGTGTACTCTTGTGGTGCTACACTGTGTTGTTGTATGATTTATTGCACAAATACTATACAAATTGCCTTCTAAGTTAAGCCTGACTGCTCAGTTCCAAGCTACCAGAGGGTGGGCACAGGATAATTTGGATTGTGTGTGACTAACCCTGACTAGAGTGAGGGTCCTTGCTTGGACAGGTTGTAACCTGACTGCCAAGCAAAGACCCCATTTCTAACAGTAACATATTACTGTAAATGTTACAAATATGTAGAAAAGGACAGGTACTGAGCTGTGCATCAATTTTCCATTACAAAAGATGGAATATCAATGAAATGCAAAATAAATAAATAGGCCCATACTTAAACTCCAGACCACCGACTACTAGCAACACAAAAGGATAATGGACGGAGTGCTGAAACTTTTCAAACACTCACCCCCAGTCACAGATCTGGGTTTCATCTATCGGCCTTTTGCTCAAAATGCCACCCCAGTTTGGAACAAGCCTTACGGAAATCAGTCTTGACCCTGTTCCCATGGGAACAGTCCAGCCGAACTGCCTGGCTAGGTCCTCTTTTAGCATTTGTCACCCACTACTATACATTTTTCAAATCAAATTAAAGTTCAAAGAAATACTGGTGCATACCCACGCAAACAAACAACACCCTTATTCAATAGTTTTGGAAATTTTACAGAAACAAATTTCTCAATTCCAAAGGTATACCAGGAGATAATGAGAGTGATCCTTCACCTCGAAATCCAAGTGAAAAATGACCAGGAGATGGACAAAGCAATAGGAGAAGCATGCTGGACAGGAACAGGAAGTTGGAGTTTCTGTAGCACTTCCTTCCTGTTTGGACAAAAAGGCTTCTCATTTTAAAAAACAACTTGAAGGGTCCATTGGAGAACAAAATCCACCAAAAACAACTATTTGACTAGATTTAGGTACATCTCAAGTAGAAAATCCACCCCAGCTGCATTTTGGCTCACAAGCAGGACTGTTTTAGTCACCATCGCATCCAGAAGCAGCACAGGTAAATGTAATCTTGCGCACATGGTCAGAAACAGTGTGAGCAACACAAAGTCTTGTGCACGCGCTTGCTAGTAGCCCTACAATATTGTGGCAGTTGTGAGAAAGCACCAAACCCCAACCTCGCCCACACGAACAAACTCCACCTGGTGCTGGATTGTTCAATTTGCAAACTCTGCACAACTCCACTTAGCACACAGTGCCCAAATTCAGCAGATTCTGCCTGCGGAGCTGAGTTCTAAGACAATATAATCTATTTATCTACCCTGTATACCACCCTGTCTGAGAAATACACGGGACTGGACCAGACATGCCCCTTCTCAAAGAAACCCATGAAAAGGTGTGCATAGGAAAGAGCAAACCTGGATCTAATTTCTAGTCCTCATCTCTGATGAAAAAGCTTATTTCCATATGGAAAAAATATTTTAGGAACAAACTCAGTGAAGTCCAAAAGCATCTTAAAAATGTTATAGGTAACTCACGGATTTTGTATATATAAAGTCCTTCACTGCTTACAAACCTTTATTATGGTCAATCCAAGTATATAAAATAGTAACATCTAGTGTGACAAATGGTAATCAGTTTCCTATGGAATTTCAGTAATTTGATTCAATAAATGTTTGGTGTCACAAGAATGTGAAGGGAGTGTACTCTTTCAGTACGAGACCAAATCCTTGAAATAACAGCCCATCCAGGTAGAATTTTACCCTTTTCATGTATTTTAGGAAGAATATAAATGGTGGGCTTTCTAGAATGTTCTATATTTATGTTAAGATACCAATACTCTTCATTAGGAAGTAAACATGCTTCATGGTATCCCTTTAATCTCATTGGTAGTTGAGTCTTAGACATAGTAAGGACCCCTAGATCCACAGACACATGATTATCTACATCACTCAGCTGTCTGATAGCCTTCTTGTCATAAACCACAAAATCCAGAATCACCGCATTACTACCTTGTCTGCGTGTCTGATAATAATTGAGATATCTTTCTGTAGGCTATTTAATGCTCAAATCTCATCTACTCGAATTATAGTGACTTTTGTCCTCAAACATGTCAAATTCATTGAGTACCAGTTCATAAAAAACAGAAATCACAGATGATTCCCTAAATCAGGGACAAAGTGTGAAGAAGGTTTAAGTCCAGGGGACACCATTTCTATAGCACTCAGCTATATCCTCAATATCTATGATATTGTCATCCTATTGACTCATCAATTTTGCAACAATCTCAAGGTCCTTAATAGTGTTGGTGTTTACATCTTCCTTTATTTTAACATGACATTTGTGTTCAGGAATTTTCTCACAAAACCTTTTCAAGTTTGAGTCTCCTTGTAAATCTTTATAAATCAGCCTTGGCTCATAACTAAGGCTGTTGTTTTTTCCAAATGCATACGGACAGATAACAATGTGTTTCCTGTCTGTATTTATATTTCAAAGTGGAAAAAAGTTGAAAATTGTGCTTCTAATGAGTGACTTTCCATGCGGTCTGTTGTGAATTCCAAGACATAATATGAGCACATGGACAGCATGGAGAGTTAAAAAAACAGATTATGATGTCTTTTAATACAGGAACAATATAAAATATATTTGTAGTAAATTGCTCTTATTTATCTGTGGGCGTATTGTTCTGCTACATTTGACTGCTGAAAACGATAAAATGTGAGAGTCATCAAAGTATTATTGCAAGTTTATCAGTGAAATACATTTGGAAATATACCATTTTTTACTCCACTTATTTCGAACAACATAAATATGGATAAATAATAATAATAATAATACCAAAAAATAAATATCGATAAATAGAGATGTAAAGGTTCAAAAAATAAATAACATAGAACCGGGAGCCTAACTCACATCTCAACCATGGGCCCTTAAGGAGTGAAATATGATCCCTTACTTAACACTTGTAATTCCGTTTTTTAAAGTTTTTTATGTGACATAATGATAACAGTTTTCAAAATGTTCTTTCTCTCTTTTCAGTCTGTGCCCTTGTCTGTATCCTACATTTCTCTATCTTGTCTCCTGTTAGGCTCACTCTTTCCACCTTTTTTCCTCTTCTTGTCTGAATTCTTTAACTTGTCCCCCTCTTCTCTTTGCAGCTGATATTTGCTCTAATACCCACATACCATTTAACTCTTGTAAAAATGTTTCAGGTTATTTACTTCCAGGCGTAGCGTTTGAATTTGAAACATCTGAATCTGAACCACTGATATTTTCATGAAAACTTGACACAAAGCTAATACTTGGAGCCTCACTAGTTCTAGATTTCTGACTTCTTTGGTTGGTGGTTTGAGAAAACGTGCATTGTTATTAATGTAATTGTGTCAATCATTGTAGACAATAACCACTGTTTAACTTGTGGGTTTACATCTATTAGCATGATTTGCAGTTCTATTATGTATAGATAATTCATAGAGACAGAATTTATGCAAGAGTCTCAAATATGGTATGATTTTGATTTTTGATTAATGTGTTGTGAGTTGTAATAGGGCATGATGTTGTCATGTAACATTGACAGCTTTATTAAATATTAAATATGAAGTCCCTGCATAAAAATGGATCAGGAGAGAGACGAAATGCAAGAAGAGAATTATTTAAACTGAGAAATATGATGATGTTTTTGTAGGTTTTTGATTTTTTTTTCTGTGAATTTAATATCTGTAATTCAAAAAATGTTGAGGTCCCTTGTAAGATTTAATGTTGTGTTTTTTTTTAGTTTTTTTTTAACAATTTTCAGTCTTGAGGAAGGGGTAACTCCCCAAAACAAGTGCTGGCTGTACTACTGTTAAATGGTTGAGTTGTTCTTAATTTTGGTTAAAATGAAGAAAGTTATATTTGAAAACCAATTGGTGTGAAAAATACTGGTGAATGGGATTTTTGTGCTCAATAATTGTGTCTTGGAAGACTTAGGGCCGTATTTATACTCTGGTTGCGCCGAATTTGCGTCGTTTTTTTCGACGCAAATTCGACGCTAAACTAACGCCAACTAACGCCATATTTATACTATGGCGTTAGACGCTTCGGGCGCCAAAGTGCCCGGAGTGTGCGTAATTTTTTTGCGTGAACCCCTTCCTTGCGTTAATGATATGCAAGGGAGGCGTTCCCGTCTTAAAAAATGACTCCCAGGCCTTTACGTGGTATTTATACTCCCGGGCAAAAGAGACGCCCGGGAGTGGGCGTGGCCAAAAACGGCGCATTTGCGCCGCTTTTTAACGCCTGGGTCAGGGATGGCTTTAAGGGACAAGTGGGCTCAAAATGAGCCCAGAGTGCCCTCCCCTGCCCCCAGGGACCCCCCCTGCCACCCTTGGCCACCCCAGGAGGACACCCAAGGACGGAGGGACCCATCCCATGGACATTAAGGTAAGTTCAGGTAAGTTTTTTTTTTTTTTTTTTTTTGTGGCATAGGGGGGCCTGATTTGTGCCCCCCTACATGCCACTAAGCCCAATGACCATGCCCAGGGGACAGAAGTCCCCTGGGCATGGCCATTGGGCAAGGGGGCATGACTCCTATCTTTACAATGATAGGAGTCATGTTGATGGGGGATGGGCGTCGAAAATAAATGGCGCAAGTCAGGTTACGATGATTTTTTCGACGTAACCTGACTTGCCCCATTTTAAGACGCCCATGCGCCATTTTCCCCCTACGCCGGCGCTGCCTGGTGTACGTGGTTTTTCTCGCGCACACCAGGCAGCGCCGGTCTGCTTGCGCCGGCTAACGGCATTCAATAAATACGGCGCCCGCATGGCGCTTCAGAATGGCGTTAGCCGGCGCAAAACTTTTTGACGCTAAACTGCGTTAGCGCAGTTTAGCGTCAAAAAGTATAAATATGGGCCTTAATGATTTGGGAACCACCAATGGGGTAGTGGTGAAGGAGAAATTAAGTGCTGAGTTGTGTTCCTTTTTTACCCTATGACTAGTTGGACTACCTTTGCCATAGGACAACACTGGGTTTCCTTATTACATTTAACTTCATGTTTTGTGTCTGAGAAATTGTAAGGTAAAACCCTTTTTAATAGTATAGTCAGATTTCAAGTTACAATTGTGAAAATGTCACCTTTAGGAAGTTGGCGTTTTCTTGCCCTAGCTGCCTGGTGCCTGCAGCCTGTTCCTGGGTCACATGACTGGCTTTAGATGACAGTTGGACTGTGTTTATTCCCTCCCGATAGCGTATGATGGATGATTAAGTGTGCCTGGTGGGCCATCACTGGCAGGATGGGGCTCAGCCTCACTTGCAACTAAATAGGATGTGCTTTGCATTCACACAAAGGACTTGCCACTGCATTTTTCATGAAGCCAGCTTGGAGTCAGGGCAGGAGAGGCAGAAAACTACAAACAATTCAAAAGGAATTCACTTGAAACTTCTCCCACTTCACAGAAGGCATCAGGTATAAAAATAAGACTATAAGACCCACATTTCAGCTCACTTTCTGAACCTGTGGAAGGACACTCAAAGGACTGTCTGCTACAGTGCCCTGGTCTGTACTTCAGAGGACTGCTTTGTTGCTCCTGGAAGGACTGCTTTGCAGCCTGAAGCAGCTTGAAGCCTGTCTTCAACCCTCGGAGGCCTGCTCTGCTGCTTGAGCCCTGTACCATAGCTCAAAACCAGGACAGAAAAGGCTCACACATCTCAAAACCTTACCTAGATCTAGCTTGAGTGAGGGGCAACTGACTCCCCAAGAGGTACCCTTTCCAGTCGTATACTCTTGGTGTCAGTATTAACCCCTTCTCTGCCAGGCCTTTTCCCCCTCAGGTGCCAGGACTTATTTTGGCTATTTGGGGCAGTTTGGACTTAGACCCTCATAACGTTTTGCCCACATAAGCTACCCACACCAAATCTGCGTCCTTTTTTTCCAACATCCTAGAGATTCCAGAGGTACCCAGAGTTTGTGGGTTCCCCTGAAGGAGACCAAGAAATTTGCCAAAAAACCTCAAGAATGTTTTTTTTTTTTTTAAACAAAAAAAAAAAAAAAGGAAAAGAGGGTTGCAGAAGAATGCTTGTGGTTTTTTCCCTGAGAAGGGCATCAACAAAGGGTTTGTGATGCCAAAATCACCAGCTTCCTAGCTTTCAGGAACAGGCAGACTTGAATCAGAAAACTAAATTTTCAACACAATTTTGGCATTTTACTGGGACATACCCCATTTTTACACTTTTTTGTGCTTTCAGCCTCCTTCCAGGTAGTGACCAAAATGAGTGTGAAACCTATGCTGGATCCCAGAAAGATAAACATTTCTGAAAAGTAGACAAAATTCTGATTTCAACAATGGGTAAATTGTGTAGATCTTATAAGGGAAGGGATTCCTACAGAAAATAACAGCTGAAATAAAAAAAAAATTGAAATTGAGGTAAAAAAAATGCAATTTTTCTCCACGTTTTACTCTGTAACTTTTTTCTGCAATGTCAGATTTTTTAAAGCAATATACCGTTACATCTTCTGGACTCTTCTGGTTGTGGGCATATATAGGGCTTGTAGGTTCTCCAAGAACCCTAGCTACCAAGTGCCAATAAATGAGCTGCACCTTGCAATGAGTTTTCATTCCATACCGGATATACAGCAATTAATTTGCTGAAATATAAAGAGTGAAAAATAGGTATAAAGAAAACCTTTGTATTTCCAAAATGGGCGCAAGATAAGGTGTTGAGAAGCAGTGGTTATTTGCACATCTCTGTATTCCGGGGGTACCCATACTAGCATGTGAATTGCAGGACATTTCTCAAATAGACGTCTTTTTTACACACTATCTTACATTTGGAAGGAAAAAACTGTAGAGAAAGACAAGGGCCAATAACACTTGTTTTGCTATTCTGTGTTCCCCCTAGTCTCCTGATAAAAATGGTACCTCACTTGCTTGGGTAGGCCTAATGCTCGCGACAGGAAACGCAACATGGACACATCACATTTGTACATTGAAATCTGATGGTTTTTTTTGCAAAAGTGCCTAGCTGTAGATTTTGGCCATTGGCTCAGCCGGCACATAGGGAAACCTACCAAACCTGTGCATTTCTGATAACTAGACACCTAGGGGAATCCAAGATGGGGTGACTTGTGGGGCTCTCACCAGGTTCTGTTACCCAGAATCCATTGCAAACCTCAACATTCGGCTAAAAAAACACTTTTCCTCACATTTCGGTGACAGAAAGTCATGGAATCTGAAAGGAGCCACACATTTCCTTCTACCCAGTGTTCCCCCAAGTCTCCCGATAAAAATGGTACCTCACTTGTGTGGGTAGGCCTAGCGCCCGTGACAGAACATGCCCCAAAACACAATGTGGACACATCACATTTTCCCCAAAGAAAACAGAGGTGTTTTTTGTAAGTGCCTACCTGTGTATTTTGGCCTATAGCTCAGCCAGCACCTAGGGAAACCTACCAAACCTGTGCATTTTTTAAAACTATGAACCCTAGGGGATTTAAATATGGGGTGACTTGTGGGGCTCCAACTAGGGGGAAACATCCTTTTTTACGACTTTTTTATTACGAAAGTTGTGGTTAACGAAAGCGCAACAACGCTTTCTTTAACCACGACTTCGTTTTTTTGTGCCTTAACTACGTATGTTCTGAACAACGAACATGCGCGGTTAAGGTACAAAGAAGGGATTGGCGAAGGAGGACGACGCAGGTGACAAGGGGTGGACTAAGGTAAGTAGTGGGTTTAGGTTTTGTGGAGGGGGTGGGGGGTCAGTGGGTTTTAGGTTTTGGGGTGGGGTTGGGGGATGGGGCGTTTTTGGTTTTGGGGAGGGGGTGGGGGGTCAGGTGGTTTTAGGTTTTGGGGTGGGGTTAGGGAGATGGGGCGTTTTTGGTTTTGGGGAGGGGTGGGGGTCAGGGGGTTTTAGGTTTTGGGGTGGGGTTGGGGGCATGGGACGTTTTTGGTTTTGGGGAGGGGGTGGGGGGCCAGGGGGTTTTAGGTTTTGGGGTGGGGTTGGGGGGATGGGGCTTTTTTGGTTTTGGGGAGGGGGTGGGGATCAGGGGGTTTTAGGTTTTGGGGTGGGGTTGGGGGGGTGGGGCGTTTTTGGTTTTGGGGAGGGGGTGGGGGTCAGGGGGTTTTAGGTTTTGGGGTGGGGTTGGGGGGATGGGGCGTTTTTGGTTTTGGGGAGGGGGTGGGGGGTCAGGGGGTTTTAGGTTTTGGGGTGGGGTTGGGAGGGTGGGGCGTTTTTGGTTTTGGGGAGGGGGTGGGGGGTCAGGCGGTTTTAGGTTTTGGGGTGGGGTTGGGGGGGTGGTGGGGGTTTTGGTTTTGGGGAGGGGGTGGGGGTCAGGGGATTTTAGGTTTTGGGGTGGGGTTGGGGGGGTGGGGCGTTTTTGGTTTTGGGGATGGGGTGGGGGCTCATGGGGTTTTAGGTTTTGGGGTGGTGTTGGGGGGTGGGGTGTTTTTGGTTTTGGGGAGGGGGTGGGGGGCCAGGGGGTTTTAGGTTTTGGGGTGGGGTTGGGGGGGGTGGGGTGAGGGATGTAGGGTGAATGGTGCCTATTAGTAATGGTTTTATCAGGAATGCCTTTACAATGAAATTTCGTTGTTAAGTCATTCGTGGGAAAATCATTAGTAGTAAGGACGAGGTCGGTGTTCCGACCTCGTTGTTAAGGTTAGTAGTTGTTTTTAATTCGGTGTTCCGTCGTATAATCCCAACTAGGTTCTGTTACCCAGAATCCTTTGAAAACCTCAACATTTGGGGAAAAAACACTTTTTCCTCTCATTTCGGTGACAGAAAGTTCTGGAATCTGAGAGGAGCCACAAATTTCCTTCCACCCCGCATTTCCCCAAGTCTTCCGATAAAAATGGTACCTCACTTGTGTGGGTAGCCCTTGTGCTGGTGACAGGAAATGCCCCAAAACACTATGGCCCTCATTCCGACCCTGGCGGTTTCAAACCGCCAGGGTGGAGGACCGTGGGAGCACCGCCGACAGGCCGGCGGTGCTCCAATGGGCATTCCGACCGTGGCGGTAAAGCCGCGGTCGGACCGGCAACACTGGCGGTCTCCCGCCAGTGTACCGCCGCCCATAGGAATCCTCCAAGGCGGCGCAGCTAGCTGCGCCGCCGAGGGGATTCCGACCCCCCCTACCGCCATCCAGTTCCCGGCGGTTCTCCCGCCGGGAACCGGATGGCGGTAGGGGGGGTCGCGGGGACCCTGGGGGCCCCTGCAGTGCCCATGCCACTGGCCCCGTAAGAGGGCCCCTAAATGTATTTCACTGTCTGCGTCGCAGACAGTGAAATACGCGACGGGTGCAACTGCACCCGTCGCACAGCTTCCACTCCGCCGGCTCGATTCCGAGCCGGCTTCATCGTGGAAGCCTCTTTCCCGCTGGGCTGGCGGGCGGCCTGAAGGCGGCCGCCCGCCAGCCCAGCGGGAAAGTCAGAATCACCGCCGCGGTCTTTCGACCGCGGAACGGTATTCTGGCGGCCCCCGACAGGCTGGCGGCGACCGCCGCCGGCCAATGTCGGAGTGAGGGCCTATATGGACACATCAAATTTATCAAACACTACGGGTGCACCTGCGTTTTTTGTCCTGGGCTCAGCAGCCATCTAGGGAAACCTACCAAACCCAGACATTTCTGAAAACTAGACACCCGAAGGAGTACAGGGAGGTGTGATTTTCATGGATCCTCCAATGTTTTCTTACCCAAAATCCTCAGCAAACCTCAAATTTAGCTAACAAATCACATTTTCCCACATTTCTGTGTGGGATCACCGCACCGGGACAAATTTCCTACCACCCAATGTTCCCCTCAGCCTCCTGGTAAAAATGATACCTCACTTGTGTAGGTGGGCCAAGTGCCTGTGACAGGGAAGAGCCAAAAACATGTCGAAATTGACGGGGAACCAAAGCATGTCCAAAAGGGCAGTTTGAAAAAAAACATTTTTAGGCTGACAAGCGCAGCAGAATTTTTATAGCTATAAATGAGACAATGTTGGGTGGTAGGAATTTAGTGGATTCCTGCAGATTCCAGAAGGTCCCATCACAAAAATGTGTGATTTCCAGCAAAGTTGGAGGTTTGCAGGGCATTGTGGAGAAGGAAATGGTGCGGAATGCATTTGAAGCACACCACCCTGGAATCAACCAGATGTTTAGTTTTCAGGTGTGTCTAGGTCTTGTAGATTTTTCTACATGGCAGCGTCCCAAAGTAAAAAAAAGTGCATCCCTCACCGTTCCAAGTGGAAGGATTTTAAGAGTTACCAAGCTCTCATGGCACAAATATAAAACCAAAACCCAAAATAATCAAATGTCCTCTTGTTGGTCATGGGATAAGACATTTTAGTGTGCAGGGGAGAGCTGAAAGACTATTACCCCCTTCAGTTCTGCTGGGGGCATAACCAGGCCCATACTGGTTGATAGCCACCACCCCATTTTTTTTTTTATTCCCTGACATCTAGTAGACTATCTGCCCCCCTGGGGTTTGGATCGGGGGTAATTGCCCCATCTGCCCACTGGTGGGCAGAACAACTTTGGCCCCATTTATTTGGGGTGGGGGTATGGCCATACCCCCAACCTCTTATTTTGAAAATCTTCCCTGGTCTCTGGTGGGCTTTTTGCCCCCTTGGGGGCAGATGGGCCTTCAAAAAATAGGCCAATCTGCCCCCAAGGGGGGCAGATATGGCCAACAGTAATGTGTCCCCCATACAAAATACACACATACACACACACCAATCCAGGGTGTCTAGAGGTTTTGGCCCCCATGGGGGCAGGTTGGCCTAACAAAAATAGGCCGATCTGTCCCCAAGGGCGGCAGAAATTGCCTAAATACAATTTGCCCCCCAGGGGAGCGACCCTTGTCTAAAGGGTCGCTCCCCATACATAAAAACATAAAGTAAATAAAAAAATATATATATCCAGTTGTCTAGAGGTTTCTGTCCATCCTCTGGGGGCAGATCTGCCTAATTATATTAGGCTGATCTGCCTCCGGGGAGGCACAAAATGCCTAAAAATATTTTGTCCCCCCTGGGGAGCAGCCCTTGCTGAAGGGGACCCTTTCTTTATTCGTTAGTATAAAAAAATACGAATTCCCTGGTGTCTTCTGGTTTCTGATTGCGCGATGAAGTCTTTAGACGTCACTGGAGGGGTTGGGGGGACGGGGTGGAAGGGGAAGTAATTCCCCTTCCATCCCTGACTGGGGGGTGGGCTGGGTGCAGCACGAGCTGGTCTCATCCCAGGCACATGGGAACCGTGTGCCTGTACAAGACCAGCTCGCCCCAGGCACCCTGGGGGTTAAAGGAAATTCCAAACCTTGGGACTGAAAACATTTTAGGCTAAAAACTGCTATGAGCACCAAGAGATGAGAGGGACCAACCAGTTTGTCTGTCGCTCCAAGGTGCATTGACGGTAGGCCAGTCTTTGTAGTGGCTATTGCTATGTTCTTTTCCACATCAGCAAGTCCTGTTCAGCTGCCCTTCACCAAACGGGTTTCAGGCCTCATGGAACTCTCATGGACAACAGCCTCCAGTCTTGTCCCACTGGAGATTTTCAGCTCCCAAGAAAGAGACTAAGGGCCTGATTTAGAGTTTGACAGATGGGTTACTCCGTCACAAGCACGACAAATAACCCATCTGCACCATTACAATGTCCATAGAATATAATGTCATTGTAATATGGATGATGGGATATCCGACATGTTTGTGACAGAGAAACCCCATCCACCAAACTCTAAATCAGGCCTTAAGTCCAAATGTAGAAATGTTCACTGCAACTTCATCCAGTGGCTTCCTGACAATGATTACTCTTCTCGGACACCATCTGCAGTCTTACTTCAATTAATTTTCTTCATACTTAGAGAATTTTTCATTAAATTACTTAGGTAAGTGCCAACCGCCTAATCCACTCTTTGTATCAGACTTGCACTTCATTGTGGTCAGCCATATTTTTCATCTGTGACCTGGTCTCTTGTGACTAGATGTCCATGATTGGTGCTTTGATTTTTTAGGCGCTAGCTTTTACTAAAGATTTGAAGAATTCATAACCCCAGTTTATTGATTGTTTTTTTATCATTTTGCTGTCAGATAATGTATTAAGATTTACTCAATTAATGGGGATTTTCCTTGTGTTGTGTTTTTGCTTTATTACATTTTATGTGCTGCATTAATGCTTCATACATTAACTCTAAGCTAGGACTGACTGCTTTTGTGCCAAGCTATCAGAGGTTTAAGCATAGGCTAATTTGGTGACTTTTAATGGGTCACCCTGACAAAAATTGTGGTTTTAGCTTGAGCAGCTTTAGCACCCACTCAATTGATAACCCAATGGCTCACAATAAGATAATCTAAATTAGTTACATTACATAACAATTAGCACAAACAACCTAATCAAGCATAAACATCATTACTCACAATAATTAACAAAAAAAAGAGAATTAAACTGTTGCTTGAATGTGAATTTACCGTAAAAAGAACAGAAGTCAGAGACGTCTGGCAAAGCAGGAGCAGTTTCTTTAATTGAACATTACAGCTGGGAGAACAGTTTCAGAACCAGTGTCTGAGGACTGTCTCAAAATGCTATGGTTCTGAGCTGTGTTTTATACAATTCTCTGGCGACCATAAAATAATCATAACGTTTCTTTTTTGAGTGAATAAAGTGAACAATTGTCTTGGAGTCATAAATAAGGTCCTGATAACAAATGCAAGTGGGCCTCCACCTTGTGTGTACAAAATTTGTGCCATCAAGTACATGTCCAGATGTTCAACTTTAAGGGCTTGTGGTTGCTGTTTGTTGCTGTGTGTGTTCTGATTGGAGAAGTGTTCCTAACTTCATGTGGCTTCTGACTTTATGGTGTGTTGGGGAATGTGAGCACCCCTCTGGCCATATGTCTTTCATTTGGGCCAATTTCCTCAGATCTTTGTGGTGTCATTGCACCTATCTGTGGGACTGATCTAAGATTCCTTTTTACACGGTTGCCCACCAGCTACACACATGTGACCTGTAGATCTGTAACCTCAGGCCTAGGTCTCAACACCATCTAACCCATACATCATAGCAGTCACATTGTTGGGGGCTTATTGCTTTTTATCTATTCCTACTTCCCTAGCTACTTGATTTTTACCTAATTTGAGGACTGTGTTTTTACAGCATGAAATCCTCAGCTGTAGGAAACCACATAAAAACAAACCAAAATTGACAACAATGATGTGCACAGACCTGCTCAGAGGCCCCTCCCTCCTCATGCATGTCTTTTGTAGTTATTGCAATGCTTGGATGGCAAGAGTCACAGTCCCATTTCCATGTCACAGCCTGGTATAAACGAACAGCAAGATGCACCAATCTTCATGCACACCCCACCATCAATTGCAGTCATTAATCCAACACAAACTGATATTGTATTACCATGAGGATGATGACTTCCAGTTCTTCCTTGATTACATTAAGGCCGAGCTTAGTGCTGTTCACCATTTTGAACATTTCCCACCTTGTGTTTTGCAACCAGCAGCCGTTTTCTTTTGTCTGCATGGTGAAAAAGTGTATGAACTCTCCTGCTGATATCTGCGCATCGGAGAACAGTCTCAATTCCTCAGGAATGTCCTTGTACTAAGCCCCGCCAAGACATTCAGCAGTTAATTTCTTTCTCTCTAGCCTGATGTAACAGAGTTGTCTTCTTCCTTAGTGGGTGTTGCTACAGTTCTGACAGATCTTCCCCATGAATGACCAGAGTTGGGGTGTGTATGGCAATGAGGAAGCAGAAGTAACACCATCTGGGGCCAAGCTGTGTGTAGACAAACTCGCCGCACTGCCAGTTAGTGTCCATCAGTGTGGAGGTGTCCCATTGCATGTCCGGAATGTGCAGGATTGTGCCACAGTTTTCATTCATACCCAGCGTAATGGTTCCTTTGCCTCTGAAACATGAGGAATACAGTGTGAGTTTCTGTACAATTAGGGTTTACCCCTTCCCTTCTATCCACTTATACCTATCTATCTCAGTATCCCAGTAATTCCTGACATGGGGTGTCTATGCTGTTCAAACTCCTGGCAATAGCTATTCACTTGAATGACTTTCATTGTACTGTAACAAGTTTGTACTGCCACAGCTACATTAGTTTAAAAGAGAGCACATTCATATTCAGTTAGGGACTACTGGTAGAATTATGGTGTTATTTGATGTTTAATTATGACCAGGATTTCTCAATTCATTTCTACATTTACTCACTCTATGTTGACTGTCTGATTTCCTTAGATTTCCATTTTAAAATAGGTCATAAAATGATGCATTTCTAAAGATGAGTTTTCTGAATCAGAACCCTTGTCAGTTTGTCTCATGCTTTTCAATGTAGAATAATTCTGCCTTGACTTCATGTCATTTACTGCTGCATTTGATTGATGTTCATTCTAATTTCAAAGAATGTTGTCTGCATTGCTCCCAAATTATTTAAATAAACCTAGATGGTTTACATTTAACTTCCTCTTTTTAGGACTTATTTCCTTGAAATGTTACTTTATTGAGCTTGTTTAGATGCAGGGAAGCATTGCCTCATACAAACTCGATGTTTAACACTGTCCCTGAATGTGCTTAGACCCTTTATCTGGCACGATGCTGCTAACAAGGTCATGATTTGCCAGTCTTCCTTTTTGCCTTATCTCTCTCAAATGAAGGTATTTTGAAAATTGATCTTGCTTGACTCTTTTGTGAAGCTAAAGGCCAGATTTAGACTTTTGGAGGATGCAGACAGGCTATCAGAAAACATCTCCTCCAATTGTCGCTCACCATAGAGATCCATCTATCCTATTTAGACAATGGAGGTTTGATGGATGAAATCTGCCCTCCCACACTGCTCCATTTTTCTTACTATGACAACAGCAGTAGACCATAAACAGGATGAAGTGAGCAATAGAAAGCATATACTCTGTCCACTGTGATGCAAGCATAATTTCCATCAACAAAAACATGGTGGCGTTATCTTCCAGACCGGTATGTGGGGGAAAAGAGCAACCCTGACCACAACAACTATACAAACTACTAAGTCAACATGTCCCTGATACACAAAGCACTGGGGCTGTACCTGGCAGTGGTGGATGAACAACAATACAATGCACAATAAACTAGAAGGTAAGTATAACTTGGCATTCTTTTGTAATGGTCTGTGTAATTATCAGCATCACTAAACATAATATATTGTACACCAAAGCATATCTAACAACAATTTAGCTTGTGTCCTGGTCTGACCAAATGCCTCACTATACATACTCATAAAATATTCCCATAACACAAGTCTAATACCCCATACACCTCAAATCAGTAACACACAACACCGTTTTTTTAAAAGTACCCATTTAGATAAACATACAATACTAACACAATGTAACTAAACAGCTTACAATTATTACTTAAGTGTATGTATATGGGACTGCACTTACTCACTTACCTTATTCTATACAATCATGTGATTCAACCATGTACCCCAAACAGATAGTAGCACATACCACTCACTACTATATTATGTTTTAAAATGCTTATGCATAACATCAAGGGCAGGAAACACAGTCACATGGCAGATATTGCACCCATAAAGGCAAACTAAGTGTAGTCACGTGTAATACACAGGGCCATTGGGCTTATGTGCAGGGGAGAATGAAATTATATGGCAGAGTGGACTACATTTTGTGGCAAGAAGAGGCAAATTATCCAACATAATGTAGCTCATTATTTGATAGTAATATTTCAATATTTTGTTATTTGTCAACATGATAGCACTATCTGGATAAAGGTTTCACACCATCAGCAACAGTTGAACACCCATACACAGCAATAATCAACTGAAAGATGACCAGTCAACATTTGTGAACACTTAGGGGGTCATTCTGACCCCGGCGGTCATGGACCGCCGGGGCCAGCGTTGGCGGGAGCACCGCCAACAGGCTGGCGGTGCCCCGCAGGGCATTCTGACCGCGGCGGTTTGGCCGCGGTCAGATGCGGAAAACCGGCGGTCTCCCGCCTGTTTTCCGATTCCCATTAGAATCCTCCATGGCGGCGCAGCTCGCTGCGCCGCCATGGGGATTCTGACAGCCCATACCACCATCCTGTTCCTGGCGGTTCTCCCGCCAGGAACAGGATGGCGGTATGGGTTGTCGTGGGGCCCCTGGGGGCCCCTGCAGTGCCCATGCCAATGGCATGGGCACTGCAGGGACCCCCGTAAGAGGGCCCCACTTTGTATTTCAGTGTCTGCTTTGCAGACACTGAAATACGCGACGGGTGCCACTGCACCCGTCGCACCTTCCCACTCCGCCGGCTCAATTCTGAGCCGGCGTCCTCGTGGGAAGGGTCTTTTGCACTGGGCTGGCGGGCGGCCTTTTGGCGGTCGCCCGCCAGCCAGTGCAAAAGCCAAAATACCCTCAGCGGTCTTTCGACCGCGGAGCGGTATTTTGGAGGGGGGAACTCTGGCGGGCGGCCTCCGCCACCCGCCAGGGTGAGAATCACCCCCTTAGACACTGGACAGCAACACATGTTGAATTTGGCTGACAGGTTACTCCAACACAAACGTGATAGATATTGCAACAACCTTATTACAATATAACAAATGTTGCTATATTTTCAAAAACTTTACATCCATTTAAGATAGAAACTGTCAGACCTGACATCCTTCTTGTCGTTTCCCTCTAACCGTTTGCCTTCAGACCTCATGTTTTTGCTGACTATGTTTTTGTTGGCCTTAGGACACTCTACCACTCCCAATCTGTGCCAAAGTGCTTGTGCTCTTTCCCTAAAACATGGTAGCATTGGCTTATATCCAATTGGCATTCTTGTAAGTCCCTCCTAAAGTGGCACTACACGTGTCCATGGCCTGTAAGTTAAATGCTATTAGTGGGCTTGTAGCACTGGTTGTGCCAACCACTTAAGTAACACTTTAAACATGACTCAGGCATGCCATTGCTGAGTCTGTGTTTGTAATGTAAACTGCCATCCTCCTTCCCCTGGCAAAATAACACTTTTCCAAGGCCCAAACCTTTTTTTTTAATACATTTAAGTCACCCCTTTGGTGGGCCCCTGAGAGCCCAGAGGGCAGGATGCAATGTATTTCAAAATCATGACATGGACTTTTAAGTTTTACAGGTTCTGGTAGTAAAAAACTCTTACATTTGTTTTTCTCTACTGCAAGGCCTAATTCTCCCAAAAGTTAACATTCGAGTTGCCTTCTTACATTTTATTAGTGTAATTTCCAAATGGGAAGAGATAACAAGTTCATGTTTGGTGTCACTGGAATCACATTTTGAAATTGTTGTGTATTGCTCTCAGACAGTGAGGCAAAGGAAGAATAGTTGTTGGCAGGGTAAGCCATCTCTGACTTGATGAGGGGGAGGAGCTGTCACTTGACCTTCACAAACACTCCACCCAGCACACTCACAAAGAGTTTTGACACTAATATTCTTGTGAAGACTCTTTGACCCTAGCTGGTTCCCCTGTTTTGAGCTTTGTTTTATATTTTGCATTCACAAATTTTTTGCTGCTTTGATTTTAGCATGGTTTGTTTTGTGAGGACCTTTCATATACTTTTATCTATCTGATTTTAGTCTAGCAATATATAGAATGAGCTGCTTGTTTAGGTAGCCTCTGCAAAACATATAATCAGTATCCCTGTACAAGGCTATGAACACTTTACAGAATATTATTGCTTGTGTTGCCCATGCAGGAGACAGCTTCTAAATTCTAGACACAGCATTTCATCAGAGCGTTGCTTTCAACACAGTATGAGATTATTATATAAATGATGCACTGACCCAGAAGGGGCAAAGGACATTCCAGCCATGACCGTCCTGGGACACGTGCCATGTCTGACATGCAGCTCAGCTGGCGCTAGTCTAACAGCACCCAAAGAGGATTGCCAACTATGCCTCAGGCTGACTCCTGACACTGTTTTCAAGTATGGGGCTAGAACTAATCCCTTATACTGGGCCAGGCAGAAGGGTACACCTGCTCTTTTCTCATCGTAGTCTTAGGGTTAAGCAGGAACTGCTAGAACACATAGAACCACATGCCTCATAGTTGGACTGTTTATTTTCCTTACCGTGTTTGTAGTGCTGATTTCTTTACTTTGTTCCATCTGCCTACTTATTCACTATACTGTATGCTAGATTGCAATTGTATCAATAAATGTATTGAAAACTTATTTTGTATTTCCGTTGTGTCTCAACTGGCATGCATGAGTAATACCACAAAAGATTTGTGTCCATGACTTCTTGGGGAGTCAGAGTGTCATGTTTAGGTTGCAATAATCTGTTTCTACCTCGGTTGATTTAAAAGTTCAGGTGAGGCACCTATGAGCTAACAAGGATTTGCGTCAGCAGATTCTGATGGTATGGATAGAGTCGGTCTCCCACATTCTGAAAGTCCTGTTTTTCTAATACACACTCCCTATTACCATCGTAGGAACCACATTGCAGTATTTTTAGTAATTAGTGTGGGATTTGTCATATGTGGTGTTTTCACTTTATTAGTGTTTGAAGTGCTGCACAAATACTTTACACATTACCTAAAAGTTAACCCTAACTTCTTTGTGCCAAGCTACCAGAAGTTGAGCACTATTTAATTTGGGGTTTGTCTACGACTTCATCCTGACAGAAATAGTGGCTGCTGCATGAGCAGGCTCCCTTTCCCCAGCAACCAGTAACCCAATTTTCAAAAGTAGACCTTTCACTGAGTAGAGTGAAGCTTGTTGGTAGGTTTAAACCATTATGTTTATGCCATTTGTATTGTTATTATGTTCCAACCCAAACATAGTGCACTTTGGTTTGCTTTCATGATAATCCATTTCTTGTATCCAAGGGATGCCTGTTTTTGACACCTCTGAGGAACACAATAACTTTAAGGGGAGTCCTACCTAATGATGCCCATGTGTGAACAAATGGTCTTGTGGATCATGCTTTTGGGCCCCTAAAGGTCTGGTTCAGATGCTTGGCAACACTAGAGGAGCCCTACTGTACTCACCTAGCAAAGTCTATAAGACTGTCTTGTTACATTGTGTGCTATACAATCTGTGAAAGTATATATTACATTTGATGATGATTACCAGTGGGAATGGGTGATGTGTGTGACATGCATCATCAAGATGAGAGCCATAAGCATGAAGGTGTTGACCTCAGGAGGGATCTTACTGAAATCATCTTTTCCTGATGGCAAGTGACTGTAATGAGAGTGTCACTTGTTTGTCTGCCATGAAACATCAAGATTTTTCCTTTCAGATTGTGGATTGTTTAGAGTTTTAAACGTGGTATTGGGTTGAATAATGTGTTTGAATTTAGAGTATTATTTTTGTTAAAACAAATACATCATTTTGACCATGCATGATGACAGTTTATGCTGTATTGCAACTAAAGCTGCTGGCTTCTAAACATTTTATTGACAAAATGTATTGTCAGCAGAATGTTAACCTAATGCTTAAGATGTTTTCTTCTTAATCCTTCTTAGGTCATGCCATTTGTTCTCTACTAGGCCCCTAACAGTCATTGATGGATACTTTAGGCTGTTGCATAGATACTGGTTTTGTAGAGCTCTGAAATGGAGATTACCTGACCATTAATGGAAGAGGTCTGAGTCATTTGGGGACACCTCCTCTCAGTCATAGAGTGATGCCAATGTACATCAGTTTCATCAAAGGTACTTGAGTTGTGTTGTGCATGTCATAGCCTAGAGCTCAGACTTGACAGTACCATCAGTAACCAATCTGTAGAGAGTTGGTGTAGCTTATGAATGCGTCTGAGCATAACCATGTAAAAAAATGGAGGAGAGACAAGTGCGTGGCTGAAAACTACAGTGTGTGCTCCTACTCTATTTAGAGGGTCACTTGTTCCTGAGATGAGATAGTGACTTATATCTTCACAGTGTGTGGATTACTTACACAGCCTCCTGTATCACATTATTTTCCTGTTTTTTCTCAAGTTGCATTATCAGAGAAACACAAAGTTGATGTACAAAAACTCATCACATTGTGCTAAAACTGAACTGAAAGTTTCCATAGTACGTAGAGGAATGAATTCCCAACCAAAATCAAAGTGACAAAACAATGAACCTTCGTGAGAGCAATACATTGTTTTAAGAAAAGCTAAATAAAGAGAATTGATAGAGCCCAACACAAAAAGATGATGTTTGGAGTGCTGAACAATGCAAACACCCCCAGTCACAGATCTGGGTTTAATCCATCATTCTTTTTCTCACCATGCCACCCCAGTTTGGACCCAGCCATATGCAAATCAGTCTTGAACCTGTTCCTGATGGGAACAGTCCAGCCAAAACTGTCATGCCAGGTCCTCCCTGGACTGGAAACAAGCATCCTGGGACCAGTTTCAGGGTATCACCCTTCATCAGCCTGGCTAGCTTGAATCCAGTGGCACAGTGAGCAAGGGACCCACATGTGGGCATACCCTTCCCACTTAGGGCAACTTTAGCAGCACAAAAGGATGATGGACAGAGTGCTGAACAATGCAAACACTCGCCCCCAGTCACAGATCTGGGTTTAATCCATTGTTATTTTGCTCACCATTCCACCCCAGTTTGGACCCAGCCATATGCAAATCAGTCTTGACCCTGTTCCTCATGGGAACAGTCCAGTAAAGCCCTACATAATAAAGGTTCTATGGTCTTTGTGGAAAAATAACTCCTCACAATCTTGCTTCCCCCATAGCTTCCACCCCACTGAAAAATCATGATTACATATCAGGTCTTGAGATATACATTCCCAAGGTGTTGTGAATGGACTAGTGTTAGTCTAATCAAAGATGGCCATGCTAGTAATCATACTTTATCTGAGAAGGGAATGTTTATTGGGTGTCTCCCGTCTGAAGTCATAAGCTTGTCATAGGTGGTCACAAGAGTTTGTGTGGCATAGAAACCGTGACTCCCAGCCTCATGAGTGTTATGTGGAAGACAGAGGCAAACCCATCAGAGGTGTGTATGTGTATAGAAATGCACCCCAGAGCAGGTCTCATATGTCGCCGCAAAGGGATTCTAATGCTATTAGGAACAACAAGAGGGAAAGCAAGCAGCCCTGCTTCGTTCCTCTGCTTACAGCAAAGAAATAGAACAAGAAGCCCCAGCAGGCAAATAAATTGGATGGAAGTGGTAGGGGACCTATCTAATCCCATCACCATCATTACTCTAAATAGGTATGGCCATTCCAAATGGTTGAATACCTTTTCAGCATCAAGGAAGCTGAGAATCTTTTCTTTTTTGTCATGTCCTGTCTAGCACAATAAAGGGAAGAGTGGTCTCAAGTCAGTGGTTGATTAGCGCCCAGACACAAACCCTACCTGGGTGGGATGCCTCAAGAAAGGGATTTAAGTTTTGGGTTGTGAAGCCAGGCTCTTCACCAATATTTCCATGCCCCTGTTTAGGAGAGCAATCAGCCTGTAATTGGCACAATACAGTGTGTCCCTGTATGGCTTAGATATCAATGAGATCTTGGCCCTACTGAAAGAAGGCAAGGGAGGAGCATCAATTGATATTTCTCAGACCATCTTTCTCAATATTTGTACCAAAAGTGGTTTTGTGATTTTATAGCACTGTATTAAAAATCGGTCATCCCCTGATGCATTAGCTGTTGCAATGGTGTTGATTGCTTCTACCACTTCCTCATTGCAAACATCACCCCCAAGTACAGTAGCTGATCATGTGTAAGCATCAGCAAATTGATCCAATCCATATACTCCAGTTTATACTTCAAAGCATCTGTTGTTTTTGAAGAGGATAAGTGCTCATAAAAGTCAGTGAATCTCTTCAGGCTATCAAGTGGACCAGTTAAGAGCACATTGTGCATATTTCTAATAGCAAATATTGTGCAATGTGGGGTGCCTTGTTTCAGTTAGGCTGTCAACATTCGCCCAGCCTTTTCACCCCTCTTGTAATGCCTCTGCTTAGCTGGAAGTGTGCCACTTCTTCCTGTGTGGTTGAATTTAAGTCATGTTTGCTCTTAAGGAGTTCCCTGAGGTGGATGGGATTGGGAGCCATGTCATATGCTGCAGTCAACTTTTGGGGGCGAGCATTCAGTCTGTGGTGTTCTTCCTCCTGTCTCCTCTTTAAGGTTGTATAATCTGTCATCAGATTACACCTCAGTCAAGCTATCCCTGTAGCCCATAGTAGTTGGGTGGAGGGAACCATGTCTGAATTGTTTGTCAGGAATTGTCACCAATAGATACACAGGTGTTTCTTATCATCAGGGTCCCTGTACTGGGCAACATTCATGCCTCACCTGGCTATGGAGGTTTCATATCGATGAGATTGAAGTCCATGGAAATTGAATTGTGATCTGGTGTGCTGTTAGCTTATATGGAGGCTGTCACTAAAATAAGGGCCAGCACCACCATCATTAGAAAAAAGTATATTCGGAGTTGAGTGCCATGTGCAAAGATGTGAAGATGTAGTCTCTGCTTCGTGGCTGGGTCAAGCGCCATTGTTCCAGCAATGCATGGTCAATGAGAATGTCAGGCAGAATGTTTCTATCCTGGGATTGTCAGCTGTCTGGTGTTCCAGGTTTATATAAATGTGAGTCTAAGGGTAGGCTCCAATCAACCCCATCAGAAGTTTAGTTTTTCCAAAGAAATCAGGGAGTCTAGACAAAGTGGTGAAGAGGTCTGATTTATCCCACACTGGTGCAAAGATAGAACATAGATACAACCAATAATCAATGTCTTGTTTCACTTTCTAAGCAAAAACATTTCTGCCTAAACAGTCTTTCCAGGTTTATAGGGTGAGTGATGGTGGGGATATATGCAGGAGAATAGTGACTTTGCTTTTTCTATGATATAGAGGAGTATTGGGATGTCTAGGTGTGTGTTGATTTTTGTCAGGATATATCACTGTGCCCACCCATTCCCTTCTTACTTTGTCATGTTTTATGTCTGTCAGGAGAGTTTCCTAAACCAGCACCAAACCTACGTGTTGGGATGTAAAGATCTACAGTATTTCTTCAGTCAGACCATTCACATTTAGTGAAATGATCCACAAGGCGTTGTGGTGAGGTTGAATCAGTAGACATCTAGCCGGTGATTGCTGTTAAAGGGGAAAGCAGTCTAGGGAGAAACATGGGTATCAGCCGGATGGAGAACTTCCTATAAGAGGGATGTGGTGTTTTCTTGTGTGTGAGAAGTCAGACCCTGTGTCACAGCGAGGTTGCAGAATCCCTTGTAAGGTTACCCATAAGGCAAGCCTTCCCTCTGTATCCTCTCCTCACCTCTTTTGTGTATTTCTTGCCAAAGCCTTCCATGTTCCCCAGCTATCTAGTTATCTACTGCCTAACACTGCTTCGTCTTTATATGGTCTGTACGTAGACAAGTATCCATACACATTGTTGACTTGTCCTTCTCTAAACCTTTGCATATCTACCACATTTTGTTTTATTCTGACAAACCAACATTTCTGTTGTTTTATAAGGATATATTAGTTTTACTATCAATGTCTGTTATGTTATGTTGTATAGTGTTGCATTATATTATGTTATGTTATGTCATGTTATCTGTTGTTTTTGCTTTTGTTGCCCCAAGTGGGAAGGGTATGCCAGACATGGGTCCCGTGCTTGCTATGCCACCACATTTAAGATAGCCTGGCTGATGAAGTGGGATACCCTGAAACGTGTCCCAGGATGCTTTTTTCTGGTCCAGGGAGAACCTGTCCTGGCAGTTCAGGCTGGACTGTTCCCATGGGGAACAGGGTCAAGACTGATTTGCATATGACTGGGTCCAAACTGCAATGGCATAGCAAGCAAAAAAAAACTGATGGATTAAACCCAAGTCTGTGACTGGGGGTGAATGTCTGATTTGCTCTGCAATCTGTGCATCTTCTGTGGTTTTTGCTTTTGTTGCCCCAAGTGGGGAGGGTATGCCCAGACGTGGGTTCTGTGCTTGCTATGCCACCAGATTCAAGATAGCCTGTCTGATGAAGGGAGATACCCTGAAACCAGTCCCAGGATGCTTTTTTGTGGTGCAGGGAGGACCTGGCCTGGTAGTTTGGACTGGACTGTTCCTATGGGAAGCAGCGGCAAGACTGATTTTCATATGCCTGGGTCCAAACTGGAATGGCTTGGCAAGCAAAAAAACTGATGGATTAAACCCATATCTCTGACTAGGGGTGAATGTTGGATTTGCTCTGCATTCCGTTGTTTATGTTATGTTAGTATAGCACCCTAATCACCCAATAGGGTATCCAGGCACTCTGTAGCATGTGGGAGAAGCCAGCTCTGCAGGGCTTCTCAAGAAGTTAGGTCTTCATTTTCTTCAAAAAGTCAAGAAGAAGCAGGAGGAGGTTCTGGTGTGTTATGGGATATCGTTACAGGCTTTAGGGGCCAGCAACAAACAGCCACTGCCCCTTGCTCTGCTTTTGCGTATGCTAATTAGAGACCACAAGAGTGGAGGTGTCTGGAAGGTTGGTGGAAGTGAATGTGGCTGTTAAGGATTGGCAGGGATTGTTGTGTGGAGTGCTTTGTCGATGTGGGTAAGGAGTTTATAGCTATGAAATTTGTAATGCCCGTATTGCCTGCTTAGGCTTGATGATTATCAAACATTTGAACTTTGATATTAAATATGTATGGATTGTGATCAAATATGTTATATTCAAGGTAACATGAATGCTGGGCTGGATGACAAAATTACAGTTAGCCCACAGTTGTTTAGATATCTTCTGACACAATAGCCCATGAGCATAAGATAAATGTGTGCTCATGGAATGATAAAGAAAATAGTCCAGATGCTCACAGTAGTGGATTGCTTTTGGGACTCTTTATGGTAGGTTATTTGGCCTTGTTCTCATTCACGCCAGTTATACAACCCCTCCACAGTGTCACTGAAGTAGGTGGATGGTGACAGGTATCACCAAGAGCATCAGTGCCCCACTTTTGGTGAAGCTATCATCTGTAGATGTTTATGGAACCATGCCCTCAGCAGATCATCAGTGAGAGTGCGAATGAAAGGGTGATGCTGATGATGAAATAGCCAGCTAAATCTGACCCGTCAGAAGTCAATGTTCTGAAGCAAGCCTGCATGACCCCAAAATGTAGAGTGATGACATTCAAGTGTCCCTCTCAGAGATCATTCTGGGCCCTCTAATATCATTCTAGGCACTGAGGAGATCATTCTAGGTCCTTATGAGGTCAGTTATCTGGCCCAGATTATCCTTCAGCCATGTAGCTGAACACATCAGCCCACTACCCATGATATTCACATTGGTAACCATGCACTGAGCCTTCCTTTCTTCAGCAGGTCCCTCCCCAGCCCTTCCCAAACTGCTCTAAGACCTTGACTGGATGGCCACAGCTGTAGTGTCCCCTTATTGCACAGCAGATGCTATGGCTGTGGTTGTCACAAAAGCCTGAATAGGGTTGGCCACAGTTGGGTGTTTGGGGTCACAGATCTAGGTAACGAACGCAGGACTGTGCCTGATGTTCTTGATTTTTTGTGTTCTTAGGTAGAGGGAGAGCACTAAGGCAATGGCCACACAAATTTTAAGGACCAGGTTTGTATTCAAGGTCATCCTCATAGGCAGGAATGCTGCTCTACCTGAAGGCATGGGATCCTGTATCCACAGTGAACAACAATATAGATTCTGATGACTGTGATCTTACTGCATCACATTGAAGAAAATATTACAAACAATACTGTACCTTTTGTAAATGATATTTCTTAATATATAAAATGGTATAGTATTCTAGTTAATATTTGGCATATAGTGATCTTTATAATGTCAGAAAGCTCAATACTAATTTTCCTCACCCTACTGATAGAACTGGGGCCTGAATTTAATGGCTACGAAATATTGAGTGCCATATTAATAAGGAGAAAAACATAAGGGGTTTGGGGTTCCACTGGATATTGATTGCCAATTGGGCCTCAGCTGTGAAACATAGTGTTGCTTGGCTCTCCTATCTGAATGTATATCATGCTATGTCTTAGCAACACAGTGCCAAATACTGGCCTTCAAGCACTTTACTGTCAGTATTAGTAATAATAATAAATCATTGAGCATCACAATGATTCAGTTTACCCCCAAAATATGTGTTATTCCTTGAAAATAAAAATTCATGCAAATGAAACACAATGCATTATGCAGGTGCAAGGAAAAGACATCTAGAGTTGCTGATTTCCAGTAACTCAATCAACCCCCTTTTGCAGATTTGGTTTGATTAGCAAGATACACAATGCAGGAGGAGTATCAGTCCTCAGTTCTTACATAGTGTTTGTGATTGTATTCCTCCTATAGACTGTCAAAGAATCTATGTCAACCAGCAGGCAGTAGTTTCCCATCCACTTACAATCTGCTGTGCCCCTGCTGAGTGAGACAGCCACTTAGATCTGCAGATGTAGGCCACTTTGCAGTGCTCTTGAGTGACTTATATAAACAGCACTCTATTTCCATTTCAATATAGATTTTACATTGTATGTGAGTTAGTTTTAGAAATAAAACTGAGTATCCCTTGGCTTTTCAAGGCTCAACCTTATCACTGTTGTTGGTGAGTGTTAGAAATGGGGACTCTAGTTGGCAGTCAGTGTGCACCCAGTCCAAGAAGGGACCCTCACTCTAGTTCAGTATAAGGGAGATACCCGCTCAGATAACCCCTGCTCACCCCCTTGGTAGCTTGGCACTAGCAGTCAGGCTTATCTCAGAAGCAATGTGCAAAGCATTTGCACAGAACACACAGTAACGCAGTGAAAACACTACAAAAGGACACCACACCAGTTTGAGAAAAATAGCCAATATTTATCTATATAAAACAAGACCAAATACAATACAAATCCACCATACAGTAATAAATATATGAATTCTACAAGATTTACTCAAAAATACAGTTCTTTGAAGTCGATAGCTCCACCTGGGGCTGTTCTGGCGTCTTGATCAACAAAATCACAGTTCAGGCTGGCCACAGCATTGCGGGCAAGCTACAGTGTCGGATAGAGCTGCAAACAATACCTTGGATTTACAGGGCATCGTTATCCTCGCGGTGAGTGCTGGAGAGTAGCGTCAATGGTTTTGCGGTGTCGGTTCTGGAGTATGTGCAGTAGTCATCCTGCCCTTGAAGTCACACGTGTTGCAGATAAAACTCCGGGCAGATGAAGTCAGGAGCGCTGGTGTGGATGGCAACGGGGCTGTGGTGTGAAGTGGGACGATGCAACATGCTGTGCCCACAGGTCTCAGTGCAGGCAGTGGCTCAGTGATGGCATCCAGCGCCATTGGTGAGACCAGGGTTGCGGTGTGAAGTGGGGCTGTGCGACATATGGTGTCACCAGGTCACAGTGCAAGCACCAGGGTCTTCCTTGCTGAAGCGCTGTCATCGGTAGGCCCAAGCAGGTGGTGCGGGACGAGACGATGCTTCGTGACCCTCACGAGTGGTGTCCATAGGCCACAGTGCAGGCAGAGGTGCCTGGTAATGACACTGGAGTCGATGGTGCTGTAGTCAGTGGGCCAGGGCTGCTTTGATGGACAGGGCGGTGCTTCAAGCTCCTCACGAGCGGTGTCCACAGGCCACGTTGCAGGCAGCGGTGCCGATGTCAGCAGGAGTGGGGCATCGGAGATGTCCAGGCTACAGTGTGACCAGGCGATGCCAGAGTGTGGGGTCCACAGGTCACGGTGCGAGCAGCATCTTTGGTAAAGTCATCCGATGATGGCATTGGTGAGACCAGGGTTGCAGTGCGAACCAGGGCAGTGCAGCATCAGCAGGTCACGGTGCAGGCCAGCAGTGTTGTTGATGACATTCCAGTGGTTTCTCCACTTGAACAACACAAAACACAATGGGGGTTATTCTAACTTTGGAGGAGTGTTAATCCGTCCCAAAAGTGACGGTAAAGTGACGGATATACCACCAGCCGTATTACGAGTTCCATAGGATATAATGGACTCGTAATACGGCTGGTGGTAAATCCGTCACTTTTCCGTCACTTTTGGGACGGATTAACACCTCCTCCAAAGTTAGAATAACCCCCAATGTTCCCAGTGCTGCAGGCTGAGGAAACTGAAGTCTTTGGTGTCTCTGAGACTTCCAACAGTATACAAGCTCTACTCCAAGCCCTTGGAGAACTTTCTCAAGCAGGACACACAACAAAGTTTACCCTTTTCACTCTTTTCAGGCAGAAGCAGCAACTGCGTGCCAGTCCAGCAAAGCAACACAGCAAAGGGACAGTACTCCTCCTCCTGCTACTCAGCTCTTCTTATTGGCAGCGGCTCCTCTTGATTCCAGAACGATTCTACAAGTCTGGGGTTTTGGGTCCAATACTTATACCTCTTTCTGCCTGTGAAGTTGGCAACCTTCTAAGCAAAGTCTCAAGTGTTTGCAAGATTCTTCCTTGTCCAGGCCAGGCTCCAGACACACACCAGGGGGTTGGAGACTATTGTGTAAGAGTAGGCGCAGTCCTTTCAGGTATAAGTGCCCACTCCTCCCTCCCCTCTAGCTCAGATGGCTCATCAGGATATACAGGCTTCCCCCCACCCCCCTTTGTGCCACTGTCTAGAGAGAGGTGCTGTCAAATTGGCTCAGACTGGGAATCCACAAACAGACAGAGTCACAGAATGGTTTAAGCAAGAAAATGCCCACTTTCTAAAAGTGGCATTTTCAAACACACAATTTAAAAACAACCCTTACCAAAACATGTATTTTTAAATTGTGAGTTCAGAGACCCTAAACTCCACAATTCTGTCTGCTCTAAAAAGGAATCTGCACTTTAATAATATTTAAAGGCAACCCTTGGGTTCACCTATGAGAGGGATAAGCTGTGCACACTGAAAACCGAATTTAGCAGTATTTCACTGTGAGGACATGTAACACACATAAGTACATGCCCACCTTTAACATACACAGCACCCTGCCCATGGAACTACCTAGGGCCTAACTTAGGGGTCCTTACATGTAGTAATATAGAAGGTTTAGGCCTGGCAAGTGGGTAGACTTGCCAAGTCGAATTGGCAGTTCAAAACTGCACACACAGACACTGCAGTGGCAGGTCTGAGCCATGTTTACAGGGCTACTAATGTGGATGGTACAACCAGTGTTGCAGACCCGCTAGTAGCATTTGATTTACAGGCTCTGGACACCTCTAGTGCACTTTACTAGGGACTTACCAGTAAATCAGATATGCCAATAATGGATAAACCAATCAACAGTACAATTTCTGTAGGGAGTACTTGCACTTTAGTTCTGATTAGCAGTGGTAAAGTGTGCAGAGAGAATAAATCAGCAAAGACAGAGTCCAGTACACCATAGAAAAAGGAGGTCAGAAGGCAAAAAAACAGGGGAGACATGTCAAAAAGCTGCCAGGTCTAACAAACATCCCATCCAGCTGTGAGTAGGCGGAACTACCCAACCCCTGGGGAGTCCTCCTCACTAAGATGGAAGATCCTGGGCAGACCATCAACATTAGTGTGTTCTGTGCTAGGGCGGTGTTCCACCGTAGAGTCCATCCCCTGTAGGGAAATGGACCACCTCAACAGTTTTGGGTTCTCACCCATCATTTGCATTAACCATCTGAGGGGCCTGTGGTCAGTCTGAATCCGAAAGTGAGACCCAAAGAAGTAGGATCTTAGCTTCTTTAGATCCCAGACCACAGCAAAAGCTTCCCTTTCAATTTCAATCCACCTCTGTTCCCTGGGGAGTAGTCTCCTGCTAAGAAAGACTGCAGGCTGGTTTAGGACCTCTTTGTTCAACTGCTCCCACACCATGCTCTGAAGCACCTGTCTGTACCACAAACACCTTAGAGAAGTCAGGGGCCAGCAGCATGGGCGCCGTGCACATGGCCTCCTTCAGGGTGTCAAAGGCAGTCTGGCACACCTCAGTCCAGAACACCTGTCTAGGCTGCTTCTTAGAAGTCAGTTCTGTCAAGGGGGCAACAATGGTGCCACACCCCTTGATAGATCTCCTGTAGTACCTGGTGAGACCTAAGAAGGCTCTCAAAATTGTCTGGGTCTTGGGGGTGCCCAAGCCCGAATGGCATCATTTTTGGGCTTCAGGGGCGCCACCCGGCTGCTCCCCACCTGATGTCCCAAGTACACAATTGACCTTCGCTCTATCAGGCACTTACCTGCCTTGATACTGAAGCCTGAGGCTTGCAGTGCCTTCAACACTTCCCAGAGGTGGTGCAAGTGGTCCTCCCAACTGGATCTGAGCACAGCAATGTCGTCAAGGTAGGCTGCACTGAAGTTTTCAAGCCCAGCCAGGACCTGATTGACCAAACTCTGGAAGGTGACAGGGGCGTTCTTCAACCCAAAGGGCATGACCTGGAACTGAAGGTGCCCCTCCGTTGCTCTCCACTGACCTCTCCTTGGTCCCCTCGGTTAAGGAAATCTGCCAGTACCCAGACGTTAAATCAAATGTGCTGAGGAACTTGGCTGTCCCCAACCGATCTATGAGCTCATCAGCTCTGGGGATGGGGTGGGTGTATGTTTTAGTGATGGCATTGAGCCCCCGGTAGTCCACAGAGAACCGAAGTTCTGGTGTGGCACCAGGTGCAGCAGGCTTGGGTACCAAAACCATATGGCTGGACTAAGGTTTGCTAGAGTGCTCAATCACCCCTAAAGCCAACATCTTGGAGACCTCCTCCTTGATGCTGGGCTTCACTCTGTCAGCCAACCTGTAAACCTTGTTTTTCACAGGCCGGCTCTCCCCTGTGTCAACATCATGCATGCATAGAGGGCTGACACCTGGAGTGAGTGAGAACAGAGTGGTAAAGTGTCCGAGTAACTGGCGGCACTCACTCTGCTGTCCGAGAGTCAGAAAAGGGGAGAGGACTATGCCTTCTACTGACCCATTCTGCTGCTTTGCAGACAGGAGGTCAGGGAGAGGTTTGCTCTATTCTTCTGCCCCATCATCTGTAGCCAGAAGCATGGTTAACTCAGACCTCTCAAAGGGGGTTTGAGGCGTGTTAGAAATGGGGTCTTTGGTTGCAAGTCAGGTTACCCCCTGTCCAAGCAAACACCCTCACTCTAGTTAGGGTAAAAGAGAATCACCCTCAGCTAACCCCTGCTTACCCCCTTGGTAGCCTGGCACGAGCAGCAGGCTTAATTTCAGAGTGCTAGGTGTAAAGTATTTGTACCAACACACACAGTAATTTAATGAAAACACTACAAAATGACACAACACAGGTTTAGAAAAATAGAAAATATTTATCTAAACAAAACAAGACCAAAATGACAGAAATCCAACTTACACAAGTCATGTTATTGATTAAAAAGCAAAAAGAGTCTTAGGGCCAGATGTATCAAAGGTTTTTTTCCATTCTGTGTCAATGGGAAAATGCGTTTGTACATATGGCCCTTAATTCCTTGGGAAAATAGGTAAAACACTGTTAGCATTCAAAAGTACCTGGGTAGCTTCAAAATAACAGGCACGGGCGAGAGTGCATCGAAAAAGGTAAGCGGTGTGTTGATTTCTCACCCGCAAGCGAGTTCATGCGTCATTTCTCATTCTCCGGTCGGGCTGGTGTGCGTTGTTTTTCCTCCCCGCAGGGGAGCAATGCATTGATCTGGGCAGCACTTGGGTCCGGGCAGGCATTGCGTCATTTTTCCGTGCCCAGCAAGGTTTGTGTCGAAGATTCTGCTGCCCGGTCTCAGCAAAACCGCGCAATGTGGGTTGCGACGTTAACAGCCTTCGTCAACGGGTGTGAGCGTCATTCTTCCAGCTCTGTGCATCAATTTTCCAGCTGCGATGCCGGTGGAGCATCGATTTCTGCCACAAAGCCGGCGGCGTGTTGTTTATCAGCCGCATCTCGGAAGGTGCATCACATTTTTCCCCGCACGGCGGTCTGTGCGTGGATTTTCAGTTTTGTTCTGCTATCTTCTCCTTTCAGGGTCCCAGGAACTGGATGGGCGCCACTTGGCAGGGCAGGAGTCTCTCCAAAGGCTCCAGGTGCTGGCAGAGAGAAGTCTTTGCTGTCCCTGAGACTTCAAACAACCGGAGGCAAGCTCTAAATCAAGCCCTTGGAGATCTTCAAAAGAAGGAAGGCAACGCAAAGTCCAGTCTTTGTCCTCTAGCACAGGTAGAAGCAGCAACTGCAGGCTAGCTGAACAAAGCACAATAACAGGCAGGGAGCTCTTCTTCCTCAGCTCTTCAGCTCTTCTCCAGGTAGAAGTTCCTCTTGGATTCCAGAAGTGTTCTAAAGTCTGTGGTTGTGGGTGCCCTTCTTATACCCATTTTGCCCTCTGAAGTAGGCCTACTTCAAAGGAAAGTCTCTCTTGCTTGTGAAATCCTGCCTTGCCCAGGCCAGGCCCCAGACACACACCAGGGGGATTGGAGACTGCATTGTGTGAAGGCAGGCACAGCCCTTTCAGATGTAAGTGACCACTCCTCCCCTCCCTCCTAGCACAGATGGCTCATCAGGAAATGAAGGCTACACCCCAGTTCCCTTTGTGTCACTGTCTAGAGAGAGGTGCAAACAGCCTAACTGTCAAACTGACCCAGACAGGGAATCCGCAAACAGGCAGAGTCACAGAAATGGTTTAAGCAAGAAAATGCCCACTTTCTAAAAGTGGCATTTTCAAACACGTAATCTTAAAACCAACTTTACTAAAAACTGTATTTCAAAATTGTGAGCTCAGAGACCCCAAACTCCACATGTCTATCCGCTCCCAAAGGAAATCTACACTTTCATAATATTTAAAGGTAGCCCCCTTGTTAACCTATGAGAGGGATAGGCCTTGAAACAGTGAAAAACGAATTTAGCAATATTTCACTGTCAGGACATATAAAACACATTACTATGGCAGTCATTCTGACTGCGGCAGGCGGTGGTAGCCGCCCGCCATGCGGTCACCGCCAATTGGCCGCTCCGCGGTCAAAAGACCGCGGAGGCCATTCTGGCTTTCCCGCTGGGCCGGCGGGCGCCCGCCAAAGGAGCGCCCGCCGGCCCAGCGGGAAAGGCCCTGCAACATAGAAGCCGGCTCCGAATGGAGCCGGCGGTGTTGCAGGGGTGTGACGGGTGCAGTTGCACCCGTCGCGATTTCCACTATCTGCTATGCAGACAGTGAAAATCCTGCTGGGGCCCTGTTAGGGGGCCCCTGCACTGCCCATGCCAGTGGCATGGGCAGTGCAGGGGCCCCCAGGGGCCCCATGACACCCGTTCCCGCCATCCTGTTCCTGGCGGTAAAAACCGCCAGAAACAGGGTGGCGGGAAGGGGGTCGGAATCTCCATGGCGGCGCTGCTTGCAGCGCCGCCATGGAGATTCAGCCCAGACAGGGGAAATCCGGCGGGAAACCGCCGGATCCCCTTATCTGACTGCGGCCTTACCGCCGCGATCAGAATGGGCAGGGAAGCACCGCCAGCCTGTTGGCGGTGCTTCCGTGGTCATCCAGGGTTGGAATGACCCCCTATATGTCCTATCTTAACCATACACCGCACCCTGCCCTTGTGGCTACCTAGGGCCTACCTTAGGGGTGCCTTACATGTAAGAAAAGGGAAGGTTTAGGCCTGGCAAGTGGGTATACTTGCCATGTGGAATTTACAGTTAAAACTGCACACACAGCCACTGCAGTGGCAGATCTGAGACATGATCACAGAGCTACTTATGTGGGTGGCACAACCAGTGCTGCAGGCCCACTAGTAGCATTTAATTTACAGGTCCTGGGCACCTCTAGTGCACTTTACTAGGGACTTGCTAGTAAATCAAATATGCCAATCATGCATAAGCCAATTACATACACATTTTGTATAGGAACACTTGCACTTTAGCACTGGTTAGCAGTGGTAAAGTGCTCAGAGCAACAAAAATAGCAAAAACAGAGTCCAGCACACATCAACAACCTGGGCAACAGAGGCAAAAAGTTAAGGGAGACCACGCCCTGGATGAAAAGTCTAACAAGGCAGTTCACATGGAGAACCCTCAAGGGGTTCATTGGAGTCTGCAAGTCCATCAAGTAAGTGATGTCACGTTTTCGCTCCTTGACCTCAACTGGCCTGACCACCTGTGCTGCAGAGCACAAGGCTCTATGGGGTCCATGGCCCACTCTTTCTGCCCAGGCTGAAACTCAACCAGAGTGGTATTCTGGTTGTACCAGTGTTTCATGTCTTGCCTCTAAATTCTCTTGTGCAAGCTTCCTGAAGCATGCGGTCTGGTTCTAAAGGCCAGCATGTAGCTAAATACATTCTTGGGAGGCTTCCTAGGAGCTTGCTCATAAGCTCCCTTTCACCAGACTCAGAGGTCCTCTGAACAAGTGCCCATACAATAGCTCAAAGGGGCTAAAGCCAACCCCTTTCAGTGGCTCTTCCCAGTAGGCAAAGAGATGGCATGGTAAGAGGATGTCCCACTTATGCCTCATGGATTCTGACAGACCCCCAATTATGCCTTTCAGGGTTCATTTGAATCTCTTAACCAGCTCATTACTTTGGGGGATGGTAAGGAGTGGAGAATTTGTAGTTCACTCCACATTCCTTCCACATGGCAGTTATGTACATGGATACCACCTACTGGGGAAACCCACTGGGGTAAATATCCTCTTCAGTGCCCGGGCCACAACAGGTGTCGTCACTGTCCTTAGAAGGATAGCTTCCGGGTACCGGGTGGCATGGTCCACCAAGACCAGGATGAACATGTTGCATAGGGTTGTCTTGGGGTCCAGAGGCCCCACTATGTCAATTGACTGTCTGCTGGGCACGGCCTGGAGACTTCTGCCTGAAAGGAGGTGGAGCTTGGGGATGTTGGGGTTGCCAGAGTAGGCATGCGTGACCACTCGGTCCATGGCAGCCAGACAGGGTGTTCAGGCAGACCTGGAGCCTGAAACAGTGGCCCAGATGACTGCCAAGAGAAAGGGCAAGGGGTGCGGGAAACCCACCCCAGAGGTTCCCATGGTTCAGGAGGAGGCTGACCTCGAGGGGCTCGCCCCAGCACCTACAAGGGAGCAAATGGCCAAACTGGGAGACCTACCTGAGTTGACCCATTGGCAGCAACAAGGGGGTCCCAGCAGGGAGGAGTTCTGCGCAAAGCAGAGGGTGTGCCCTACTCTCGTGGGTCTTAGGCAGCAGGCTGAAGATCAGGCAGCTGGCGCTAATTCCAAAGATCACCTGATTTACTGGGAGAATGATCTCCTGTATATCGAGTCTAAGGCTGCTGAGCCTGGGGCAGCCCATGTGCTTGTGGTACCCCAGCGCTTCAGAGCCTTCCTACTGGGTTTGGCTCATGATGTGCCTATGGCAGGATATTTGCTAACAGTAAGGATAATGTATCTCACAGTGGTGTGTTACTTAGTTGATGAGATGAAACATCATCACTATGATACCTCTTTTTAAGAGATGTTTGCTTTTAAGTTCAATTGACAAAATACAGCATTAATAATGAACCCTAGGGATGCAGTGATATCTTAAATCAAAACTCAGAACTGGAACAGTCTGTCAGTGTGACATGAATTCTTCTTGTTAGCACTGTACTACTGTGCATTTATTAAGTGTCATTGTAGTGGCATCAGAGAGTTAATGCATTGTATATGGCTATGAGAAGAGTGAGTGAAGCTTACAATGGGATTTGTAAAAGATGTTTCCAATATGAGCTTTCCAATATAAGTTATGTTAAGGAGATTACTGTGACAGAGTTAGGAAATGTTAGATTGTGATTAAATTAGTAAGGTAGTGAGTTGTGACGGACAACAGGTAGCATAGTTGTGTGAATAGGTTATCATTAGTGGGACAATATGTGTTAGGGCTTCACGGTGCCAGATTGCAGAGTGGGTGAATGTGGTAGTGTGAGAGAGTTAGTGCTTTGTACTTAATAGTCTCCAGTGCACTTGCAATTCCTATGATGTCTTCATTGAGAAGGATGGACAACACCTTCTCCTACTAGGACATGAGTTTGAATTGTCTGGGGGACCCACTACCAGTTGTCAGGGTGTCCCACTTGTGGATGTCCTCCTGTGAGTGTCTGCTTTTGTAGACAGCATTTGCCTTATCCACAATTCTGCCCAAACACCTGCCTTCAATGGTTGAAAGTTGTTCTTTGGACAAGAGCTCCAAATAACTAACAATAATTATCTCATAAATCATCACACTTAGCTCATTTTCTGAGATTAAGAGTTGTCTTCTTCCAGACACCTTACTACACAGTCCTGCTACTAATGCTTTCTGTTATCAATGGTAATTGGATTGTGTGTTTTGAAAAGTGTATTTTGTAGTGGGAGCTGCAGGTGTTGTTGGTGAGTAGATTTTCAGCTGCTGCAAGTTCATGGATGCGAATACAATCAGAAAACTCATCTGCCATTACAGACCTCTGCCGTAAAGTTCCCTCCATCCCACTTTGGTGGTGCACAGCTAAAAATATGGTGGATGGGTGTCTGTCATATCAAAATTGATGTAGTGTTGTCCAACCATTGAGTATGGGGAGACTGATGATGAATGACCGAAGGACAGCCGTGGTCCTTCCTCTGTCATGTCAGACGGCAGTTCATGAACCCAAACCCTAAATACGGCAGACAGTTAACAGCCAGCCTGATGGACTGATCAGTGTGGCTACAATGGAGGAATGACAATCTATACAACAGACTATAGAGCAAGATCACGAGACAAAAAGAAGCCAAAACACAGTAAAAACATTTAATTTGCTCTGAATGACCTAATAAGTACGCTTTGCTTGCACAGAAGCACTGCAATAGATAAAGAATGAAGCAAACCAAAGATGATATCTACATATTCATTAACTAGTTCCTACTAGCTTTCAAAGAATGCCAAAAGGCATCCAAGAAAACAAGAAAAGAAAAAATAAAAGCAACAAAATGTCCTATGATGCATAAAATGATGATAACATTTTATGTCTGAATACTGAATCAATTTGGAGAGCCAGTGATTCAGGTTTAACCACTAAAAGTTGCTGTCAACATAAGCTATAATCCAATGGACCTGACCTTAAACAAAAAAATTGGTAAGATCTTTTCATTGATATTTTGCAAAATCCCAAATATATACTAATGAATATTTTAAAACCTTAACATCAAACCCCATATATAAATTAAGGACTGCAGAGAATAGCATGAAACAGGAAGGTGTGATGCTGTTAGCCTATCAGCAGCTCATCTGCAAATATACCTAATTTCCAAAATCATCACACATTGCAGATGAAAATTAGTATCAAATGATTAGAGAAAAAGTAGTTCTTTAAAAATTGAAGTTCCTCTGTAAACTAAGGGGCATATTTATACTCCGTTTGCGCCGGAATTGCGTCATTTTTTTTGACGCAATTCCGACGCAAAACTAACTCCATATTTATACTTTGGCGTTAGACGCGTCTAGCACCAAAGTCCATGGAGTTTGCGTCATTTTTTAGCGTGGACACCTACTTTGCGTTAATGAGATGCAAGGGAGGCATTCACGTCTAAAAAATTTACTCCGAGGCATGTGCGCCGTATTTACACTCCCGGGCAAAATTCTCGCCCGGGAGTGGGCGGGTCCAAAAAAAAAAAAAATGACGTACGCCCGCTTTTGCGCCGTTTTTTAGCGCCTGGAAAAGGCAGGCGTTAAGGGACCTGTGGGCTTGGAAGGAGCCCAGAGGTGTCCTCCCATGCCCCCAGGGACACCCCCTGTCACCCTTGCCCACCCCAGGAGGACACCCACGGCTGGAGGGACCCATCCCAGGGACATTAAGGTAAGTTCAGGTAAGTACTTTTTTTTTTTTTTGTGGCATAGGGGGGCCTGATTTGTGCCCCCCTACATGCCACTATGCCCAATGACCATGCCCAGGGGACAGAAATCCCCTGGGCATGGCCATTGGGCAAGGGGGCATGACTCCTGTCTTTGCTAAGATAGGAGTCATTTCTATGGGGGTTGGGAGTCGAAAAAAATGGCGCAAATCGGGTTGAGGCGAAAAATTTGCCTCAACCTGACTTGCCCCATTTTTTGACGCCCAAGCCCCATATCCCAATACGCCGGCGCTGCCTGGTGTACGTCATTTTTTTCCACGCACACCAGGCAGCGCCGGCGGCTAACGTCATTGATTAAATACGGCGCCCGCACGGCGCTTCAGAATGGCGTTAGCCGGCGCTATTTTTTTTGGCGCAAAACTGCGTTAGCGCAGTTTTGCGTCAAAAAGTATAAATATGGCCCTAAATCTATCAGTTTTAGGTGAGCCACTCTTGCAAAATATCTCAATGCCTTTATTATATTTTTAAAGTAGCACAATGCTAATATTGTTGGACTGTAATAAATAATTATTTAAAAAGCCTTAACGCCTTCGCTGCCAGGCATTTTCCCCCTCCTGTGCCGAGCCTTTTTTGGCCTATTTGGAGCAGTTCGCGCTTAGGCCCTCATAACTTTTTGTTCACATAAGCTACCCACGCCAAATTTACGTCCTTTTTTTCCAACATCCTAGAGATTCTAGAGTAACCCAGACTTTGTGGGTTCCCCAGAAGGAGGACAAGAAATTAGCCAAAATACAGTGAAAATGGGAAAAAGGGGCTGCAGAAGAAGGCTTGTGTTTTTTTCCCTGAAAATGGCATCAACAAAGGGTTTCCAGTGCTAAAATCTCCAGCTTCCCAGCTTTCAGGAACAGGCAGACTTGAATCAGAAAACCCAATTTTTCAACACAATTTTGGCATTTTACTGGGACATACCCCATTTTAACAATTTATTTGTGCTTTCAGCCTCCTTCCAGTCAGTGACAGAAATGGGTGTGAAACCAATGCTGGATCCCAAAAACCGAAACATTTCTGTAAAGTAGACAAAATTCTAAATTCAGCAAGGGGTAATTTGTGTAGATCCTACAAGGGTTTCCTACAGAAAATAACAACTGAAAAAAATAATATTGAAATTGAGGTGAAAACAACAGCAATTTTTCTCTGCGTTTTACTCTGTAACTTTTTCCTGCAATGTCAGATTTTTTAAAGCAATATACCGTTACATCTGCTGGACTCTTCTGGTTGCTGGGATATATATGGCTTGTAGGTTCATCAAGAACTCTAGGTACCCAGAGCCAATAAATGACCTGCACCCTGCAGTGGAATTTCATTCTATACCTGGTATACAGCAATTCATTTGCTGAAATATAAAGAGTAAAAAATAGCTATCAAGAAAACCTTTGTATTTCCAAAATGGACACAAGATAAGGTGTTGAGGAGCAGTGGTTATTTGCACATCTCTGAATTTCGGGGTGCCCATACTAGCATGTGAATTACAGGGCATTTCTCAAATAGACACTCTCTTATATTTGGAAGGAAAAAATGTAGAGAAAGACAAGGGGTAATAACACTTGTTTTCCTATTCTATGTTCCCTCAAGTCTCCCGATAAAAATGGTACCTCACTTGTGTGGGTAGGCCTAGCGCCCGCAACAGGAAATGCCCCAAAACACAACGTTGACAGAAAACAGAGGTGTTTTTTGCAAAGTGCCTACCTGTAGATTTTGGCCTCTAGCTCAGCTGGCACCTAGAGAAACCTATCAAACATGTGCATTTTTGAAAACTACAGACCTAGTGGAATCCAATATGGGGTGACTTGTGGAGCTCTGACCAGGTTCTGTTACACAGAATCCTTTGCAAACCTCAACATTTGGCTATAAAAACACATTTTCCTCACATTTCGGTGACAGAAAGTTCTGGAATCTGAGAGGAGCCACAAATTTCCTTCCACCCAGCGTTTCCCCAGTTTCCCGATAAAAAATATACCTCACTTGTGTGGGTAGGCCTAGCGCCCGCAACAGGTAATGCCCCAAAACACAACATAGACACATCCCATTTTTTGACAGAAAACAGAGGTTTTTTTTGCAAAATGCCTACTTGTAGATTTTGGCCTCTAGCTCAGCCGGCACCTAGGGAAACCTACCAAACTTGTGCATTTTTAAAGAATAGAGACCAAGGGGAATCCAAGATGGGGTGACTTGTGGGGCTCTGACCAGGTTCTGTTACCCAGAATCCTTTGCAAACCTCCACATTTGGCTAAAAAACTAATTTTCCTCACATTTCGGTGACAGAAAGTTCTGTAATCTGAGAGGAGCCCCAAATTTCCTTCCACCCAGCGTTCCCCCAAGTCTCCCGATAAAAATGGTACCTCACTTGTGTGGGTAGGCCTAGCGCCTGCGAAAGGCAGTGGCCCAAAACACAACGGGGACACAGCACATTTTTTCACAGAAAACAGTGCCTACCTGTGGATTTTGGCCTCTAGCTCAGCCGGCACCTGGGGAGACCTAGCAATCCAGCGCATTTCTGAAAACTAGAGACCTAGGGGAATCCAAGATGCGTGACTTGTGGTCCTTGGTGTCTAGTGGTTTCTGCCCCCCTTGGGGGCAGATTGGCCTCATAAAAATAGGACAGAAATGGCCTAAATATAATTTGCCCCCTATGGGAGCGACCCTTGCCTCAGGGGTCGCTCCCCACCTCTAAAAGAAAAAAGAAATAAAAAACAAAAGAAAAAAAATATATCCCTGGTGCCTAGTGGTTTCTGCCCCCGGGGGGGGGGGCAGAAAAGGCCTTTAAAAAAATGCCCCCCCTGAGAGCGACCCTTGCCCAAGGGGTCGCTCCCTCATGCCAGTTTCATTTACAAAAATAAATCCCTGGTGTCTAGTGGCCATTTCAAAAGCCAGATTGCTTTACAATTCGGCTTTTGAAACGCAGAGAGAGACTTCAAAGGGAAGGAAATAACTTTCCTTCCCTTTGAAGCCTCTCTCGGCCTCCCCCACGTGATCGGAAGAGAAATGCTTTGCATTTCACTTCCGATCCAGCGCGATGGGAGGAGGCCCTGTGACAATCAGCACGCGATCGTGCACTGATGTCACGGGGGGGGTTGGGAGGGTCGGGGTGGAAGGGGAAGGGCTTCCCCTTCCATCCCTGCCTTGGGGGTGTGTGGGGGAACCCCACAGAGGGAGCGCTAGCGCTCCCTCTGGGCTCTGTGCCCAGGATGTAATGGTTACGTCCTGGGCACAGCAGCACTGTGCCTCAGGACGTAACCATTACGTCCTGGGCACAGAAGGGGTTAACCAGGTACCCTTCATGACCAACTTCCAAACTAAGGGTTCAATCTTTACAAGGGCACTACTCCCTTATTCCTAGATATGGACACTGCTAGATAAAAGGTATTTAACCTTCAGACTGATGCTATGGTTCGTGCTGAAGCAGAGAACCCTCCTCTTCAAGGTTGAAATGGTGTGTATATGATAAATGATGCTCCTTCCATCCTGCTCTTCATCAGAACCCAGGGGATACACAAATCTAGGGGAATAACAGTATGCATCCCTTCAAGAGTATGTCTGGGTGAGTCTTTATCACAATGCCTCTTGACTGACACTTTCACTGTCTGCTCAGTGACCAGAGCAATGGGGGGTGATATATCAAATCATGTGCACAAAGATCTGTCTAACAGTGAAAGAAACACAAGCCCAATAATCATGAAGTTGCAGACAGTTCATTACAGATGCCAAAAAGACTACTCAGTCAGAGATCTTGAACTGCTGAAAGGAAGTTCAGAACATCGAAGGAGGTAAGTGAGGTAGGGACCGCTTTATCAGTGACTTTACAAAGTGGTGATCTATCTAATATCTCCTCTTTCAAATTATGTAGAACACATTCACCCTTATATGGAAAAATGCACTAACCTTCTGGTGTTAGGTGTTCCACAAAGATACTTGTCCAAAGACTTGAGTCTGAAATCAGATAGAACTTTCAAAATATTTTCTAAAATATAAAGACAGTTAAACAAACCAAATCCCATCACTACTGCAAGGGAATTTGAATAATGGACTATTTGACCTGCAACTTCAAATACATACAAATATATTTTACTTTTTCTGCTGTAAATTATGCCAGTGATTTAGGATTTCCCTGAATTCTGGTCAAGTGGAAATGTATGTGATGATATAGTAGGCTGTGATTGCACCTAAAGACTTTAGGTTTTAGGTGGACACTTGCAGTACCTTCTGTGATAACCATTAATTGACAACTCAAGGCTACCTCGTGTAAATTTGGGACTGCTGTTTTTTCCACAAGATGTTTCCATAGCTATTTCTGACCCCATTTGGGCAGTCATCTTTGGGGTGGTTGGTAGATGAGAACAAAGATTGATGAGGATTAATCGCTCCTAGGCTTTTCTCACTCTACAAAATAATCTTTCCTTTTATAAAACACTTTACAGAGCATCTCTTTCAGTTTACCTTCAAACAACGTTTCTCCCTAGGTCAGGTTCCTGTAGCAGGGTTACTCTTACCTTTGATATTATACATTTATAAATGTGATTAACCTTTTGACTTTCCTAGAGCATTTGATCTGTTGACAGAAAGAGCAAGCTGTAGAACAATACTTACCTCACCTAGAGTTCTGCTGGAGTGCTGGGGTCCCGGAAAATTCCTATTCTTCAGCTCCAGGCTCAAAAACCACCAGCGCTTGGGTGGGGGGTGTGGTGAGATAAACACCAATCTTACCCCCTGAGGTCAACCGGATCTTTAGACTTGGCAAAGAGTGAAGTAGTCAGAATCATTCAATAACAAATCAATAACATTATATCATAAATAATTCTAAACACCATAACAATTTAAACACTAAGGGCCAGATGTAGTAACCGTTTTGCATGGCGCAAACTGCGAAAATCGCAGTTTGCGCCATGCAAAACGGCCATCGCGATGCACATTCCCATTTTGGGAGTCGGTACCGACTCGCGAAATGGGAATGCGACTCGCAAATAGGAAGGGGTGTTCCCTTCCTATTTGCGACTCGCACTGCGATGCAGAATTGCTTTGTGACCGCGAAAGCGGTCGCAAAGCAATTCACAGTTACCACCCACTTGAAGTGGGTGCTAACTCATTCGCAAAAGGGAAGCGGTCCCCATGGGACCCCTTCCCCTTTGTGAATGTTGCTAAAAAAAAAAATTCAGAGCAGGAAGTGGTCCAATGGACCACAGCCTACTCTGAGAAAACGAAACAAATGGTTTCGTTTTTTTTTTTGTTGTATTGCAACTCGTTTTCTTTTAAGGAAAATGGGCTGCAATACAAAAAAAAAAAATACTGCTTTATTGAAAAAGCAGTCACAGACATGGAGGTCTGCTGTCTCCAGCAGGCCACCATCCCTGTGAGTGCAGGGAATTTCAAGGGGGTCGCAAATTGAGATCCACCTCATTAATATTAATGAGGTGCGTCTTTGCGCCCCACTTGAGATTCGCAGAAGGTGTCTGAGACACCATAATGCATACGATTTTGCGAATCGGAAATTGCAAGTCGCACGACTCGCAATTTCCGATTCTCCAAGCCAAAAAAAAGGTTTCAAAGCTCTATTATAATTTCAATATTAATGTCACGTAAATGGTGTGCAAAACTGAGTTATAGGCATACATGAAAACTATAGGCTGACCAAAACCTCTGAAAAGATTTAACCTACTAAAAATCATTACCGATAGACACTTCAAAAGAATTATATAGATTAGCAACAGCACAAAATGTACATAATTACCAGATTTCAATGCAGATGATGGTGACATCAGTAAATCATCAAAATACAGTTTTAACTATCAATTTCAGAATTCACAGCTGGGTCATTCCCTAACCAGAATTGGGACTTGCATGTGTGGGAACGGGCTAACACATGAGGGCAAAAGCAAAAATAAAGGAAGACAAAAATAACTTGGAAAACATTTAACTCTAAAAATATGCTGGTCTAAGTGGCTGAGCTATATAGGAAACAAGAAACCACATTTAGTTATACCTCTCCTCATGGGACAGAATACAGGATGATTCCAGAGGAACAGTCGTCTTCTTTCAGCACCAGTTGACTGCAGCATCAGGATGGTGCAGAACATGAGCTGCACATAGGACAGATCAGCACTTCAGAATTAATTTGCCTTAGTAATACTAAACCACATAACAGAATAAGGCAGTTAAGAGACTCAGAATACAGAGTGTAGAAGCAGACTTAAACAAGAAGACTGCTTTCAGTTTTTTAAGTTCTTCACTAATTAAAATACGCACAATTCGTTCATTGGTCTTTCAGGTGGGCACACTCTGGGCGTTAATGTCAGCATCCAATGGTAATCGATGGCACCACCAAGTTATGATACTTTTAAGAATCTTCTCCGCAAAAGTACGTTGTTTGCTGTATGATAATATAATTCCACTGAAATATTAAATTTTCTAATGATTTGCTACTTGCTGTTCTTTAAGCAAGATCCACTGTAAATTAAACTAATATTCTTTCACATGAACACTGTGATTTCCTGTTCCATTCAACAGCTAGAACAAATAGTGTTACATTGTTATATATGTCTTTTGCCTACAATACAAAATGACCATCAACATTATATTAGCAGACTACGGAAAGAATCCAGCTCAGAGAGGACAGAAAAAACAAGTGATTTTCCATTAATGCAACAAAATACATTTTCTTATTCAGGCCTAGTCAAGACAAGGAAGCCTACATAAACATTAGTGCAAATAATACATCAATAAACCTATTGTGCACCTTACAATTCATATAAGTAAAGTAAAATATTCATTTTTAAACATGATTCATGATATGTTAATTATTTAATTCAATACAAGTGTGTTTAATTCATATTCATTTAATATGCATAATACATTTTATTTCTGCTGTTTCTACCTAGGAACAATACTTTCATATTAATATTCATTAATAAATGTGGTGTCAAAATACAAATGGTAGCCACAAAAATTTACCACCATTTAAACATGTACATTTTCATTCTACTTATTTTCTCTGTTAGGCCTTTGAAACTACAGATTTATAACCTGCCATATGCTACTTCCATGCCACTAATTTATTGTTAAAACTTGATCTCTCTCAGCTCTCTGCAGGGAGCCACCAGGTTTCTTGAATAGAAAATAAGTAACATGACACATTTCTAGTCAGGCTACCCTGAAATATTATTCCTTAAATGTAAATATTTTAAGTATGACTCTATCCCATGAAAATCTTTAGAAATGCTTCAGGTCTTGAAATCTCGGCTCAGAAGTGCCATTTTATGGTCGATCACTGTTGTATGCATGCTAGTGCTTAATATGTACAAAAATAAGTGCTGGTGCCCAAAGCGCTGCTCAGAAAACTGCGGCGGCACCAGTGCTCTGAGTACCACACTGCTTGCTCCTAAATCCACCTCAGGAAACTTTAATACATGGCCAGACAAAGGGGGACACAGCAAACAGAAAGTGCAGACAAAGCCTGTTGGTTGCAGAACAGATATATGAACTGAAGGAGGAGGACAGGACATATATTTTCAATATTTACTCCACCCATCACACAGGGGAGAAAATTTCAATAGCCCCGGACCTGTTAAATAAGTGCTGGTGCTATGCACCATAAACCACCAACACAAATTAATCACTGATGCATACCCATTTGCAGATGAAAGTGATTTTTTCATGCGTTTGTGTTCTTGCAAGACTGAGAATTGGTGCCATGACAGGAAAGGTTGTCAAAAATGTGATACATGCAGCTCTCACAGCAACAGGGCATATTTTTCCGGATAAAATCTAGGTCCACAGAAGTCTTGATGGGCACTTTATTTTAACTGAGGGGCTCATCCCCTTTGTGAAGAGGAAATTAGTTAATTGCCAGCTTAATAGAGAGGACCTCTAGAATGAGCACAAATCTAGCTTCTCCGACGTTTCACTCGCAAAGTTTACAAAATAAAAACCAATCTGGATTAATGTAATTAGTTAGCTTCTAGATTCGCCACCTCACAGCACCAAATGTAGTGGATAATTCTGTTTTTGTGGCTAGCTGAGAACATCTAGCATGGCTGATTTTCTAAGTAATGGGCACGAATTCGCAAGCACTGCTCGAATTGCTGCCTTTGCATTAATCATGCCTTTTTTCCTAAATTCACTTTCGGCTTGGAACGTTGTTCTGAAATCATGACAAATGCTTTATTAAAACTATTTGTGAGAGACAATACAGAAAATGGTCAACCTTTCTGGTTCATTGGCTAGACCACTCCGTTTCCCTTGGATAACGGTGAAATTAAAGGGGCAAATTGATTGCATGTGTTTCAATAATTCTATTTGCATAATGAGGCAACATAATCGAAATACATTTCCTTTCCTCGAAGTTTCACCAGTTCAGGAACCTAGACAAATGAAAGCTTTCTAAATGTTTGAACTCAGGATACTGCCAACTCTGATGTTATGCAGTAGGAAAAACAAATTACGCCATAAGCAGCTGCCTTTCCTACACTGCTGAAATAATGCTTCTCTCTAGGAATGCAATCTAGCTACACACTCATGGGCCCAGATTTACTAATATTTTGACATAAGACAGCCTCATCCTTTCCTAAAAGGGGGAGAGAAGAAATGTGCCAAGCATTTAAAGATATACAGTATTTTTTCTCTCTCTCCCAGAGCTGGCACACTTTTGACTGCCATCCGCCAAAGAGCACACCCTTGTGCCATATAGCAAGGGTGCATGCATCGCCTAAAGCATGGATTTTGAACTGCAAGAGGTCCCTTTAATACTTTCCTCACATTGTTTGTGTGCTGTAGAATGCAACACACCTGCAAAGTTGGAAAAATAAGGAGGAATAAAACCACTTCTCTATACGCCTGTGTAGAGGAGGAGTACGGTTTTGGTGCAAATCCATGTCTGCAAATGTTAGTGGATGAGGTCTTGCATCAAAAATTGCATGGGAATGTGAATCTCCCAACTGAGAAACAGGTAGCTCATATCGCAATTTTGACTTACTTTGGAATACTTTCCAACACAAACCTCGGTTTGAATTTTTTAGTAAATCATACCCCAACACACTGAGCTGGGTTTAGGTCACAAAACTGATGCACACTCAGCGAAAAAACTTAGTAAATTTGAACCTTGGTAACAATGAATTCTAAAACATGTTCATTTAAAAGACAAATATGAGAATTGTTTTTTTTTTAAAGTGTATTAATACTATGAAAAATCAACCCAGCACCAGACATTTGAAGAAACTAATGCTATGACATCAGAGGGGATTTGAACGTTAAATCGTTGTAATTAGACTGACCGAAAGACCCCCGACAAATTCATGCAACTTGTTCGGAGTATGCCATTTAATTATGCTTCATCTGAAGCATTTAAAAATGATGTGCAACGATATACTGTTAACGTAATAATAACATTCAAAACCAAAACGCTGAAGAATATTTCTCTTTTTGTATGTTTTTTAATTTTCCATTTACTTATTTTTAATCTTATTGAGAAAAACAGTGAATATGCTGTTAAGTTAAAGGCAGTTTTTTGATCGGACTAATGACAACCATTACATTAAAGTAATGAATACCATAATATTAGGCAACAACCTTAATTCCCACATTTAAAGAATTTAAAAAGCGAGTTGATTTTATTTAATGACATTATGAAAAAATGAGTTTTTCAGCCAAGAGAAATCAATCTATACATTTCACTCTTCTTGCAGAAATGTGATCATTTTACCAAACACAGAGGTTTGCACAGCTTCTGTCCTCGTAACGGTCACGAGACCAATGAACAAGAGACAAAGCTAATATTGTTTATTTTATTTGTGTATTTATTTATTTACTGAATAAAGCTACACTGTTCCAAAGAAAAATGAAAGCAGGCTGTCTCCGAGGGTAGGTCCAACAAACAGGACCGGTGATTCATTACTGTCACCCTGAGTCCCAGAGACGCACTACCCAAGGAACCTGTTCTCGATTAGGGCGTGGGTACCTGTGTTAACCAGTTAACTTAAGTAAGTGACCGGTTTCTATACATCTTTATTTTTGATACCTACTTTGAAGAGGTCTGTTTATCTAGTTACGTAGGTCCTGATGAAGCGTCAATGGATCTGGATGGACCAATAGACGCGAAACATGTCGACCATAATATAGAGGTTCTCTTAATGTTTAGGACTCTCTACATCTATCAATTTTTAAAAGGTTTTTGAGCATAATCCTCAACCCGACTTTCAAGTCTTTGATTTTAACCTTGGTCTTCATCCCTGTTGTATCAGATTTATTAAATGATGGTGTCTAGCGGATGAATAACCAATTTTAACCTCTTTTTTTGCTTTTGGTGGTGACTTGTAGCATTCACACTTTGCATAGCTGAACTTATTAGTCACTATTATAAAAATCCGGCTGAGAGCCCCCACTTCGGGGTGCCCACTAGGCATTGCAGAGCCGGCCTAGTGAGGAGCAATTCCCGATGATGATGCTAGTCATCCAGAGTGATGCTAGAGGGTTCTCGCTCCTGAGATCACAGGTCTCCTGCTTTCATTTTTCTTTGGAACAGTGTAACTTTATTCAGTGATTATTATTGGGAGATTGTACACTGGACCATCAACACTCCCGGTCCCTCTTTTCTTTGTTGATAGTATTTATTTATTTAACCCTTTCTTAAGCTATTTTAAAGAATTGCTCCACCCAGAAGTGTGATGTGCTTTACAATCACAAAGGGAAGAGTAGCCTTGAGAAATACATCTATATGATGAACAACGAGAAAGCATGTAACCTTTTAGAAAATTAAAAACAACATAGAAGCGGAATATAGATTGTAGGGTGCAGGAGAGCAGAACAAAATAGTGAAAGAAATGTAGTGAGAAAAGTGGCTTGTGGAACGTGGCGAGAGGAGATGGTAGACAGTCAGTAGATGGAATGAAATCTCTGCTGCTGATCAGGGGTGTAGGAGGAGGAGAGACAGTTACAAATTCAGATGAATGCTAAATAGGATTGCATCACACTACATGGAGGTGGATTGTACTGTCCCACAATGATATTCTATCTACATCATCTACAAGTACATTATGAAGGTATGTACATAACTATCAAGTCAAGTCATCATTATGGTTTTTACGCCCATATCCCCTTATCTACACATATCTTGTAATATAGTGGTTGATCTGATGTAGTTGATGCAATACTTTTATCATGTTTAATACATACAATATATGTGGAGTAATGCAAAATAGCAGAGTTTTCAGGTTTTTCCAAACAATCTTGTTTTCCTGACATCTAAAGTCTTCTGGGAGAGTTTTTTTTCAAAGGATGTGCCAACCCTATTTAAAGACTTAGATGCCGCTGAGTTTGATTTAACTATGTGGGCACTGAGTTGCACATTTCCAATGATTCTGAGACTTTTGTCTTTCTTGAGATGAATAGTCCAAGGTCTTTGAAAGGAAGATAGACAAGCTTGTATCTGAAACTAATCTCTAGCGGTAGTAAATGCTATTCTCTCAGATCTGGATTAATGTGGTCATGCGCTATAAATCGAGCAGTCGATTGTAGCAGTAATTTAATGGAAGGAAGAATGTTTTGGATATTCTACTAAGAGAATGTCTATAGTTTATATGCAAGATGGCATGTATTACAGCACAGAATTCAAGCTTCTTAGTTCAAACATTACAGATTTCTGTGAATTAGCAAACATCTAATGTCTTTTTTCATTGTAAGATTTAGTCTAACCCAAAAGTAAGAGATTTGGGGCCTCATTTGCAAGAAACTAACCCATCTGCCTGATGCGTCAGATTTCTTGCACTGCCCAACGATTCACTAACAACACCATGTATGTGCTATATTTACTATAGAGCTCCATGGCACATGTTTTCATGGATACATCAGGCCTCAGTGATGATGCAGATTCCCAGGGACAGTGGACAGTGTTTGACAGAGCTCCATTCTCATCATCAGTCACTCTCCTCTACAGTTACAAAGCTGCTGCCTTCCTCAAAGAGTACTTACTAACCACAGAGGGTAGCCCAAAAACCCGATCGGGCTGGGTAGAAGATAATCATTACATACAACAATGCCCTGACGGGGAAAGATAGGCAAATTATTTATATATCATAAAACAACTTAGGTGAAAACAAAAAATCGATTTATTCAAATAAATATATATATTCATTTATTTACTTATACATAAATATCAATTTAATATATTCATCCTATATGGAAAACCCATCTAGTAAAACAACACACCAAGGGACAGATAGTGTGAAAAAGAAAACTTCTCGTGATAAGTCGTGAGAATAATAATACATATTCCATTGAACAGATATATCATAGACTGGATTGGTTTCTGCAGAGGATCTTTGGGGGATTAAAAGGAATTGATTTAGACTCTCTGAGGATTTGGAATGGAGTTAATGCAGCAAACAGAAAAGAACCAACCAACTGTTTTTAATGTTTTCTGTATAGGTTTTTGATTCATTGGAATATGTATTATGTAATGATTGCCTTCCTCAAACATCCACCAACATTCAACACTGCCAAAAAGCAAAACATTTGAAGATTTTATAGATGCACTTAAAGAGACTGATAACAAGAAAAACATCTCAAAAATCCTGCTGGTGATGGTGTGAAAGACGCTATAAAGAAAATGCCAAGAACTGACAAAAAAGTCACATACTGTAGGATTAAGATGCTTTGAATCTCAAGTTTTCTTCAGTACAAAATGTAGACTATGAAGCATTTGTTTTCAGAATGTCAAAGAGTTGGCAAAACAATCAATAAATTAGTTGAGAGACTCGACAAGTTAATCAAACACTGTAAGTTCAATAAATTTAAAGATGAAGAAGTCATGACACTTACAGTGACCGATGGATGCTTGTCCAATTCATTCAGATGAATGGTGAGAGAAACTTAATAAGGAGCCAGTGTAGATCGCTGCCAGAGCTGAAGAATGTGCTGAGAGACAAACTGCAGACATGGAGGCCAGTAGTTTCCAGATCAGTCATGAGTGTGAAAAGTCATTTGAAAAAAAAACTGAAGGACACCAAGTGATGTCTACACGCAAAAAAAATATGTTTTTACATGTGTGGGTTTGCATTTCAACATGAACGAAAGTGTCCCGCCATTGGTCAGAAATGCAAAGGCTGTTTTAAAGAAAAAATGTTGTGATTATGCACAGAGTGAAGGAAAAAGTAAGTGCATCACTGCACAAAGACAAAATGGCTGGTAAAATGTTCCAGAAGCAACGTTTGACGCATGCCCACATGCAACATCAGTTCAGGCAAACAGATACTAAATGAAGTTGATCACCATCTAAATAGCCATCAAATAGATCTTCAGCCTCAATAATAAGTGAAAGTAAAGAAAGCGATTGTGCCATGTCAATGCTTACCTCAGGAAAGCATGCACATGTCAGATTGTTTGCCTGTGAGGGGAAAAGTCAGCCAAAGAAATGTCGACATGGCAAAGTAACAAAATCATACAAACACTTTCCAAAGATTACATTGAAAATAAATGGATGTTAGGTACCTTTCATTATAGATAGTGGTGCTTTGATAAATATAAATATAATGCCTGAAGAAGAATACAATGAACTGTCTTCATTACCGCAGCTTATGCTGTCAAAGCACAAAGTGTACACATTGACACTCATGAAAGTAAAGGTTTGCTTCTGGTGACAGTTAAACATAAGAAAACAAAGGTACAATATTGATCCATGTACATCATGGTACAGCGGCAAGTTCTTGGTGGCTCAGTTTCAACACAGCCGCTGACATGGGATTGAATTCAATGAATTACAACATGGATGCTCATCATGAGATAGCAAGTCAGTTCCCTTCATTGTTTCATGGTTTACGAAGTTAAAGACTATTAATTTAAAACTGCATGCTAATGAGGATGTCCATCCTGTTGCTTAGAGACATAGATAAGTTGCTTTTCATTTACAAGAAGCTGTTGAAAAGAGTTTGAATTGTTAATTAAGCATGGCATTATTGAACGTTCCACTCATCCAATGGCATTTAGTTTCTCCTATAGTAGAAGTGCCTAAAAAGGACAATGAAGGAACTGTGCACATACGTGTTGACATGTATCAGGCAAACAAAGCAATTGAATGAGGGCGACATAGAGGGATAATACATTAATAACATAATCACACAATTGAATGGTGCAAAAATCTTCTCTCAACTTGATTTGAATAAAGTTTATCATCAATTAGAATTAGAAGAAAGCTGCAAATATACTACAACCTCTGCTGCGCATGTTAGTTTATTTAGATGCAAGAGACTTAGGGGGTCATTACGACCGTGGCGGCCGGCGGTAAGGTGTTCCGCCAGCAATTATGACCGTGGCTGAATTGCCGCGGCCATACCGCCGGCCCCTCCAATATTCGGCCAGGATTCCGCCTGGCGGTCATAATCCCCAGGTCCGCGGTGCAAGCACCGCTGCCCTGGGGATTATGAGTCCCCGACCGCCAGCCTGTCTGTGGCGGTAGACACCACCATTGAAAGGCTGGCGGTTAGGGACTTGGGATGCCCCTGGGGGCCCCTGCACTGCCCATTCACTTGGCATGGGAAGTGCAGGGGCCCCCAGGCATAGCCCCGTCGCGCATTTCACTGCCCGAATTTCGGGCAGTGAAATGCGTGACGGGTGCTACTGCACCCACTGCACATCAGCATTGCCGCCGGCTCTATTACGAGCCGGCAGCAATGTTGATGTGACATTTCTGCTGGGCCAGCGGACGGTAACACTGTTACCGTCCGCTGGCCCAGCGGAAATGTCATAATAGGGAGCCAGGAATACCGCCGGCAATGGCGGTATTCTGTCTCCTGCTTCCTCGGCGGTCTTTTTACAAGACCGCCGAGGTCGTAATGACCCCCTTAGTTTAAGTGTGTCACTGGCTGCAGAACGTTTCTAAGACATCATATGATGCATCATAAAACCTGTTGTGAATGCCTTTGACTTTAGCAATGACGTACTGGTTTTTGGAGCTACACAGATGGAGAACAATAGAGCCCTCACACAAGAATGTCAATTACTTAGTGATGCAGGTTTGACTTTGAACGCAGACAAGCATGATTTTAATATGACAAAATTGAAGTTCTTTGGCCATATCTATCTGATGGGGGTATGCCACCTGATCCTGCAAATGCCTAAGCCTTGAGAAATGTTGAACCCCCACAAGATGTTTCAATGTTACGCTCTTTTCTTGGAATGTCCAGCTACTGTTCACAACACATAAAGAACTTTGCTACTGTCAGTGCTCCATTACGAGAGGTGACAAAAAAAATGGTTGCTTTAAATGGTCACAAAAATATGAAGAGTTTCACGAGAATCAAACATGCCATCGAAAATGCTACAAAAATGGTGCACTTCAATCCAATGGCTCCCCACCTACCAAGGTTGTAGTTGATGTTAGCCCCATTGGGTTAGGTGCTATACTTGCACAGCACGGCATAGTGGACACCCAATTGCAAGATGACATATATTGGCCCATGCCAGTAGAAGAACTTATCAGACAGAACGTGCTGATACACAGCCTGAAAAGGAAAGTTTGGACGTCTGACAGGCTTGTGAACATTTCCATGTATTCCTGTATGGAAAGCCTTTTGACTGGTAACTGATCATCAAGCCTTGCTGACAATCTTCGGCAATACAGAAGCCAAGATGTCTCCTTGAATTGAACGATGGGGACTACAATTTCAAGAGTATGATTATACAACTGTGCATCAATCAGAAAAATATTAAAATCCTGCCGATTACTTTTTGATCGTACCTATTCAAGGTCATGGTACTTCATCCAAAATGGCTGAGGCCTACATCAATTTCATTGTCAAGTCATGTACTCCAGTTGCTGTATTGGTAGCCTAGATTGTAACTGCTACGGGTCATGATAGTGACCTGCTAAAGTTAAAAGACATACTTACACATCAGTCGTGGAATAAACACTTTCAATTCCTCAGTAATGATGGTGAATATCAAAAGTACAAGCATGTCAAAGACAAATTGTCCATAGCTCAGGAAGGAATTATATTGTGAGAACTGAGAATCCTGATTCCAGACCATATACGATAAACTGATAGAAATGGCTCAAGAAGTACACTGTGGTAATGTTGCTACAAAGAGAGCTTTCTGAGTCCAAGTTTGATTTCCATACCTAGATGAATGTGTTGAAAATGAATTCAAAGCCTCTCACATTTGCAACTGCCTGTCAACCAAAGTCAATCAACATACTCTGAAAATGTCAGAACTCCCTAAACATGTCTGGAACAGAATAGTAATCGATTTCTTTAGTCCACTTGACAATCAACATCAGTTAATGGTGATTGTAGGGGAATATTCACATTTTCCTTTGGCTGAAGAGCTCTCATTCATAATACAAAAGCGATCAATCGAAAAACGTGATAGCATCTTTGCAACATGAGGCTTTCTAGCCATTGTGAAGTATGACAATGGTCCACCCTTCAACAGAAAAGAATTTAAAGAATTTCTGGAGTATTTGAAGATAAGGCATCAAAGATCACACTCTTATGGCCACAAGCCAATGGACTTGTTGAGCGTTCTATGAGTGCTCTGAAGAAAGCAGTCCAGAGTGCAGCTCTTAAGAAGCTCAGTGTGAAAACAGTATAGTATTCTACTCTACGAGCTTATTGTTCAACTCCCACTTGACCATAAGTGAATGTCCTCCAACTTTGATGTTCAGGAAAGCAATGGCAACCAATTTACCTCAACGGACCACAGAAAGGAATAGTAATGAAAACTTCATTCATACAAAGGACAAAGTTTAAAAACAGAAAATGAAAATGTATGGAGACAAGAGGCAACATGCAAATGATCTCTCATTCTGAGAAGGAGGTTTGGTGATTGCTCGACAGATACAACAGAGAACGTCTGATTTCCTTACGATGCTGAGCACTTCCTCTACCAGGGATTCTTCTCACTTCAGGCCTGTGCTATATCAGTCTTCAGCCCAAGATGGTGAAAGGCTGATTCTAAAATACTCAATTACTTTTCCTGATTCCTTACCATCATTGGCAATCTCTGATATGGAAGATGACTGCTTACACCTTACAGTAACCAGATAGGGTCAACAGGTCAAAGCACCAAGAAGATTAATTGAAGAGGTATCTTGCGTGATTAACATTGGAACCTTTCTGGCTCCCTCATGACTCTGTATTAGTGTGACATAAATAGTAAATACTAGAATAGAACGAATGAAAGATTGGTTTAGAATGTTGGAGTTCAGAGATACATGCAGCGGAATAAAGACCTGCTATTTACAGCTTCCTGTGTGCTCTAGTTATTCAGCTGGTAGCAAGCTTGGGAAGACCCTACAGTACAGACCTCCAGAGTCAAATCAATTGACCTCTTAGTCAATCCTGTGCAGAGTGCTCCTATTTATTGATATAGTGATTTTTCAATGTGGGAAGTTGCCTCTATAAAATTGTAAAACTTGACACTTGTATAGCACACTACTCATCCATTAGGGTCTCAAGGTACTGTGCGCATACTGCTGCAGAACACCTCATGGCTTTTCCCTTTGAAGCGCCCACTCCTGGAGAGCCCCAGGGTGAGGCCAGGCATCCAAGTGCTGTGAGGGCCGTTGTGGAGATTAAGGGCCATATGTACGAACACTTTTCCCCATAGACACTGAATGGGTAAAAACCTTTGCTACATCTGACCCCAAGTAAGCTATTGCCCAGAGTTAGACCCATTAATTAAATTAGGCATGAAGGTGAGAATTAGCAGGTCCAAGGGAATTGAGCCCAAGATACACCAAGGGAGGAATTGAACACTGGTCCCGGGACAGATCTCTGCATCGGGGTTTGCCGCTCTAACCATTGTGCCACACTTCTCCACGTTTATGTTTGTAGGAGTTAACTATGTGGAGTTAAGCTTGGTAGAAAAGTTTGAAGTTTTATTTGAGAAGAGGCATTGGCAGAATCTCATCAAAGTAGTATTTTGGTTTCAAAGAGGTTGTAGTCTTCAATAGCTGTTTTTCTGGAGTTGAAGAGAAATGTGAGCAAATATTTTTCTTGGAGAAGGGAGGAGTAGCTTTAATTTTTGAGTATTTATGTGTTCTGAAACTTCAGGGATAATGGCAGAGAATAATGTTTTAGAAAATCAGGGTGTTTTTCTTTAGAATTTGCATTTCTACATTAAATACATTAGGATGACAGACAGCATTTTGTGGCTATTTATCATGCACGACATTCCTCTCACTTTATGTATGAATTACTGTATCCTCTCTTACAATTACATCACTTTAGTAGATATTACTTCACATGTGTACTTTAGTACTTTAGGGGTTCTTTCACTCAGTTAATGATTCAGAATCCTTCTTGGTTCTCTGTCAAATGTTCTGGTGTTTTTCATTTTGTGGTAGAGTTCATTAGTTAGGACTTGAGGAGTTTTTTTCAGGGGACGACTGTGATTCCCCCGCTTCAAAGAAGCCAGATTGTGTGTGATTTTTAAATATATTTGTATAGTTGTCTCGAGTCAAGTAATCATCTAAGGCCAATGTGATGTATGGGTAGATTATTTGAAGATGGTTTTAAATGCTTTAATACTGGCATGTTAAATCTATCTTTTGGGTTGTTTTTTGTTCATTTGCACAACTGTATAGAAAGCCTTAATTCCAAATGGGATTTTGATGTAATGCATGAAGAAAAACAAATCAGGTCATGAGACGCATCCGTTCCTAAACTGCTAAAATATTGCCTCTATCTAGGTATGGAGTTTAGCTAAAACAATTATAAAGTACACTGTTCCAAAGAGAAAACACTAATAGTTCACAAGGCAACTGATAGCCAGGAGCTAGAGAGCCCTCACACACCCAATAGGATGTCAGGCTTCATCACTGGACAAGCTCCTTGTCAGACCAGCACTGCAATGTCTGACAGGCCACCCCTTAAAAAGGTGGTGGTTCTTAGCCGGAGATCTTTTACCAATGGTAGTCAGACCTATGATGAACACGATCTATAGGTGTATGCAGGAGAGAAAGAAAGGTGTGAAATAAAATTGGCTCTAAACCATAACCATCATATTTAATAATTCAGAAGTTGATTTAGGCCAAGATTAAAAAATGAAAATGGAGAGTGCTTACGTAGATAATGCTCGGCTGCACTCTTAATCAAAATCGATAAAGGAAAATGGATATTGTCCAAAATCCTATGGTGCTAGGTCAACATGTTTCGCGTCTAAGTGGTCACATAGGATCCAGTGATACTTCTTCAGGACCAAAAAATATCACTTCTCCTGATAATATTACCAAGACCCAATTAGGATATGATTAAGTAAGAACTGGGCGGTCACTTACTCATAGAGGCTGCACGTCATGGTCAGTCTAGTCAGCAAGTCGCCCATCCCATCTTAAGGTACAGGCTTCATAGGAATGCACGGGCCCCAGAACCAAGAATGAGGTATAAATCAGCTTCTCAGATCTTGCCGGGAACCTACCCTGGGGCAGCGCTCCTGCAGGAGTGTAGCAATTCACGTTTGGTAAGTATGAAGTGTAAAACACAGGCATGTGAAAATGACTTTGAAAAAGAGCTAATGTGGTGTTTGAATAGTGACATTGTATCTAAAATGAGAGTACAAAAACAAAGCAGCATACAAAATATAATGAACCCTTGTCTCAAAGAGAAAAATTCAACAGCTGGAGAGAAACCATACCCCTTTACAGCTTGCAAATTGGAGGAACGCACTTGTTTGTATTCACACTGCATGTTAGAATATCAATAATCCGGTGCTTTATGTTTGTAACAGATGTATGTTCGCCGAAATTACTATATCCAGTTTTTTTCTCTTGTGTGCAGTTAAAAACATGCAGAAATGATCAAGTGTGCTGTTCTTTTTAATAATGATTTGAACTTCATAAAATAGCTCGTCTTTCTTAATTCCCCAGTGTATATTGATGCCCTTAAGTATATTTTGTTAAATCGATGAGCCACGATTCATTCTATAAATTCTTCAGCAACGTTTTCAAGATGTTTAAGGGGGTTGTACACGGTGTGCATGCAATGCTTTCCCTTGAAGTTGCTGTAAAAGCTGCTTTAGTCTTTTAAAGAAGGGAAAAGATTGTGTTTGCATTTGTAGGCAAATGTACATATATGACTGGCAGATGGCTTCCAGTTGCGGTAGTACTGTCTGATGGTGACATTATATAACGTCACAGGTAAATCGATTAAAAACCTGAGAGTTATCACTAAGCTAAGGTTCTGTATAAAACATTATGGGGGATATTACAACTTTGGAGGAGGTGTTAATCCATCCCAAATATGACGGATATACCAACAGCCGTATTCCGAGTTTCATAGGATATAATGGACTCATAATACGGCTGGTGGTATATCCGTCACTTTACCGTCACTTTTGGGACGGATTAACACCTCCTCCAAAGTTGTAATAACCCCCTATGTCTAACTGCACTATTTTCACTAAGGCGTTAATGTGGGTATGGAGATTTTAGTGTTTGTGATAGCGAAATCCAGTAATGTTGGGCTCTTAAGGACAGAAGGTTATCAGTAGAGTAGATTCAGTTCATCCAGTCAAGTTTGAACCTAATGGTGTAGTTGTGGGTGAGTCACCTACCACATACATGTCGGTATTGGTATTATAGCCCTGTTTAGGGGTTTTCACTGAGGTCCAGAATACACGATTGAAGATTTTTGGTGCACGTATTTTGGAAGGCCAGAATACATTTTTCAAGCAGTTATGCCCCCACCAAAAACGTTTCTCCCAGTTTGGGGTTAACTACACTGAAATATACTACTCCGTGTAAAATGCCCCAATTCGTAATTAGGACCTCAGTTATCAGAATAACTATCCTCCATATCTTCCATTGTCATCATAGAACACTGCCCTGACATATGACATTACTGACTGGGTTGTGGGAAGTCAATGAGAAGGGTATGTTGGCTTATTGACCAAAGCCACCTCAACTCAGTGTGAATCAAAGCATGTTATTTGTATGTCCCACTCTCACTCAAAACAAGTATGTGAGAGCCTATTTGCTGGCATTGGTAAAATTTATTTAATGATACAAAGACAATATTTCCTCCCTGTGACGGGCTGGAACCTGTTCGCCCGCACTCAGACTTCACTTGTGCTGACACTGCCACTGGTGGGCCCAGGCAGCCCTGGTTACCTTCCCGTGATTGGCTGGACGCTTTGGAGCGGCGGGATGTCAGGAAGTTAAAAGCGCCGCTGTTCTGCTTTCCTTCTTATCTCGTATCAGAGCTTACAGAACATATCAAGAATGCACTTCTGAGTTCAAAGAAGACCTTTATTGTTGTTAATTCTTCCCCACCCACAAGTTCGCGAGGGACAAATTAATAGATTTCAAGCACAAAAGTAGTCACAGCATTAAAACAAAGTATATCTCAGTTGCAATGTACACAGCAGGTTATATTTATAAGATATGGATAAGATATTGAATGCAAAGCAAAACAAATACTTCACCGTGTGAGAAACTGTTTACAGCTTCATCTTTCTGGGGTCTGCAAGTTGATGACTCCGGTCAACTGAGAGAAAGAGATTATCTACCCACACGGGAGACTGGCAACTGGCACCAACTTCCAGTCCGAAGTCAGGCAGAAAATAATCTAATTCTCTGTAGCCCGAGTCATCCCTACAAAAGCGTACCCCCTCCTCTCAGACCTGGGAAAACTACGCAAGCCTTTGGAGACTGGCCAGATCTCCTAGACTCCTCCTCTTCCCAAGCCTGAGCAGAAAGGAAAACACCAAATGTACCATCTCTTATCAGGTCTAGTCTAGTGTGAAGAAAACATCTTGGTTCATCTTGTGGAAAAACACAGCTTGGAAAAATACAGCTTGGATTCTCAACTGCAATGTCTAACTCCACGTTAAAGGCAATAGGCAGCTAACCTAAATATCAAATGTAATGTCTAGTGTCATGTCAAAGCCAATAGGCAGCTGAGCTGAATACAAAATGCAATGTCTAATATCATGTCAAAGCCAATAGGCAGCTAAACTGAATATAATGTCTAATATGTCAAAGCCAATAGGCAGAATACAGAATGTAATGGCTACTGCAATGTCAAAGCCAATAGGCAGCTAAACTGAATACAGAAAGTAATGGCTAATGCCATGTCAAAGCCAATTGGCGGCTAAACTGAACAAAACATATAGGGCGTCATTCCGACTCCCGCCGGCGGCGGTAACCGCACGCCCGGCGGGAGCCGCCGAATGACCGCACCGCGGTCAAATGACCGTGGCGGTCATTCTGAGTTTCCGCTGGGCTGGTGGGCAACCGCCAGAAGGCCGCCCGCCCGCCCAGCGGGAAACCCCCTTCCACGAGGATGCCGGCTCCGAATAGAGCCGGCGGAGTGGAAGGGGTGCGACGGGTGCAGTTGCACCCGTCGCGATTTTCAGTGTCTGCCACGCAGACACTGAAAATCTATGTGGGGCCCTGTTAGGGGGCCCCTGCAGTGCCCATGCTGATGGCATGGGCACTGCAGGGGCCCCCAGGGGCCCCACGACACCCGTTCCCGCCAGCCAGGTTCTGGCGGTGAAAACCGCCAGAACCAGGCTGGCGGGAAGGGGGTCGGAATCCCCATGGCGGCGCTGCTTGCAGCGCCGCCGTGGAGGATTCCCAGGGGCAGCGGGAACCCGGCGGGAAATCGCCGGCTTCCCTTTTCTGACCGCGGCTTTACCGCCGCGGTCAGAATGCCCCCGGAAGCACCGCCAGCCTGTTGGCGGTGCTTCCGCGGTCGTTGGCCGCCAGGGTCAGAATGACCCCCATAATGTGCTACTGGTGATCATTGAGCAACTAATATGGGCAGTGGTGAAACACAAAGTCATTGGTCAAACTCCATTAATTGCATCACATTCCACCCAATGACCAATTAATTTTTGTTTCACATATCTCTTGTTTCAAACAAAAACAAAAAAACATCAGCACAAAAAAACATTATCAGCAAATCAGATTTGAATGATCAAAGCAATCACTGTAAAGAAATAGAAGTGGATTAACATATAGATCTCATAACCTTTTACATCAGATACATCTACACAGAAAAGACTGAAACTTTTATACTCTGAATGAGATTATAGTGTCTCTAAAATAGCAATTTGATATAGCATGAGTACTACTCATGTAAAGGTGCACGGTCCACCTGAAAGGTTTGCAGGAAGGTAAGTGAAAGTCAGAGTTCCATACGAAAAAACACAGACAGTTAACTGTTAAGGTTGCTTAGTTCCAGTGGAAGAATGCAATCAAACAAGTTGAACTTGAACTGAAGGCGCAGTTTGCGCAAAATGGATCCATGGTGCTTGTACTTTACTCAGTCAGGTTCAGGTTGGGGGTTCGGTCCCTTCCCCGACCCCATACGCACACACCCAAAGGGGGACCACACAGCACACTCAGGGACAATGGCGAAATGTGGTAGGATCTGCAAAAGAAAAAAGTATGACTTTTCTTGCAAATAACATTTGTCATTTGAAATGTACCCTTCCTCTTTCTTTCCCTGTTTTATAATCAGCAGGACGTTTTTAGGGCCCTTTATTATAATTTCTGCAGGTACTGGAGGGTCTCTTGGGGCTTCAACCCACACCTCAGCACTGAGGTTTTTATCTGCTGCACCACAGCTTCCCTTTTCTTGCACTGTCAGAAGGGCTGGGGCAGACTCATTCTTTACCAAACCTCCATTCACTGCACTTTTGACAATTTGGGCCATTCTGTCTCCAATTTGTATGAATGAATCAGATTCTTTTCTAGATATCAGCATAAATGTGATTTCTCCTTGGTAATCTGCAGCAATCACTCCCCCTAAAACCTGATCAATTTGCCATATCTGTCCTGGTAACTTTTCTCTCCCCAACTGCTCTGTGACTGCTTGTGGGACAGATTGCTCTTGTGCGTGCTGCACAGTTTTTATCAAATCTAGGGGAATGTGCATCTCTCTCATCTCTGCCCACCTGTAAGTGTCTTTTTCTCTCAGCTGTTCACATTTCTGGTGCACCCACTTAGCCATCCCCACTAAGTCAGAATTCTGGGTGTACACTTCTCTCTCTGAATTATTCTCTTTAACATCTGCAAGGGAATTGAACCAGTTAGGTGCAAGCCATGTGGAAAACCAAACGGCTAAACAATTGGCAGTAAACCAAGAATCAGTGTAAAAATGACACATCTCACGCAGCTCTTGCTTTAAAATCTGACACACATTGTACAACGCTGTTCCTTCTCCTGTGCCAGAAAACAACATTTCAGTCAATGAATCATTAGTCAAACAAACATGCTTTTTATCTTCAGTGGACACGAATTCAAATGGTGCACTCAATTTCATTGGTGACTCTTTTACCTGTGGTACTCTAGCCCTGTCTTGCAAGTACCAGATCCAGTGTATGATCCTAGCTAGGGGCACTCTTTTCTTCCCCTGTTCCTGATTTACATGTAAATCAGTGTTTCCCTCTTGCACTGCGCAGAAACCTAAAGTCTGAATTATTTAATTTGCCAAATCACAAGCGCGCAGCTGCATATCATTTTTCCCAGTGACCATATACCAAAGTGTTAGGATTTCACTCAAATGAGGGCTATTCTGTTTCCAAAAATCAAACAAGCTAATGAAACTCGGTGTCTCTTGCTTAGTGCAAACAGTAAGAAGCTCTAAAATCTTTCCTTTTACTTGTGCATTTTGCGATGGTAACTCGTAAATCACATTCTGAGCATCGTTCGTGTTATCAGTTAAGGAATGCACTTCGACTGCCAAAAAACCTGGCTCACACGGCTCAGACTGTCCCACAGCTGTCTTAACCCCCTCATTACTGGAATGGAAAAAGACAGATTCTTCTAAAACAGCATTTTTATAACTTTCAGCATTATCTTGCATTAATGTATTCTGGCTAATTTGCTCACGTAAATTCTCATTTTCATGTTCCAACTGCCTACATTTCTCCTGCATTTCTCTGTAAGCAGATAAAAGTTCCCAAACCCTTCTGTCAAAAACAAAAGGAACATCAGTGCTCTCAAAAGGCACATTTTCTAAATATACTTCATCACAGAAAGAAAACATATTTCTCACAGCACCATCAGCCAGTTTAACTACACATGCATTTTCAAACATGGTCTGCCGTTGTTCTGTAATTCTCCAAACAACAAAAAAACAATTACACTTTTAAATTGTGCATGTAGAAATCTATAATTCGACTCTACCCCACTCCTGGTACCAAAATGTTCTGCTTTCCTTCTTATCTCGTATCAGAGCTTACAGAACATATCAAGAATGCACTTCTGAGTTCAAAGAAGACCTTTATTGTTGTTAATTCTTCCCCACCCACAAGTTCGTGAGGGACGAATTAATAGATTTCAAGCACAAAAGTAGTCACAGCATTAAAACAAAGTATATCTCAGTTGCAATGTACACAGCAGGTGATATTTATAAGATATGGATAAGATATTGAAAGCAAAGCAAAACAAATACTTCACCGTGTGAGAAACTGTTTACAGCTTCATCTTTCTGGGGTCTGCAAGTTGATGACTCCGGTCAACTGCGAGAAAGAGATTATCTACCCACACGGGAGACTGGCAACTGGCACCAACTTCCAGTCCGAAGTCAGGCAGAAAATAATCTAATTCTATGTAGCCCGAGTCATCCCTACAAAAGCGTGCCCCCTCCTCTCAGACCTGGGAAAACTACGCAAGCCTTTGGAGACTGGCCAGATCTCCTAGACTCCTCCTCTTCCCAAGCCTGAGCAGAAAGGAAAACACCAAATGTACCATCTCTTATCAGGTCTAGTCTAGTGTGAAGAAAACATCCTGGTTCATCTTGTGGAAAAACACAGCTTGGAAAAATACAGCTTGGATTCTCAACTGCAATGTCTAACTCCACGTTAAAGGCAAAAGGCAGCTAACCTAAATATCAAATGTAATGTCTAGTGTCATGTCAAAGCCAATATGCAGCTGAGCTGAATACAAAATGTAATGTCTAATATCATGTCAAAGCCAATAGGCAGCTAAACTAAATATAATTTCTAATATGTCAAAGCCAATAGGCAGAATACAGAATGTAATGGCTACTGCAATGTCAAAGCCAATAGGCAGCTAAACTGAATACAGAAAGTAATGGCGAATGCCATGTCAAAGCCAATAGGCGGCTAAACTGAACAAAACATATAGGCCCTCATTCTGACCCTGGCGGTCAAAGACCGCCAGGGCGGAGGACCGCGGGAGCACCGCCGACAGGCCGGCGGTGCTCCAATGGGGATTCCGACCGCGGCGGTAAAGCCGCGGTCGGACTGGCAACACTGGCGGTCTCCCGCCAGTGTACCGCCGCCCCATTGAATCCTCCAAGGCGGCGCAGCTTGCTGCGCCGCCGAGGGGATTCCGACCCCCCCTACCGCCATCCAGATCCCGGCGGTCCGACCGCCGGGATCCGGATGGCGGTAGGGGAGGTCGCGGGGCCCCTGGGGGCCCCTGCAGTGCCCATGCCACTGGCATGGGCATTGCAGGGGCCCCCGTAAGAGGGCCCCTAAATGTATTTCACTGTCTGCTGCGCAGACAGTGAAATACGCGACGGGTGCAACTGCACCCGTCGCACAGCTTCCACTCCGCCGGCTCGATTCCGAGCCGGCTTCATCGTGGAAGCCTCTTTCCCGCTGGGCTGGCGGGCGGCCTGAAGGCGACCGCCCGCCAGCCCAGCGGGAAAGTCAGAATTACCGCCGCGGTCTTTCGACCGCGGAACGGTAACCTGACGGCGGGACTTTGGCGGGCGGCCTCCGCCGCCCGCCAAGGTCAGAATGAGGGCCATAATGTGCTACTGGTGAACATTGAGCAACTAATATGCGCAGTGGTGAAACACAAAGTCATTGGTCAAACTCCATTAATAGCATCACAGCCGCTACCCGAGTTTACGGTGTTCGGGGTTTGTGAGGAAGGAGTTGGAGGCGATCGAGGAACCGTGAACTATCATCCAAAAGAGGAGACGGAAGGAAACAGTACAGATGCCGGGAGCAGAAGACGGAGCCAAAGGACTACACGGAGGCAGGTGAAGCACTCGTATCCTGGAGGAGACGGCTGGAGACGAGCATCAGACACCCCGAAGCCCAGAGACCGGGAGGACGAGCTGCTGCATCCCGCCACGCTTCCGGAGAAGCGTGGCAGTACAGGTGCGTGGGATCACGAGCCTGAATCTGAGTGAAAGCAGAGAGAGAGAGAGAGAGAGAGAGAGTCGAACAAGGGCACAAACACAGCACAACAAGGGGAAAGGGAGTGAAAGGAAGGGAGAGGGAGGGCTGGAAACACTTACCACTAACACCGTAGAGTACAACAAGAGTTTAGATCACCGAAGTCATCGCGCACAGGATAACGAGCACTGTAGAAGGGGGGGAGAAAATAAACACAGAAAGAATGGATTATGAATCATAAAAAAAGCACTGGAATGACGAGTATCAGGAAAAGAAAGTGAGGATAAAGGGAGAATAAAAGAAATACTTACCATAAGACAGAAGTGCCTAGTCCACTTACCTCTACTGTTCTCTTCTTTCTGCATGTACCTCCCGGGGAACCTCTACGGAAGTGGAACAGAAAAGAGAAGAGTGAAGACCTGACTACAGACAACACCATACCACCTTATACCCAGCAGTTAATGACCATAAACACGTACCTGCACTTGTTCATCTATTTTATTCCAATAAAACTTCTTTGTTGTCACACTTGGAACTCTGTCGGAGTAGTTCATCCCCTACCATCCGGTCACAAGTGGTGTCAGAAGTGGGATTTGAAGGAAACTGCCACCATGGAAGAAAAGGCGACAATGGCCGATGTTATCGCCCAGTTGGCTGAGGGGCAACAGCACCTCCAATTGATATGGGAGCAACAAATGAAAGAAGCCAAAGAAGAAACAGAGGCATTGCAGACTGCACTTAAAAGCCAGGCAGCAATCATGGCTAATAATCAGCTGGTACATGAAACCGCATTAGGCAAGCTCACTGATACCATTGCTCATACCAAAGTACATCCTACGGTGCCCAGTAGTGTGCTACAAAAGTATCAGGAGCAGGAAGATCCGGACGCTTTTTTCACAAACTTTGAAAGAGTGGCCAGCACTGGCCTGAGGACAAATTGGTCAGTACATCGCACCCCTGCTCACTGGACACTTACAAACCACATACCAAGCCATTAATCCAAGTGGTACCTTGCCGTACAAGGACATTAAAAGGACTATTCTAGAACGAGTGGGCTTAGATACTGAAAGTTATCGCACCAAGTTTAGACAGACGAAATGGCAGCATCAGGAGAACCCCCGCATCTTATATTACCGAGTTCAACATGCTGCCGGGAGGTGGTTACAACCCACGGAAAACACAAGAGAAGATATGTTTAATGTCATAGTATTAGAACAGTATTTGGATGCTTTACCACCCACCACCCGGAACTGGGTAAGACAACATCCCGGGCTAACTAACGAAACTGCGGTAGATCTTGCCTGTGCCTATCATAGAGGTTCAGACTTCCGTGCTACCGCTAGTCGGGTTCCCCCCCTCATATTCTACCGACCATATCGAGAAATAATCTCCAGCGACCCGTATTGAATCATGGTGCAGATAGATTACCCGCAGCAGGCCCAGGGCTATCCGGATATGCGGGCCCTGGACCCCAATGCTACAGTTGTTCGGAGTGGGGACATATTGCCCGTAATTGTCCACATAAGAAAGAAACCGAGGAACCCATGGAGATAGGGCTGACTAAGGGAAGGGTGTTCTGGTCTGGAGGAGAAAAACCCAAATATATCATTCCCATTGTCATCAATAATGTGGAAAGAACAGACCTCATTGACTCTGGTTGTGGTCAAAGCGTGATAAGAGGAAATCTAGTATTGCCAGAACAAATAGAAAAAGGGCAACAAGTCCCAATCACATGTGTACATCGAGATCAGCGGTACTATCTTTTGGCTACAATAAGATTGCAGTGGAGAGAGCGGTCCGAGGACCTCAGAGTCGGGGTACTCTCCAACCTTGATGAGGACATAATCCTTGGTACCGACTATGAGGATTTTCCCTCTTTATTGGAGCGGGAAGGGCAAGAACACATTTTGACGTCTTGGTGGGCGGAAGCACTCGAAGGAGAAACTACGGAGGAACCAGGAAGGATACGAGTTACCCTCAGTAAAAGACAAAAAAAGAGAGCAACGACACTCATATTCGCAAAACTTCCCGTCCAATGAGGGCTCTACTCTGTCTGGGAGAATTTGCACGATTACGGGAGATTTCCGGCTGAATCAGAATGAGGATCCCTCCTTAAAACATGCATGGCAGCAGGCGCAGTCTGGGGCAATACAAGGGGTAGGTCCCAGGTTCATAATCGTAACCAGCTACTGTATCGCAATCCCACACCCACCCGGGGAAATGACCTTCAGTTAGTGGTACCCAAAAGTCATCGTCAACAAGTGTTACAACTAGCACATGGGGATAACGGGGAAGGACACTTGGGAAGGGAGAAAACTGAAGAGGCAGTACTTAGACGGTTTTATTGGCCGGGGGTTTATGGTGAAATACGTAGACATTGTGCTGAATGTCCCAAATGCCAATTATATAACCCTTCTTCACAAATCCCTGCTCCACTTCAACCCCTTCCGATTATTGATATCCCCTTTACCCGAGTTGGGATGGATCTCATTGGCCCCCTCACGCCCTCCACTCGGGGTAGACAATACGTCCTTGTGTTGGTAGATTATGCTTCACGGTATCCGGAGGCCATAGCTCTTCCCAGTATACACACTAAAACTATTGCCCAAGCAATGATTGAGTTTTTTTCGAGGGTGGGTTTCCCGAAAGAAATATTGACAGACCAAGGGACCCCATTTATGTCCCGACTGATGGCGGAAGTATGCCACTTATTAGGGGTCAAACAAATTCGTACCTCAGTATACCATCCGCAAACCGATGGACTGGTCGAAAGATATAATAAAACCATTAAATCCCTCCTAAGAAAAAGTATATCAGACGCAGGCATGGATTGGGAGAAGAAGTTACCGTTAGTCTTATATGCCATCCGTACACATGTACAGGCGTCCCTAGGTCACAGCCCATTCAAATTACTGTTCGGCCGCCAACCTCGTACATTGTCTGATATGTTAGCCGAACAATGGGAGGATACGGAGGAAGAGGTAAAAGATTTGTTAACCTATACCCAGGAGTTAAGAGATAATTTACATACAGTATGGGAAGAAGCCCATACTGCTTTACGTGAGGCCCAAAATAAACAGAAGCAACTATATGATACCCGAAGCACAGTGCGGACTTTGGCAGTAGGAGATAAAGCACTGGTGTTACTCCCTAGTACAGATAATAAGTTGTTGGCCCGATGGCAAGGACCGTTTGAAGTGACAGCTCAGATTAACCCCACCACTTACAAGTTGGCCATACCCCAAGGAAGTGGCAGGGAACAGATCTATCACATGAACCTGCTTAAAAAATGGTTAGATCCTACAGAAGACCATAATATTCGGTACATCAATACTGATGTTAACGAAGACATTCCATATCCCACACTAACCAAGCCTGAACTCCCTAACCAGTCCTTACCATGGATCAATCCCGAACTTACTGGATCCTATCACAACCAACTAACTCACCTAGTACGTCACTATCACGATGTCTTCTCCAAATATCCAGGGAGAACCCCCCTAGTCCAACATCCCACTCGCCTTAAAACAAATACGGTTCACCGCCAGAGACCATACCGCATCCCTGAAGCCAAACAGACGATTATCGAAAAAGAAGTCCAAGCCATGTTAACAGCAGGAATTATAGAACCGTCAACCAGTCCTTGGTGTTCGCCAGTCGTATTGGTACCAAAGCCAGACGGCAGTACCAGGTTTTTCGTAGACTATAGGGGGGTCAATAATGTAACCTATTTTGATGCATATCCTATGCCGAGAATTGATGAGCTCATCGAGAGATTGGGTCAGGCCAAACACTTATCCACCCTAGATCTTACGAAGGGGTACTGGCAGATACCCTTAAGAAAGGAAGATAAAGAAAAAAACGCGTTTGTTACCCCTTTGGGGTTGTATCACTTTACGGTCCTCCCTTTTGGGCTCCACTGGGCTCCTGCCACCTTCCAAAGACTCATGGACGAAATCCTACGACCCTTTAGACAATATGCCGCTGCCTACCTGGATGACATTGTTATCTATAGCAATACCTGGGAAAAACACATGACCCATCTAAATACCATTTTACAGGCTTTACGAAACGCCCAGTTAACTGCCAATCCTGAGAAATGTTGACTAGGTCAAACGATCAGCAGATATCTGGGTTACGTTGTAGGGGGTGGTAAGATTTATCCCCAAGTCGAAAAGGTAGAAGCTATCTCCAAGATGACGTTCCCCAAAAAGAAGAAAGACGTTAGGGCTTTTCTGGTATTAGTGGGTTATTATAGACGCTTCATTCCTCACTTCTCCACAGTGGCAGAACCCCTTAAGGAATTGCTAAAAAAATCCTATACCAACACCCTGGGGTCCCCTTCAGTGACTGCGCTGCGAAGCTTTAACTGTCTCAAAACTACTCTAATTTCTGAACCTGTATGTTGTCCAGATTTCAAAAAGCCCTTTGTGTTACTCACTGATGCCTCCGACGTGGGTCTTGGGGCTGTATTGTCACAACCCCAAGAGGATGGGACACCCCATCCCATTCTCTACATCAGCCAGAAATTACTGCCACGTGAAACACATTATCCGATTATTGAGAAAGAGTGCCTGGCGATTAAGTGGGCTGTTGAATCTCTCCGATACTATCTATCTGGCAGATCCTTTACCCTCATCACTGATCACGCTCCTGTTACATGGCTCGCCCATAATAAGGACACTAACTCCCGCGTTCTCCGGTGGTTTCTTTCCCTACAGCCTTTCTCATTTCAGATTCAACATCTTCCCGGAAAACAAATGGTGACTGCTGATTTTCTCTCCCGCTATCCGGTCTCTGAGCGCCTCGACAGGCCGCTCTCTAGGGGGAGTGTATGTGATGGGCTGGAACCTGTTCGCCCGCACTCGGACTTCACTTGTGCTGACACTGCCACTGGTGGGCCCAGGCAGCCCTGGTTACCTTCCTGTGATTGGCTGGACGCTTTGGAGCGGCGGGATGTCAGGAAGTTAAAAGCACCGCTACCGGAGTTTACGGCGTTCGGGGTTTGTGAGGAAGTAGTTGGAGGCGATCGAGGAACCGTGAACTATCATCCAAAAGAGGAGAGGAAGGAAACAGTACAGACGCCGGGAGCAGAAGACGGAGCCAAAGGACTACACAGAGGCAGGTGAAGCACTCGTATCCTGGAAGAGACGGCTGGAGACGAGCATCAGACGCCCCAAAGCCCAGAGACCGGGAGGACGAGCTGCTGCATCCCGCCACGCTTCCGGAGAAGCGTGGCAGTACAGGTGCGTGGGATCACGAGCCTGAATCTGAGTAAAAGCGGAGAGAGAGACAGAGAGAGAGTCGAACAAGGGCACAAACACAGCACAACAAGGGGAAAGGGAGTGAAAAGAAGGGAGGGGGAGGGCTGGAAACACTTACCACTAACATCGTAGAGTACAACAAGAGTTTAGATCACCGAAGTCATCGCGCACAGGATAACGAGCACTGTAGAAGGGGGAGGGGGAGAAAATAACCACAGAAAGAATGGATGTGAATCATAAAAAAAGCACTGGAATGACTAGTAACAGGAAAAGAAAGTGAGGATAAAAGGAGAATAAAAGAAATACTTACCATAAGACAGAAGTGCGTAGTCCACTTACCTCTACTGTTCTCTTCTTTCTGCATGTACCTCCCGGGGACCCTCTACGGAAGCGGAACAGAAAAGAGGAGAGTGAAGACCTGACTACAGACAACACCATACCACCTTATACCCAGCAGTTAATGACCATAAACACGTACCTGCACTTGTTAATCTATTTTATTCCAATAAAACTTCTTTGTTGTCACACTTGGAACCCTGTCGGAGTAGTTCATCCCCTACCATCCGGTCACACTCCCCATGATGAACTAAAAGCTAACAGGCCTAGTAGCCCCCCCCGCCCATTGAAATGTCTCCAGCCTTTTTACTGTGTAGAAATCTGAGTACAATGTTAAATGCGACATTTCCAGTTAAATAGCCCCAAACCAACACCAAATTGTGGATGTAATGCCAATTAATCACTTAGCAATGACATAATTCGGTTTGCCCACCGTTAACCAGCAGCAAACAGACAAAAACAAGAGGTGTTGCATCGATTATAAATTCAGATCTTTTTACATGGACACATATAAAAAAGTATTCTAGATATTAGAAACTGATATTAAAACGCACGTAATATTTGCACATTTTTTCTATATTGTTATGTCCAAATAGCACCCACAGAAATACAATACCTATGTTTTAGAAAGTAAACATTTCATAGGGAACTGCAGCACTTAGTCAAAATATTGTTACTACTAGTGGATTTCAGTATTAGAAGTGATGTGGAGTCAGCCCCAGCAAATTTCTTTTTTAAAACTTGTTGGGCATGTTTGGGGTTTACTGTGGTCAGACAGGTCCACACAAGACTGTATTTAGAATTTTAATGTAACTGTAAAAAACCCATATATAATTACCTTATAATACATGGGCTTCAGCAAACCCTTTATAAACTCCTGTCTCTAATTTCTTTATAATCAGTGACTTGTGATGTACCCAGTCACCGATTATAAAAAAAAGACATCAGAACTCAATTATAATAACATAACTTATTATAATAAGTTATTAGAACATTGGAATGTTGGGACCTCCACTGGAGACAATGGAGTGCTCTGTGCATTAAGCTCCTGGGTGAGTAGTGAGTGGATGGGAGTGCATTTTTGCAGACTAGGCTATGTTCCACAGGGATGAGAGCTCCCAGCAATTTAGTCCAAAAGAACATTAGGATTTACATGTCCAAGAGCTTGACGTTGTATGATACTTTCCTGTCCCAACTTCCACTTTAATCCTTTAACAAATGTTTATTGTGAACAGGATATTGTACATTTGACAGTACAGTGGTGTAACTGATAAACCAGGAGTTAGCATCTCTATAGGAGAGCAGGAAAACAGATTTTATTACCTGATTTTCCAAATATACACTGTTTTGCTATTTTGATTCTTTTATATCTACTAAGTTCGAAAACTATATTTGTCTATGCCAAAATGACTGGCAGGAAACACATCCGAGAGATAATTCCCAGATCAGTAAACCAATTAAGAACCTCTAGAAAATGTCAATTTGGAGAACCTGACAATCCCCTGCCAGTACCCATATTCATTACAAAATGATAGCTATAATCAAAATATTCGGAACACTCCAATACACTTAGGCCCAGATTTATGCAAAAGTGGTGCAGCGTGGTGCTGTGCCAAAAACAGCAATGCCGTGCTGCGCCACCTTTGAAAGGCAGGGGTGCGCCATATATAGAGTAATAGTGTGCACCCCTGTGTTTCACCCTGCGCTGGCACTGAATTAGGCTGCCTAGCGTCAACGCAGGCATCCTTGCACCATAGTGCAAGGGTGTCTGCGTTGAGGGGATAGATTATTTATGTGCAGGAAGGGACACCTTCCTGCACATAAACAAGCTATAATGGTGATTTGGCTCTTCTATGTGTGCCGCAAAATGTAGCACACATAGAAGTACCAGAGCGTCCTTTGGAATGATTGTTTATGTACAGGATGGGACACCTTCCTGCACGTAGACAATCGTCCATGGTATTTTGCTTCTTCTATGTGTGCTGCATTCTGCAAATACAACTTAAAGTGTAGAGGTAAGACGTGAACAATGAACATATGTAAAGAATACAAATGAACTTTACTTTCGCAGTTTGGTTAAATTTTATTAATGTGTTTAAATATTTCACACACATTAAAAATATTAAGGCATACAGTAAATATAATGTCAGAAATTATTGTGAATGTGTAATGACAACATATGAAAGATGGAGTCTAAATTGCGTTACTCCAGTATACATTTGTCTGCATTTCATGAGAACCACAGGAAAGGAAACCACAGATGCCAGGATAAAAATACAGTATTTAGTTGCATGACCAGCTAAAAAGATGACATTTTACAGGAGCTATATGTAATACAGTTACAGAGATTCGTCCCATACCCCCAAGGTGCAGGATTGTACTCAATTTTAATGTGCCTTTATATCTGCAAATAAATTAATAAAGGAATGGGTCTCAAAAGGTGGCCAACTAGTTTGTACTGCAAAAATCCAGAAGCATTTGATCTACCTACCACCCATGCACGAGCACATGGGTACCACAGAGATTGCCCTGGTCGCAGATACTCCTTAGGCAGAGGGAAATGGGGCTGATTTGCCTGGGATCACACAATTTAGTGGAGTAGGATAGCCAGGATTAGAAGTCAGGCTTTTTGGTTTCCTACCTCACAAATCATTCACTAGAAAATTATCAATTTTACACACTTCTATCTTCCTCCTTTAGCTACTTGTTTAAAGAATCTACCCCCTTTTAACACTGTACCCTGCCAGCATCAAAGCCCTCCTACTCCCATACACCCACACACACTTTCAGGTTTCTTTTATATGCTCACCTAGCTTCTTGCATTCACATTCTTACCTACATTTCAGTCTGTGGAAACCATGTGTGTCTTAAAAAAGCAAATCCACATCAAGGAGCTATAACATATCAACTTTGTAAACTAGAAGGTACTGAAGCCATACTGAGAGCAGAACCCAAATGTAGGTGTCCACAGGAGTCAAGTGAAACCCAAACATTTTACGATTATGTTTGCAGACAAGCACGTCCTTCTAAATCAAAAGGATTGTCTTGGAAGCTAGCAAACTACACATATCAGACTCTGCTCCAAATTGTTCAGGATCTTTATGAAAATCTAGCCAAAATCTGTGAGAACTTGAATAAATGTTGAAAAATAGATGTTCCATGTATTTAAATGCAACAGGGTGACCATGAACAAACAGCTCCCTTTCGCCTGCTGCTTCATAGAAGACAAATCCTCAAATGTAGTAAAAACTAAGCAGCACACATCTGTTAAAAAGTTAAATCTAAAGTACAACCAATAGAAGCAGAAACCACAGTCCTACACACTATATTGGGCCAGTGTACACACATTCTGTCTTTACGTCTATGTTTAGTTCTGAGATCAGATTACAAATGCAATGCAAAATGTTGTTTTTCCACTGGTCTATTTAGATAATATTTGTCATTGGTTGGTCACTGCAAATGCCTATGTTGCAACTGCTGGTCAATGGCTGCAAATGAGAAAATAACCTTTGTTTTGGGCAGCTTGGTCATTATGATCATTTCTTTTAATTTTAAGTCTCACTAGTAGCGCACCTCTACAATGGACAAGATTAACAGGTCTCACACCAGGCAGAAAGTGAACAAAGCCTACTAGAATATCAGCAAACCCTGGGACACCTTGTCAAAGATACAATCTCTACTTTACATCTTTACTGCTGCATGCATTACATGGTTAAACATACAGACTCTAAAGGATGTGCAGAAGTCTAAATGCAATCAGAGACAAAAACCCATAAACACAGAAAGAAAATGTATGTGACAGAGGGACAGCTGATTTGAAAGCCAAAAGTCCAAAATCAATAGTCCAATTAGCAGAACTATAACACAAACTTTTATTCCTTCAGACCACTAAGGACGTAACTAGGCGTTTCATCAATTTGTCCAATTAAATGTGTGTACGTGATCATTTCTCGGCAATCATAAACTGATATATCCTATGTCCTGTGTTAGAAATGGGATCTTTGGTTGGCAATCAGGTACTCCCTGTCCAAACAAGGACCCTCACTCTTGTCAGTAGAAAGGAGAAACACACCCAGTTAACCCCCACTCACCTGCTTGGTAACGTAGCACGAGCAGGAAGGCTTAACCCAGATACAATGTGCAAAGTATTTGCACCAACACACACAGTAATACAGTAATAACACTACAAAATGGCTCAACACCAGATTATAAAAATAACCATTATCTATCTAAGAAAAACAAGACCAAAACAACAAAAATACAACATACACAAGAAAAGTTATCAATTTTTATAGATTAAACTTTGTTCCCAACAATTCAATGCCAATCGCGACGGTCATGGAGTCATATGGACCCCAGGCACAGTAGCTTGTGAAAATGTGGAAGCAAGCTGGTGCATGGAGTCGGGGATTGCAGCATCACTGGATCTGAGTTGGCTTTGTTTCTGGTGCTGGGGAGCAAAGGAGCGGAGGTGTCACAGAGAGACGTTGGGTCCTTGCTGCAGAGCAGTGGAGGTGTGGTGGCGTCATGCGAAGTGTTGGATCCGCACACTTCCGGCAGAGTTGGTGTCCTGCAGTCACAACGATGTGTGCAACTCCTGTGGAGGTGAAGACTTCAGAGACGCTGCTGCAGTGTCTGGCATGTGGGGTTGTCACACACTTGCGAGGACCATGGCTTCGGTTGCAGGCGGCATCACGAGATTCAGCAGTGGCATCAGTCCGGATTCATCCAAAGTCGGTTTCCTTGGATCTTTTTGAGTTTCCATCAGCTTCTCCATTCAACTGCCCAGTGATTGGATAGGGCAACACCTGGTAGGGCAGGAGTCTCAGCAGAGGGTCTAGGTGCTGGCAGAAGAAGTCTTTCATGGCCATGAGACTTCAGAACAGGGGGCAAGCTCAGTCCAAGCCCTTGCAGATTATTATCAAGCAGGAATATACCACAAAGTCCAGTTTTTGTCCCCATCCTCAGGCAGCAACTGCAGGATAGCCCAACAAAGCACAGTCACAGGCAGGGGCAACACTTCTCCTCAGCTCTTCTCCTTGGCTGAGGTTCCTCTTGGTTACATGAGTGAATCTTGAAGAAATCTAAAGTCTGGGGTTTTGAGTCCTATACTTATACCCCTTTCTTCCTTTGAAGTTTCCCAGCTTCAAAGAAAAGTCTCTGTTGTTTACCGGATCCTGCCTTGCCCAGGCCAGGACTCAGACACACACTGTGGGGTTGGAGACTGCATTGCGTGAGGGCAGGCATAGCCAATTCAGGTGTAAGTGACCACTCCTCCCTCCACTCCAGTCGAGATGGCTCATCAGGATATGCAGGCTACACAGTAGCTCCTTTTGTGTCACTGTGTAGGGGGTATTCACAAACAGCCCAACTGTCAGTCTGAGCCAGATAGGGAATCCACAAACAGTCAGAGTAACAGAATGGTTTAAGCAAGGAAATGCCTACTTTCTAAAAGTGCCAGTTTCAAACTAACAATCTAAATACCAACTTCACTAAAAGACTTGTTTTAAAATTGTGAGTTCAGAGACCCCAACTCCAGGCTTCTATCTCCTCTCAAATGGAAACTGCACTTTAAGAATATATAAAGGTATACCCATGTTAACTTATGAGAGAGATAGGCCTTGCAACAGTGGATACCGAATTTAGCAGTATTTCACTATTAAGACATATACAACACATCACTACATGCCCTACCTTTAACATATACTGCACCCTGCCCATGGGGCTCCATAGGGCTTACCTTAGGGGTGCCTTACATGTATAAAAAGGGAAGGTTTGTGCCTGGCAAGTGGGTACACTTGCCAAGTCGAATTGGCAGTTTGAAACTGCACACACAGACACTGCAGGTCTGAGGCATGTTTACAGGGCTATTCATGTGGGTGGTACAGTCAGTGCTGAAGGCTCCCTAGTAGTACTTGATTTACAGCACTCGACTGGGTACTTACTAATAAATCATATATGACAATTATGGAAAAGCCAATTACACATATAAAATAGGAAGCACTTGCACTTTAGCACTGGTCAGCAGTGGTAAAGTGTCCAGAGTAACAAAAACAGCAAACACAGAGTACAGGACACAGCAACCACCTGGGAAGTAGAGGCAAACAGTTAAGGGAGAGCACGAGGATGCCAGGGCTAACATCCAGTAATCGGCATTCTAGATTTCAAAACATCTATATATAAGATCCAATCAAATCTAGGAATTAATAGTGCATGATAAGCAAATACAAAATGTTAACCCACGTGTCTCACATGGTGTCAATAAGGGACGTTCAAGATTGAGAAATACATTAGCTAAATATCAGATGTTCTATCCCTAAATAGATTGTTACTGCTGAGCTAGCATGCCATGATAAATCACAAGTGCTGTCTCTTGAGCAAGCCTTGCATCAGGTTGCGTTCCAAGTTTATAAGCATAAAAATAAGAAAAACAGTGGTTTATTATGTGCTTCAAACACAGGCATTGTTATCTTTGTGTATCTCAAGACTGAGAAAGACAAAATGGGTTCCATACCTAATGAGAAAATGCAATGCCACCTCTGATACTCAATGAAACACTTTACAAGTGCTTTCCCCTTCCCTTTCACACAGCACAGCAAGGTGGTTTGCTGCACCGCATGACTTTATGATAAATTGATAAATTGACTGTTTTGAAAAATTGGCTTTTTGATCAACGTGCACCTATGTTTGAATTAGAGAATTGGAATGCTGAGAGCTCCACTAAAGACAATGGGGTAGCTTTGGGCTTATAATGACTGGTATGAGCCCAGAGTTCCAACATTCCAATGTTTGTCTTCATGATTTTCCCTTTTCAATTTAGAACATTCTACTTTTAGTGGGTGGAATGTTCTAATAGCCTTATAGCCCTTCTGTCTCGAGGTATACCAGTTGTTAAAGGCCTTCTTCACGTGGTTTGGCCTTTAACTAAGATTCAGGACCTTTAACTCAGGTTGTCATACTCCTTTACAACTATTTTTTCTATTTCCTTTCCTGTTGCAAATTGACTAACAGTCAATTTGATTGTCTTTCGTTCTAAAACATACCATCCTATTTATTTCTTTTCACTGCCAAGGTGCCTCACTACCTGACATTCTCTGACAAGACTGTTGTTCCCATTCCCACTCAGACTGCTGCATTCTCCACATTGCTTCTTTTCAGTTGAATGTGAGTTACATTATTGGTATTTGTTTAATGCAATAGTATGATGTACCAACGTATACAGTAATGCAGTGGTAACTTTCCCAATGGTTTGGTAATTTTCATTGCAGACTTGGGACTTATTGAGTTTATGAAGAATTTTCTACTAGTAGAATAAATGACTGTGTTCTGTTTATAGGGAATTGTTATATTCACTATGTTTGAATCTTCCTAGTGTTTGATAGGGGACGTTGGAAGGCTGTACCTAATTGGTAACATATCTTTTTAGAATGGGTGGCATGTTTTTTACCTGCATATATTTTAACTCAATCGGTGGCAGCCAGTGATGTAGGGTTATGTTGCTGTCACTTTCCTCTAATGAGTACACTTGATTTCCTTTCAGAAAATCCCACAAACACTCTTTTCAGGTTTCCCAATTGAGGATTCAGCACTGTAATGTCAGTGCTTGATTTGTAAACAAAAACTTTAAAAAAACAATTTGGAGCCCACGTCAGGAGTCCACTGCAGCTTACACCACCCATTGCCAAATGACAGTAAAAGTCCAATGACAGTACCAACAAAACTACTACCCTTCATTCTCCTGCAAGTGTGACAATTCAGACAGTTTCGGGCCACCCAAAGTTATAGCAATACCTTGGGTAGCAGATTTTGATAATTGTTAATGTATATGCAATTATTAAGCAAGTGTTGTGCTCATCTCTAAATTTGACAATCTGTGCCAGCACGTGGAAGGCTCTAATAGGGGCCAGTGTTGTCAATTAGGTGCTGGTGCCAAGCACCGGAAACCTTGGCTCAAATTAAACACAAAGCGCCCTTCAACTGCTCCTCGTTGCTAACTAGTCTTATCAGCGGACGCCATCGGATCTGTGTTGAAAACATTCACTAAAAATAATTCCTGCAGCACATATGAATCACATTTCTCAATCAATATATTGTATTATTATCAGCACTAAGTATTAAAAAAATATTTTATAAAAGAAGTACAAATAAATGTTGATGAGTGCCCTTGAGCCAACAACTTTCCATTTTGGCACATTTCTTCTCATATTTTTCACAATAATGCTTGAGTTCAGTTTTGTAGAAAAAGCTATAGTGACTGACACAGAAAGGATAATGCAAGTGACAGCTATGTCTCAGAAGGGAGCTACTAGGTCAATTTTGTAGCAATGTGTCTATCATTTGTATTACAAGGTCAATACAAAATTGTACATTTTGTCTATGAAATATGAATGTAAAATACAATATACAAGGATAAATCACTTTAAAAGCATGTTAAAGCTGTCTGCTCTAACTCTAAGTGAGTAAGAAATCAAACAGACAGATTCGAAAGTTAAAAGGTGATTTTAACGTTATCTATAACCTGATCAAGGGACCACCTCTTGGCCATTGCAGAATGTCTAAATGATTGAATGTCATTATTTTCTCAGACAAAAATAAAACCCTACAATTCTCACCCAGGATCAAGGGTGCCAGACCTTTCAGATTCATTTTTACAAAACATCATTAGCAAAGAAGGTAAGTTTTATTTTTCACAAGGTGTACATGTATTATGTAATCCCATATATTTCCATAGAAATGTGTGTGATTTTAAATAGCACTGAGGAAACAGTCCAATGTAAAACAGAAATGTGATCCCAAAATCATTTTCAAGTTCTGATTAAATTTGATTATGAATATACAGCTACTTATTTGGTAGAAAGGAAGATTTTACAATAAATAACTTTTAAACTCCTGGCCAAGCAGATCAGACTACATTGCCACAGAGAAGGGTTCGAGGGCAACAGTTGTTGCTTCATAACTGCCAATAAAGGTTCGACTGTGGGGCCATCTTCTGAAATAATTATTTTCTTTTTCAAATGTGTAAGAGAATCGAGGTCCTGCTGTAGCATCTGACTTGACACCCCCCTTCCTCCAGATTGTAAAACATTTTGTTTGCATGTATTGGGAGCCAATACACGATAAACGTATATTTGTCTCCGATCCCAGTCCCAAATTTACTTATGTGAAGCTTGCTGAAATGTATAACACTCTGTTTTAGGTAAACCACACATACTGACCTTCCTCTTGACATGTTAAAGCAGGTGAGGAGGATGCTTGCCAAGTAGAAGTAGAAAGGACAATACACTATTTTCTGTCTTCTATTAATGATTTAACACCTTGGCTATCTTTCCGATGACAAGGAGGTATAAAAATAACCCTTGGCACAGTTGTGGTTAGTGTGCTCGAGCTCAATGCGTATCCTTGAAAAAGTTGAAAGTGATGCCACACAACACCATTGGTGACTTCTCCGCTGTGGCGGAGGAGAGTCCTGACCCCCAACCCCGCCAGCAGCAGCAGCTGCACAACGTTTACAATAAAACCATAATAAACTATGCTTATTGTGGTTTATTGTAAAAGGGGTGTGGCCACGGGCGATGACAAGGACGGAGGGGGAGTGCACAGCACTTCCCCTCAGGGCGATGTATGTTTAGCCAGCCGTCTCCGGCCAGCCAAACACACATGCACACTGAGCTGTCTCCAACTGGACAATGTGTTGCCAGGTTGGAGAGAGTTTGCCTCGGAGCGCCAAGTCAGCGTGCGCTGTCCAATCCTAACACTGTTTTCATACTGCCAGCAGCATGAAATCAGTGTTAGGATTGGCCACAGGGCAGGCTGGGAGCCTGTGCCCGCTGTGAGGACAGCGGAGCTGCGAGGAAGGTAGTTAAAAAAGAAATATATTATTATTTTTGAGTCGTTTCCCCCTTCTCCTGCCATGCGCTGTGCCACTCCACCCGCCCTTTTTTGTCCCCCGAGCCGCGACTGACAACAGCATACAAAATGAACACAGTTCAATGCAAGTGTGTTGAATACCGTAGGGTATGCAATTAACTCAGAGCGAGATCTTTGCCATGTGAGATAAATGTGTCACATTCTGAGTTGTCAACAGGAAAATGAGGCAACACATGTAAAAATGGTTTCTCCATATGTTTTGCTTTTTTTCTGGCCCTTTACTCTTAATTAATTTCTAAATTTTTTACCTGCCCGGAATGTAGCAGAACAAAAGTGTGAAGGTATGATAATTATCACAACTTCTAATTCCGATCCTTGTGCACACAAAGGATGAGAATTTAATCTTTCACTTGTAGTGGGAGACTTAGGGGGTCATTATGATCCCCGGCGGTTCAGACCGCCATGCCGGCAGCGGGTGCAAAGACCGGCACCGGCACGGGGGTCTGAACCACCATATAATGCACACAGTGAGGGCCACCTATGGCGGCCCTCCTCTACCGCCTGGCAGCTACCGACAGGCAGCCTGACGGTGGAGGGAATCATATTCCGACAGGGCAGCGCTGCCCTCAGATAATGATCCCTTCTGCCACCAGCCTTTTCCTGGTCGGTTCCCCCGCCAGGGAAAGGCTGGCGGAAGGCATGCTCGGGGGCCCCCCTTGGGGCCCCTGCACTGCCCATGCACTTCACAATGCAGGGGCCCCTGTGCAGTGTCCCATCGTGCAGGTCACTGCCTGATTTACGGGCAGTGATCTGCACGGCGGGTGCTACTGCACCCGCCGCACAGCAGCACTGACAGCGGCTCCATGTGGAACCGCCGGCAATGTCCTGGCCATGCATTCTGCTGGGCCGGCGGGAAGAATGTTCTTTATGCGGCCGGCTGGGTGCCAGGGGGGCTGTCAGTCAGTGAAATGACCCCCAGCATGAACACGGCAGTAAACACGGCCGTGTTCAACATGACCCCCTTAGTACTTTATTAGAAACTAGATACTTTTTTTTAAAAAGAAAGAACATTTATCTTTATGCTATAATATTTTGTTCACTCTTTTTAAGACATCGCTAAACTTTCTCTCATGGTGGAAAGGTCAGAGGGGAACATTTTGCTTCATTTTATTCAGAAGGCTAACAGTAATATTTCCTTGTACACTCAAATAATTGCTGTGATGGTTGCATTTACAAAAGTATTTGACATGTTGACTCTTCATTATCTTCAGTATGTTGAACGAAAAATTATTATCTCTCAATAACTGGGATTTTTCACAAAAAAAGCCATGGTCACTGTGGCAATTTGTTACGGTTATCGCCAATCGAGATAGATTGAGTATTCATTATCTGGTTCCTTTGGATGTTCAAATTTAGTTGATATGTAACTACTGTGATCAATTAACTTACATGGAGTATTGTCTCAATACAGCTACTGCTATTTAAAATGCTATATTCAGAAATAGGTCCCCAAACAAATAAGATAATATCAGTGATTGCTTCAATAACATTTCAACTAATGGTGAAATGATGAACAGGTGCTTATTGGTCCTGCTGTTTTTTAAATTTATATATTGTTGCACGTCTAAAGCATATACCTATCTGACAATACGAAACAATTTGCCATTACTCCATAGCCTCTTGCTGAAGATATGGTTATTCGAGATGACAAAGAAGAAGATGGAAGCATCCTGAACTGTTTTACAAATAAGGAGTACTGTACCTATTCAGGCAAGTGCGCACATTCAAATTATTGTACCAGCTGCAATACGGACAGTGCATGCAGTGATCATCAATGTGGTGCACATAGGACAGACAAAAACTCACACTGCCTCCTTGACAGCGAATTAGAGAAATATGAAGCTACTGCTAGAGGCAGCCCCCCCATATTTTACTGTGCAGGTGGTACTACTTTACACTTCAAGAGGGGTCAGGGATTTCCTTTCAGGAAGATGCAGCGAGCAACAGAACCCTCTTCCAGGGAATGTATGTGGGGCTCCATGTGAGCCCCTTTCCTCCTCCAGAGGGTTGCCCTCAAGGGGTTCCCTGCAAAGACCTCCTCACCAAAGGACTCTTGTTTGTCCTTAGCACCTCTATGGACAAGTTTGTGTTGACCAAACACATCTTTGCCTTCTTCAAACACATTAGACTCAAGAAAATGTGTATTTGAACAGAGAAAGTGTGACTGAAAAATTTCACTTAGGTTTGAAACCACCATCCAGCTTTGTTCAGTTTGAACAAACATGGCACTGAAGTGGAAATGTTTGAGGACACTGTACTTTATAAGATCAGAAGATGAATAATATATACCAAAACCCTCCTACAAATGATCTAAACAGGAAAATCTGGCACTTAAGAAATTGTGGGACAATAAGATGGTCACAGTAAAACTGTGCTACAGAGGAGCTGGGTTTGTCTTGCTAGATACCAATCTGTACAAAGCTAAAATGAAAAGAATGCTACAAGTACCTAAACATTAAAAAACATTATGAGGTGACCTGGAATCAAGAGTCATCAGACAAATCTAGACTATCAGTGAGGAAGCTGTCTGTAAGGGCATCATCTGTAAAAAAAGATTATGAATTAATCAATTGTATCCACACATTCATATCTATAAAACTCTGGTCATCGTGGATATCAAGACCTTGTATACAAATATTCCTCAGCAACCGGCCTGTGATACGTCACAGATATCTTCATGTGAACAGGAAATGTATGGTGCAGTGCCTTAAAATAGTTCTGAATGAAAACTTTTTGAATTTGATTCATTCAGCATGGCGGCAGCGTGTGCCCCAAGTGTAGCTAATCTATATATGGGAGCTATGGAGGAGAAATATATCTATAATGAGGATGTCCAATTTTTTTTAAATGTCAATCCCTGGCCCAGATACATAGACAATATCTTCTTTATTTGGAGAGGTGAAAAGGAACAAATTGAGGAATTTTGCACATGGATTAAGCCAGAACCTTATATTTTCCACTAATTCTAGTAGAGGATGAGTAAAATGTCTTGACATTTGGATTCAACACTAAGATCAACTACTCCAAGTCTCCCTTTATATGAAACCAATGGCTTGTAACACACTGTTGCACTAAGACAGCTTCCACCCTTGCTGTCAAAAGTAAGGGATGCCCTTTAGTGAGTTTCTCCGATTATGCTGCAACTGTATGAACATCCAAGATTTCATAAATAATGCTGAGATTCTGAAGAACAAACTACTCAATTGGGGTTACTCTAGTTGCCCGGTGAGGGACTCCCTCAAATGAGTGAGATACTGCAACAGAGAGAGCATATTCCAAAATGGAAGTCAGGAGAATGAGGAGAAGCTTGTACGCACAGTTCATCACTCAAACCTCAACCAAATGGCACAAGAATGGCATGCTAGCATAACCCATTTCTTCATTCAGCAGAAACCTCAATTTGAAGATCTTCTTATTCAAATCCAACACAGGTAATAAACACAAACATTTGCCGGAATACAAGCGGGAACCACAAATGCAGTTCATGCCATGCATTCAAAGGAGACATAGGCCCTTATTATGACATTAGCGGTAAATCCTGCTTACCGCCGCGCTGACGGCTGCTAACATACTGCCGCGCTGGTGAATATCCGTTCACCATATTATGACACACACACACCAATCCGTCAGATTACAGCCACATACACAAATCCGATAAAGTGGTGGTCCCAAAACCTACACCGTTATGCCAACAGAACAATGTCCATCACATTATGACCCACGAATCACCATGGCGGACATTCACAGGCAGTAAACCATTGGCGGAACACACCGCCGTGCTCAGAATGGACACCCACATCCAAAACAACACTACATTGGACAATACCAAAAACACACACCTGACACCCGTAAACACACCACACACACACACCCACACCACTATAAAACACACACCCTCATTACCCACAACCCCTTACATATAATTGCTACTAGGAGACTTAGAAGGAGAGCACAGAGACAACTAGACACACACACACCACGTACACTCATACACCCCTCACGCACTCCACATCACACACCCCACTACATTACCCAACACACCCTCACCAACACACATCACACAACATCCATGGCACCCATGGCACCACAAAGGCACCCCCATTTCACTGAGGAGGAGTTAAGGGTCATGGTGGAGAAAATTGTCAGGGTAGAGCCACAGCTCTTTGGAGCACACTACAGCAGATATCCATTGAAAGGAAGATGGAGGTATGGCAGAGGATCATGGACAGGGTGAAAGTCGTGGGACAGCACACAAGAACAAGGGAGGAAATCAGGAAGAGGTGGAACGACCTACGGGGGAAGGTAAATTCCATAGCAGCAAGGCACCAGCTTGCCATACAGAAGACTGGTGGTGGACCCCCGCCTCCTCCCCAACAGCTCATAGGATGGGAGGAGCAAGTCTTGGCAATACTGAGGGACTCACTGGAGTAGCCGGAGGACTGGACACTGGAAAGTCAACATTTACCACTTATCACCTCCCATACCTGCATGCCATTTCACACCCTCAACCTCACTCCCATCACTCCACTCCATCCCACACGCCCTGCACCTACATATATGACTAACCCCAAAGCCAAGCCCTGCATGCTATAGCAAAGCATGGACACCCCTTCAAGCCCTGCATGAACACCCATCACCAATGTATTCACAGCATAGGGGAACTAACAATCCCACAATATATCACCATATACAAGCAAAAGGTGGCAGGGCAACACCAACGATATAGGGGAAGCCAGGGATGTATAATATGTCACACACATGAACATATCACATACATCTCCACAGGTATCCCAGCCAATGTCAGTGGAGAGGAGGTGCCACGACTATCCAGTCCCCCAACAGAAGATGGCCCCAGTAATGACAGTCACTCTGGACTTCACTATCTGGATGTCCTACCTGGCCCATCAGGGACCACTGGACAGCCGGTCACCCAAGCCCACCCACAGTCCACCACAGAACCTCCCCCTTCAGCATTCAACACCACAGCACCCACCCAGCGTACCTACACCTCTGTCCCCAGGACACGTCATTCAGCACTGTGCCCACATGTACGGACCACAGTCCACATCTCATACCCAAGACAATCAGGGACACAGGGTCAGTGGCAGTGGGCACACCATTCTGGGGACAGAGGCAAAGGCAAACAGGGACACTGGGAGGACTGCTGTGCGTCAGGGGGAGGACAGGACCTGGCAACCGATTCTCAAGGAGGCACTCCCTGAGATCCTGGAAGCCTACCAGTATTCCCAGGACACGATGGGCCAGATCTGTGACAAGGTGCAGGAGAACAGGCTGCAGAAGGGACAGTATCAGGGGATCAGGTAGAACCTAAAGACCATTAACACCACCCTTATCTCCATAGCTGGGGTGCTGGCAGACATGGCCAACATCATGAGGGAAGCAACAGCACACCAGTGGGCCCCTACCACTAGCCAGTCTATAGACCAGCCCTCCACTTCCGTCGCAGCTAGTGGGCAGGAGGCCCCGCCACAGGACCCACAGGCCACCAAAACCCCTCCCCTTGCATAAGGTGAACCAACCCACAAACGTTCCCTGCAACCCAGACAGAAGTCAGAGACACTTGCCAAGACCACCATCAGGAAATGAGTCTCTCCTGATTGTCCCCCTTGTATCCCACCCTGTCACCTTGTCCACTTTGAACTGCCTTTGCTCCCCTTCCAATGGTCCTTGGACACTGGACCTGTGCTGCAAACAAACTGGAACACTACCCTGGACTTTCCTCCATCATCACCCCATTTCATTGCACTTTCCCCTCAATTTCTTAGCACTACAATAAACACCCTTGAACACAACTTGACTACTAGTATTTTATATGTTGAAAATGCACATTGTCACATCCATTGCAAATTAACTGTGCACTGCGAGAGCATGGGAATATTGACCTTTAGCTGTCTGTAGTCAGAACAACAGTACACAGTTGTTATATCACCAACATCTGTAAAATGACAAACCATAGGTGACAGTAAGATGAGATGCAACAGAAGTTATTGCCATTATGCTACAGCCACACAGAATACACCAACAGTCATAGAAATGTGCAGTTGCACTCTCTCACCTGTGTGTCTTTGGAAGTACTGACGGATAACTGATGTTCTCTTGTCCTCATCCTCAGCCTCTTCATCCTCACTGTCATTAGGGTCAAATGCTGCCACAGGTGCATCTCCAGGCTCCTCCTCCTGCAGAAAAGGTATATGGCATCCGGTGGCCAGGTTGTGCAACATGCAGCATGCCACTACTATTTGGCAGACCTTCTCAGGTGAGTAGCACAGGGATCCACCTGTCAGATGGAGGCACCTGAACCTGGCCTTCAGGAGGCCAAAGGTCCTCTCAATGATCCATCTGGTTCACCCATGTGCCTCATTATAACGTTCCTCAGCCCCTGTCCTGGCATTCCTTACAGGGGTTAGCAGCCACAATAGGTTTGGGTAGCCAGAGTCACCTGCAAGTAATGAGGGAGCACAGTTAGCCTCACACAATCATTTGGGGTTAACACCAGAAGGCACACACAAACATAAAATGGAAGGGGACCAAAGCTCACCTATTAGCCACACCCTGTGCCTCTTGCGTTGGGCCATCACATTTGGGATGCTGCTATTCCTCAGAACAAAGGCATCATGCACTAACCCTGGATACTTAGCATTGACCTGGGAGACGTACTGATCCGCCAGGCACACCATCTGCACATTCAGTGAGTGGAAACTCTTACGATTCCTGAACACCTGTTCATTCCGGGGGGCTGGGGGACAAATGCAATATGTGTTCCGTCAATCGCACCAATAAAATTGGGGATTTGTCCCATTCCATAGAATTCGGCCTTCACAGTGGCCAATTCTTCCACCTGGGGGAAATAAATGTATCTGCATGTGTTTTACCAGGGCCGACAACACTCTGGCCAGCCCTATTGAGAACATTGGCTGTGACATTCCTGCTGCCAAGCCCACTGTCACTTGAAAGGAACCAGTTGCCAAGAAATGGAGTACTGATAACACTTGTACAAGAGGGGGGATCCCAGTTGCATGAAGGATAGATGAGATCAGGTCTGGCCCCAAGTGATCACACAGCTCTGTGATTGTGGCCGTGTCCAGTCTATAGGTGAGGATAATGTGCCTGTCCTCCAGTGTAGCGAAGTCCACCAGGGGTCTGTACACGGGGTATGTCTCCACCTTCTATTCATCCGCAGCGGTAGGTATCTAAGGGACACAAGAGTGACTAGGCTGTCAAATTTGAACAACTGAACCAGAAGTGCAGTCTATGTGGTGCACTTATGTAATGGGAAAGTGTCAATGGAGAGGTATGTGCCAATCTAATCTGTGCAGCAGGTAATGTTAATATAACTGTTTCTCCCCCTAAAATGGCGACCGCCTGTCCTGTATGTAGTGACAGGTGGAAGTGAGGTAATTCTGCCAACGTTGGGCATTGTGGCGGAAGGCGATCTTGCACTGCCGTGCAATTCCTCATTGGATAATGTGGGGATTTATGGAGTACAGTGGCCAATGGGGATCTGTGCCGGCAATGACGGTGTACACCGCCGCAGACGTTACCCCCATTTTCTATCTGATTTCTCACTTGTTTCCTGACCTTCAACAGGAGCACACCTACACTGCGTGTGCTGCTGTGACCTGTGTATGGAACCTACCATGGCCTGTGTGACCCAGGAAAGGTCCCCTGCCTTCACTTCGGAGGAGTTGGAGTGACTGGTGGATGGGGTCCTACCCCAGTACGGGATGCTGTATGGGCCTCCAGACCAACAGGTGAGTAAACTTTGGGCACTGTGCATGGGGAAGGATGCATGGAGATGTGTGTGGAAGCATTGTGTAAGGGAGGGATGGAGGTAATGCCTTGGGGTAGTGTACATGGTGTGCGCTGGGCGATGTGCCTGCCAATGGTGATGGAAACAGGTATGGTGGGCCATTTGTTTGACATGCTGGACTGTTTGTTTAATAGTGTGCTCCTGTCTGTATTGCCTCTGCAGGTCAGCGCCCATAAAAAGAAGGGAATATGGTTTGCCGTCGCCAAGGATGTGCGGACCTGGAGTCTATGGCAGGCGGAGCACCCACTGTCGGAAACGGTGGGAGGACCTGAGACACTGGGCACGGATGACCGCAGAGGCCCAGCTGGGGATGGCCTCCCAACGAGGAAGGGTGCCCATCGGACCCTGACCCCCTGATGGCCCACTTACTGTCAGAGTGGCCTTCCCTGAGTTGGATGGGCGCATGAGGGCATCACATCAGCCACAAGGGGGTGAGTACAGCGGCTATCTTTACAACTTACGGCTGGTGTGGTGGTATCCGTGTGGTGGTTGTGTGTCAGTGGGTGCCCCTAGACCAGGGCAGACATAGCAGCGTAGGTCCTCTGGAGGCTAAGGCTTTGAATGGAAAATGCTGCTTACCTAGCTAGTTAGTATTAACTTCTGGGCAGGGCTGTGTCGGTCCCAGGTGTGCTGTAGTTGCCGGTGTATGCCCCTCCTCGTGCCTTGGTGACTAGCCATTTCACTGGTAGTGCAATCCATAGTGCGTAGACCTGTTCCCTGTGTGTGAGGGTGCTGTGTACGCCAACGGTGGTGTTGGTGCAGTCATTGACCCAGTGTATCCTTTGTCTCTCTCCCCCCTTTCTTGTTTTGTCATCCTGTCCTTATGTGCATTAGCATCATCTGGCATTTGAGCAGAGGCACCGGTGACAGAGGGAGCTGAATCCCACAGGACCTTTGAGGCAGAGTCCACCGGCACTGTGGGAACCAGTGGGCCAGAGGGCGAGGGGAGCACTACAATGGAGACTGGAGGGGACAACACAGACTCTGATACCGCCCCCAATGGGAGCTCCCTGATGTTGGCGAACACCTCTGTGACCACCCCAGCTGCAGGTACAGCTGCCACCCCCGTACCAGCACTGCCCTCCCAGTAGCCCCTCAGCAAGTTGCCCGTGTCCCACTCACCCAGGAGGATGGGCATCTCCTTCGCCCCAGGCACCTCTGGCCCTGCCCCAGTGAGCCCTGCTGCCCTGTGTGAGGAGGCTATTGACCAACCTGAGATCCATCTCTGTAGGGCAATCAACCATTGTGAATGCCATCCAGGGGTTGGCATCCCAGATGCATCAATGCAATTAATTCCTGGAGCACATTCACTGGGGATTGGCAGCCCAACAGAGATCGATTTAGGCCCTGCCTCCTCTCTGATGGCAGCCATTGTCACTGTTTCTACTGTTCCCTCTCCAACTTCCACTTTTCAGTCCCATTCTCCTCAACCCCAACACATCCCAAGCACACAGGCAGACGAGCATGCACACAAGACAACACACAAAAGTGGCACAGGCAAACACAAGCACCACATTTCATCCCACAGACACTCACACAAACACCATTCAGTTGCAGATACAACATCCACTGTCTCCCCGTCCTCCTCTTACACCTCCCACCCAGTTACGTCCACACTCACACCTGCATGTACTACATCAATATCCACTACCAGCATCATTACCACACCAAGCAGAACACACACCTAACTGGCAGACATCTCCACAACATCCATGCACGCGTCCCCTGTGTCCTCTCACACCGTGTCAGTCCCTCCATCCTGAAGGACACAAACCCAAGCACTCAGATACCCAACAGCCATCTACCTCACAACAGCAAGAAGCCCATGAAGTTGTACCCAAATCCAGCAGACATACACCTCCGATGACCACTCCCTCATCCTCCACTACCATAACTCCTCCCTCCTTTCACCCTAACTTCCCTAAAAAGCTTTTCCTTTCCCCGATTGACCTCTTCCCTTCCTCCCTACCACCTGCTCATGGTGGTAGGGATACCAGACCAACAACACTGAAGGGGAAGGAGGCAGCACAACCTGGGATGAAAGGGAAGAGTCTGGCACCAACTGTAAGAAAGGGGAAGGAGCCTGCACCAGCTCTGAAGAAGGGAAAGGAGCCTGCACCATCTGTGAAGAAGGAGAAGGAGCCTGCACTAGCTGTGAAGAAGGGGAAGGAGCCTGCACCAGCTGTTAGGAAGAGGAAGGAGCCTGCACCACCAGGCAGAGAGGGGGAAGAGCCCATCCACCCCAACCCATGACCAGGAGAACAAGAGGCACTCTACGCCAGCGGAAGCTGTCAGGCAAACACCGCCACAACCACCAGCTGTCACAGGGCCCCCACTACCAGCCTTGAATGTGCTGCCATCACAGAGTGCAGGGGCTGCCCAGGCGCCTCCCTTAACCACCACCAGCATGCAGCCATCAAAGAGTGCAGGGGCTGCCCAGGAGCCTCCCCCAACCACCACCAGCATGCAGCCATCACAGGGTGCAGGGGTTGCCCAGTAGCCTTCCCCAACTACCACCAGGATGCATGCATCACCACTGGCAGACGCCATGTAGTTCTCCCTCCACGGGCTAATGTGCAGGCTGATCCCTCCAGAGCCAGTAAGGTATTCACCCACTTGAGAGACTGTGGTCTTGCACTCCCCAGGACAAAGCAATGGGCATGTTGCCCCCTCCAGAACCAGTGGGCAAGTCACCCACTCAAGAGACTGTGGCCTTGCACTCCCCAGTACAAAGCAATGGGCATGTTGCCCCCCTCCAGAACCAGTGAGCTTGTTCTCACATCTGGATGAGGTGCCCCGCCGAAGTACCTGCCTATTTGCAAACTGATGCACCTGCAGTGTTCTATCTGGAAGTGCTCAGGATTCGAGTTGAGCTTTTGACTGTGCCCTGTGGCCGTGTGAACTTTGGGCTGGGCAGTGTCCCTTTTTTTAATACAAGTGTACATATCTGTTTCATGGCCAAATCGGATTATTGATCTTGATGTTGAACTGATTACAATCACTTTCATCAATTTCTGTTGTCCTTGCATTATTCTGCAGATTTTCGGGGTCAAATTGTTTTTGTAGTGCAGCTGGTTGTGTGTGTGAATGGTGTGTGTTGTATGTGTGTGTGTCACTCTTTGTTTCCTCCCACCCTTCCTTGTGTGCTATGCGGCTGTACTCACCGACGTCGTCTTCGTCGGCGTCAGTGTTCCAGGTGGAGCATAATGTAGAAGATCATCAGGAAAACTTGCAGTTCGGGTTCCATGGCGGCGTGCTTCTTCCCTGTGTCTCCAATGGTGAGTCATTTGACTTTTGTGCTCTGTTTCCACCAGGCTTTTGTTGGCGTTGGTACCGCCCCAGAAAAGGTGGTGGTTTGCAGGGTCTTCATATGGTGGGCGGAACTTTGATTTCCGCCTGGTTGTAGGCGGCTACCGCCGTGGTGGCTGTTGTTTCCACCCTAGCAGTTGGTGTGGTACATTGGCTGTCTTTAGGAGATATCACCGCCATGGTCATAATTTGGCGGTACTTACTGCCTTTCTGTTGGGGGTATTATCGCCACTTTATCACTCACTGCCAGGGTTGTAATGAGGGCCATAGTCTCCAATCTGATTACAGTTGAAAAAAAGAATGCTACATTGACAAACATGTTAAACTGCAGATACTCACATGTGATATACCGCTTCCTGTGCCCATGCAGCTTTGATATATCGGGGAGACTGACAGAGAATTCGGAGTCACATAGGGGGAACACAAATCAGCTATTCGCAATCACAAGGTTTCTTTCCATCTGGTGTGACTACGGAGTAGGTATATCCAAGTAGTTACCTCCATTCTTCGGCAGACTGCATCTCCTCTGAACCGCACAATCTAACATAATTTAAGCATTACGTCCTCCTTTGTCCCATTACATTTAGATTGGCATTGTTTTTGCCTCTATTTATATCCTTAATGTGGTCTCAGCTCCTCTTGAAGTTACAAGCCAGGGTAGTTGTTTTCCCTTCTCACTATTTCCTTTCCTTTCTTCAGTTCTATACTTTGTTTGGATCCTTTGAGGCTGTCTTTGCCCTTTTGCTATCTCTGGCACTATTCGACATCTTGCTGTCCAATTTTGGTTAGCCTTTGAAGAGGCTGTGCTCTTTGTCGTTGAGACTGACATTGAACAATTTAGCAGTGCTAATTGTACTAACCATACTCCTGTGTTATGTTTTTTTATCTATTCTAATATGACCCCCTCTACCTGCTTCTCAATGAGGCTCATCCAGTCCACCCTTTGTTTCTATGGAATTTCTTGGATCTCTGTGAGGGCACCGGTAACACAAGTTACTTAGATCACGTGACTGGCTACCAGATACTTAAACCGTGATCTGTAGCCCGAGGCATTTTGCAGACACAGAGAGTTTGTTCGCTTCCATCTCTGCAAATTCTGTATGAGGTGAGCCATTACTGCAGTACATACATGTAAGACTTGACAGCCTCAGAGTGGTCACGCCTAACTTTTTGCCTGCCTGCCTCCCTCCACTTTTTGGACACTGTTTTTGCTGGTTTTAGGACTCTGCACACTTTGCCACTGCTACCCAGTGCTAAATTGCATATGCTCTCTCCCTTCAAACATGGTAACATTGGTTCACACCCAATTGGCTTATTTAATCTACTTATAAGTCCCCAGTAAAGTGCACTACATATACCAGGGCCTGCAGATTAAATGCTACTAGTGGGCCTGCAGCACTGATTGAGCCACCCACATAAGTAGTCCCTTAACCATGTCTCAGGCCTTCCATTGCAACGCCTGTGTGTGCAGTCTCACTACCACTTCGACTTGGCATTTAAAAGTACTTGCCAAGCCTTAAACTTCCCTTTTCTACATATAAGTCACCCGTAAGGAGTGCTCTAGGTAACCCATAGGGCAGGGTGCTGTGTGGACAAAAGGCAGGACGTGTACCTGTGTAGTTTACATGTCCTGATAGTGTAAAACTCCTAAATTCATTTTTATACTGCTGTAAGGCCCGCTCCCTTTACAGGCTAGCATTGGGGCTGCCCTCATACATTGTTTGAGTGGGAGTTGCTGATATGAAAGGAGTAGGAAGGTCGTATTTAGTGTCCCCAGAATGGTCATACAAAATCCTGCTGACTGGTGAAGTTGGATTTAATATTACTATTTTAGAAATGCCTCTTTTAGAAAGTGAGCATTTCTCTGCACTTAAAAACTTAAGTGCCTAACAATTCACATCTTGCTGGGTTTAGTTGACAGCTACCTTGTGCATTCACTGAGACAGCCTCACTTGCATACATCTGCATTTTTAATGGGTCTTCCTGGGCCCGAGAGGGTGGAGGGCCTGACACTTGCATGTCAAAGGACAGTAGCCTGCCCTCACACAAAGGACTGCCACACCCCCTACTGGGACCCTGGCAGACAGGATTGAACTGAAAGGGGACCTTGTGCACTTCTAAGCTACTCTTTGAAGTCTCCCACACTTCGAAGGCACATTTGGGTATTTATACAGGGCCTCTGACCCTACCAACTCAGACACTTCCTGAAGAAGAGAACCTGAACCAGAACCTGCATCCTGCCAAGAAGACCTGCCTGGCTGCTCAAAGGACTCACTTGTCTACTTTCTGTGAAGGACTGCTGCCTTGCTGTTCCCCTGCTGCCTTGCTGCTCTCTGGCTGTGGTGAAGAAGTGCTCTCCAAATGGCAGACACTGAAAATCATGGTGGGGCCCTGTTACGGGGGCCCCTGCAGTGCCCATGCCATTGGCATGGGCACTGCAGGGGCCCCCAAGGTCCCCACAACACCCCTTACCGCCATCCTGTTCCTGGTGGCGGTAATGGGGGTCGGAATCCCCATGGCGGCGCAGCAAGCTGTGCCGCCATGGAGGATTCCCCAGGGCATCGGGAAACCGGCGGTACACCGCCGGTTTTCCGTTTCTGACCGCGGCTGTACCGCCGCGGTCAGAATGCCCATGGGAGCACCGCCAGCCTGTTGGCGGTGCTCCCGCGGTCGTTGGCCCTGGCGGATTTTACCGCCAGGGTCAGAATGACCCCCTTCATCTCTAAAAGAAGGACTCCTTGTGCGTGGAAATTCGATGCACAGCCTGCCAGAAATTACACACAGCCTGCACCGTGGTGAAAATTTCACTGCATGCCGAACCGGAACAACGTAGCCCGACTTCGCAATGAGAAGATCGGCGCAGTGCCAGCGTAGCGGGCGGATATTTGATGCACAGTCTCACTGGATCGACACACAGCTGAACCGTAAAATGACGCAGAAAGACTTCCAGAGAGGAATCGACGCAGCGCCTGCCATGCAGTAGAAAATTTGACGCAACGCCCACCGGATCGATGCAGCTCCTGTGACTTTGTCCTGCCAGCGCCGGAAATCCACGCATCATTCCTGAGGTGTCTGAAAGTCCCATAACCTGCAGAGGATCCACGACCGAGCACCAGAATTCGACGCACTGCTGTCCCTATGTGAAAAATAAATGACGCATCGCTGTGTGTGGCCTGAAAAATTGACGCACACCTCTTTGTTTCCACTCAGCTCCTCCTCTACGGTTCTTTGTGGAGATTTTTCACGCTAACCAGGTACTTTGTACTTGAAAGAGACTTTGTTTGCTTTTAAAATACTTAAAACACTTTATATCACTTTTCAGTGATATCTCAACATGTACTTATTGCATTTTAATCGTTTTGACGTGCACCTTATCAGATAAATATTATATATTTTTCTAAACACTGTGTAGTGTATTTTTGTGGTGCTATATGGTGGTATTGTATGATTTATTGCACAAATACTTTACACATTGCCTTCTAAGTTGAGCCTGACTGCTCAGTGCCAAGCTACCAGAGGGTGGGCACAGGATAATTTGGATTGTGTGTGACTTACTCTGACTAGAGTGAAGGTCCTTGCTTGGACAGGGGGTAACCTGAGTGCCAACCAAAGTCCCAATTTCTAACAATACTCCTTCCCCATGTTCTCTATCCCTTATTTTTAATTATTGCCTTTGGGAAGTCAAGCACTTAAACAAGCTTGTTCCCGTACCTTAAACAGACTCTTGACTATTGTTAACATTTTGCCTTTCCTCCCGAATTCTCTTAGCATAGGGACTCGTCTCCTAGTAACTTGTGGTGAGGACATTTGCTTGCTGATTTATACATACATCTTTTGATCAACTATTTATTGTGAAGTTTATACTTGTGGTCACCTTGTCTTTAAGTTCAAGTTACTGCTCATAGCCGTAATTGATTCCAGGCCCACTCCTTTTGAGACCTTACAAAAAATACTCACATGCTAGGCAACCTTGAAATGAGTAGACGTTAAAATTTTCTCAATTGGTTTTCCTGAACCTTAAGTTTGAGTTTCATCTTCTCTACCTAGTTTATAACATATGTACCCACATGTTCTGGCAGTCCATAGAGGGATTTATTATCTGCCATCTTTTTCTTTAAATGCTTTTTGCTTCTGTTGTTTTCTCCCCATTAGCATCCCTCTTCCTTGTCGATACTGTGTTTGTTCCCTCATGTCCGTGGCTATCTGCACATGTAAACTGCTGCCCTTGTGGCCCATTCTCTTTCCACTTTAGGCTATTGCATATGTTTTTTTCATCCTCACATATCTTTGTCTCTCTTTTAGTTTCCCTATTGGATCCTTGTTAGGACTTGTAACTTGGACAGTCCTCCTGAAAAAGACTGCTTCTATCAATACCGAACCCCTTCCTGACGTATGTTGATGTTATCTCCCCTCAAGTGTCCTCATAGAGTCATATTAGATTTCCTCCCAGCTATTATAGGCACATATTGGCTGCTTGATTAGGTTGGATTGTAGTGCTAACCTACGTTCAGTATAGCTTATGAGGCTGTTTTGTCATCTCTCAGCGATTTCATTGGTCCCATCTTTCGCCTTTAGAGGGTAGTGTGTCTATATCCTGTACTGTAAAGGTAAGTAGAATAGGTGATCCTATCTCTGCTGTGACAGCCCCATGTCCTTCGGAAGGATCCTCAGTAGGCGCTGGCCTCTAAATATATGCTGGAACGAGGATGTGGGTATTTGATGTGTCACCTAATATGGTGATTGGGTCTTCGGTGCAACGTGATACATATGTCACACAGTGGTGATATTCACATATTCTTTCTTCATCTTGTCTTAATCTTGACATTTTGTGTGACGGAGTACACCTATCCTTTTCATTACGAGTTTCAAGAATATGTTCTCTCAAGTGGAGCTAATAAAAATAAAACAATTTACTATATTATTCTTTTTCAATTAGATTCTTCCCTCTGGGTGGTTCCACCACCCCTTTGGTTCTATTCATTCTCCTTGGACCCTGAAGAAGGTGTTCACCAAACACCCAGCGGTGCTCTTTGAATGGGTTCTTGAAGACCACAATATTGCTTGAGGGTGCTTGAATAATATTCAAAGGGGAATTAATTACCGGCTGGATCTTTACATATTTGTGCACTATATGAAATGAACGTTTTGTTATTTCATGGATTGAGATAAAAGAGAGAATGTATATAAAATGACATTGCCGTGGAAAGTACATTGATCTTATTTTTGTGCACAATCAGCATTCTTTGTAAAATTGTTGTCTTCATCCCTAACACTGGATGTTTTGAAGAGTAAGTTTTGCTTGGTGTATGCCTAGTATGGATGGGGTAGGTGTGTGACATGATTGGGTTTAATAGGTGTAGGGTTTGTTTGGAACCATTTAGAGAGTATTCTGTTATTTATACTGTTTGTTCTGTTGTGTTTATGTATTGAAGAAATCCTTACAAAAGTATATATCAAACCTAATGCATATATTCTACAAACGTGAAGTGCAAAACGTTTGTTGTACCAATTCATATTTTCTTTAAAAAAAACATTTATTACCATACATTATTGGTGGAGATTGCTCAAATTAGACTATATATATATATATATATATATATATATATATATATATATATATATGTATATATATATATATGTGTGTGTGTGTGTGTGTGGGAGTTACTTCATTGGCTAACTAGTGAGCTGCCAAATTATGATTGTTGTTTGCAATTCACTTCCGGTGTTCTGTCAATCTTCATTCTTGATGTTGCAGAGGCACTCTTTTATCATGTTGTTCAATGGAATTGCCCCAAACATTTGTGGTGCACAATCGCTGTTTCTTCTGGGACAACTTCATGTAATATGTGAACTGTCATTCTTTGTGCCAAGGTGCACCATTAAACAGGCGCACTTGGTGCAAATAGGGACAGGGTGTCCATCTATGATCAATACACTGCCCCAAGTCGAGCTGCCTTGACTGCCAAGGTGGAGCGAATAAGTGAAAGCTGGAATGGCTGTTTAAAGCAACCATTCAGTCTTTCACTGTGGGGGCTGCATTTGCCCGCACTTCAAAGTGGACAGTTGTCCTTCTGAAGGTGGATGTAGTGAGTGACTGCACCTGCATCCAGGGGGATTTATGAAGGGCCCGTGGGACCTCCATTCCATTGTCCACATTGGTGCCCTGAGGGGGCAGCCTTTCTGTGCACTGCCTCTTTGTGGCACACAGTCAGCGTCCCCTCTGACACCCTTTTCCCCTCTAGTCCCACATCCATAATACAGTGCGAATGCAGACACAAAGGGCCCTGTTATCACTTGGCCGAAGCCATGGGTGCCAGAAGACTGCCGGTGCTGTCAGTTTTCCGCCCGCCATAATAAGGGTACTGCCAGATTTCTGCCACACTGTGGGCGGAAATCCGGCAGTATCCATGCTGGCTGTCAGAGGTGCCTAGGTGGTGCTACCACCTGCACCGCCCCGCCAAAGGATGCCTCCGGCTGTATTGTGACTATTAATACGGCCTGGCAGTGTCCTGCTGGCGGGTGCTGCTGGTGGTTGCAGCACCCCTTCTCGTTCCATGCCGGACGACCTCCTCGCTGTTGCAGTGACTGCATGTCTACATGTTAATGTGTATACATGTGAGTATGCGTGTGAGCATGTTAGTGTGGATGCGTGCCTGAATGTGTGTGAGTATGTGTGAGCGAATGTGTGTATGGATGAGTATGAGTGGATGCATGTATGGATGTGTGTAAGTGGATGCGTGTCTGGAAGTGGAGGTGAATGGGTGTATGCGTGGTGCGTGTAGGTGTGCATGTATGCGGGGAAGGGGTGCTGTGACTGTAGGGGGTGGGGATTGTCAGGTGATTGATGGGGGTATGGGGGCGCTGTGACTGTAGTGGGGGGGTCAGGTAGTTGCTCGGGGGATGAGGGGTGCTGTGACTATAGAAACGCCAGAGTCATAATGAGGGCCAAAGTATTTTCTTAATTTGCATGGACCATACTCCAATGAAAATGAAGGATTATCATCTTGAGATAGTGCCATTGCTGCATATGCACTGGTGCTATCTGTATGACACAAGAGGCTCCTCTGTAATTGTACAGAAGGATACAGGTCCACTACAGATGTGCACCCCTGTTTTGTCCCAGGAGCTCTGTACATAATATGGCTTTTGAATGAGTATATCCAAATTAAGGGCCTCACCATTGGTGGTCTTGTGATTGCCAAATTTGCAGTGGCAGTCAGACCGCCCACTCCTAGCAGTCAGACTGCCATGGAACCACTGCCAGGATCTTGGATCCCGACGGGTTTGCGGAAGTCAGAGTTGTGGTCAGCCATGATGGCACTGAGTTCAGCACCACTGTGCTGATCACAAGTCCTCTTTCCATCAGTCTTTTCATGACGGGGTCCATGCAATGAAAATGCAGCGCTAGGGGTCCCCTGGTACAGCAGACAGTGTGCATTCCGAGGGTGCTGGGGGGCACCCTCTGTGCAATGGCATTGGCCTTGGCTCCCTGAGGTGTGGAGGCCAATGCCTCAGCATTGTTTCCACTGGGCTGGGAGGAGACCTCCAACTCTGTGTCGGTCTCCTCCCCATGGGTCTGGCTGGCCGACAGTCAGCTTGCCAAACTCATAATGAGACCTTAGTCTTTAGGTATTCTCAATTATAAGAACACAATAAAGGAAATGTACAAGTAAGCTATTAATAAATATTGCTAACCTGTTTATAACCTGTTGGAAATAATAAGAGAATACAACTATGAAGTCCAAAGGCCTGAATCACAAATGTAAACTTACGTTTATGATTTATTGCAATTCATCAAGGATTTGTTTCAAGTAGCATCTTTACGATTGCAGAGTATCAGCACTCATGGCAGAGACTGCGCACATAAAAAGATTGGAATTCACACAGATACTATTTATAAAAATGTTTTGTGAATGGCAAATAATAGTAAATCTAAACAAAAGTGTAAGTATACCTTTGTGAATCAGGCCCTATATTTTCAGTGTTGTTATTGGACAAATGAACAGTCAATAATTTTCTCTTCTGCAAAACACATATTCAAAGTCATGCTGTTGGCAAAGTGAGGTTCCCTAAACAATACTTGTCTCAAATCATGCATTTATCCATCTTGAATGCCTTAATGACTTTCTCTTAATACATATAGACGTGGACTAAAACACATTTGTCTGCATCCTCAAGTAAACAGCATGTCAATAGAGCCAAATGGTGTGCCAATCCCAAGTTGCATCGTCCAGCTGGAACCCCTGACCTCCATAACATGCAGAGTTGGGATTAATGGAAAAAAGTGATAAGATATGAGGCCCACTTCTCCCCTGCATCTTCATATCCAGAACAGCCCATGTTTCTGCCAAGAGATTCCTTCAGCTGGAAGCAGGAGGAGCCTGTGAACAGACACTTTGGGGCATATTTACCATAGAGTTGTGTGGTCCTTGCACCATGCAAGGGGGCATGAGGGCAACACAATTAGCAATTCAGATTTATCAGGCCAGGAAAGGCCTCCTAGCATGACACTCAGTGGCTTGATACATCCAGAGTTACCCAACTCATTGCAAAACGCTACGGTACATTACTCTGCCCAAGGGAGGTTTCCATGGGTAGAGAGTGGGTGTTCCAACGCATTCACCCATTGAGTTTGGCACATTCCCAGATCTACCACTACTGGTTGACCTGGGAATTTGTCAAAATGCTACACCTCTCCATTGGAGGTATAACAAGGAGAAAAATCGTATCTCTCCTCACCTTTTTTCTCTTTCTATGTGTGCTGTGTTCAGCAACACTCATAGAAAGAAGAAAATGCCTCTGAGGTTTGTTCTTGTGCAAGAAGGTATCCTTTCTTTTACAAAAATAATCCTGCCCACAACCAGGCACCCTTGCACCATGGTGCAAGAGTGCCTGCATTGGCGCTAGGCAACCACAACGGTGCCAGCACATGGAAAGGGCAGGAATGAGCCTTATAATTTAAATATGGTGCATTCCTGTTCCTTCCCTTTCATGCCGCTCAGCAAGACAGTTTGCTGTGCTGGGTGAAAGCTTGAAATATACACCCCTATATGTATTTTTGAGGTACATAGGGTCGGAGTTGGAAATAACAAACATATACTTGCCTGAATGCACTTACATTTCAATATTCTTGTCCTGAATGTTTTGGATACGATAATGAGCTTATTAATTTTTTTTCTCACAATGACATTTATTGAATGAGATACAAGGATTTAGTCCCACAATATGAATGAAATAGAGTGTAGCACCACACAGTAGTACTCAGGGAAAAGTAAAATAAGATCTTACACTCCTTGAAAGGCTCAGAACATGCGATCTCTACAGAGTTCTCTCCTATTACCCAAGAGAAGGTAGAGGTGTATATTCAAACAGCAAAATCTGGTTCTCCACTTGATCCTTTGCCCCTTTAGTGATTAAACTAGCACCAAAGATTATAGCTTCCTAACATTTGATTCAATGTTCAGGACAGGCCACTTTCCTAAACAATGGAAGAGAGACTCCCTACTCCCCCTCATTGAAAAGCAGAGCCTGTGTCCTACAGACCCAAACAACTATTGTCCTATTTCCTGCCACCCACTACCTATATAATTGTTGGAAAGGCTATGAATCAACAGCGGGCACAATTCATGCAAGACAACCAACTTCTGGACCCAACTCAATTTGGGTTCAGCACTGGCCACAGCACCAAGGCTGCCTTTATCAAGGCTTTAAAGGAGTTAAGGGATGCGCTGGATATTGGGGGGAACGGCAGCCCTTGTCCTCCTCTATCTTTCTGCGGCCTTTGATACGGTCAAACCTAAGGCTTTGGTCAACCATCAGGAGGACATCAGGATCTAAGGGACTGCAATCTCCCTGTTAAGTTCCTTTCTTGTAGGACAAGAACAAACTGTGGCTCTCCATTAGTTTGTTTCCAAACACTTTTTCAATGACATACGAGGTCCAGCAAGGGTCCTCATGTAGTCCAATGTTATTTAAAGTCTGTGGTACGGCATTGGCACTCCTGATCAAATTCTTTGGCTTTACCCTTACTTCCTATGCTGATGACACACAAATTGTGGTTTCATTATATAACAAAACAATGACCCCAACACCACCACCCTGCTCGACAACCTCGCCAACCTCGGCCTCAAACAACTGGTGAACACTGCCACCCACATCGCCGGACACACACTCGACCCTGTTTTCTCCGCCAGCAAACACGTCTTCTTCAGCCACGCCTCCGCCCTTCATTGGACCGACCACAGCTGCGTCCACTTCACATTCCGACGCGAGACCCGCCACCTCCGCACTCAACCCATCCCTCGCCGACAGTGGAACAAGATCCCTGAAGAGCAACTCTTCGCCGCACTCGCCGCCAACCAACCCACCCTCACCACCGACCCCAACGTCGCAGCCCTCAACCTCACAAACTGGATCTCCAACTGCGCAGACAACCTTGCTCCCCTCAAACGCTCGCAGCGACAGAACAACACCAAGAAACCCCTCTGGTTCTCTGACACCCTCAAAGAATCAAAGAAAACTTGTCGCGCACTTGAGAAAGCCTGGCGCAAGGACCGCACTGCTGACAACATGGCCGCCCTCAAGAACGCTACCCGCAAACACCACCACCTGATCCGCACTGCCAAAAGGAATTTTTTCACCGACAGACTGGACAAAAACAGCCACAACAGCAGAGAACTCTTCAGCATCGTCAAGGAGTTCTCCAACCCCAGCGCCAACGCCGTCACGCCCTCACAGGATCTATGCGAATCCCTCGCCACTTTCTTCCATCGCAAGATCAGCGACCTCCACGACAGCTTCGGACACCAGACCCAACCTAACACCACCGAACCCACATCCCCGACCATCACCCTCAACAACTGGACCCACATCAGCACGGAAGAAACCAAATCCATCATGAACTCTATCCACTCCGGCGCCCCTTCGGACCCCTGCCCGCACTTCATCGTTAACAAAGCCGACAACATCATCGCCCCGCACCTCCAGACCGTCATCAACTCTTCTTTTTCTTCTGCTACCTTCCCCGAATGCTGGAAACACGCCGAAGTCAACGCCCTACTAAAGAAACCTACGGCTGACCCGAGCGACCTGAAAAACTTCCGCCCCATCTCCCTTCTGCCTTTCCCAGCCAAAGTAATAGAGAAGACCGTCAACAAACAGCTGACCACCTTCCTGGAAGACAACAACCTGCTCGACCCCTCACAGACCGGATTCCGAACCAACCACAGCACTGAAACTGCCCTCATCTCAGTCACAGACGACATCAGAACCCTGATGGACAACGGTGAAACAGTCGCCCTCATTCTTCTCGACCTCTCGGCTGCCTTTGACACCGTCTGTCACCGCACCCTAATCACCCGCCTCCGCTCCACCGGGATCCAAGACCAGGCCCTGGACTGGATCGCCTCCTTCCTCGTAAACCGCTCCCAAAGAGTCTACCTCCCTCCGTTTCGCTCAGAACCCACTGAGATCATCTGCGGCGTACCTCAAGGCTCATCACTCAGCCCGACACTCTTCAATGTCTACATGAGCCCCCTCGCTAACATCGTACGCAAGCACGACATCATCATCACCTCCTATGCCGACGACACCCAACTTATACTCTCCCTCACCAAGGACCCCGCCAGCGCCAAGACCAACCTACAAGAGGGTATGAAGGACGTCGCAGATTGGATGAGGCTCAGCCGCCTAAAGCTGAACTCTGAAAAAACTGAAGTCCTCATCCTCGGCAACACCCCATCCGCCTGGGACGACTCCTGGTGGCCCTCGGCACCGCACCAACCCCCGCAGACCACGCCCGCAACCTCGGCTTCATCTTGGACCCCCTTCTCACCATGACCAAGCAAGTCAACGCCGTGTCCTCCGCCTGCTTCCTCACCCTCCGCATGCTCCGCAAGATCTTCCGCTGGATCCCCGCCGACACCAGAAAAACCGTGACCCACGCCCTCGTCACGAGCCGCCTGGACTAAGCTGGGACCACCGCCAAACTCCAAAATCGCCTGCAACGCATTCAAAACGCCTCAGCCCGCCTCATCCTCGACGTACCCCGCAACAGCCACATCTCCGCACACCTGAGACACCTGCATTGGCTCCCAGTCAGCAAAAGGATCACCTTCCGACTTCTCACCCACGCACACAAAGCCCTCCACAACAAGGGACCGGAATACCTCAACAGACGGCTCAACTTCTACGTCCCCACCCGCCCCCTCCGCTCCTCTGGCCTCGCACTCGCCGCCGTCCCTCGCATCCGACGCTCCACGGTGGGTGGGAGATCTTTCTCCTTCCTGGCGGCCAAGACCTGGAACTCCCTCCCCACCAGCCTCAGGACCACCCAGGACCACTCCGCTTTCCGGAGACTCCTAAAGACCTGGCTGTTCGAGCAGCGATACCCACCCCCTTTGTCCCTAGCGCCTTGAGACCCGCACGGGTGAGTAGCGCGCTTTATAAATGCTAATGATTTGATTTGATTTGATTTAACAATGATAACAACATTGGCATTAGGTTTCACAACTGTATTGCGGCAGCCATTAGCAACAGGATGAGCAAAAATTGCCTGAAATTAAACACCAGAAAGACAGAGGTTATCCTTGTCGGGAAACCATACCTCCTTCTGGTCCCCATCCTAGTAGCCGGATGAATAGGGATCACTTCCTATCCCAGTTAGTAAGGAAAGAAACCTGGGAGTCATTAAGGACGATAAACTTAATTTTCGGAGATCAGGTTAAAGCTCCCACTGGATGCACAAAAAGCAGTGATAACTGCTCAAATCTTTTCAAGACTTGATTACTGCACCAGTTTATGTTTAAATATGCAGCAAAAACACTTAAATAAACTGCAAACCTTGCAAAAGGCCGCCACCACTTTGCTTTAAGGAATCCCCAAATTCAAATCTGTCTCTAGAGCAATCAACAACCTACACTGGTTGCCAGCCGAGTATCACATCAAGTTTAAGACCCTCTGCATAGCCTTCAATGCGCTGCACAACTTCGGTCCTGAGTTCTTGAAGGAGACCTTTAAGTGGTATGAGCCCAGCAGGAAGCTGTGCTCTTCCAGGGCCAACAAAATGGTGGTGTCCAGTTTCAAGCTTGTGAACTAGGGAGGAAGTAGTTTTATAATAGGCACTGCTAAAATATGGGACCTTCTTCCTACTCACATTAGATCCTTGGCCAATCTACTATCATTTAGGAAGAAGCTCAAAACGTGTTTTTTCTGTAACTAGTGTTTTTTTCTTGAGCAAACCCAACGGCAAGACTCCTCCGGGTAATTGTGCGCTCAGTTAATCCTTTTAACATTAACATTAACATAACATTACTGGAATCCCACCAGTAGTCTAAACTTAGCTCCACTGCCAGACTCACATATGCCAGCGGGCAGTGCGCTATTTCTATTGGAAACTTCTGAACTAAACCATCAAACCCTTCTCAAAAAACAATATCACGATTAACAGTAAAACAAGCCATATCGAAAAGGAAGATAGATAAGGAGCCCCAGCAATAGTGTCAACCTATATGAACATGGATCTCTATAGCATTTGAAGTCGGAGGAGATCCCATCTAGAGTTGGATTATGCCTGTCAAGCTGCTCTATGAAGGATACCCTACCCAGGGTGGTACACGGTAGTGCAGTTATGAAGCCAGAAGTGGATGAAAGAGGAAAAATATGGCAATATAAAACCCGGAAAAAATATTTGCAAACTGACCCTTTATCATCTTCAGTATGAGTTAAAACAGAAATGATTATTCCAATAAAGAGGGTTTTAAAAAATCATGGCCACTGTGGCAACTTTTGAGGTTTTAGGTCATTAATTGCAACTAGTATTCATTGTACGTTTCTGTAAATGCTCCAATTCAGTTGATATGGACAAACGGTGACCAATCTACTTGTGTGGGTCACTGTCTCAATACTGCTTTTGCTATTTAAAATGATATATTCAGAAATTAGACTCCTATTGAATAGGATGACATCAGTGAACACTTCAGTAACATTTTAGCTTATAAAAAAATGAAAAAATAGTCTATATTGGCCCACTGTTTTTGAAACTTACAAATTGTTGCGTGGTCTAAAGCATATATTTTTCTGCCGGTGCCACAGAATTTGCATTACTCTACTTGCTCTTGCTAAAGATATGGTTGTTCGATTTTTTTTATATTTTAATTCCTTATTGAATTTTCGCATGACTATAACAAGAGTGGAACATCGAAAATACACAGTCAATTCGCCTTGCAGGCCGAGGAAAGCAACAATATAGAAGGTAAATCCATAATAAATATGCATTCCAGGCCTCCCTTAGAGAGACCGCACGAATGAAGAGAAGTACCAGGTGGAGCAGAGTATAGATCTCAGAGAACATGCACAGATGATGGGCAAATGGGTAGCAACTACTAGTTAAATAACTGAAACAGATAAGAAGCACATATCAGGCTACAGGAGAGAAGATAAGTCCTCATGGTGGGGAGGAGGCAGAAGAGTAAGCCCACTGCCAAAATCACACAGGTGCAACACCCCAAGGAGAGAAAACAAGATGGCCGGTTGTCCCCAGCATCATTCAGGTCAAGTCACTGTTACCAGCCCCGGCAGGGTAGAAGCCGAGGGATATGGTTATTCCAGATGTCAAAGTAGATGGTGAAAGAATTTTGCACTATATTAGAAATAAGGCACACTGTCCCTGTTTGTGCCATGTGGCACCTTCAAATTGGTGTTCAGGCACAAAAAGACATATTGCAGGAAATTACCATCAACAAATTGCCCAAAGAGCAGACAGAATATTAACGTTTCCTCTTTGGAAGTGAATTTGTGAAATATGAAGTGGCTGATGGAATCAACCATTTTTTTAATATTTTAATTCCTTATTGAATTTTCGCATGACTATAACAAGAATGGAACATCGAAAATACACAGTCAATTCGCTTTGCAGGCCGAGGAAAGCAACAATGTAGAAGGTAAACCCATAATAAATATGCATTCCAGGCCTTTCCTTAGAGAGACCGCAAGAATGAAGAGAAGTACCAGGTGTAGCAGAGTATAGATCTCAGAGAACATGCACAGATGATGGGCAAATGGGTAGCAACTACTAGTTAAATAACTGAAACAGATAAGAAGCACCTATCAGGCTACAGGAGAGAAGATAAGTCCTCATGGTGGGGAGGAGGGAGAAGAGTAAGCCCACTGCCAAAATCACACAGGTGCAACACCCCAAGGAGAGAAAACAAGATGGCCGGTTGTCCCCAGCATCATTCAGGTCAAGTCACTGTGACCAGCCCCGGCAGGGTAGAAGCCGAGGGATATGGTTATTCCAGATGTCAAAGTAGATGGTGAAAGAATTTTGCACTATATTAGAAATAAGGCACACTGTCCCTGTTTGTGCCATGTAGCACCTTCAAATTGGTGTTCAGGCACAAAAAGACATATTGCAGGAAATTACCATCAACAAATTGCCCAAAGAGCAGACAGAATATTAACGTTTCCTCTTTGGAAGTGAATTTGGGAAATATGAAGTGGCTGATGGAATCAACCTCTCAAATTTTACTGTGCAAGCTGCACTGGCCTGCACTTTAAGAGGGGCCAGAGATACCCCTTCAGGATGGGCACAGTGAGCGACTGCACCTCCTTAAAGGCATTAGCTCAGGGGTCCATGTGATCCCCTTACCCTCCTGCAGAGGGTTGCCATCAGGAGATTCACTCCATGTGCACCAGCTGTTTGTGGCACACAATAAGTTATCCTTCTTGGCCCATATTATCTAATGGGTGCTCTGTACCTCCTTGTGCCATTGTGCATCATTAAACAGGTGTACTGGGTGCAAACAGGGACAGTGCACCCTATGACAATCAATGCATTTACTCAAGTACAGCCGCAAACTTGCTCCTGCTATGGGGTTGCGCATTAGAGTAAGTCAGAGCAGATGCTTGATGTAGTTAAATAGTGTTTCACTCTGTAGGCTGCATCTACCTTCATTTCAAGGAAGGACCATTATCCCTCCACAGGTGTGTGCAGTGAGTGACTGTATTTGCCTTGGGGGATTGGTAGGGGGTCCATGGGACACTGATTCCCTCCTCTTGGGTGGTGCCCTCAGAGAGCAGATTGACTGTGCAATGCCTCTTTGTGGCATACAGCGAGCGCACCAACTGAAAATCTTTTTCCTTCTGCCCCCATTTCGATTATACGGTGTGGATGCAGAGGTGAATTGTTTCCCTCATTTGCAGTGGTCATGCTCCATGAAAATGGAGAACATTGTCTTCAAATAGCACCAGTGCTGCATATGCACTGGCATTGTCTGTATGACAGAAAGGTCACTCTGTAATTGTACAGAAGGGTCCAAGTCCAGTACAGAAGGGTCCAAATCCAGAACAGAATAGCACAGAGAGCCCAGGGGGCAAAAACCCAGTGTGCACTCCTGTTGCTCATCTGGGCACTGGGAGTGGTATATTGGCAGGTTGGCTGCAGCCAACCCGCCTATGTCATAATGTGGCGATAGATATACTGCCAGCCTGTTGGCGATACTACCACCAAATTATCACTGACCGCCGGGGTCATAATGACCCCCAAAGTCTCTTTACATCCCAAAATGAACAGAGTGTTCATTTGCACTAAGAAATAGCACTAAATGCATCAGAACATCAATATTGAGAAGCCGCTCACACTTGGTAAATATGAATTTGGGGGTGGGATCAGTCATTTGGCCATGTGGACCTAATCCATCCGAGCTCTGCCACATTCTCATAGATATTGGAGACTATGGGCACCTGTTAGCACTGGTGACACCCATAGCAGGGTATGCTGCACCTGGAGATGTCAGAGAGTCTGAGGGTCAGATCAGGGCTGTCTCCAATGTGAGAGTTCGCAGCCGCCATTACCTGTCTTCTCCGTATCAGGCAGTGAGTGGTAGCACAGCATGCTGACTGAGTACAGTTGGCCCGCTCCCATCACAAATAAGAAGAGAGACTTGCCTTCGATGGAGGGTGGGGCAACACAGATACCCCTTTTCCAACCATTTTGAAACAGTGGACTGAACGCCTTTGACTTAAAGATGGCAGCCGTGAGACAGTACAAAACAGGGAAATAATTTCAAAAGACCCGGCCACCCAAAAACAGACTGAACTCTACTGGGGACCTCATCAGAAGCCCAAAAATGACTTCCCAAGCATGCACAGGAATGAACCGGCAGTCCCTGGGAATATAGTGATCCCTGGGCCTCAGTTGGCAGCTTCTCCACTCCGGGCACATTTCATTGCATCATTGTGAAGGCAAGAATGCACGATCAAACCACAGTTTTCTTTCCCCTCGGGAGACCCAGAGGCTGTATCACTGCTTTGTCTACACCAACACTCACAGGCACTGAGGCTTTGATATTTGGGGAAACCTCAACATGGAGACCACCATTACCCTCGAAACTGCGGAGATAGGAGACAAATGTATCCACAATGCCTCAGCTTCCCCTGAAAGCTGCTATAGGTGACCTACTGTATGATGATAGCTTCAGTGACTTGAGACAAGGCCCTCAGATTTAATTGTGCTTAAAGATCTACCTATTTTCGTCTTGATGCCTTTGACTCCACACGTGCAAAAAGTTGCTACTATCCTATATGCCACCAAAAAAAAAAAAAAAACTGATAGGGTGTGCAGCTATTTCCAACCAGAGAAATCCAGAGAAATCCGATCACAGCAACCAGAAGAAGACATTATGGTGCTGACAAATGAAGATCTGCTGGCCTCGTTACAGGAATACAAAAAAGAACTTAGTGAGGAATTGAAGTCAGACTTTGCCATTTATTTGGATACTCTCCATTCCTGTCTCACTACTAGACTCGTGACACTGCAACAGGATGTGGACTCGGTGATCAATGTAGGCAATTAGGTTAAACTTAAGCCTGCTGCAATTGGTCGAGGTTTGTCCTAATGTGTCCAAATACCGAGTGAAGATTGTTAGAGGCAATTGGGTGAGATTGGAAAAAGGGCAAACCTGGAATTTAAGAAGAATTAATTATTCCATAAAGGTGGACAGTGTGTCGGGCAGCCAGACAATGGAGGAGAGTTGTCCTCTGGATTGATGTTGATGGATGATAATGATTTTCAAGTTGAACAGGAGATAATATCGCATGACAAGGGTGATGCTAATGGCACACATGTTGGGGATGTTGCCCCTTGAGAGAACATGTGCTAAGGTCTTGTAGACCACCCGGATGGATAGGTGATTTTGTGTGGGGGTAGTGGTTTACAGCTGTTTCCTCTTCTTGCCTTGATTGTATAGCATTGTATATGTTGATTCTTGAAGGTTGTTTTATTTGTCTCTGTCTTAGGTCTTTGATTTCATTGCATACATTGTTTGGGAGGTGTATGTACTTTGTAAAGTGTTTCTTATATGATTTGTGAGTATGTTTTATGTCCTTGTGCTTGTTGTCTGTGAAGGAAATGGGATGTCTTAGATTGCGTGTAAAGTGGGATGCTTTACGACATGTGCTGTGCCCAGCTAGTGCCTTGTTTTTCTTAGAACGTTGACCATGTTTGGACTCGAGGATGGAGGGAGCAGCTAGACGGTTGGGGCATAACTGAAGGACTGTGACAGACCTTTTTTTGCCTACAATAAAGCATAAAAGATGTCTGTGAGAGAGCGTAGTTTTAATATCATATATTATAGACGTGAAACGCTTACATTTGACAAAGCAATATTAATAAATAATAATTAAAATGCATTAATAAACATGAAGATTTACTCATTTATGAACACTAATGTTGAATAATAATAATAATCTTTTAGCTATATGCATTATTACGATCAAAACTGTATTCATTAGAACTTGTATGTCTTAAGTTAGCATGAGTCGCGAACTAGCTGTGTAACTCTCATTTAAAAGCCTATTTTTCCTGCTTTTTCTGTGTGCGGACTCGCAAATGACCATGACCCAGCTATTGTTCTTTTCTGTATTAATTCGAAACATAAAGGAATCTTCCCATCCGCATGCTAGCAGCTTTTAGCCTAAAAGTTATGTGCTTTGAAACAGTAATGGACACTCTCAAGGACGATGAGACGAGGGGAAAAGAACTCCTGACCCGAGACGTGTGCCAAGATGGTGAAGTAACCCCGGACGTACCACCTACGAAAATGCTGATTATGAAAACCAATTGAAAGACAATTCAATATCAAGAAATGACAAATGCATTACTTAATGTATAATTTGATTGGTTACCAATAATGGGGTGTAGTTACTAACCAATAGAATTTTAGGGGAATGTATTACGAAAAAGGGATAAAAACTCATGACATAAGAGACGACGGTCAGTTAGGTAGGGATGATATCGATTGCATCCAGAAACTCTGTCACTCTATTTGGTGATTTGAGACTTAGATAAAATTATCATAGTCCATAGACTGCCCTATTACACTTTACTCCATATGAGGAGAGTGTCCCTTGTTTCTATTTAGATAGATTGACGGTGAACCATCTGATGTCCTGAAGACGAAGACTGATCCTGTATGCTGACTTAACTCGAGGAGGGTAATTATTAATGCTAACAGAATCTATATGCCTTTCTTTCTAGGTACCAACTGCTGTATGTTTAATTAGGTATCTTAGTTAGATGTTTTCCAAATTGATGTTCTAAATTGTTTTGCATGAAGCCCAACATGCTAATGCTAATTTGAGGTTAGATGAGGTATTCATTTGACGGACGAAACTGACGTGACTGACATATAGCTATGCTGAACTGATATTCTATTGTTTATCATGCACTATGGTCTATTCTCTGTTAACATATCTATCCTATGATTCTGATCATCGCATTGTTGAAAGTTCATCATAATTGCCACTTTGTGATTATGCTTTTATGCTTCTTGGTTTTGAGATTAATACGTTTATTATTAGATTGTAATCAATAGGGAATAAATTCACAAATTCTTCCTTCAAGGTGTGGTTATTTGAGTCTGAGAACAAGTGAATGTGCCGAAGATTCATTAATGGTTATTGTGAAATATATTTTGATGTTTGGTAATCTCGTCTTACGGAGACTCACCACTGGGTCCAAAGATTCATCGACCTAAAACGAGTCCTGATGTGTATAAACTGACATAGACGGACGCGTTAACATCTGTAATCTTCCACCCACACATATTATTGATAACACCCACTTAGGGTGTTCAAACAGCTTTTTGAAGTGCAGAAAGCATACTTCATTGTCTTGGTCCTCTCTCACTCGCAATACAAATTAAACCCGTGTCTGCATGTTGTTGCTAGTGGAGAGGCACATAACAATTCCAGCCTGAGACGTATGAATGATGTATGACAATCGGCTAGCATTCTAACAGAGATGTTTAAGAGGAGCATCAGACAATAGCTGATGCAGTGTAGAGGCTCTTCTACAGACTTGCAAATTGTGCACATAACCGCCCTGCTGAATTTCAGTTTCAGGGAGCTGCCATTCACAGCATCTTTAGCATTCCTACAGAGCAACAAGAACAATTTGGGCCTGTCTGTTTCAACCAGCTTCACTGGGAATCCCTTGTCACCTGGCATCGTCCCAGATGTGATGTTCCTATTAACTCTTGCAATGACTTCTCTGGGACTCCACCTGTTTCGGGGTGAACTGTAGTAGTGACAGTATTCTATTTCTGATTTATAGAAAGCTCAGAAGGATATAGTTGGCTGAAGAAAGAAACATATCTTCTAGATATATTTATTTAGTGATAGAGGCTGTTGCCTCAGCTGTCATGAATTACAAAAGCACTGGCCATTGCCTAATATTCATGATTCCTCTGTTTATGATAACAAAATGCATATTCTGCTTGTGAGGTGAACAGATGTTCAGGGCAAACCTTTACTTTTCAATAGCCTTCAAAAGCTCTTTGGGGGATCATCTTGTGGTATTTCTTTGTCAGGCCAGAATGCTCTTTTCCAGGGTTGGTTGTTCGTTTCCTGTTTTCTTTCCCAAACGTTAAGATTCTCTCATTATGACTAATTTCTCAGATAAGATTTTCCTGCAATCCAGAATGTTAAATGCAAGGTCACTGCGCTATTATTGTTTTCTCAGTCTGTTTGAATGTTAAACTTTAGTTGCAATTTCTGTTCTCGATGTTAACATCCATAAAACAGCCAAAAGTTACTTATGAAAAAATCAATATCCATGCTGGTGCCATGATCATAAGAAGGGCAGATGTATCCTGTCTTTCGTGTTTGGGCCAGTCTCCATGGGTCAACTGGTGTAATGTCTGAAACAAAGAGGCATATTTATCAAGGGGTTGCACTGGCCTTGCATCATGTAGTATAATGCAAGGTCAGCACAAGCACTAAATCATATTTAAAAAATGACAGAACTGCACAAATGTGTCACTCTTTAAGGATTGTGTGGGGCAAAAGCTGTGTTGAATCCAGTTGTCAAGCAGGAATTAATATATGCAATGTGGGCATTACTGTGCAAAATCCAATGTAACCATAACACAGTGGTATTTAACAGTATAGCACTGTGTCATGCATCATGGAGTAGTGCAATGCAGTGAGAGAAATGCACCAGAAATGCGGCGCATCAGCAATCTAGGATCTAGTTGTAGGATTTAAAGCAGCGGCTGTGGTAAACATTCCTCACCATCACTGTACATTCCGGCAACCTCAACCACACCACAGAGGTCATTATAATACAACTGGTAGTAGCTAGGAGACCGCCACATAGGCAGTATAAGAGGAAGAAGCATGTTTACCAGGTGCACATATCCCTCATTGACCTCAGGGAGGAGGAGGTCATACAGTTCTGCAGATTAAAGAGGGAGTCCATCATCGAATTGCTGGAGAAGATAGCACCAACTCGCAAGCAAGCAACTGCAAGGTGCAGTGCCATACCACCACATGTAAAATTGATGGCTGTGCTCCACATGTTGGCCACAGGATCCTTCCAAATCACATGAGCCAGATTGTCTGGCATTTCTCAGGGAGCATTTCCTGGATTTCTCCCATCTGTTTTGTATGCCATCATACAACTCACACCCCAGGAACTTCTCTTTCCCAAAACTGCACAACAACAAACACTTCCCAAGGACAGCTTCTACACCATTGCCGGATGTCTGCACGTGCTTGTTGCCATAGCTTGCACACATGTTCAATTTGTGTCCCCTGCAGCAACATCCCACCTGAACAGAAACAACAAGCACAACTACTCAATAAATGTCCAGGTGATAGTGTACCATAAAGGAATGTTCATGAATGTCCTTGCAAATTTTCCAGGAGGTGCACATGATGCGAACATCTTCCACCACAGAACCATTAATGATTGGTTTAAAATTGGCAGCTATGGAAACGGCCTACTCATTGGTAAGGATAGCAGAAATATGCATTATAGTAACTAAGAAGTTGACATATGAGCCATCTTTGTTTTTGAGTCTGGATGCCATGTCATGTGTACATAGTGGGAGTAACTTACTCCAACATGTAGTCAGTGGTGTCCCATTGTGTGTTTCCCTCACTGATCGTGCAATGGAAGTAGAAAACATTGCCTAGTGGGAAGGATTGTGTCATCTCACACTGTGTGAGTCAACAGAGCCACAATTTCTGCAGTGGCGACAAAATCAACTAACAAATCATGTGGTTGGCAATTATCTTCAGTTTGATTAGAAATGATTAATCTTAGCAAAGTTTGAGGTGTGTAAATGTGCAATGGTGTGATAAGGCTGGATTATCCGTCATTGTTCCAGTAAAATATCGGGAGTTGAACAAATTATCTGATCCTAAGCATATGTGTCACACATGGCAGGATATCTGTAGGCTGATCAAAATATCAGGAGCATAAATGGAAAAAAAACCTTCTAAATTCCATGTATGCCTTGCACTAAACATGTAGCATCAAATCTTGGTTAAAGTTCACATCTACGTACATATGTGATATCAAAAGTCCAACATGCACCTAATTTTCAGGAATTTCAACATTCTAGGTCAAAATATACAAATAGATAATTAGATATATTGACCTATCTAATCAATGTAATAGAGGAATAATTTAGTACCTACATTTCCTGCATCTCAGTCCATCAATGTGAAACTGACACAGTGAATCAATAGGCTGTGAAAGATTTCATACACTACGAAATAACCATTGTGAAAAACAACTAAGTTAAGGTATCACATTGTACTTATAATCCAAATCTGAGCAGGCTCATGCTAAAGAAATCACCTAGAAGGAAAAATCACAAACATACGTGTGAATAAGGAAAGTGTGTTCTGAAGTACAAAGACACATATCTACATCATGAAAAGACACCTTTTCTACATCACGAAAAAGGGCTCAATTGCCATGCCTATGTGTCAATCTAAGTTCAGCAAGGCAACTTGCCATACAAAAAGCATTAGCTGATGCATGAATAGAACCAATTAAAATATTAATATATTGGTAACATTGATTAAGTAAATAGCCGTGCTAAATTATGTAAACTAGTATAAGGCAGTGCAACTGTTATGCAGGCAAGCAAGGACATTAAAGGTGATAAAAAGACAACATTATGTGTGAGTGTCCATGCTGGCACTGTCACTTCCTAAATAGGGCTAAATGTATGCAACATAATCTGATCTAAGTTTGATACCTCACAGACATATTGAATGCAATTCTCATATAACTCTTCTGGCTAAACATGAAAGTTGGTATGATGATGTGTTCTATGTCTGATACTGTGGCCAATATGTGCAATGACACATATATGTTGAACATACATGTGTAAAGAAAGGGTCAACAGTACCTAAGACATATCTGTTAAAAGTGAAAGAAATGTTTATTAGTTTGCCTGCACACATGACACACATAGCTAGTGATGTCTAAGTAGCAAGAAACCAAATCATTGACTGTTGTTATTTTCCACTTTTCAGGTGACCAAGGATTTGGTTTGCAACTGTGGATCATAACTCCATTCCAGACTCCATTCCAGACGAAAGGCCAAAAAAAGTACAGCACTGTTGTGGAGCAAATGTTCCGGGTCCTAAAGTCCCATTTCTACTGCCGGGACAAATCAGACAAAAGATTCATGCACTTGCCTCCTATGGTCTGCAAGATAATCTTAGTGTGTGCAATATTGCGTATCAGCTGTCTCAAAACTAAGGTTCCGTGGGACAATGAGACTGAAATCACACATGAAGCGAAAGAGGACAATGAAATGCATGCAGATATAGAGCACACAATGGCACACAACAGCAGGTCATGTGAGATAGGACCAACTAATGGCAACTTTTTTTCATTATTTCATGAAAATGATGGTAAGAATGACAGAAATGTAAATCTATCATCCAATAAGTTTCTTCTTTGAACCTGTGTTTGTGTTTAAGTTAAGGTACATATATTATCACTCACAACGTCTCAACTAGATGTAGGCCTCAACATGTATGAACCTTGACTTTTCAGCTGTTGCTAAATATGGGGACTAAAGTAGCAATGCGTAGCATGTATTTGAGAACTAAGACAGGGGAGATGTTTGCAAGCATCACATCACCCCAGGAATGCAGAAATGTGCAATGTGTGAAATCTTACAAGCACAAATGGTTTTGGGCACCCACAAATGTTTGACATCTAATCCAATAGTTGTGTTGGGCTGGAATTGTCCTCTCCATGGTAACAGCTGTGTACCCCCTGCCCTGCCTAACTGTATTGGTGTCTGTGAGAAAACAGGGCTGATTGCAGAGGCCCCATAACTTTTTGCCCCCATTTTCCACTTTTTGCTGGTGTTTTCCTGACTTTAAAGGTGCCCTGGGTACTGCTAACCAGTCCCAGGGCCTGTGCTCTGTGTAAAATGGATATGCAAATTAGGCTAATTATAATTGGCTAAGTTAACCTACCTATAAGTCCCTAGTATATGGTAGGGCATGTAGGTTTAGGGACCACAGCATAGGTGGTGCACACCTAGGTGCATTGCTGAGGTGCCCAGTGTCATTTTAAAAGCAAGCCTGCCTTGCTGGCTGCTTTTAAATTAAAGTTATATGCAAATTCGACTTTGGAATTAAAGGTACTTCCAAAGTCTTAAACTACCTTATTTTTACATATAAGTCACCCCTAAGGTGTGCCCTATGTGCCCCTAGGGCTGGGTGCCATGTAACTATAAGCAGGGACTTTATAAAAATAGATTCATAAGCCCTGGTGAGGTAAAAACAGCCAAATTCGTTTTTCCCTCATTGAAGTAAATGGCCTTCATAGGCTAGAATGGGCAGACTTTATTTTAAATTTTAAAGTCTCCTTAAATGTTACATACCAAGAATTTGGTATCAAATTGATTGTTGTAATAAATCCCACAACTTCCAGTTGTTGGATTTAATATAACTTGTCCAGGTAAAAAGTTTAGACTTTACCTAAAAAGTTGCCAATTTCAGCTCTGCATTGTTTTTGCTGCTGTGCTCTGATTGGCCAGCCTGCAGCAGCTTCTGCCAGGCTGCCTTGATGAGGTGTGAAGTGGCCAGACTTCACACAAAGGAATGTGCTTGGGGGAGAGAATCTCCCCTCAGCAGATGGTGAGGCAGGAAGGGGGAGGGCTGCCAAACTGGTCTTCAAAGGCAGAGAAGGACATTTGCAGCACCCAGCAACACCCCCACATCCTGCAACCCCAGACAGCTAGGTGCCCCCTTGATTAGATTAGGAGAGGGCAGGAGAGGGGTGTGTTTATGATTTTTAGCCACACCAGTGGGTGGGCTCAGCCAGATGTAACCTCCAAAAATCAGATTCATCCATGTTGGATTTTTAGAGACTGTTGCCTTCTGGGATGGATTTTTGCCACACTTCCCAGGAAGTGGTCATCACAGGGGGACGACCCTGATCCTGATTGGAGAACCAGGGCCCCCCTGCTTTTCACCCAGGAGCAAGGATAAAACTGGCAGACCTGCACCCACGCCTCAGATCCCCTCCAGAATTCAACAAGAAAGGAACTAAAGAAGAAGAAGGACTGCCCTGCTGGACCCCTGGCCTGCACCTGGAACCTGCACTCAGAAGGACTGCACCAGCTGCACACTTGGGCTTCACCACAAGAAGGACTTTGCCTGGCTTCAACTGGTTCAAGGAGGGACTCCCTGTTTGCTACAGGTGAAAAATTGCTAACCAGAGTCCCCTGCACCAACTCCTGAAGAAAGCGACCAGCTGACCACTGTCCAGTGGCCAAAAAGGAGTTTGCGCCAGGTGCATTCTGGGAGTTGAAGTCCGCACCCCCCAAGGACCATCACAGAACTTCTGGACCCTTGGGGTGAGCTGTGGACCCCAAAAGAACCTTAAAAGAACATCTGGGTGAAGCCCCAGAAGTTTGGAAAAGATTTGAGAATTTTTGGAAAAAAGCTCCAGAGAGGGACCGACCCGCCGCGGAAATTCTAGCCGGCTTGCCTCAACCGCGACCCGGCCTGACTTCGTGGTTCGTCCCGGTAAAGAAAAACATCCAAAAAAGAGACTAAGTCCGAACGTAAAAAGTTGACCGGGACCTCCCAGCCATCGTATCCGAGAAGGGCTCCACGGACGTCGGATCAAGATCCAGGTTTACCCCGGTCGAAGGATTTTCATCTCGAAAAAACGACTAAGTCCGAAGGTAAAAATCACCACCGAGGAAACCGACTTCGCGTATCCGGACAAGGGCTCCAGGAGGTCGGATTCAACTGGCAGGTTCGTCCCGGGGAAGAAAAACATCAAAAAAGAGACTAAGTCAGAAGGTAACTTTTTAACCGAGGCCTCCCGCGACTTGTAGCCGAGCAGGGCTCCATCGCGGTCGGCCTGAAAGTTTGACTTTGTCCCGGTACTGGTGCAACCAGATGACCCGATTGGCGCTTTTTGTTTCTAAGCGCTAGAAAATAATAATACTTTAAAAATTCATATCTCCGGTTCCCCTGAACCGATTTTAATCGTTTTTGTGTCATTTTAAAGATAAAAATATAAGCTATTTTTATAAATTGGTTTTGGATTTTTAAACTGTTTCCTGTGTTTTATTTAATTACTGTTTTGTGATATTTGAATGCTTTACACTTTGTCTCCTAAGTTAAGCCTTGACGCTCGTTGCCAAGCTACCAAGGGTTGAGCTGGGATTAATTTACTGAGACCGAACTGTACCTATGTGGAGGTTAGTGGCTTGTTGCTATGTGTAGGTACCTACCTGCCCTACCAATAACCCATTTTCCAACATAATTGGAAGCAGCGACGGGATCCTGTACTTGTGTTCAATATCACGTTACAGTTTTAGGTAAAACAAATTAAAAATCCTTTAAATTGTCCTAGTGCAAAAATTGTTTTTAATTATTAATTTGGATTAATTTCAATTATTGAATTTTTGTAATTTTTCTAAATTCTTGTTTCCAATTTTTGCAAAAAGTTTTTTGACACAAAACTAGGGAACCATGGAGCTTGATCTGGCTAGCCTACCCACACTGACAGTAGTCCAGCTTAGGGGGTTGTGTATTGAAAGAGGGTTGCCTGCAACCACTGATCTCAGGAAGCAAATCCTGATCACATCCCTGACAGCATGGGCTGAGGCCCAAGAGGTAGAGTCAGAAGAAGCTCCAGAGGAGGGAGAAAAAGGGGAAGATGCTAACTCTAACCACTCAGGGGAGGGAAGGCATCTGAGCCTAAGTGAGGAAGAGGAAGAACGGTCCTCAGTAGATACAGTCACTAGGGGCAGACCCAAAGCTAGTGGTAGGAAGGGGGTCCCTTCAGGAGGAGAGAACCCATCCATCAGAGAAAGAGAGCTGGAGGCCCAGCTAGCATACATAGCTTTGAAAGCAGAGAAGCTGGCCCTAGAAAAGAAAAAGTGGGCATACAAAGAGACAAGAGATGGAAGCAGCGATAAAGAAGCTGAGGTGTCCATGGGTGGGGGAGTTTGCCCCAGGTTACCCAAGGGGGTAGTTCCTGCTTATGTAGAGGGGGATGACATAGATAAGTGGCTGGGGGCCTTTGAGAGGGCACTCCAAATGAGAAGGGTTAGGCCTCAATACTGGGGTTCCCTTTTGTGGGAGTTGGTCCCCAACTCAGGGAGGGATAGGCTTCTGACCTTAAGGGGGGAGGAGGCAGATTCATACCATAGTATGAAGAGGTGCTTAGCCAAGAAGTTTGGTCTGACCCCAGAGCAATATAGAATGAAGTTCAGGGACACCCAGAAGGTCAGTACCCAGTCTTGGGTTGACTTTGTGGACATTTCACTAAAGGCACTAGAGGGCTGGATTATTGGTAACAAAGTAGATACTTATGAGGGGTTATACAATCTGATCATGAGAGAGCACATCTTGACCAATTGTACCCAAGAAAGGTTACGCCAGCATCTAGTGGACTCTAAGCAGACCAACCCTAGAGAGCTAGGGGAGGCAGCTGATGAGTGGTTGAGAACCAGGGTGGTTGTCAAGTCCCAGGGGGGAGACTCCAAGAAGGGGGGGACAGGTCCCCAAAAACCTAAGGAGGGAGGTGGTAAGCCCACCACAGAGACTCCCTCTGTACCCCAGAACCCTAAGAAGGAGGAGAGTAAATCCCACTCCCACTCTGACATGCAGAGACAGGGAGACCCAGGGTTAAAAAAGCTCTTGGACAGTAGGGCTTGCTTTGCCTGTCAGCAGACAGGTCACTTCAGAGGAGATGCAGCCTGTCCAAAGAAGGTGGTTAGCACTGGGCTGTCCAGTGTAGCCATAGAGGAGTATTCCTCAGATGATGAAGTCCTCCTAGCATTGTGCTGGGAGACAGGACCAGATGGTAAGCTGGTGATCCCTGAGGGTGGGAGTAGGCACTTCCACCACATTCAAGTGAATGGGATCCCTACCACTGGCCTGAGAGACACCTGTGCCAGTCACACTATAGTGAGTGACCGGTTAGTGACCCCTGACATGTATGTCCCTGGAAAGACAAAGAAAGTCAGGATAGCCACAGGGGAGGTCACCTCCAAACCTGTAGCCATAGTGCCCCTAGAGAGGGAGGGTATCCTTGACTGGATTAGGGTGGTAGTCAGTGCTGACCTTCCCCTAGATTGTATCCTGGGCAATGACCTCCCAGAGGTGAGTCTGGTCACAGATGGGGTGGTCGCCCAGGGCGCCCCCCCAACCCAAAGTCCTGGGGAGTCAGTCCCTACAGTTAGGAGACAGGGGTCCCCAAGAAAAGGAAAGAAGAAAAGGAAGGGTAGGCCACTCTTAAAGAGAGTTCCAGGGAGCCAAGGGCCTTCTGCCCCAGTAAGGGGGGAGCCCAGAGTTGGCACTGGTGAGGCCTCACCTGACCCCAAGGAAGTCCTGAGTAGTCAGGCAGCTGTCCAGATGCAAGGTGTTGCCCCTGCACTGACAGAAGGGAGAGTGGAAGGAGGGTGTCTGCCACAGGAGGTGGTAGCCCCCCACTCTAGACAGCAAGAGGGGTGCCAGGACCCCAAAGATGCCCCTAAAGCAGCTCAGCCACCTGTCAGTGGAGAGCTTATGGTGTGGTTCTGGGTACTGACAGCTGTCAGTAGCCTCTGCTGGGTGCTAGCCTTCCAGGCAGCACTGTACTTGGCCTGGGAGGCAGACCCCAGGGCCAATAGCAAAGTAGGCCCCCTGACCCTATTGGTCATGGTGGGGTTGCTCAAGTGTTGGGTGACCTCTTTGGGTAAGCTAGGTGTTGCCCTAGCAAAGTTTGGAGTAGGGGAGGTGGACACCTCACTACCCAAGTTGGCAGAGAGAAAGGAAGAAGACCCCCCTAGAGGGAAGTTTCAGTTTGAGTTGGGTCCTTTTACTGTTGGGATGGCTTCACTACCCAGAGGGAGTGACCCTGACAGGGGGATGTAAGGCAGAGTAGGCCCTGCAAAGGGACAGCCAGTTTTCTTCACTGTCTTCCTCGCCTAACAAGCCAGGAAGACTCTCCCAGGGTTGGGCTGAGTCTCCTGGGCGTGTGGGCTGGGGGGGGTTGTGTGAGAAAACAGGGCTGATTGCAGAGGCCCCATAACTTTTTGCCCCCATTTTCCACTTTTTGCTGGTGTTTTCCTGACTTTAAAGGTGCCCTGGGTACTGCTAACCAGTCCCAGGGCCTGTGCTCTGTGTAAAATGGATATGCAAATTAGGCTAATTATAATTGGCTAAGTTAACCTACCTATAAGTCCCTAGTATATGGTAGGGCATGTAGGTTTAGGGACCACAGCATAGGTGGTGCACACCTAGGTGCATTGCTGAGGTGCCCAGTGTCATTTTAAAAGCAAGCCTGCCTTGCTGGCTGCTTTTAAATTAAAGTTATATGCAAATTCGACTTTGGAATTAAAGGTACTTCCAAAGTCTTAAACTACCTTATTTTTACATATAAGTCACCCCTAAGGTGTGCCCTATGTGCCCCTAGGGCTGGGTGCCATGTAACTATAAGCAGGGACTTTATAAAAATAGATTTATAAGCCCTGGTGAGGTAAAAACAGCCAAATTCGTTTTTCCCTCATTGAAGTAAATGGCCTTCATAGGCTAGAATGGGCAGACTTTATTTTAAATTTTAAAGTCTCCTTAAATGTTACATACCAAGAATTTGGTATCAAATTGATTGTTGTAATAAATCCCACAACTTCCAGTTGTGGGATTTAATATAACTTGTCCAGGTAAAAAATTTAGACTTTACCTAAAAAGTTGCCAATTTCAGCTCTGCATTGTTTTTGCTGCTGTGCTCTGATTGGCCAGCCTGCAGCAGCTTCTGCCAGGCTGCCTTGATGAGGTGTGAAGTGGCCAGACTTCACACAAAGGAATGTGCTTGGGGGAGAGAATCTCCCCTCAGCAGATGGTGAGGCAGGAAGGGGGAGGGCTGCCAAACTGGTCTTCAAAGGCAGAGAAGGACATTTGCAGCACCCAGCAACACCCCCACATCCTGCAACCCCAGACAGCTAGGTGCCCCCTTGATTAGATTAGGAGAGGGCAGGAGAGGGGTGTGTTTATGATTTTTAGCCACACCAGTGGGTGGGCTCAGCCAGATGTAACCTCCAAAAATCAGATTCATCCATGTTGGATTTTTAGAGACTGTTGCCTTCTGGGATGGATTTTTGCCACACTTCCCAGGAAGTGGTCATCACAGGGGGACGACCCTGTCCCTGATTGGAGAACCAGGGCCCCCCTGCTTTTCACCCAGGAGCAAGGATAAAACTGGCAGACCTGCACCCACGCCTCAGATCCCCTCCAGAATTCAACAAGAAAGGAACTAAAGAAGAAGAAGGACTGCCCTGCTGGCCTGCACCTGGAACCTGCACTCAGAAGGACTGCACCAGCTGCACACTTGGGCTTCACCACAAGAAGGACTTTGCCTGGCTTCAACTGGTTCAAGGAGGGACTCCCTGTTTGCTACAGGTGAAAAATTGCTAACCAGAGTCCCCTGCACCAACTCCTGAAGAAAGCGACCAGCTGACCACTGTCCAGTGGCCAAAAAGGAGTTTGCGCCAGGTGCATTCTGGGAGTTGAAGTCCGCATCCCCCAAGGACCATCACAGAACTTCTGGACCCTTGGGGTGAGCTGTGGACCCCAAAAGAACCTTAAAAGAACATCTGGGTGAAGCCCCAGAAGTTTGGAAAAGATTTGAGAATTTTTGGAAAAAAGCTCCAGAGAGGGACCGCCCCGCTGCGGAAATTCTAGCCGCTTGCCTCAACCGCGACCCGGCCTGACTTCGTGGTTCGTCCCGGTAAAGAAAAACATCCAAAAAAGAGACTAAGGGCCTCATTATGACCCTGGCGGGCGGCGGAGGCCGCCCGCCAGGATGCCGCCCTCCAAAATACCGCGCCGCGGTCAAAAGACCGCGGCGGGTATTACGAGTTTTCCCCTGGGCTGGCGGGCGGTTGCTGAAAAACCGCCCGCCAGCCCAGGGGAAAACGACCTTCCCACGAGGATGCCGGCTCGTAATCGAGCCGGCGGAGTGGGAAGGTGCGACGGGTGCAGTGGCACCCGTCGCGTATTTCAGTGTCTGCAAGGCAGACACTGAAATACTTTGCGGGGCCCTCTTACGGGGGCCCCTGCCGTGCCCATGCCCCCAGGGGCCCCGCGACCCCCCCTACCGCCATCCTGTTCAGGGCGGCTTTCCCGCCATGAACAGGATGGCGGTAGGGGGGGTCAGAATCCTCATGGCTGCGGAGCGCGCTCCGCAGCCATGGAGGATTCAAACGAGCAGCGGAAAGTCAGCGGGAGACCGCTGACTTTCCGCTTCTGACCGCGGCTGAACCGCCGCGGTCAGAATGCTCGTTGGAGCACCGCCAGCCTGTTGGCGGTGCTCCCATGGTCGGTGGCCCTGGCGGCGTCAGAATGACCCTCTAAGTCCGAACGTAAAAAGTTGACCGGGACCTCCCAGCCATCGCATCCGAGAAGGGCTCCACGGACGTCGGATCAAGATCCAGGTTTACCCCGGTCGAAGGATTTTCATCTCGAAAAAACTACTAAGTCCGAAGGTAAAAATCACCACCGAGGAAACCGACTTCGCGTATCCGGACAAGGGCTCCAGGAGGTCGGATTCAACTGGCAGGTTCGTCCCGGGCAAGAAAAACATCAAAAAAGAGACTAAGTCAGAAGGTAACTTTTTAACCGAGGCCTCCCGCGACTTGTAGCCGAGCAGGGCTCCATTGCGGTCGGCCTGAAAGTTTGACTTTGTCCCGGTACTGGTGCAACCAGATGACCCGATTGGCGCTTTTTGTTTCTAAGCGCTAGAAAATAATAATACTTTAAAAATTCATATCTCCGGTTCCCCTGAACCGATTTTAATTGTTTTTGTGTCATTTTAAAGATAAAAATATAAGCTATTTTTATAAATTGTTTTTGGATTTTTAAACTGTTTCCTGTGTTTTATTTAATTACTGTTTTGTGATATTTGAATGCTTTACACTTTGGCCCTCATTCCGACTTTGACCGGCGGCGGTCGCCGCCGGCCTGTCGGGGGCCGCCAGAATACCGCTGCGCGGTCAAAAGACCGCCGCGGTAATTCTGACTTTCCCGCTGGGCTGGCGGGCGGCCGCCTTCAGGCCGCCCGCCAGCCCAGCGGGAAAGATGGTTCCACGATGAAGCCGGCTCGGAATCGAGCCGGCGGAGTGGAAGCTGTGCGACGGGTGCAGTGGCACCCGTCGCGTATTTCACTGTCTGCCAAGCAGACAGTGAAATACTTGTAGGGGCCCTCTTACGGGGGCCCCTGCAATGCCCATGCCAGTGGCATGGGCACTGCAGGGGCCCCCAGGGGCCCCGCGACCCCCCCTACCGCCATCCGGTTCCCGACGGTCGGACCGCCGGGATCTGGATGGCGGTAGGGGGGGGTTGGAATCCCCTCGGCGGCGCAGCAAGCTGCGCCGCCTTGGAGGATTCAATGGGGCGGCGGTACACTGGCGGGAGACCGCCAGTGTTGCCGGTCCGACCGCGGCTTTACCGCCGCGGTCGGAATCCCCATTGGAGCACCGCCGGCCTGTCGGCGGTGCTCCCGCGGTCCTCCGCCCTGGCGGTCTTTGACCGCCAGGGTCAGAATGACCGCCTTTGTCTCCTAAGTTAAGCCTTGACGCTCGTTGCCAAGCTATCAAGTGTTGAGCTGGGATTAATTTACTGAGACCTAACTGTACCTATGTGGAGGTTAGTGGCTTGTTGCTAGGTGTAGGTACCTACCTGCCCTACCAATAACCCATTTTCCAACAGTGTCTGGCTCCCCAATGCTGGTATATTCCCAGAGGGGAACATGGAATATGAATGAGTGTGCAGGCTCACTCACCTCTTCTAAAGTTCTGCTGCTGTGTGTTCAACTCACCCCTGCCAAGCATAGGGTTGATTTGGAAGTGTGTGCATGTGAAAATCTTGTACTGAATGCATATGTGTTGATAGACAGAAGCTACATATAGGGTGAAAAATGGAACAGTGTGCACAAGGTAAATGGGCGTGTGTGTGCTGGTAGTGTGCAAGTCGTGTAAATGCCCACATTGGATTTAGAATCAGGGTGCAACACATCAGCAAGCCAGGTCAAAGGACACTCCTATACCTTCAAGTGGAAGGAGCTGGAAGGCACAGCACAAAGGAGGGATGGACGTGCAGCACAATCTTGATTGAACATGTTGCTTGTCCGACAGTTGTGTCAAATGGGCATGAGTATGGCAAGGATCAAGAAGGAGCAGTCCAGCAGTCAGGGCATTTTGGTAAGATGCCAGGAGGCACTGGAGCTAATTGCCATCCAAATTTGATTCGGATATCCCCTTCTCTGTTTTTTATACAATTATATTGTTAGTTTTAGTAGTCATAGTTATAGATCGTGTTTAGTGTTGGTGTAGGAATAGTTTAGGTTAGTTTTAGATAAGTAAGAAGTTTTAATGTAATAGTTTATTCATATGTTTCTATTATGGTGGGTTTTTAAGGGCTGGGCATTAATGTTTTGTTTTTATGAACATTTTTAAATACCAACAAAAAAAAATCATTAAAAATTTGTAAAACAATATAGTTGTTTAGGCTTTTATGTGTTGATAGTATTTTATGCTTAGGATGTAGTTGATGTTTGTGTTGTACTGACCTATGTGTTTTAAGGGGCGAAGGGGTTGATGTTTAAATTGTCATGTGTCAATAGTGGTTAAAATAGGTTAAGATTAAGATTAGGTAGTACAGACCAGTGTTAATGATAGTTAATGAAAGTAAGTGAGGGTTAGTTAATGTTTTATATTATAGGTTTTGCATTTTAATAAATTAATTATTATCCTCTACAGTAGTTCGATGTTATGTATTTGTCTATACTCTAGACACTGTTAAAGGGACTCAGTATTTGATTTTACACACAGCACACCACATGTACTCTCCTTACTGTGGTGCCCTGTGTGAAAAGTAGAGGGCAGAACAGTGTTGGATTTGACATTTTACTACAGATTGCTGCTCCTTGCCTGTGCTAGGATACAAACTGCTGCCCAGCACTTGACGTGTGCCACAACATGAAGGACACTTAGCTAACAACAATAATTTTTTACCATATATGACCCTTTTTCCCCTCTCTTAGGGAGGTATAGCATTGCTACAGGTTATCTGGCTTACCACTTATGCAAAATTGTATGTGCAAATACTTTAACCTGTACATGCACTCAGATGCAACACATGTGAGGCCTCTCTGAGGCAAATTAACATGAGTCAGCTATTTTGGCCTGAGTTGCATTAGTCAATATATCAGTATACACAGAGTGAGGCAAGGTGCCAGTACATGTCTTGGCTACTGTCATTCACAGTACTGACTTGCCCTGTGCATCCATGTGTAGCACAAATATAATGCTAATCTATGAGGACAATAGGCATGGGAATCTGCCTAGTATTGATACAAGCATCCAGAGTTATGTATTGTTGATTACCTTTTATGTGAGCAGAAAGGTGTTCACATTAGTAATGATGTTGTCATCTTTACTTTACAGCTCTTATGTTGATCATAGGAACCATGTTTTGGCCTCACATGTCTCACCCATTCCATTTATAGGTGGCAGGTGTTGGAAATAACCCTTTCTTCAGGATTATCCCCACCTTTCTCGATCTATTTTTCTGATCCACCTTGTTGGCTTTAGGACTCAGGGCACATAACCACTGCTTATCAGTGCAAGTGCTCTCTCTCCCCCTTAAAACATGGTATGATTGGCTAACACCTGCTTGGCAAATTAAATTTACTGATGTGCCCTTGTAAAGTGGCATACCATATACCCAGGGACTGTATATTAAATACTACTAGTGGGCCTGCAGTGCTGATTGTGCCACCCACAGAAGTAGCCTTTCACATCTGTCTCAAACCTGCCACGGCAGTACCTTCTTGCAAAGTTTACTGCCACCTTGACGTGACATTCTAAACTACTTGCCAATGCCTAAATTCCCATTTTACTACACCTAAATCACCCCTAAGGAATGCCCTATGTAGCAATATTGGCAGGATGCTGTGTATGTTAAAGGTAGAACATGAACCCGTATGTTTGCCTGTCCTAGTAGTGACAAATAGTATATTTGATTATTCACTACTGTGAAGGCTGCTCCTCTCATAGGTTAGCAATGGGAATTCTATTATACAAGCTTAGTGGCAATTCCAGATCTGAATGGAATAGCGTTGCCATGTTTAGTATGTTTGGAATGGTAGTAGGAAATCCTGCTTACTTGAGTAGTTGGATTTTTAAGTACTATTTTAGAAATGCCCCTTTTAGAAAGTGGACTTTTTCTCTGTGCTTATAACTCTATGTGCTTTGCAGCCTGGCTCCATTCCACGTCTAAGGCTGAGTGACAGTTACACTTTGTGCATAATTTCCAAAAAGCCACAACACAGGAAAAGTTGGGTGGGACGGGAGAGCTCTCTGTATCCTTCTGCATACTTATAGTCTTCCTGGGATGAGAGAGGTCAATCACAACTTACATGTCAATAGGGTGTATTCTGCACTCACACAGAGGGTTGATTTACCTGCTACACTTGAAAGGGTTTCTTTGAAGTCACCCCTTACATCAAATACATTTTTGAGTATAAGTACAGGGGCATATTTTAGAGTACCTTTGGAAATGAGACTGAACCTCTCTCAGAGGACAGTCCATCTTCTTTTGTGCTGCTAACTGCGATCTGCTACCTGCTGCGTGGCTCAAAGTACTTACCGTATTGCTTTTCTGCTTGGAGCCCTGCGGCCAGCTGCCTCCCCAACTTTGGTTTCACTAGACACTGCGTGAACCTGTACCCAGACATTGCTGGCTCTACCCTTTGCTCATTGCGAGAAGTAACTCCTGTGCTGCCAGGAGGGACTGCTACTTTTCTAAATACTCTGCTGTGTTGCCCTGTTGCTTGCTGTGTGCTGTGCTTCAGGAGAGAATGCCACTTTGCAACCTGCTCCGTGTGTTGGCCTGCTGCTTGCTAGCTTTGTGGATTGTGCATACCTCCACCAATAATCTTCAAAGGCTTGTTGGCTTGCCCCCTGTTCAGGAAGTCTCAGGGCCATCAAAAAATGAACTCTCATACAACTGCCATGGGACTTGGTCTGTCATAAGTCCAACAGCAGTGCTTCTCCGTGAGGAGTGTGTTTCAACAACTCTGAGCGCTTGGTGTTGCACGATCCTTTTGATTGCTAAATTCAGCATGTGATGAGCACTTTCCAGCATTCTACGAGTCAGTGCTATACATTTATTCCAGTCAGTGCATGTTGAAAGCACTCAACATTTATCTAGAAGCAAAATGTTTTTCCGCACTCCAGGCTTCCTGGGTACTGAGGGAAATCCTGACTCAGTGAGCCCTGCATCACCTGGCAACGCCGAGACCTCCACTGAGCTGAAGGGGTATCTTTCAACAGAGACATCTCTCCATGCTGTGGCCAATCATGTAGAGAAGGAGAAAGACTACCCTGCAGTGCAGATCTAGTGTGCCTGGGGGTGTGCAGGTTCTGTGGTCAACCCGACTCCAGAGAGAACACATAAGGGAGGGAGCAGTCGGCTCACCCTCTAGGTTGTTCCACGGGTAAGGCTCGTGCTGATGTTCCTAGTTGCCTGCAGTGATCACAGTTGTCACATTTGTCTTCCCGGTATTGAGGGACCATTCATTTACATACCTTGGCAGCACTGCACTTTACACTCCCCCAGAGAGAAAGTCGATTCATAGGCACTAGGGGATTGCCCTAAATAACTGGATAGAAGCGAAGGTACTTCTGAGATGGATAGTGATTTGGGGCATTTCTGGTTTCCGTAAAGCCTCTAATAGAGGCAACTGTCTGTTTAGACAATGTGGATTACGGTAATAACTGTCACAGGTGCCCTGAGGCCCGATTTTTTGTGCTCAATTACCGTATAATACATAATAGGAGTGAACTGTACTATATGTAGGTATTACAGTTTATGTGGTTCACGCTAAGTCCTTTGCCGTACATGCACAGTGCTTTAGTCTCCTACTGTCCAAATTGATGTTGATTCTGAAAAGCCTAAAATGATGATGTGTTTCTGTTAGACCTGACAGACTCAGGATGGTCATCCCCCAAAGTTTTTACTGCCTCCCTCCACTTTTCCTGGCACTGTTTTTGCTGGTTTTAGGACTCTGCACACTTTACCACTGCTAACCAGTGCTAAAGTGCATATCCTCTCACCATTAAACATGGTAACATTGGTTCACTGATAAGTCTCTACTAAAGTGCACTACATGTGCCCAGGGCTCGTACATTAAATGCTACTAGTGGGCCTGCAGCACTGATTGTGCCACCAACCTAAGTTGCCCCTTAACCATGTCTCAGGCCTGCCATTGCAAGGCCTGTCTGTGCAGTTTCACTGCCACTTCGACTTGACATTTCAAAGTACTTGCCAAGCCATAAACTCTCCTTTTACTAGATATACGTTACCCTAGGTAAGGCCCTAGGAACCCCAAAGGGCAGGGTGCTATGTAGGTAAAAAGCAGGACATGTACATATGTGTTTTATATGTCCTGGTATTGAGAAACCCCTACATTAATTTCCACTACTGAGACCTGCTCCTTTCCTGGGCTAGCATTAGGACTGGCCTCATATACTTTTTGAGTAGTATAATCTGATCTGAAAGGGGTGACCAGGTCATATTTAGTATGACCAGAATGGTAATAGAATATGCTGCATATTGGTGAGGATGAATTTGATATTACTATTTTAGAAATGCCACTTATAGAAAGTGAGCATTTCTCTGCACTTAAAAAACAACTGTGCCTTATAGCCTGTCTCCAACTAATGTCTGGGCTAGGCTGGTTGACAGCTCCCTTGTGCATTTCACTCAAACAACCACAAACACAGGCCAATCAGTCACACCTGCACTCATCTGCATATTGAATGGGTCTTCCTGGGCTGTAAGGGTGGAGGGCCGTACATTTACATTACAAAGGCCAGTGCTCTGCCCTCACAGAATGGACTGCCAAAACCCCTGCTGGGACCCTGACAGACAGGACTTCACTGAAAGGGGAACTTGTGCACTTCAAAACCACTCTTCAAAGTCTCCCCACAGGCATTTTTGGGTATATAGATTGGGTCTCTGACCCCACTAACTCAGACACTTCTGGACCTCCACCTGCAACCCGTCAAGAGGAACTGTCTGGCTGCACAAAGGACTCATCTGGACTGCTTGGCTGAGAAGGAGTGCTGTCTTGCTGTTGCCCTGCTGCCCTGCTGGCCTCTGACTGTGCTGAGAAGGACTCTGTCTTCCCCAAAAGTGCTCTCCAAGGGCTTGGATTGAGCTTGCCTCCTGTTTTGAAGTTTCAAGGCCAACAAAGTATGCACCAGCTAGCTTTTTGCTAGTTTCCGACTTCAGCGATGCCAGAACGACTTCAGCGATGCAAGCGATGCTGCAGCTTGGTACTGCTCCATCGACCTCGCTGCAAGCAATGACCGCCACCTGCAACACAAGTCGGACGTTGCCACGACTTCGCTGACATCACTCAAGGTCCTTGCAATACCGCAAAGTTGACACATCATGTACTAATGGATAGGAATCAGCCACCCCGCTGGGACACAAAGGATCAATACATCACAGATGCCGCTTCATCATCTCCTCTGACATTCGGACAGAACCAACCCTCACCTCCACCTGCCTCGCAGCACGGAACCGATGCCTCATCTCCTCGGACGCCACAAGCGACTGACACCGCACCAACCCCAGAGACGCCACTTTCTGACTCCGTGTGACATCCTTGTTCTTCGTTTTCCAAAGGTATTGTACCTGGGGGTCCGTGTGACTCCGTGACCGGCACCAGTAGTGTCAGATTGTTAGGAATGACTCTGTCAACAACGCCGTGATAGCCCCAGTTGGAGCTATTAAGTTTCTAAGTGCTTTAGTGGGATTTAATTTTCAAAAATTAATATCTTTGGTTGTATACATTGGATTTTTATCATTTTTACCTTATTTCATTCAGATAAATATTATCTATTCTTCTAAACTTGTGTGGTGTATTTTTTATGTTGTTTTCACTGAGTTACTATAGGATTTATTGCACAAATACTTTACATATTGCTTTCTAAGTTAAGCCTAACTGCTCAGTGCCAAGCTACCAGAGGGTGAGCACAAGATAATTTGGGTTATGTTGTGACTTACCCTGACTAGGATTGTGGTCCCTACTTGGGCAAGGGTGTATACCTCTGCCAACTACAGACCCAATTTCTAACACCCCAAATATCCCCCCAGGGGGGCAGAAAGCCTTTAGACACCATTTTTTTTTTAATAAAAGAGGGGTGGGGACTGTTCACCATGGGCATGGCCATGCCCCCACACCACATACATGGTAACCAAAGTCTTTGTGCCCCTACTGGGTGGGCAGGAGAAGCAATAGCCCCTGATGTGTCCCCCGGTTGGCAGAAAGTTCAGTAGGCACCAGGGATTATTTTTTTTAGAAAAGTGTAATGGTTGGATTGCCCAAAATGGGCATGGCGATGCCCTCAAGCCCCCAAAAGTGAGCATAGACTTTCTGCCCCCCACCCCCTGGGGCAGATGCAGTAATTACCCCAATCTACTCCAGGGGGCCTAAAAGCCCACTAGACACCAGGGAATTTAAAGAGGGGTGGGGGCTGTTTACCATGGGCATGACCATGCCCCAATACCATATAAATGGAGACAGTCTTTCTGTTCCCCAGGAGGGTTAGAAATCACACTAGATGCAATCAAATATCTATTTTTTTAAATGATTGGTGGGGGCTGTCCACCATGGGCATGACAATGCCCTCCCCACAGATAAATAGGAATAAAGTCCTGCATCGGGATGAGCCCCTATGCGTTTGTCCCTCCACTGCCCGTATTATGAGTTTCCCACTGGCCCAGTGGGAAATTCACACAACATTGACTCTGGCTCGTAATTGAGCCTTCAGCAATGTGGTGGTGTGTCAGGTGTGACAGCACCTGTCACGCTTTTTACTGCCCGAAGTACAGGCAGTGAGAAGCGTAATTCAAAGTGTATGAGCATTGCAGGGGCCCCCATGGGGCCCCCGACACCCACTTTCTGACAGCCTCTGCATGGCAGTCCGACTGCCATGCAAAGGCTGGAAGAAAGGGGACTTGAAATCCTGCTGGCCTGGCGGATTACGACCGCTGCCGGTGGTCGGACTGTGAGCTGCCACAGTCATAACATGGAGGCCGAACTGCTGCTTTCGTGGCGGTCAAACCGCCATCGAAAATCTGGTTGTCCAAGGACCACCAGAGTTGTAATGAGGCCCTGAGTCTTTCTGCCTCCCGGCATGCGATAGAGGTTATTACCCCCAATCAGCCCCCTGGGCCGTAGGCCAAAAGCTCGCTATACACCAGGGAATTCGGAAAAAAAAGAGGGGTGGAGGGTGCCCAACACAATGAGCATAGTTATGCCCCCACACAAACTGAAGAGGGCAGCAGTCTTTCTTCCCCTGCACACTAATGCATCTCATCTGAATGGCAAGCAAGAGGACATTTGACTATTTTGGGTGTTGATTTTACATATGTGCCAGGAAAGCTTGATTATCTCCCAATATTGTCCCATGTGCTGTTGAGAATGGCTGCATGTTTTGGGCTTGGGTAGCCTGTCACACCTAGAAAACCTACCAGACACTTCTGAAAACTAGGCATCTGGGGAAGTCAAGGGTTGTGTGCTTCACATGCACCCCACACCATATTCTTACCCACAATGCCCTTCAAACCTCCCACTTTGCCTTTGTGATGGAAATGTACAGAATCTGCAGGAATCCCACAACATTCCTATCACCTAGCATTGCCAGATATGTACCAATAAAAAATCTGTCCCACTTGTGCAGCTGAGCCTAGTGTCAGCAACCGGAACATATCCCACTGTGGTCAATAGCAGTCTCCTTACAAGGACTCCCATTGTATGTGGTTTGATCTGTTCCTACTGCAGCACTAAGCCCAGTCACACAAGATGGACAGCATTTTTATTGACACAGGTGGGTGTGATAAAGTATAATCCATATAGAAGGTACCAAGTAGGTTCTTTATTAAGAGCATCACATGCACAACTTTCATCACACCAGTCCAGCTCAAAATACCTTAGGGACCTGGCAATGGAAAGCTCCAGAGTCCCCATACATTCTATGTTCTGGATGTCTTAAAAGAACACTATCATTTAGAACATATATACTTCTTTGACATATACCACAGTGGGGCAATGCTGGGTGGTAGGAACTGTGTGGATTCCTACAGATTCTGGAAGTTCCCATCTCAGAAATGTAAGGGCAATGCATGATTTCGGCAAAGTTTGAGGTTTGCAGGGCATTGTGGGTAAAGAAAACCTAACGGGATCCATGCAAGTCACCCCATCCTGGATTCTTCTAGGTGTTTAGTTTTCAAACATGTATAAGTTGGCTAGATTTCACTAGGTGCAAGTTCAGCTAGTGTCCAAAATCTAGAGCTACCCACATTATAAAAAGAGGGTGAGATTTTGGTGGAAAAATGTGCTGCGTCCCTGTTGTGTTTTGGGTTTTTTCCTGTTGCAGGCAATAGGTATATCTATGCACGTGAGGTACCATATTTATCAGGTGTCTTGGGGGAATGCTGATTGGAAGGAGGTTTGTGGCCCCCTGGAGATTCCAGAACTTTCCATCACAGAAATGTGAGAAAATGTGTTTTGTAGTCAAAGTTTGAGGTTTGCAAAGGATTGTAGCTGAGAATATGTGGTGAGAGCCACAAACATTTATAGGTTGGCTTTGTTTTCCTAGGTCCCAGCTGAGCTAGGTTTCAAAATTTAGAGCCACCCACTTTGGAAAAAGAGGGTCTGTTTTCAATAGAAATATGTGCTGCATCCAGGTTGCATTTCGGGCTGTTTCCTGTTGAGGAGACTATGATATTTTTTTAATGCACTACAAGGCCAAAATCGCCACACAAAAGTTACAAATATGCCTGCACCAGGCATAATGTATGTAAAGGGGGGCGTTCCCCCCTTAGGGGGGGGGCAAAAAAATGTCACAAATAAATCTAAGAGATTTCTTTGCATCATTTTTTAGACACTTTTAACGCCTGCTCAGACAAGGCATTAAAAGCAGGCACCCCATTGTTCACAATAGGCCTCAATGGGCTGTGCAGGATTAGTGTCACATTTTTTTATGCTAACCCTGCAAAGCTCCAAACTAGTCTCAGAAAGTTTTACGCTAGTTCCCTAACTACCACCATGGTGCTCTGTATCTTAGATACGGCGCATGCATGGTAATGTTAGGGGGCACTAAGGGGTGCAAGAAAAGTGATGCTGCACTGGGTGCAAAACAAACCTAGTACCAAAACATTTCAAGCTGACCATACACATAAAATAAGATACCCGTAGTTCCCTACATGTTGCCTTTGTGACATGCTTATTCATGAGTCATCCTTAATAAAGAGGCTATATGATTTTATATTCGTCAGCTGTTTTATATGAACGTGCCAGGTATTTTGTTAAATTAGATCTAGCCAACCCTATGTTTTACTTTTTTCCATCTTAATATCCAATTTCACACCATTTAGAGATATGCGCCAAAGGCAGATAGTTTGCTTTGTAGTCCAGCATGCGTAAGGTCTAATAAAATGCAGTTGTATGCACATTGTAAAAGATGGTCATAGTGTTCTTATGTTTCTCTCCTTCTATCTTACACACACTTGGTTACAGACCCTCCAGCTTTTCACCATCATCTGTGTGACTGGATGACTTTGACCACCCCCAACACTGGGTTGCTTTGTAAGATAGCATACACTTCCCCAACCAGGTAAAAGTAGGGTATATATTTAGCAATCAATTGTCCATTTATCCAGGTTGACTCATCTCATGGAATGCATTCATACAAACTATAGACCAAGATGGACCTTTGTGAGGTGCAATGTTTCTGTTACCTTCATGGACCCTGTGACTCAGGTAGATCATCCAATTTATCCTTGAGCCTCTTTTTCCATCTCAGAGAACCAGGGAAAAATTCCTACTTCCCTTGACCGTATCCAGGTTATAACCTTTTTTTAAATCCCCCTCACTGACACCTCAAGTTCTGTCTGATTTTCTATGATGGCCACCGAGCAATGACAAAAACAGAAAAGATCAAGAGGGACAACATAGGTTACACGCTACCTGCATGTGGATCAACTACATTGAACTCCTCATTTCTGAAAATCACTGCCTCTGGCTATCTAAAAAATTTAACTGACCCTGTGGGTCATTACGACTTTGTCAAAAGTATCTCCCAAGTGAAGACACTTATAATTAGTCTTATTTGTACTTCTATTGCAAACAAATCAGACTTTATCACCAATTACTGGACAGGGACTAAAATATGATGGTGGAACCTGTGATTTGTAAGGGGCTACTGACGCAACATTGCATTGCACAGCATCGCATCAGAAGTTTCTGAGCTGTGCTGTGGCGGTTCCCAGTACCCAGTGCCCTGGATCCACCATATTTATTAGATGGCTCACAATGGTGCATGGATCAAAGATGCATCACAAATTTCAATGTGACGGTTTCAAGAACGGCACAAAATGTTGCAACACAAGTACTACCTACATGATGCAAAGTTGATATACATGTTGTAACGCATCTATATGTGTTGTAAATCATCATTGAATCATGCAGGAGTGCTTTGAGTCATGGAGGCATTTGAAAAAGCAACACAGTCTACACACCATTAGTGTACGTACATACAACTGAATAGAGAGAAGCATTGAAAGAGCCTCAGGAAGCTAGGAGGGTAACAACACAAATCTAGAAAATTTGCCATTATCCCTGGGCCAAATGAAAAGGAAGTCCAATTTTAATGAGAAGGAGAACCAGATATTAATAAGTTAGGTGACAAACCCCACCTCAAAATTGCCATTAGCGAAGAAGGATGCTATTTGACAATCCATAGTAAAAAAGATAAGCTGTGTTGCACAAACAAAAAGGACCATGCTGGAGGGCAAGAAAAGGTGGCATGACTACAAATGCAGGACCAAAGAAAAACTAGCCAGTAACCTTAAGGCTCCCATGAGGACTAGAAGAGAACCTGATATCCAGGAGGAGTTGGATCAATTGGAGGAGGATGTTGCATCCCTCATTCCATCAGAGTTGGTAGCTGAAGTGGAAGGTCAGGACAATGCTGAAGTGGAGGACCAGCAATAACTACTGGGTGAGTGGAAACAAGGGACCATATACATGCAAACTATCATGCACAGCAGCGCAGCAAGACACTTCGCTGCGCTGCATGAATGGGAAAGGGCAGGAATGCCCCATATGTTAAGTCATCCTTCACAAAACTGTCCTTTCCTGGGGCTATATCAATTTTCCTAGCCCGTCCATCCCTGCCAAGTTTCATATATCCATGTGTGATGTGCTGGTACCGTCCAGGTACTTCTTTTGAATCCTGGGACTTTTAGTGTCATTTATTCCTTCATAAACAGGACTACTAGTTTCAGAATACAAAGTTGAAAAGTTGGACTGGAGCAGCACACCATGCCTGGACCTTGGAAACTTGGCTGATATGCGAGTACAAATGCAGGGCCCCTTGCACCATGACTACATTGTGATTGTGTTGGGGCTAGACAGGCAAAAGTGTACTGTATCGTAAATGTAGTTAATGTGAATTTGTAGAGGGTCAATGTGCCACCAAATTGGGGAACTAGGTACGGAGTAGGTGCATGCACTGCAAGAAGTAGCACTTGAAGAGCCAGGTGCACAGTTCCTAGTACAAACCCATATTTGGGAAAGGTGGCTGATGTGCTGGGAGAGGTTGCTCCAGGTGTATCCTCCCATGAGAACACCAGACATACTGTCTTGCTCACATGGATATGGGGTGTATGGGTGAGTGCAAGTGATGTAAAGTAGGGGTTCATGATTGGTTTGGTTGAAGTGTAGGTGGTGGGTGAGCAAGGTGAGTCTCTGCTAATGTAGTGCCTTATAGGTATAGGTGAGCATCTTGAAGTGGCAGTATGTTTGAGGGGGATCAAGTATCTTTGGCTGAGATGAGGTGTGACGTGTATGTCGGGAGGTAGGTTGAGTATTAGTCTGACAGTGGTGGATTGGACAGTTTGCCCCTTGTCTAACAGGTGTGCAGGGATGCTGTAGTAGAGGATATTGGTGTGGTACAGACTACATCTGATGTGGGCCTGGGTAATGGTCTTACTGGTTCCAAGAGGGAGCCACATGAAAAATGTGAACATGCAAAATGTGTGATAGTAGGTGGAAGTGACAGTGGCAATATGATGTCACATGCTGAGGTTGGTGTACAGGATGATGGACAGGTTTTTGGGGTGGAGGGTGAAGGGTTCAAGTCTAGTTATGTGGCAACCAGAGTGAGTTTATGTAGAAAAGCATCAGTCCTGTCTTATCAGAATTGGAATGAACTACGTATCTCACATAGAGTCAGACATGTTGTTCATTGGCATATTGTATCAACTGTTTGTGGTTTTGGTGTCTCCTGAGAGTTATTGTATGACCTGGGTGTCATCAGTGTAAGAAATGATGTTGAGTCCCTAGATCTGAATGATGCTGGGCAGAGGAGTCATGTATAGTTTGAAGAGAGTGGGGTTGAGTGAATAGCTGTTGCATACTTACAAATATGAAGGAGGCTATCCACTTCAGGTCTTTAGTTTCTTGTCTTGTGGAGTCTGGAGATGACTGCGTGTGAGAGAATAACTACAGGATTCCCCTGGAAAATGTGAATTATGTCATACCCTTCTTCTCTCATGCAGTGCAGCAAGGTGGCTTGCTGTGTAGTGCTGCATGCATGTTTGCGAAATATGACCAGAGGGTGCAGAAATGCACAACTTGCATGCAAGGCAATACAGCAAAGCAGCTTGGTACGTTGTGCTATGTGAAAGGTAGAGTGCAGGAATGTGTGTAGTGCAACAACATTAGGTTCATTACATCTCTTTGCTAGTGCTGGTGTACAAACTGATGGTTAGAGAAAATGCAGACAATCTATCCCTCTGCAAAGGTCCCTGCAGTAGTGCTAGGCAGCAGGTTTTGCATCAGTGCAGGCAGAGAACAGACATGCGTTGTAACATTTTCAATGTGGCCCACTCCTCCGCTCACTTTTTCAGGCGGGGCAGCAAGCTGCCTAGCTGTGTTATGTGAAATTTCCACAAATAGATCCCCAATTAAATACTGAGGTTGAGTGATCAATGTACATGTATTGTCATGTGAAAAGCAGAACTAGTACAACATGAACATATTCACTTGTAGAAACGTGTTTCTTGAAAGTGAAGAAAAATACTGTCTGAATGTAACAGAAATCACTTATGTCATATTCAATCATGGACGTTTTGTAACATATTTCTGTTTCTTTCCAGAAGGACATACAGCATCTCATGTAGATCAGCCTGCCTGTGACACCTCACCTGTTAAGGACACCATGCTGACTCCCCCCCTCCCCCCCCATCGATGAGGACACCTTCCAACAGCTCCTGGGCACTTTTGAAGCTTCTGTTCAAGAATTGGCAAGGGAGGACAACATTGTCAGGTTTCTAGATGAACCAACACAGAGAGGACATGGACCATCAACCTTCAACATAACAGCTGAGGGCTTTGAGGACCCTCAAGTTACTTTTCAATGATGAGCGGTAGGGGTCCTGCAGCGAATAGATGCTGAAGTCTGGTTAGAGATAGAGACCAAAGCAGGCATTCTTAAGTAATCTGTAGGTGTTCTATACTTAATTAGGGGTAGACAAAAAGCAATTACAGACACCTACTCCATGCTCCATGCGATTGATAACTCCCTAGCTGATATCACTGGTTTCATGATGCAGAAGGAAAAAGAACACCAGCTTTCTACATCTGACACCAACGAAGTTGTCAGGCAGCTGGAAGTCCTCAATATAGCCATCTAGTCCCTAAAGACCAAGGTTGACTCCTTCAAAGCATCAACAACTGACCTCAATATTGGTGGATGAAATGCAGCACTATGTTCAAATGGAAACTGTTAGAAATGGGGTCTTTTGTTGGTAGAGGTATACACCTTTTTCCAAATAGGGACCACAATTCTAGTCAGGGTAAGTCACACACAATCAAAATTATCCTGTGCCCACCCTCTGGCACTGAGCAGTCAGGCATACCTTAGAGGGCAATGTGTACAGGATTTGTGCAATAAATCATACAGTAATACAGTGAAAACACCTGCTTACCCATTTAATTTACAGGCCCTGGGCACATGTAGTGCACTTTACTAAGGGCTTATAAGTAGAGTGAATATGCCCATTGGGTAGCAACCAATGTTACCATGTTGAAGGGAGAGAGTACGTGCACTTTAGAACTGGTTAGCAATGGTAAAGTGTGCAGAGTCCTAAAAGCAGAAAAACAGAGTCATAAAAGGAGAGGGAGGCATGCAAAAAGTTGGGAATGGCCATCCCAAGGATGTCAGGTTTACAATGTGTCGCCCAGCTGAAACCGGGGAGACACCCAACCTCCTGGGAGCTCTCATCACTAAGGCCAAAGAATCTGGAGAGACAATCAGCATTGGCATGGTCAAACCCCAGGTGATGCTCCACCATAAAGTCCATACCCTGTAGTGATATGGACCACCTCAAGAGTTTAGAATTTTCACCCCTCATCTGCAAGAGCCACCTGAGGGCCTGTGGTCTGTCTGACCCAGAAGTGAGTCCCAAACAGGTGTGGTCTCAGCTTCTTCAGTTCCCAGACCACAGCAAATGCTTCTCTTTCAATGGCACTTTTGCTAATGAAGGCTACCAGTTGGTATTGACCCTCCTCATTCAACTGTGCTAAGACTGTCCGTATGCCATGCTCTGAAGCATCTATCTGCACTGTGAATTCCTTTGAGTAATCAGGGGCCCTGAGCACAGGTGCTGTGCACATGGCTTCCTTGAGAGAATCAAAGGCTTTCTGGCAAGCCTCTGTCCAGATCACTAACCTGGACTGCTTTTTGGAAGTCAGCTCAGTTAAGGGGGCTACAATGGTGCATTGTCCCTTAACAAATCTGGGGTAGTAACCAGAGAGGCCTAGAAAGGCTCTCTCTTCAGTTTGTGTTTTAGGTGGTTGCCAGGCCATGAGTGTTTCAATCTTAGCCTGGAGAGGCTGTACTTGCCACCACCTACTAGGTGTCCCAAGTACACCAAAGAACCCTGCCCAATCTGGCACTTACTGGCATTGATTGTCAGTCCTGCCTGTTGCAGGCCCAGGAGCACGTCTTGGAGGTGAAGAAAGTGCTCCTCCCAGCTGGCACTGTAAGCAGTAATGTTGTCTAAATAGGAAGCACGGAACGCCTCTTTACCAGCTAGGACCCTGACAGCCAACCATTAGAAAATAGCAGGGGTTTTCTTCAAGTCAAAGGGCAGCACCCCCAACTGGAAATGTCCCTCAGGGGTTAAGAACCCTGACCTCTCTTTTGCCCCCTCAGTCAAGGCAATCTGTTGTACCCTGATGTCAAATCAAAGGTACTGAGGAATTTGGCAGCACCTAGCCTGGCAATGAGCTCATAAGCTCTGGGAATGGGATGTGCTTCAGTCGTAGTGACGGAGTTGAGACCTCAGTAGTTCACAAAGAACCCAACTTCTGGTTTGGCACCCGGTGGGGCAGCCTTAGGTACAAGCTCCACCAGGCTGGACCAAGAAATGTTGGAGGTTTTAATTACGCCCCAAAGCTAGCATCTTGGCAACTTTTTCCTTGATGCTGGCCTTCACCCAGTCTCACAACCTGTAAATCCTGTTCTTTACAGGAGGACTGTCTCCCGTGTCAACATTATGAACACACATATGTGTGAGTCCAGGGGTGAGAGAAAACTGAGATAAGAACTATTCCAATAACAGGTAACAGTCACCTCGCTGGTCTAGGGTCAGGAAGTCAGAGGGGTTCACACCCTCCACTAATCCATCACTTTCTTGGGCAGAGAGGAGGTCAGGGATATGTTCACTGTACCCCTCCAGACCCTCATCTGTCACAAAGAGCATGCTGACTTCAGACCTCTCAAAGTGAGACTTTCGTCTGTTTACATGGAGTACCCTTAGAGGGGGTCTGGAGGTTAACGAAGTAAGTGGCCTTCCCTTACGCTCCTTTATTTCGTATGGGACAGTCCAGCAATCCTGGAGAGCTCTGGGCTCTACTGGTTCCATGAACCATGCTCACCAGGTTGAAACTCCACCAGAGTAGTCTTCTGGCCATACCAGCATTTCATTACCGACTGGCCTTGAGGTTACTCTTGGCCTTTTTCCAGAAGCGGTGCATCTGGTTACAGAGGGCCAACATGAAGCTGACCATTTCCTGGGGAGGTTTCTTGGGAGCTTTCTCCCACCCCTCCTTGATAATGCTTAAGGGCTCCATGACAGGTAGCCATGGAGAAGCTCAAAGGGACAGAACTCTACACCTTTTGGGGGCACTTCTCTGTAAGCAAAGAGAAGGCATGGCAAGAGGGTGTCCCACTTACGACTCATGGCCTCAGGTAGGCCTGCAATTATGCCCTTCAAGGTCTTGTTGAACCTCTCAACTAGACCATGGGATTGAGGGTGATAGGGTGTGGTGAACTTGTAAGTCACACCACACATATCCCACATGGATTTCATGTATGCGGAAATGACATTAGTGCTTCTGTCAGACACTATCTCTTTCAGGAATCTCACATAGGTGAAGATCCCCATCAAAGGTCTGGTCACCACAGGTGCTGTCACCATCTTCAAAGGGATTTCCTCTGGGTAGAGTGTGTCATGGTCTCCAAGGCCAGGATGAACCAGTTGCCTAGGGCTGTCTTGGGGTCCAATGAACCAATGACATTGATGCCCACCCTTTCAAAGTGGGTGCCAATGATGGGAAGAGGGATTGGGGGAGCCTTCAGCCTTTTCCCTGAGTTACCACTGGCCTGGCAGGTGGGACAGGACCTGCAGAATGTATCTGAGGCTGTCCTCATTCGAGGCCAATAAAAGTGTGTGATAAACCTGGCAAAAGTCTTGTCTTGCCCTAAATGTCCTGCCAGCGGTATATCATGAGCCAAGGTCATTAAGAAGGCTCGCTAGCATTGGGGGACCACCAGCATACGTGCTGCCCCAGTACACAGACCATTAGGCTCACTATATAGGAGGTAATTCTACCAGTAAATCAGGTGATCCCCAGAGGCTACAAACCACTCTGTCTTATGATCAAAGAATCCTTTCTTCCTAGTCCCAGACTGAGACTGGTTACCACTAAACTCCTTATTTTTAAGTTTTTCTCCACCCTTTTTCTTCTGTTAGGAACCCTGACCACCTTTGTGGGTGCCCCCCCCCATCCTCAGGCTACTCTTTTGGACACTGGTGGTAGCCCAGAGGTCTGCCTCCTCAACGAGCTTCCTGGGATCAGTCAGCTTACTGTCAACTAGGTGCTGGTGCAACTCTGTAAAATAAATACTGAGCATATGTTCTTTCAGGGTTAAATTGTACAACCTAAAATAATCACTGACTTTGCTGCCCGCTGTAATTATATCTGTATTTCACCACTGCTCCATCTTGAACACTGACAGCATTTTGTGCTTAACTTAGCTTTAGCCACTGCTACATCAGAGGTGTAGAAGATGCAGGGTTTTTTCCATGCGCAAGGCATGCAATGTGTTTTTGGCTCATGTTTTCTCTCTACGTGTTGTCTTCTCACCAAGGGCTAAGACAAAATATGGGGAAGCCAAAGGAAGATAAGCATGTACTAGGAGAATGTTTATGGTACAGCAAAGATCAGCTTGGTTTTGAGAACGCACCTTGGGATGTGGCCAATCTCAACATGTTTTTTTAGAAACTGAGCTGAGGTAGCCAGCGTTTGAGCAACAATTCATCAACTGGAGGGGGGGGGGATTTCTAGAATTCTCCTCTCCTGCTTGAATAAAGTAAATGTAGGCTGAGACCAGGCTGGCATGAACAGATTAAACTCTGGTTGAGACAGGGATGCCTATGCTCACAATTCTCCCTCTAGGGTAGTTCTCTCTTCACTGTTGACAGGGTTAACAACCTATTGCTGGCCAAGAGATGAAGCAAGCGAGCTGCATGGTAATGAATTCATTTTGATTAATATTTGTAGCTTTGTATTGTGCATGAATATATAATCAATGTATATGCAGATATATATGCCATGCTTAAAGTAGTGTATTTTTATTGTTCGGTTTTATGCATTATTATTCTATTGCTGTGAATATTTTTGGAGGTGTATTTGTGTTGCTGCATTTCACCTACATAACTCCTCATTTCAAAACTTAAACAGTACTTTAATAAATGTATTACTCATACTAAGAGCTTTGCATTGTTGGAATTATTTTAATTCGTGTCTCCTGTCAGTTTACAGTGAAACAGTACACTTTTATTTCACTACGGTGATTTTCTTCAAATGTGCACTCAGGTTGTACATCATTTGCCTTTCTATTTAAACCTTGCAGAGTGCCTTGATAAATGTGTTTCTCGGACTAAGAGGGTTGTATGCCAGAAATTCCTCTCGATATTTGTGTATTTCTTCTTAGTCCGCAGTAGAGCAAAACACCTGCAAACAGCCATTCAGTGCCTTACTGAACAAATCAATGAAGTCTACCCTGGACTGGTTGGGGAGCTTGTTACTGTCCCTGAATCTTTGGCAATGCTTCAATCAATCAATCAATCAATATTTGTAAAGCACGCTACTCACCCGTGAGGGTCTGAAGGTGCTGGGGGGAGTGAAGGGGGCCTCATCTGAAGAGCTACGTCTTGAGGATCTTCCTGAAGATGGTGAGCAATGTGCTTTGTCTGAGGTTCAGAGGGACGTGGTTCTAGCTCTTTGCTGCAGTGTAGGTGAAAGATTGTCCTCCTGTGGTGATTTTGCAGATGAAAGGGATGGTGGCCAGGGCCATCTGGGCAGAGTGGAGGGATCTGGCGGGGTGTGGAAGGAGAAGCGGTGGTTCATGTAGGCTCACCCTGTGTTGTGAACCGCTTTGTACCTATTGGTGAGAAGCTTGAAGGCGATTCACTTGACAACCGGTAGCTAGTGGAGGGTCCTCAGGTGTTGGGAGATGTATTCACATTGAGGGAGGTTCAGAATGAGTCTCAAGGTGGTGTTCTGGATGAGTTTAAGTTTCTTGTATTCCTGGTTGAGGTGCCGGCGTAGAGGGTGTTGCCATAGTTGAGCTTGCTAGTGATTAAGGCGTGGGTGACTGTCCTGCAACAGTCTGTTGGGATCCATCTGAAGATTTTCTGAAGTTTGCGGAATGTGTGCCAGCAGAAGGAGGCAACAGAGTTTACCTGGTGGGTCATGGATAGGGAGGAGTCAAGAAGGATTCCTAAGTTGCAAGCATGCTCGGTCAGTGCAGGGGGGGCGCTGAGGGATGTGGGCCACCAAGAACCTTTCCAAGCTGAGGTGGTGTTTCCGAAGATGACAAGCTCCGCCTTGTCGGAGTTGAGCTTGAGGCAGCTTTCTCTCATCCAGGTGACAACGGCTTCCATTCCTGAGTGAAAGTTCCTTTTGGCCATGTCCAAGTATTCGGTGAGGGAAATTATGAGTTATGTGTCCTCGGCATATGACACAATGTTCATACCGTGGCTTCTGACGATGGCAGCAAGTAGGGCCATGTATACGTTGAATAGTGTGGGACTCAGTGACTCCTATGGGTCTGGAAGTGTCGACGGGAGTCTGACCCCCTTCATCCTCCCAGAGAGGAAGGAGGGGATCTATTCCAGGGCTCTTCCGCGGATTTCTATGTCGTGAAATCTGGTTTGCAGAGTGCTGTGAGAGACCGTGTTGACTGCTGCTGGGAGGTCAAGGAGTATGAGTGCTGCAGTGTGGCTGCAGTCAAGGAGCTATAGGATGCCATCATTGGGGGCCAGGAGTGCTGTCTCAGTGCTGTGATTGCTGCAGAAGCTGGACTGGGAGCTGTCCAGGGAGTTGTTGGCCTTGATGAAATTCTGTAGTTGTGCGTTGATTGCTTTCTCTAGTAATTTGGTGGGGTAAGGTAGCAGCGAGATGGGAAATTCTTTCGTTCTGATGAGTCGGCCAAAGGTTTCTTCAGGAGAGGATGTTTTCATTGTGTTTCCAGTCCTCGGGGAAGGTGTCAGTGCTGATCGATAAGTTGATTGTGTCACGGAGCTCGCGGATGATGGATGCACTGACTCTGATGTATTTGTGGTGCGGGCAGGGGTCTGAGGGGGATCCAGAGTGGGTGCTTTTCATGATGTTGACTGTTTCCTCTGTGGTGAGCATGGACGAGCCGTGGATGGTCTGGGTGGGTTCTGAGTGGGTGGGTTGGTCACAGGTTCTAGTGCCAGGATTTTCCAGGAGAAAGCTGTCATAGATGTCCTGGATCTTGTGGTGGAAAAAGTAGGTGAGTTTGTCACAGATGTCCTGTGACAGGGAGATGCTGGTGGCCTCAGAAGAGGGATTTGTCAACTGGTTGATGACTGAGAAGAGTTCCTACGAGTTGTATGCTGAGGAGTTGATGCGTTCCCAGAGTGAGTCCTTCCTTGTGTTCTTGATTTTTCGTTGGTGGGCGGCGCTTGCAGCTATGAATGAGGAGAGGTCTTTGCTGAATTGTCTGTTCCTTAATTTTTTCTCTAAAAGTCTGCGGTTAAGCTTTGATTTTTGGAGTTTGGTGGTGAACCAGCTGGCTTTCTTACGTACGTCTTTGGCCGATTGCAGACGGAGAGGGGCAAGAGTGTCGGCGCATTCGGTGATCCATGCGTTGAGATTGCGCTGTGCTGTGTGGTGTCGTCAGAGAAGGGAGGGAGGAATTTGGAAAGCAATGAGGTAAGTTGCTCGTTGGTGATTTCATTTATTTTCCTGTGCGGGGTCAAGGAGGTGCGGGTGTGGCTGCTGGGTGAGGTCATTGTGAAGTGTATGCAGTGGTGGTTGGTCCCATCTGGGGTGGAGATGATCTCAATGGTGATGCGGTTGCTTGAGGTGAAGATGGGGTCAAGTGTGTGTCCTGCAATGTGTGTGGAGACCAACTATCTGAGGCAGAGGTTTGCAAGGTTGTCGAGAAGAGCGGTGGTGCTTGGGTTAGTGCTGTCTTCGAGGTGAAAATTCAGGTCCCCGATGAGGAGGTAGTAGGCTGACACGAGGGCCTTGTGGGTAGTGATGTCTACGATGTCGTCTATGAAAGCTGGGCAGTGGCTGGGTGGCCTGTACACCAAGGTGCCACGGATGGAGGAGTTGTGGTTGGAGTGGACCAGAAAGTGAAGGTGTTCCATGGTGGTGCAGTGTTCTTCTTGGACAGACTTAACACGTAGTGAGAACTCGTGTATGATGGCAAGTCCTCTGGGCAGGAGGGCCAGTCTCTCCTAAGGATGCTGTAACTATCAGGAATGGCAATGGCGATGTCTGGACACGAGGTGCGGTTAGTCCAGGTCTCGGTAAGTTCCCAGAGTTCGGTGGCATGTTTGTGGAGGGAGTGGATGTTAACGAGCAGGCAGTTGATGGGGTTGTGGAGGATGTTGGTATCTTTGTGTGCGGAGAGTACCTTCGGCTTGTTGAGGCTGGCGCTGAAGTTGCAGTTCGTGCAGTTGAAAGGTTTGTGGGTGTCCTTGGGGCAGGTGGTGCAGCAGTTGGTGAGACGTCCGGTTTTGAGGCAGAGGAGGGTATCTAAGTTGGAATGGAGGCAGTCCAGGGGGTGGTTTAATTGAGATCCAGGGTTCCTAGTGATGAGCGCGGCCCAGGCGTGGACGGACACAGACAGGCTTGCCATTGGTGCGCCTTCGGCACGCCAGTGGTGCACCCACTGTGAGCAGCCACCATTAAGAAGGGGACAGGGGGAGCGGTCATCTGGGAGGCCATAGGGCGGGAGAGATGCTTCTCATGGGGGTGGAGAGGAAAGAGGGGAGAAAGGAAAAAGAAATAAAGAAAAATGAGGAACGATAGAAAAAAGGCAGAAAACTCAAGAGTGAAAGAGCGAGAGAGAGAAAGAAAAGAAAAGGAAAAACGTACTTGTGATGTCCACTAGACCATCCGGGTTAAAGTGCAAGGACAAGCCTGCTGGTGGAGGAGGGCCTCGAACTGAGTGTCAGGAAACTCTCAGTTAATCCCAGTACAGGCAGAGGCAGCAGACAGAGGAGCTGGGAGGGCAGCAGACATTGACCCGAAGGTCAGTGCAGTTGCCCTGTCACAGCGCTGAGGCCACCTTTAAGAAGGGGAGGGTGAATGGTCAGCTGGGAAGCGAGAGGGCAGGAAAGGATGACGCACAGGGACACGCTTGCAGGTGGAGGAGTGCCTTGAGCTGACAGTTAGGAGACTCTCAGTTCGTCCCAGCAAAGGCAGGGGCAACAGCAGCCAGAGCAGCTGGAGATGGCAGCAGATGCTGACCAGGAGGTCAGTGCAGTTGCCCTCTCACAGCGCTGTGGCCATTGTGGCTACTGTGGCCACCATTAAGAATGGGAGAGGTGGGGGAAGTAGTCAGCTGGGAGGCGGGAGTACAGGAAAGGTGCTTTGTGGGGGGCAGAGGAAAGAGGGGAGAAAAAAAAAAGAAATTGAGAAAAATAAGGGATGATAGAAAAAAGGCAGAAAACGCAAGAATGAAAGAGTGAAAGAGCAACAGAGAGAAAGAAAAGAAAGGAAATACTTGTGATGGCCACTAGACCACCAGGGATGAGGCGCAGGGAAGAACATGTGGGTGGAGGAGGGCCTCGAACTGAGAGTCAGGAGACTCTCAGTTCGCCCAAGCAAATGAAGAGGCAGCAGCAGCCAGAGGAGCTAAGGAGGGCCTCAGACACTGGCAAGGAGGTCATTGCAGTTCACACGGTTCAGTCTAAAAATGGTTTCCATGGGAGCTTACTTGTTCTGGTCACCAACCTCTAATGTCAGAAGTGTGTTCCTCCCAACTGTAGGCATGTGTTCCTACAGACCGCCTCCTCCCAGTGCTCTTCACCAACCCCATTTGCCCTCAATGCAACTTCATAAGCAGAAAACCACTGTCAATGTCTTCTCCCACCACATAACTGGGCACGAAATCCTTGGGTATACAAACCTTCCTGTTTGCTGCAGGTTCTGCATGTATTCAGACACCATCACTGCTGGATTTAGGCTGTCCAGCCTTGAGCTCCAGCTTCTTCAGACTCAGTTCATTAGCCAACAGAAGGTTCTTCTCAGCTAAGGCTCTTTCAGCCTCAGCCTTCCACTCCGCTGCCTCCATTTGTAATCTTGTCAACTGCAACCTGAATTCTCTCTCCTTTCCTCTGCGATCAGGCTGTGTCTTGACACATTGCTCCCTGGTTTTGCAGGGGGCACAAATCCAGGGGTGTCACCCCCCATTGGTGTTGCCAGCTCCTCAGGAGAGCCATCCACTTGCTTCCCCAACTCATCATGCTCTTCAGAGACAGATTCTGCCAAGACCCTCAGCGACATTTGTTACTTCTTCTTGGAGGCGCCATGAGAAGGTGCCCCCATCCCCTTGCAAAAGCCCTTCCACTGGTTAACTGTGTATCCCTCCAGCTTGGCCAGGCCAGACACCCCTGCTCTACCCTTGGACCCTGCCAGAGACATGACGTATAGGACTGATTAAAGAATTTCAAGCAGGGAAAGTTTGCAGAAGAAGAAATAAAAAATGACCTTTAACTGTAGGTAGGTAGTGTACATGTAACTATTGTATGGCACTGTACAAACACAAATCCTACCTCCACTCGCTGATCACTGATGTAAGAAATTGGGTCTCTAGGTGGCAGAGGTATACACCCTTGCCAAGTAGGGACCATAATCATAGTCAGGGTAAGTCACAACACAACCCAAAATATCCTGTGCTCACCTTCTTGTAGCTTGGCACTGAGCAGTCAGGCTTATCTTGGAAGGCAATGTGTAAAGTATTAATGCAAGAAATCATACAGTAACACAGTGAAAACACCACACACGTACACCACATAGGTTTAGAAAAATTGATAATATTTATCTGATTAAACTATGGTAAAAACAATGAAAATCTAATGTATACAAGCAAAATTCTGATTGATTTTAAGATTAAATCCTACTAAAGCGCTTAGAAACTCAAGCGCTCCAACTGGGGCTATCACTGCGTAGTTGACAGAGTTGTTCCCAACAATCCGGTGCACAGGCGCCGGTCACGGAGTAGCATGGACCGCCATGCACCTGTAGAAATGAAGAAACAAAGATGTCCCAGGGAGTCATGGAGATGAATCGAAGCTGGTGCTGCGCCGGTCCATTATGGCATCTGGGGAGGTCAGACATCAGTTTCACACTGCGAGGCAGGGGAGGAGAGGTGTTGGTTCTGTCTGTTTGCAGAAAGAGCTGGTGCCGTGTCAGTGGCGAGGCGTCAGTTCCTTGTGACCTGGCAGGGTCAATGAATCTAGTCAGTCAAGACTTCATAGTGTTTGGATCTCACAGCGTGATGTCAGAGGCGTTGTGGCAACATCGGACGTTCGTTGCAGGATGCAGTCGTTTCATGCAGTGAGGTCCATGGGGTGGGAGCAGGTGCTGCATCAGTGCTGGTGTCGATAAAGTTGTTCTTGGTGTTACTGAAGTCAGGGTACTAGATAAAATCTAGCTGGTGATGTCTTTGTTGGCCTTGAGACTTCAGTACAGGAGACTAGCTCAATCCAAGCCCTTGGAGAGTACTTTTGGGGAAGGTAGAGTCCTTCTAGCAAGTTCAGAGACCAGCAGGGCAGCAGGACAACAAGCAGGGCAGATGTCCTTCTTAGAAAAGTAGTCCAGATGAGTCCTTCGCACATCCAGGCAGGTCCCTCTAACACAGTGCAAATGTAGAAACAGAATTGTCAGATTTTGTGGGGTGAGAGACCCAGTTTATATACCCAAAAATGCTTTTGAAGTTGGGGAAAGTTCAAAGAGGGGTTTTGAAATGCACAAGTAACCCTTTAAGCCCAGTCCTTTCTCCCAGTATCCCTGTGGGGGTTTATCAGTCCTTAGTGAGAGGTCGGGCCACTGATCTTTGAAATGTGAGAGAGAGCTCCTCCACCCTTCCTGCCCAGGGGGACCCATTCAGTATGCAAATGAATGCAGATTTGACTTAGTGTCCTGTTTTTATGCTTGTCTGGGTGGAATGCACAAGGAGAGATGTCAAACAGCACAGACCAGACATGGATTAGAGTCAGGGTAAAGCATGGATGGCAGTAAGTGCAGAGAAATGCCCACTTTCCGAAAGTGGCATTTCTAAAATAGTAATATTAAATCCAACTTCACCAGAAAGCAGGATTTTCCATAACAATTCTGGACATACTAAATTTGACATGGCTGCTCCTTCCAGATCAGAATGTACCATTCAAATGTACTTGAGGGCAGTTCTAATGCTAGTCTATGAGAGGAGCAGGACTCACAGTAGTGGAAAATGAATTTGTCAGGTTTTTGCTGTCAGGACATTTAAAACACATAAGTACATGACCTGCCTTTCACCTACATAGTACTCTGCCCTATGGGTTACCTAGGACCTACCTTACGGGCTACTTATATGTAGAAAAAGTGGAGTTTAAGGCTTGGCAAGTAGTTTTAAATGCCAAGTCGAAGTGGCAGTCAAACTGCACACACTGGCCTTGCAATGGAAGGCCTGAGACATGGTTAAGGGGATACATATGTGGGTGGCACAATCAGTACTGCAGCCCCATTAGTAGCATTTAATTGACATGTCACCATGATTAGGGGAGAAAGCACATGTAATTTAGCAAAAACATTGTCAGAAAAGTGGAGGGAGGCAGGCAAAAAGTTAGGGGATGACCACTCTAAGGCTGTCAGGTCTATCAGGGGGTAATAACCACCAACTGCACACTAGGGGCCAGAAACAATGTGCCCAATTTTGGGAGGTGTGGCATTGCCATGCCTATTCTGGGCAGCCCCCACCCCTAGACTTTTCTAAGAAAATAATCCCGGATGCATAGTGGGCTTTTGGCACTGACAGGGGAGAGATAAGGGCTATTGCCTCATCTACCCCCGGGGGGCAGAAATTCTCTAGTCCCCATTTATCTGGGGTGAGGGTATGGTCATGCCCATTGTGGGCAGTTCTCACCCCTTCTTTACAAAAAAAAAAAAATCCCTGGTGTCTAGTGGACCTTCTACCACCCGTGGGGGCAGATGAGGTGACAGCAACCATCTGTCCCAAGGGGGTGACAGGAAGACTTTGCCCATTTTTTGGGGGTGGGGAAATTGCTGTGGCCATTCTGGGCAGCCCCCACCATTTCCTAAGTGAAAAAGTAGTCCCTGGTGCCTAGTGGGCTTTCTGCTCCCGGATGGAACAGATAAGGGGCTATTGCCCCATCTGCCACACAGGGGGTGGTCAGAAAGACTGAATTCATAAAAAAGTATTCAGATTGTCAAGCAGGAATCCACTAGGAACCATTGGAAAGGGGAGATTCTCCCCATTCCAACAATTACCTCTCCCATTGAAGGGCTGATTTAAGAAAAGTGGCACTGAACCCATTGCAGCGCCACATTTCTTGCGCCCCTTAGCCCTCTCTACAGTAACCGTGTACCCCCCATACACCATGGAGCAGGGTAGGGAGTAAGGGCGTCAGAATTCCTAACACTATTGATGTACTCTACCGGAGTAGTGCCAAATGTTGGCGCTACTCCAGCAGAGTACATAGGGGGTCATTGTATTCAATGGCATGCCCCTTTTAAAGAATGCTCTGAGTAGGCATTAAAAATGCAGAAAAAATGGGGCAAGAAATCTCTTAGATTTCCTCGCTCCATTTTTCCAGCCCCCCTAATGGGGAATGTCCCCCCTTGTATACATTATGTGGCACAAGGGTTTACAAAGTGGCACAATGCATGCATTGCAGCACTTTGTAAATATGGTGCATGTTAAAAGCCACTAAAGCACAGCCTTAGTGTAAAAAAAGGTATGCTATGGAGGCGCTAAGGTGGTTCTAGGACCTCTTAAATCAGGTCCTTAGTACTCAAGGGACTGAGGTATGTCCTCGAGCACCGATGAAAATGAAAGTAAATGAGCCGATCAGCTCATTTTAGTTCAATTTGTCTTGTAATGACGGTGCTCACTATGCGCCTATTTCATTACAGGGAGGGGATATTTTTTAGCCTTAGCTCTTGAAGAAGCTTTTCCACATCAACCGAGGCTGAAAATGTCAAAAGGAAATCCCTTTGCTGCCCACACCAGGGGGATTTCCTGCTCGTGTGTAGAGGACGTAAGTGAGCCATCCTCAACACGAGCACCGTGACTGGGGACAGCTCCTTTTCATCCTCAGCACGGATCGGTTTGATTATCTCCAGAAGAAGGCTAATGCCCCAGGGGAATCAAAATATGAAAAGAGCATGTCATGCTCAACCTTTACCCTTTTATTCTATTCTTAGAGAGGGATAGTACCCATAAAGAACACCAGAAGAAAGCTCCATTGTTCTTTGGAATTCTTCATTTAGAGGTGGTATGGGCTCTTTTTCCAGATTTTCATCATTTTCATGAACCTTTTGTCTTCTCCAAGCTTCTTTATGGTTGCATCGAGGCACTTATTCCTTTCCCCCCATTATGGCTTCACAGAGGAATCATTATGTTCGCCATTCTCTATTTCTGAAATCGCTTCTTTCTCCTCTAAACCACTGATGGCCAATCGTATTAGTGCTCATTGCTAGCTTCATGTTCTCCTTCCACTGTTTGTCTAGCACAAGATTTCTCCAAATGCCTGTGTGGTACAACAAATTAATGAACTTTCATAACAGACCAATCCACTGGAAGCCTGAAAGGGATTGGAGAATTTTGTGGGTTTCAGATCTTTTTCAGGGTGGCAATCCTCTCTCGTTTCCTCAGTCTCAATCACAGTTTAATTGCCTTACGTCATTTCAACCTAGGTTCTCACATCTTGTAAACTTAGTACTAGATATTCCTTATTGTTTTGGTTGTTCTATAGTCCTTTCTTCCCATCCACCTAGTCCGTTTCTACTTTTAAACTCATCTCCTAAAAACTCACTCATATATAAACTTTTCATTTCTCCTCCTTTATTCAGACAGAAATCTAAGATTGAACTTCAATGAGAGAGACCGGTCTTACTTGGTTGATTCTTTAATGGAACAAATGAAGGCCAAAGGTTCACAAAACATCTATGGCAGCTTATACTACACACACATTATTTTTCATACATAATAGACTAGATATAACTTATCCACTTACCTCTATCACCTGTTGATCTTTTGCTCACCCTTATAGTGACACTTTTCATTTGCTTTTCTGGTGTCCCCCTATCTAGGCATTCTGGCATAACGTTTGGAGAGAAATGCTGCTGATTTTCCATATTAAATCTTTCTTTCATATTTCTTGGTAGCCTAGCTGATCCTAGTAACATGACCCTATTTTACAATAAATTGTTTGATCAGTTATTGGCTATTGCTTTTCAACAAATAGTGATAAATTAGAAATGTGCCTCGAAGATCTCTTAACAAATGGTTGTATGCAATAGGCTATTATCCTAGATTGGATTGTGCAATTGGGGGATCCTCCATTATTGCAGTCAATAGGGAAGCATTTTGGTTTACAATAAATTCCTATTTGAATAATGTCTCTAAAAAGAATATATTAGTGTAATTGCTGTTACTGCTGAGAATTGTCAACCACCTTGAACTTCTCTGACTTATCCTTATCTCTGTATGCATTACTACGACTATCTCATATTTGTTTCCTGCTCGTCCCACTTTTATTCTTGCATTGTTATTCTTTTTTTGTTTCTTCCTTCCATTATTTTTCTCTTTATGTTTCTCCTTTATTATTCATAAAGCTCACAAAAGATTTAGTTTCATAAGGACACCTTTCAAAGAAGTCACTTTTAAAGTATGCTTTCTTAATGTTGATATCCTTGCTCAGTCATGGATTGTATTGCTGCCTACATATCTTGCCTAATTATTTAAATAAACCTTTTTAACCTTAGAGGTGGGGGAGTTCCATATCCATAAAGTTTCTGAAATCCCTGAGTCCTTCTCCCCATGGCTGGTAGACTCACTCCAGCTGAAAAGTATAATCCCCCCAGGGTGCCCCATAGAAGGAGCTGAACACTTATAGAGGAAAGAAAAACATGCACTGAAAAAGGATTGCTTTAGGGTTGAAAGTAAAAAAAGATGGGCCTGTGTGTGAGTCACTATCTTGTAGAAAGAAGTTTATTGATGGTTAAGAATTTTCAGCCTGCTTCCTATCCCCATTGTCCATCTGTGCACACTTTTACCCCCCTGCATGATCGATCAACACAGGAAACAGCTAAAGTCAAAGATGCAAGGAAATTGTTATGCATAGTTGGAGATGCCATAAAATTGGAACATTGTGTTTGGAAATCATAACATATATATACATGTGTAGTAGATGCAGCACCCGGTCTGAGGTGCTGCTCTGTGATACCTGTAGTAAACATTTAAGCAAAATCAGACAGCTGCACTGACACGATCACTAACGCAACCAGAAAGCATATATAACAGTAGACAATGGACCGAAGTGTCTCATTGCTCCTTGTCATTGACTACTCATTGTAGGATGGTAGCCTCTTTCTAGCTTGGTTACGCCCACTTTTGGCCTTTTTGGCAGTGTGTTTGACTGTGTCTACTGTGATCCTGCTAACCAGGATCCCAGTGGTTATGCTCTCTCCCCTAAATTTAGTTGTGTGTAACTGTTATCTCTATATTTCATCCCACAATTGGCACACTGGTGCCCCACTATACATCCTTAGTATATGGTACCTAGGTAGCAAGGGCATTGGGGCTCCAGGGGATCCCCATGGGCTGCAGCATATCTTTAGCTACCCATAGGGAGCCCAAGCAAAAGGTTCTGCAGAACTGCCATTGCAGCCTGTGTGAAAAGGTGCAAACACCCTTTCACTGCCACTGCACCGAGTCACCTATAAGTCCCCGCTATGGCAGGCCTTCTAGCTCAGAGGGCAGAGTGCAAAGTACATGTGTGTGAGGGCACCCCTCCACTATCAGAGGTGCGCCCACGAACTCCAGGCCCATTTTCCCAGACTTCGTGAGTGGGGGGACATCATTTTACGCATGTACTGGACATAGGTCAATACCTATGTTCAGCTACATAATGGTAACTTCGAACATAGGCATGTTTGGTATCAAATATGTTGGAATCATACCCCAATGCTTTTGCAAACATGGATCAGGCTTTGTGGGTGTCCCCTTAGATACTCTTTAGGACACTGGTGGTAGCCCAGAGGTTTTCCTCCTCAACAAGCTTCCTGGGATCAGTCAGCTTACTGTCAACCAGGTGCTGGTGCAACTCTGTAAAATAAATACTGAGCATGTGTTCTCTCAGGAGTAAATTGTACAACCCAAAATAATCACTGACTTTGCTGCCCCCCTGTAATTGTATCTGTATTTCACCACTGCTCCATCTTGACCGCTGACTGCATTTTTTGCTTAACTTAGCTTTAACCACTGCCACATCAGAGGGGCAGAAGCTGCAGGTTTTTTTCCACATGCAAGTTATGCAATGTGTTTTTGGCTCATGTTTTCACTCTACGTGTTGTCTTCTCACCAAGGGCAAGGGACAAAATATGGAGAAGCCAAAGTAAGATTAGGATGTACTAGGAGAATGTTGATGGTACGGCAAAGATCAGCTTGGTTTTGAGAATGCACCTTGGGATGTGGCCAATCTCAACATGTTTTTTCAGAAACTGAGCGGAGGTAGCCAGCGTTTGAGCAACAACTCATCAGATGGAGGGGGGGGATTTCTAGAATTCTCCTCTCCTGCTTGTTTAACCCCTTCTGTGCCAAGGACGTAATGGTTACGTCCTGCGGCACAGTGCTGCTGTGCCCAGGACGTAACCATTACGTCCTGGGCACCCAGCCCGGAAGCCCTTCCCCTTCCACCCCGACCCCCCCCCCCACCCCCCTGTGACGTCAGCACGCGAGCGCGCGCTGACAATCACAATGCCTCCTCCTTCGCGCTGGAAGCTCAGCATCCAGCGTGATGATTGGAAGAGAAATGCAAAGCATTTCTCTTCCGATCATGGGGAGGAGGCAGAGAGGCTTCAAAGGGAAGGAAATGTATTTCCTTCCCTTTGAAGTCTCTCTCTGAGTTTTGGCAGCCGGATTGTAAAGCAATTCGGCTGTCAAAACGCCCACTAGACACCAGGGATGTCTTTTTTGAAGTATGTAACTGACAAAAGGGAGCGACCCCTTGGGCAAGGGTCGCTCCCAGAGGGGGCATTTATTTTTAAGGCCTTTTCTGCCCCCGGGGGGGCAGAAACCTCGAGGCACCAGGGATAAAAAATGTATATATATTTTTTTTTGTTTAGGTTTTGTTTTTAGAGGTGGGGAGCGACCCCTTAGGCAAGGGTTGCTCCCCTAGGGGGCAAATTACATTTAGGTCATTTCTGCCCCCCTTGGGGGCAGATTGGCCTATTTTTATTTTTAAGAGGCCAATCTGCCCCCTAGGGGGGCAGAAACCACTAGACACCAGGGAGTTTTTGTTTGTTTTTCACGTAAGGGGAGCGACCCCTTAGGCAAGGGTCGTTTCCCTGAGGGGCAAATTTATTGTAGGCCATTTCTGCCCCCCATGGGGGCAGATCAGACTATTTTTATTAGGCCGATCTGCAAACCACGGGGCCAGAAACCACTAGGCACCAGGGACTTTTGTTGTTGTTGTGTTTTACAGATGCGGAGCGTCCATTTAGGCAAGGGTCGCTCCCCTGGAGGGGCAAATTGTATTTAGGCCATTTCTGCCAGCTTTGGGGGCAGATCGGCCGATTTTAGGTCAATCTGCCCCCAAGGGGGGCAGAAACCACTAAGCACCAGGGATCTTTTTTTTGCGCCGTCACGCAAGGGGAGCAACCTTGTAGGCAAGGGTCGCTCCCCAGGGGGTGGAGGGGGGGACAAATTTATTTTAGGCCATTTCTATTGTTATTAGGCCAATCTGCCCCCAGGGGGGGCAGAAACCTCTAGGCGCCAGGGCAAATTTTTTGTTTGTGTTTTTTTTGTTTTTTGTTTGTTTTTTTAGAGATGGGGAGCGACCCATTAGGCAAGGGTCGCTCCCCTGGGGGACAAATTGTATTTAGACCATTTCTGCCCCCCTTGGGATTGTAGGTCAATCTTCCCCCAAGGTGGGCAGAAACCACTAGGCACCGGGGATTTTATTTTTGGGCGCCAATTTCACGCAGGGGGAGCGACCATATGGGCAAGGGTCGCTCCCGGGGGGTGGGGACAGATTTATTTTAGGCCATTTCTGCCCCCCCCGGGGCCGGCTGAGATAGAGGCCAAAATCCACAGGTAGGCACTGTTTTCTATGAAAAAATGTGATGTGTCCACATTGTGTTTTGGGCCATTTCCTGTCGCGGGTGCTAGGCCTACCCACACAAGTGAGGTATCATTTTTATCTGGAGACTTGGGGGAACGCTGGCTGGAAGGAAATTTGTGGCTCCTCTCAGATTCCAGAACTTTCTGACACCGAAATGTGAGGAAAATGTGTTTTTTTAGCCAACTTTTGAGGTTTGAAAAGGATTCTGGGTAACAGAAGCTGGTCAGAAACCCACAAGTCACCCCATCTTGGATTCTCCTGGGTTTCTAGTTTTTAAAAATGCGCTGGTTTGCTGGGTTTTCCCAGGTGCCGGCTGAGCTAGAGGCCAAAATCCACAAGTAGGCACTGTTTTCTATGAAAAAATTTGATGTGTCCACGTTGTGTTTTGGGCCATTTCCTGTCGCGGGCGCTAGGCCTACCCACACAAGTGAGGTATCATTTTTATCGAGAGACTTAGGGGAACGCTGGGTGGAAGGAAATTTGTGGCTCCTCTCAGATTCCAGAACTTTCTGTCACCGAAATGTGAGGAAAATGTGTTTTTTTAGCCAAATTTTGAGGTTTGCAAAGGATTCTGGGTAACAGAACCTCGTCAGAGCCCCACAAGTCACACCATCTTGGATCCCCCAAGGACTCTAGTTTTCAAAAATGCACAGGTTTGGTAGGTTTCCCTAGGTGCCGGCTGAGCTAGAGGCCAAAATCTACAGGTAGGCACTTTGCAAAAAAACACCTCTGTTTTCTTTAAAAAAATGTGATGTGTCTACGTTGTGTTTTGGGGCGTTTCCTGTCACTTGCACTAGGCCTACCCACACAAGTGTGGTATCATTTTTATCGGGATACTTGGGGGAACGCTGGGTGGAAAGAAATTTGTGGCTCCTCTCAGATTCCAGAACTTTCTATCACCGAAATGTGAGTAATTTTTTTTTTATTAGCCAAATTTTGAGGTTTGCAAAGGATTCTTGGTAACAGAAACTGGTCAGAGCCCCACAAGTCACCCCATCTTGGATTCCCCTAGGTCTCTAGTATTCAAAAATACACAGGTTTGGTAGGTTTCCCTAGGTGCCGGCTGAGCTAGAGGCCAAAATCTACAGGTAGGCACTTTGCAAAAAACACCTCTGTTTTCTTTAAAAAAATGTGATGTGTCCACGTTGAGTTTTGGGGCGTTTCCTGTCACGGGCGCTAGGCCTACCCACACAAGTGAGGTATCTTTTTTATCTGGAGACTTGGGGGAACGCTGGGTGGAAGGAAATTTGTGGCTCCTCTCAGATTCCAGAACTTTCTGTCACCGAAATGTGAGGAAAATGTGTTTTTTTAGCCAAATTTTGAGGTTTTCAAAGGATTCTGGGTAACAGAACCTGGTCAGAGCCCCACAAGTCACCCCATCTTGGATTCCCCTAGGTCTCTAGTTTTTAAAAATGCACAGGTTTGGTAGGTTTCCCTAGGTGTCAGCTGAGCTAGAGGCCAAAATCTACAGGTAGGCACTTTGCAAAAAACACCTCTGTTTTCTTTCAAAAAATGTGATGTGTCCACATTGTGTTTTGGGGCATTTCATGTCACGGGCGCTAGGTCTACCCACACAAGTGAGTTATCATTTTTAAAGGGAGACTTGGGGGAACGCTGGGTGGAAGGAAATTTGTGGCTCCTCTCAGATTCCAGAACTTTCTGTCACCGAAATGTGAGGAAAATGTGTTTTTTTATCCAAATTTTGAGGTTTGCAAAGGATTCTGGGTAACAGAACCTGGTCAGAGGCCCACAAGTCACCCCATCTTGGATTCCCCTAGGTCTCTAGTTCAAAAAAATGCACAGGTTTGGTAGGTTTCCCAAGGTGCTGGCTGAGCTGGAGGCGAAAATCTACAGGTAGGCACTTTGCAAAAAAACACCTCTGTTGTCTTTCAAAAAATGTGATGTGTCCACGTTGTGTTTTGGGGCGTTTCCTGTCACGGGCGCTAGGCCTACCCACACAAGTGAGGTATCATTTTTATCGGGAGACTTGGGCGAACGCTGGGTGGAAGGAAATATGTGGCTCCTCTCAGATTCCAGAACTTTCTGTCGACGAAATGTGAGGAAAATGTTTTTTTTAATCCAAATTATGAGGTTTGCAAAGGATTCTGGGTAACAGAACCTGGTCAGAGCCCCACAAGTCACACCATCTTGGATTCCCCTAGGTCTCTAGTTTTCAAAAATGCACAGGTTTGGTAGGTTTCCCTAGGTGCCGGCTGAGCTAGAGACCAAAATCTACAGGTAGGCACTTTGCAAAAAAACACCTCTGTTTTCTTTAAAAAAATGTGATGTGTCCACATTCTGTTTTGGGGTGTTTCCTGTCACGAGCGCTAGGCTTACCCACACAAGTGAGGCATCATTTTTATCGGGAGACTTGGGGGAACGCTGAGTGTAAGGAAATTTGTGGCTCCTCTCAGATTCCAGAACTTTCTGTCACCAAAATGTGAGGAAAATTAGCTTTTTAGCCAAATTGTGAGGTTTGCAAAGGATTCTGGGTAACAGAACCTGGTCAGAGCCCCACAAGTCACCCCATCTTGGATTCCCCTAGGTCTCTAGTTTTTAAAAATGCACAGGTTTGGTAGGTTTCCCTAGGTGTCAGCTGAGCTAGAGGCCAAAATCTACAGGTAGGCACTTTGCAAAAAACACCTCTGTTTTCTTTAAAAAAATGTGATGTGTCCACATTGTGTTTTGGGGCATTTCATGTCACGGGCGCTAGGTCTACCCACACAAGTGAGTTATCATTTTTAAAGGGAGACTTGGGGGAACGCTGGGTGGAAGGAAATTTGTGGCTCCTCTCAGATTCCAGAACTTTCTGTCACCGAAATGTGAGGAAAATGTGTTTTTTTATCCAAATTTTGAGGTTTGCAAAGGATTCTGGGTAACAGAACCTGGTCAGAGGCCCACAAGTCACCCCATCTTGGATTCCCCTAGGTCTCTAGTTCAAAAAAATGCACAGGTTTGGTAGGTTTCCCAAGGTGCTGGCTGAGCTGGAGGCGAAAATCTACAGGTAGGCACTTTGCAAAAAAACACCTCTGTTGTCTTTCAAAAAATGTGATGTGTCCACGTTGTGTTTTGGGGCGTTTCCTGTCACGGGCGCTAGGCCTACCCACACAAGTGAGGTATCATTTTTATCGGGAGACTTGGGCGAACGCTGGGTGGAAGGAAATATGTGGCTCCTCTCAGATTCCAGAACTTTCTGTCGACGAAATGTGAGGAAAATGTTTTTTTTTATCCAAATTATGAGGTTTGCAAAGGATTCTGGGTAACAGAACCTGGTCAGAGCCCCACAAGTCACACCATCTTGGATTCCCCTAGGTCTCTAGTTTTCAAAAATGCACAGGTTTGGTAGGTTTCCCTAGGTGCCGGCTGAGCTAGAGACCAAAATCTACAGGTAGGCACTTTGCAAAAAAACACCTCTGTTTTCTTTAAAAAAATGTGATGTGTCCACATTCTGTTTTGGGGTGTTTCCTGTCACGAGCGCTAGGCTTACCCACACAAGTGAGGCATCATTTTTATCGGGAGACTTGGGGGAACGCTGAGTGTAAGGAAATTTGTGGCTCCTCTCAGATTCCAGAACTTTCTGTCACCAAAATGTGAGGAAAATTAGCTTTTTAGCCAAATTGTGAGGTTTGCAAAGGATTCTGGGTAACAGAACCTGGTCAGAGCCCCACAAGTCACCCCATCTTGGATTCCCCTAGGTCTTTAGTTTTAAAAAATGCACAGGTTTGGTAGGTTTCCCTAGGTGCCGGCTGAGCTAGAGCCCAAAATCTACAGGTAGGCACTTTGCAAAAAACACCTCTGTTTTCTTTAAAAAAATGTGATGTGTCCAAGTTGTGTTTTGGGGCGTTTCCTGTCACGGGCGCTAGATCTACCCACACAAGTGAGGTATCATTTTTATCGGGAGACTTGGGGGAACGCTGGGTGGAAGGAAATATGTGGCTCCTCTCAGATTCCAGAACTTTCTGTCAACGAAATGTGAGGAAAATGTGTTTTTTTAGCCAAATTTTGAGGATTGCAAAGGATTCTGGGTAACAGAACCTGGTCAGAGCCCCACAAGTCACCCCATCTTGGATTAGAATAGGTCTCTAGTTTTCAAAAATGCACAGGTTTGGTAGGTTTCCCTAGGTGCCGGCTGAGCTAGCGGCCAAAATCTACAGGTAGACACTTTGCAAAAAACACCTCTGTTTTCTTTTAAAAAATGTGATGTGTCCACGTTGTGTTTTGGGATGTTTCCTGTCACTTGCGCTAGGCCTACCCACACAAGTGAGGTATCATTTTTATCGGGAGACTTGGGGGAACGCTGAGTGTAAGGAAATTTGTGGCTTCTCTCAGATTCCAGAACTTTCTGTCACCAAAATGTGAGGAAAATTAGCTTTTTAGCCAAATTGTGAGGTTTGCAAAGGATTCTGGGTAACAGAACCTGGTCAGAGCCCCACAAGTCACCCCATCTTGGATTCCCCTAGGTCTTTAGTTTTAAAAAATGCACAGGTTTGGTAGGTTTCCCTAGGTGCCGGCTGAGCTAGAGCCAAAAATCTACAGGTAGGCACTTTGCAAAAAACACCTCTGTTTTCTTTAAAAAAATGTGATGGGTCCAAGTTGTGTTTTGGGGCGTTTCCTGTCACGGGCGCTAGATCTACCCACACAAGTGAGGTATCATTTTTATAGGGAGACTTAGGGGAACGCTGGGTGGAAGGAAATTTGTTTCTCCTCTCAGATTCCAGAACTTTCTGTCACCGAAATGTGAGGAAAATTTGCTTTTTAGCCAAATTGTAAGGTTTGCAAAGGATTCTGGGTAACAGAACCTGGTCAGAGCCCCACAAGTCACCTCATCTTAGATTCCCCTAGGTCTCTAGTTTTCAAAAATGCACAGGTTTGGTAGGTTTCCCTAGGTGCCGGCTGAGCTAGAGGCCAAAATCTACAGGTAGGCACTTTGCAAAAAACACCTCTGTTTTCTTTAAAAAATGTGATGTGTCCACGTTGTGTTTTGGGATGTTTCCTGTCACTTGCGCTAAGCCTACCCACACAAGTGAGGTATCATTTTTATCGGGAGACTTGGGGGAACGCTGAGTGTAAGGAAATGTGTGGGTCCTCTCAGATTCCAGGACTTTCTGTCTCCGAAATGTGAGGAAAATGTGTTTTTTTAGCCACATTTTGAGGTTTGCAAAGGACTCTGGGTAACAGAACCTGGTCCGAGCCCCACAAGTCACCCGATCTTGGATTACCCTAGGTCTCTAGTTTTCAAAAATGCACAGGTTTGGTAGGATTCCCTAGGTGCTGGCTGAGCTAGAAGCCAAAATCTACATGGAGGCACTTTGCAAAAAACACCTCTGTTTTCTTTAAAAAAATGTGATGTGTCCACGTTGCATTTTGGAGCATTTCGTGTCGCGGGCGCTAGGCCTACCCACACAAGTGAGGTATCATTTTTATCGGGAGACTTGGGGGAACGCTGGGTGGAAGGAAATTTGTGGCTCCTCTCTGATTCCAGAACTATCTGTCACCAAAATGTGAGAAAAACGTTTTTTTTAGCCAAATTGTGAGGTTTGCAAAGGATTCTGGGTAACAGAACCTGGTCAGAGCCCCACAAGTCACCCCATCTTGGATTAGCATAGGTCTCTATTTTTCAACAATGCATAGGTTGGGTAGGTTTCCCTAGGTGCCGACTGAGGTAGAGGCCAAAAACTACAGGTAGGCACTTTGCAAAAAACACCTCTGTTTTCTTTAAAAAAATGTGTTGTGTACACATTGTGTTTTGGGGCGTTTCCTGTCACGGGCTGTAGGCCTACCCACACAAATGTGGTATCATTTTTATCGGGAGACTTGGGGGAACGCTGGGTGGAAGGAAATATTTGGCTCCTCTCAGATTCCAGAACTTTCTGTCAACGAAATGTGAGGAAAATGTGTTTTTTTAGCCAAATTTTGAGGTTTGCAAAGTATTCTGGGTAACAGAACCAGGTCAGAGCCCCACAAGTCACCCTATCTTGGATTCCCCTAGGTCTCTAGTTTTCAAAAATGCACAGGTTTGGTAGGTTTCCCTAGGTGCCAGCTGAGCTACAGGCCAAAATCTACAGGTAGGCACTTTGAAAAAAACACCTCTGTTTTCTTTAAAAGAATGTGATGTGTCCACGTTGTGTTTTGGGGCGTTTCCTGTCACGGGCGCTAGGCCTACCCAGACAAGTGAGGTATCATTTTTATCGGGAGACTTGGGGGAACGCTGGGTGGAAGGAAATATGTGGCTCCTCTCAGATTCCAGAACTTTCTGTCAACGAAATGTGAGGAAAATGTGTTTTTTTAGCCAAATTTTGAGGATTGCAAAGGATTCTGGGTAACAGAACCTGGTCAGAGCCCCACAAGTCACCCCATCTTGGATTAGAATAGGTCTCTAGTTTTCAAAAATGCACAGGTTTGGTAGGTTTCCCTAGGTGCCGGCTGAGCTAGCGGCCAAAATCTACAGGTAGACACTTTGCAAAAAACACCTCTGTTTTCTTTTAAAAAATGTGATGTGTCCACGTTGTGTTTTGGGATGTTTCCTGTCACTTGCGCTAGGCCTACCCACACAAGTGAGGTATCATTTTTATCGGGAGACTTGGGGGAACACTGAGTGTAAGGAAATTTGTGGCTCCTCTCAGATTCCAGAACTTTCTGTCACCAAAATGTGAGGAAAATTAGCTTTTTAGCCAAATTGTGAGGTTTGCAAAGGATTCTGGGTAACAGAACCTGGTCAGAGCCCCACAAGTCACCCCATCTTGGATTCCCCTAGGTCTTTAGTTTTCAAAAATGCACAGGTTTGGTAGGTTTCCCTAGGTGCCGGCTGAGCTAGAGCCCAAAATCTACAGGTAGGCACTTTGCAAAAAACACCTCTGTTTTCTTTAAAAAAATGTGATGTGTCCACGTTGTGTTTTGGGGCGTTTCCTGTCACGGGCGCTAGGTCTACCCACACAAGTGAGGTATCATTTTTATAGGGAGACTTGGGGGAACGCTGGGTGGAAGGAAATTTGTGTCTCCTCTCAGATTCCAGAACTTTCTGTCACCGAAATTTGAGGAAAATGTGTTTTTTTAGCCATATTTTGAGGTTTGCAAAGGATTCTGGGTAACAGAACCTGGTCAGAGCCCCAAAAGTCACCCCATCTTGGATTCCCCTAGGTCTCTAGTTTTAAAAAATGCACAGGTTTGGTAGGTTTCCCTAGGTGCTGGCTGAGCTAGAGGCCAAAATCTACAGGTAGGCACTTTGCAAAAAACACCTCTGTTTTCTTTAAAAAAATGTGATGTGTCCACGTTGTGTTTTGGGGCGTTTCCTGTCACGGGCGCTAGGTCTACCCACACAAATGTGGTATCATTTTTATCGGGAGACTTGGGGGAACGCTGGGTGGAAGGAAATATGTGGCTCCTCTCAGATTCCAGAACTTTCTGTCAACGAAATGTGAGGAAAATGTGTTTTTTAGCCAAATTTTGAGGTTTGCAAAGTATTCTGGGTAACAGAACCTGGTCAGAGCCCCACAAGACACCCCATCTTGGATTCCAATAGGTCTCTAGTTTTCAAAAATGCACAGGTTTGGTAGGTTTCCCTAGGTGCCGGCTGAGCTAGAGGCCAAAATCTACAGGTAGGCACTTTGCAAAAAACACCTCTGTTTTCTTTCAAAAAATGTGATGTGTCCACGTTGTGTTTTGGGGTGTTTCCTGTCACGGGCGCTATGCCTACCCACACAAGTGAGGTATCATTTTTATCGGGAGACTTGTTGGAACACTGGGTGGAAGGAAATTTGTGGCTCCTCCCCGATTCCAGAACTTTCTGTCAACGAAATGTGAGGAAAATGTGTTTTTTTAGCCAAATTTTGAGGTTTGCAAAGTATTCTGGGTAACAGAACCAGGTCAGAGCCCCACAAGTCACCACATCTTGGATTCCAATAGGTCTCTAGTTTTCAAAAATGCACAGGTTTGGTATGTTTCCCTAGGTGCCGGCTGAGCTAGAGGCCAAAATCTACAGTTAGGCACTTTGCAAAAAACACCTCTGTTTTCTTTCAAAAATTGTGATGTGTCCACGTTGTGTTTTGGGGCGTTTCCTGTCACAGGCGCTAGGTCTACCCATACAAGTGAGGTATTAATTTTATCGGGAAACTTGGGGGAACGCTGGGTGGAAGGAAATTTGTGGCTCCTCTCAGATTCCAGAACTTTCTGTCACCGAAATGTGAGGAAAATTTATTTTTTTTGCCAAATTTTGAGGTTTGCAAAGGATTCTGGGTAACAGAACCTGGTCAGAGCCCCACAAGTCACCCCATCTTGGATTCCCCTAGGTCTCTAGTTTTAAAAAATGCACAGGTTTGGTAGGTTTCCCTAGGTGCCAGCTGAGCTACAGGCCAAAATCTACAGGTAGGCACTTTGCAAAAAACACCTCTGTTTTCTTTAAAAGAATGTGATGTGTCCACGTTGTGTTTTGGGGTGTTTCCTGTCACGGGCGCTAGGTCTACCTACACAAGTGAGGTATCATTTTTATCGGGAGACTTGGGGGAACGCTGGGTAGATGGAAATTTGTGGCTCCTCTCAGATTCCAGAACTTTCTGTCACCGAAATGTGAGGAAAATATATTTTTTTAGCCAAATTTTTAGGTTTGCAAAGGATTCTGGGTAACAGAACCTGGTCAGAGCCCCACAAGTCACCCCATCCTGGATTCCCCTAGGTCTCTAGTTTTCAAAAATACACAGGTTTGGGAGGTTTCCCTAGGTGCCGGCTGAGCTAGAGGCCAAAATCTACAGGTAGGCACTTTGCAAAAAACACCTCTGTTTTCTTTAAAAAAATGTGATGTGTCCACATTCTGTTTTGGGGCGTTTCCTGTCACGAGCACTAGGCCTACCCACACAAGTGAGGCATAATTTTTATCGGGAGACTTGGGGGAACGCTGGGTGGAAGGAAATTTGTGTCTCCTCTCAGATTCCAGAACTTTCTGTTACCGAAATGTGAGGAAAATTTGCTTTTTAGCCAAATTGTGAGGTTTGCAAAGGATTCTGGGTAACAGAACCTGGTCAGAGCCCCACAAGTCACCCCATCTTTGATTCCCCTAGGTCTCTAGTTTTAAAAAGTGCACAGGTTTGGTAGGTTTCCCTAGGTGCCGGCTGAGCTAGAGGCCAAAATCTACAGGTAGGCATTTTGCAAAAAACACCTCTGTTTTCTTTAAAAAAATGTGATGTGTCCACGTTGTGTGTTGTGTTTTGGGGCGTTTCCTGTCACGGGCGCAAGGTCTACCCACACAACTGAGGTATTAATTTTATCGGGAAACTTGGGGGAACGCTGGGTGGAAGGAAATTTGTGGCTCCTCTCAGATTCCAGAACTTTCTGTCACCGAAATGTGAGTAAAATGTATTTATTTAGCCACATTTTGAGGTTTGCAAAGGATTCTGGGTAACAGAACCTGGTCAGAGCCCCACAAGTCACCCCATCTTGGATTCCCCTAGGTCTCTAGTTTTCAAAAATGCACAGGTTTGGTAGGTTTCCCTAGGTACCAGCTGAGCTAGAGGCCAAAATCTACAGGTAGGCACTTTGCAAAAAACACTTCTGTTTTCTTTAAAAAAATGTGATGTGTCCACGTTGTGTTTTGGGGCGTTTCCTGTCACGGGTGCTAGGCCTACCCAGACAAGTGAGGTATCATTTTTATCGGGAGACTTGGGGGAACGCTGGGTGGAAGGAAATATGTGGCTCCTCTCAGATTCCAGAACTTTCTGTCAACGAAATGTGAGGAAAATTTGTTTTTTTAGCCAAATTTTGAGGATTGCAAGGATTCTGGGTAACAGAACCTGGTCAGAGCCCCACAAGTCACCCCATCTTGGATTAGAATAGGTCTCTAGTTTTCAAAAATGCACAGGTTTGGTAGGTTTCCCTAGGTGCCGGCTGAGCTAGAGGCCAAAATCTACAGGTAGGCACTTTGCAAAAAACACCTCTGTTTTCTTTTAAAAAATGTGATGTGTCCACGTTGTGTTTTGGGATGTTTCCTGTCACTTGCGCTAGGCCTACCCACACAAGTGAGGTATCATTTTTATCGGGAGACTTGGGGGAACGCTGAGTGTAAGGAAATTTGTGGCTCCTCTCAGATTCCAGAACTTTCTGTCACCAAAATGTGAGGAAAATTAGCTTTTTAGCCAAATTGTGAGGTTTGCAAAGGATTCAGGGTAACAGAACCTGGTCAGAGCCCCACAAGTCACCCCATCTTGGATTCCCCTAGGTCTTTAGTTTTCAAAAATGCACAGGTTTGGTAGGTTTCCCTTGGTGCCGCCTGAGCTAGAGCCCAAAATCTACAGGTAGGCACTTTGCAAAAAACACCTCTGTTTTCTTTCAAAAAATGTGATGTGTCCACGTTGAGTTTTGGGGCGTTTCCTGTCACAGGCGCTAGGTCTACCCATACAAGTGAGGTATTAATTTTATCGGGAAACTTAGGGGAACGCTGGGTGGAAGGAAATTTGTGGCTCCTCTCAGATTCCAGAACTTTCTGTCACCAAAATTTGAGGAAAATTAGCTTTTTAGCCAAATTGTGAGGATTGCAAAGGATTCTGGGTAACAGAACCTGGTCAGAGCCCCACAAGTCACCCCATCTTGGATTCCCCTAGGTCTCTAGTTTTAAAAAATGCACAGGTTTGGTAGGTTTAGCTAGGTACCAGCTGAGCTAGAGGCCAAAATCTACAGGTAGGCACTTTGCAAAAAACACCTCTGTTTTCTTTAAAAAAATGTGATGTGTCCACGTTGTGTTTTGGGGCGTTTCCTGTCACGGGCGCTAGGCCTACCCAGACAAGTGAGGTATCATTTTTATCGGGAGACTTGGGGGAACGCTGGGTGGAAGGAAATATGTGGCTCCTCTCAGATTCCAGAACTTTCTGTCAACGAAATGTGAGGAAAATTTGTTTTTTTAACCAAATTTTGAGGATTGCAAAGGATTCTGGGTAACAGAACCTGGTCAGAGCCCCACAAGTCACCCCATCTTGGATTAGAATAGGTCTCTAGTTTTCAAAAACACACAGGTTTGGTAGGTTTCCCTGGTGCCGGCTGAGCTAGAGGCCAAAATCTACAGATAGGCAGTTTGCAAAAAACACCTCTGTTTTCTTTCAAAAAATGTGATGTGTCCACGTTGTGTTTTGGGGCGTTTCCTGTCACGGGCGCTAGGCCTACCGACACAAGTGAGGTATCATTTTTATCGGGAGACTTGGGGGAACGCTGAGTGTAAGGAAATTTGTGGCTCCTCTCAGATTCCAGAACTTTCTGTCACCGAAATGTGAGGAAAATGTGTTTTTTTAGCCATATTTTGAGGTTTGCAAAGGATTCTGGGTAACAGAACCTGGTCAGAGCCCCACAAGTCACCCCATCTTGGATTAGAATAGGTCTCTAGTTTTCAAAAAAACACAGGTTTGGTAGGTTTCCCTGGTGCCGGCTGAGCTAGAGGCCAAAATCTACAGGTAGGCACTTTGCAAAAAACACCTCTGTTTCCTTTAAAAAAATGTGATGTGTCCACGTTGTGTTTTGGGGTGTTTCCTGTCACGGGAGCTAAGCCTACCCAGACAAGTGAGGTATCATTTTTATCGGGAGACTTGGGGACACGCTGGGTGAAAGGAAATATGTGGCTCCTCTCAGATTCCAGAACTTTCTATCACCGAAATGTGAGGAATTATTTTTTTTTTAGCGAAATTTTGAGGTTTGCAAAGGATTCTGGGTAACAGAAACTGGTCAGAGCCCCACAAGTCACCCCATCTTGGATTCACCTAGGTCTCTAGTTTTCAAAAAAACACAGGTTTGGTAGGTTTCCCTGGTGCCGGCTGAGCTAGAGGCCAAAATCTACAGATAGGCAGTTTGCAAAAAACACCTCTGTTTTCTTTCAAAAAATGTGATGTGTCCACGTTGTGTTTTGGGGCGTTTCCTGTCACGGGCGCTAGGCCTACCGACACAAGTGAGGTATCATTTTTATCGGGAGACTTGGGGGAACGCTGAGTGTAAGGAAATTTGTGGCTCCTCTCAGATTCCAGAACTTTCTGTCACCGAAATGTGAGGAAAATGTGTTTTTTTAGCCATATTTTGAGGTTTGCAAAGGATTCTGGGTAACAGAACCTGGTCAGAGCCCCACAAGTCACCCCATCTTGGATTCCCCTAGGTCTCTAGTTTAAAAAAATGCACAGGTTTGGTATGTTTCCCTAGGTGCCGGCTGAGCTAGAGGCCAAAATCTACAGTTAGGCACTTTGCAAAAAACACCTCTGTTTTCTTTTAAAAAATGTGATGTGTCCACGTTGTGTTTTGGAGTGTTTCCTATCACGGGCGCTATGCCTACCCACACAAGTGAGGTATCATTTTTATCGGGAGACTTGTTGGAACACTGGGTGGAAGGAAATTTGTGGCTCCTCCCCGATTCCAGAACTTTCTGTCACCGAAATGTGAGGAAAATGTGTTTTTAGCCAAATTTTGAGGTTTGCAAAGGATTCTGGGTAACAGAACCTGGTCAGAGCCCCACAAGTCACCCTATCTTGGATTCCCCTAGGTCTCTAGTTTTCAAAAATGCACAGTGTTGGTAGGTTTCCCTAGGTGCCAGCTGAGCTAGAGGCCAAAATCTACAGGTAGGCACTTTGCAAAAAACACCTCTGTTTTCTTTAAAAAATTGTGATGTGTCCACGTTGTGTTTTGGGGCGTTTCCTGTCACGGGTGCTAGGCCTACCCAGACAAGTGAGGTATCATTTTTATCGGGAGACTTGGGGGAACGCTGAGTGTAAGGAAATTTGTGGCTCCTCTCAGATTCCAGAACTTTCTGTCACCAAAATGTGAGGAAAATTAGCTTTTTAGCCAAATTGTGAGGTTTGCAAAGGATTCAGGGTAACAGAACCTGGTCAGAGCCCCACAAGTCACCCCATCTTGGATTCCCCTAGGTCTTTAGTTTTCAAAAATGCACAGGTTTGGTAGGTTTCCCTTGGTGCCGCCTGAGCTAAAGCCCAAAATCTACAGGTAGGCACTTTGCAAAAAACACCTCTGTTTTCTTTCAAAAAATGTGATGTGTCCACGTTGAGTTTTGGGGCGTTTCCTGTCACAGGCGCTAGGTCTACCCATACAAGTGAGGTATTAATTTTATCGGGAAACTTGGGGGAACGCTGGGTGGAAGGAAATTTGTGGCTCCTCTCAGATTCCAGAACTTTCTGTCACCAAAATGTGAGGAAAATTAGCTTTTTAGCCAAATTGTGAGGTTTGCAAAGGATTCTGGGTAACAGAACCTGGTCAGAGCCCCACAAGTCACCCCATCTTGGATTAGAATAGGTCTCTAGTTTTCAAAAATGCACAGGTTTGGTAGGTTTCCCTAGGTGCCGGCTGAGCTAGAGGCCAAAATCTACAGGTAGGCACTTTGCAAAAAACACCTCTGTTTTCTTTTAAAACATGTGATGTGTCCACGTTGTGTTTTGGGATGTTTCCTGTCACTTGCGCAAGGCCTACCCACACAAGTGAGGTATCATTTTTATCGGGAGACTTGGGGGAACGCTGAGTGTAAGGAAATTTGTGGCTCCTCTCAGATTCAAGAACTTTCTGTCACCAAAATGTGAGGAAAATTAGCTTTTTAGCCCAATTGTGAGGTTTGCAAAGGATTCTGGGTAACAGAACCTGGCCAGAGCCCCACAAGTCACTCCATCTTGGATTCCCCTAGGTCTTTAGTTTTCAAAAATGCACAGGTTTGGTAGGTTTCCCTAGGTGCCGTCTGAGCTAGAGCCCAAAATCTACAGGTAGGCACTTTGCAAAAAACACCTCTGTTTTCTTTTAAAAAAATGTGATGTGTCCACGTTGTGTTTTGGGGTGTTTCCTGTCACGGGCGCTAGGTCTACCCACATAAGTGAGGTATCATTTTTATCGGGAGACTTGGGGGAACGCTGGGTGGAAGGAAATTTGTGGCTCCTCTCAGATTCCAGAACTTTCTGTCACCGAAATTTGAGGAAAATGTGTTTTTTTAGCCAAATTGTTAGGTTTGCAAAGGATTCTGGGTAACAGAACATGGTCAGAGCCCCACAAATCACCCCATCTTGGATTCCCCTAGGTCTCTAGTTTTCAAAAATGCACAGGTTTGGTAGGTTTCCCTAGGTGCCGGCTGAGCTAGAGGCCAAAATCTACAGGTAGGCACTTTGCAAAAAACACCTCTGTTTTCTTTAAAAAAATGTGATGTGTCCACGTTGTGTTTTGGGGCGTTTCCTGTCACGGGCGCTAGGTCTACCTACACAAGTGAGG